>NC_052076.1:60171874-60771874 GCF_015852505.1 Tachyglossus aculeatus | reverse complement strand
TCGTATTTATTGAGCGCTTACTATGTGCAGAGCACTGTACTAAGCGCTTGGGAAGTACAAATTGGCAACATATAGAGACAGTCCCTACCCAACAGTGGGCTCACAGTCTTAAAGGGGCACAGTCCACTTGGGGCTCACCGTCAAGTATGAAGGAGAACAGGTATTGAATCCCCATTTTACAGATGAGGAAACTGGCACAGAGAAGCTCAGTGACTTGACTTGTCATTTCAACAGATATAAGGCTATGTTATATCCAAGAGTAGCCTTCCACCTAATAGGATGTAAGTCAAAGAAGTGCCTTCTGAGCACTTTCTTAATTACAGTGAATTGGCAAATATCAGTGATAATAAAGGATTTCACTTAGTAGTTTACCTTACATGAAGGATAAACTGGAAACAGTGTACCCTGATTAAAATAAAGGAGCCGGCTGAATCAAATTTACTCCGGAATCCCTTTCTTCAGATGGTCATGGCAGCATCCGGGTGAGGAAAACAGGATGAGGATGGAGCAAATGTCGCTGCATAGCTACCTAGGAGAGCAGAAAAGCAAATGTGGAAGACAAACATGTAACTCAAGCTGAAACCAGCCTCCTTGTGAAAGATGATCAGAGTGCTCTCCCAGTTCCAGCCTGTTTAACCCATGGGGTAGTGGCACAAACTGGGTGGGAGACTGGGAGATAGCAGTGACCGAGGGAAGCAGCATGGCCTAGTGATTAAAGCATGGGGCTGGGAGTCAGAGGAACTGGGATCTAATTCTCCCCCTGCCACTTGTCTGCTGTGTGACCTTGGGCAAAGTCACGACTTCTCTGTGCCTCAGTTCCCTCATCGGTAAAATGGGGATTAAGACTGTGAGCCCCATGTGGGACCTGGACTGTCCAACCTGATTGGCTTGTATCTACCCCAGTGCTTAGAACCGTGTCTTTCATATTGTAAGTGCTTAATAAATACCACAAAAGGGTAAAAAAAACCCCAAAAAACCTGGTAACAGGGTCTCCGTACATACCATGTAGAAACAATTGCCTTCCTATTGCATTCTCCGTGACCGTGTGTCCTGCAGGGCAGCTATAAAACAGAATTGAAGTACAGCAATTGCATTTCTTGATTAAAAAGGCATCTCTGTCCCAGGAATTAGGACATGATGCAGTATACAAAAGCTTACACAAGGCACTTTATTCCAAAGACCCAAAGCATGCATCTGCAAACTGTATTGCAAGTTGAGAATGCCTGCTAGCCAAGGTGAATTTCACTCTACACAAAAGGACAGGTGGTTCTTTCTGCCTCTTTCAAGGAAGAGCTGCCACCTTTCTGAGGTCAGTTCATTTCCCTGTAGCATTAACTTCAACTGTAAAAAGAAGCTAACCCCATTCAGAGTCGGGAGACGATCAGGAACAGAGTATGGCTAGCATTTGAAATAGGCGGTTAACTTTGGACATGCCATTAGTTTCACTTTCAATAATTCTTTGAGATTATTTTTGTTTTGTTTTTTTACCTAACAGATCTTTCAAGCACCAGCAGGGATTTTAAACCCCGTGTTCATTCCTGAGTTTTTGGCCAGAATTTCGTGCTAAATGCATCTGACTGTGAGCCCCCCTTTTAGACTGTGAGCCCACTGTTGGGTAGGGACTGTCTCTATATGTTGCCAACTTGTACTTCCCAAGTGCTTAGTACAGTGCTCTGCACATAGTAAGCGCTCAATAAATACGATTGATGATGATGATGATCTGACATATTAAGTCACAATGGATTTTCTGATTGAGTTTTTCTGTGACCATTTGAAACTGTTCATTCTCCTATCAAATGTAGGCTCTATTTTCTTTACATCAGATGGTCAAAATGTCTCTGCAAATAATACTAGGCTTGCTCTTCCTCCGGCGTGGCTCAGTGGAAAGAGCCCGGGCTTTGGAGTCAGAGGTCACGGGTTCAAATCCCAGCTCTGCCACATATCTGCTGTGTGACCTGGGGCAAGTCACTTAACTTCTCTGAGCCTCAGTTACCTCATCTGTAAAATGGGGATTAAGACTGTGAGCCCCACGTGGGACAACTTGATCACCTTGTATCCCCTCCCAGCGCTTAGAACAGTGCTTTGCACATAGTTAGCACTTAACAAATGCCATTATTATTATTATTAGTAGTAGTAGTATGTCTGATAGAGATGACGATTCTCACCATTAAACTGTATGATAGGGTGAGAACCCAGGGCCATGCAACCCTTGACGACCTTTAAATGGGTCAAGTTAGGTTTGCCCAAGTTACAGTTACCTGCATTCACATTTCATTCTTAGGGCCTCAAAAATAAACTCTTGGTGGCAGGAATTGTTTCTACAGGCCTCTGAGGAACAGCCTCCCTTTACTTGCTGGTAAACAGCATTTCAGTGCTTATTGAACCTGACAGATTTCCCATCTCCTGAGGCAAAAATTTAACAGAGGTTTGGTTTTGAAAATCACTCTGAAGGGCCCAGAATTACAATAGCAGAGACCTGAAATACCAGTCAAGTACCAGATAAACAGAAAGCATTGTATTTCAGATGGCCACACCAGCCCCAGAGTTGCTTTTTGATCAGACCACAAAGAAAATGTTCCACGTAACTTGTAAATGAGTGTCTGCCTATGTTTTGGAGCAACTGTTCATTGATTTACAGCTTTATGTTACTGGTTGAGTGTGCCCAATCCACGTGAAGCGGCATACCGGGCAATTATCCAGGTGGTTAGTTCCATGCAATCCACAAAGTGGGTATTTTTGCCTAAATTATTCGGTTGGGTTGTCTATGTGAAACAAATCAACCAGATAACGGCTGAATCTGCCACTTCCCCTGGGCTATGCAAGGTCCAGCCTCGCTCTCCTTAAATCTTTGTCACCTATAATTGTCCTCCAATTTATTTCCTGACTGAAATAACGCTCTGTTCTGGAAGACAGATGCAGAAATAAATCTGATCCCTAAAATGCCTCTTTGACCAATGCAAGCTTCGTTCTTACAACTTATTTATAGGTACAGGTAAATCAGAGTAGCAAAAACAGCCTGACCTTTAAAACTGTGGTTCAGATTAACGGGACGAGTTTTTCCAAGGACCAGACTGCTGGGGACGATAATCTTTAGAAAAAAAAGTCCGGCTGAGGCCTGGATTTCTCTTTTCCCACCTCCATCACAGAGGCGAAGGGTGACTACATTCTCCATTTGTTCTTTGGATCCTGTGGACCATTCCCCATCGTGAGTGCCAGAGGAGGGAAGTCTGATGACATGGTCTCCATTGCCCAGGTCATAGCAGACACTCGGGAACCCCAGCACCACCATATGTGGAAAGAAGAAAATCCATAGGTACGTTAAAATTCTGTTCAGGACTGTGCCTTGGTCTGCCTTTCTAACTTGCAAGGGGCAAAATTCTGAGTTCTTCTTCAGAAATTCAGTCAAAGAAGAGGCTATAATATGGGGCTCAAAAAAATTAACCAAAAGGTATCCTGAAGGAAAATTTCCGTTAAAAAAAAAGTTAGACACTCACCCACTGCTCCTAACCCCTAGCCACCTCCACCACAAAGGGCTCGTCCAGCTTCGTCAGTTCAAGTCCAGACGTCAAGCTTCCACCCGCTAATTAAGAGTAATACTAATTTTGGTATTTGTTAAGCGCTTACTATGTGCAAAGCACTGTTCTAAGCGCTGGGGAGGATACAAGGTGATCAGGTTGTCCCATGTGGGACTCACAACCTTCATCCCCATTTTACAGATGAGGTAACTGAGGCCCAGAGAAGTGAAGTGACTTGCCCAGAGTCACACAGCTGACAAGCGATGTAGCCGGGATT
This sequence comes from Tachyglossus aculeatus, assembly GCF_015852505.1. Lineage (NCBI taxonomy): Eukaryota > Metazoa > Chordata > Mammalia > Monotremata > Tachyglossidae > Tachyglossus > Tachyglossus aculeatus. The sequence goes on along the minus strand of NC_052076.1, from coordinate 60,768,082 downwards.
TGAACCCACGGTCTTTCCACTGAGCCACGCTGCTTCTCAATAGAATAAATATGTACAAATAAAATAGAGTAATAAATCCATACAAACATATATACATCTATACAAGTACTGTGGGGAGGGGAAGGAGGGAAGGCGGGGGAAGAGGGGGAGAGGAAGGAGGGGGCTCAGTCTGAGAAGAGGCTGTGTTAACCAAAAAACAAAAGAATTTGAGAAGCAAGAGGAAGATTATAGGTGACAAGCATTTAAGGAAGGGGAGGGTGGAAACAGTGACAGCGACTGTGCCAACCCCATAATCTTGTACTTACCCCAGTGCTTACAACAGTGTCTGGCACATAGTAAGCACTTAAATACCATCATTATTAGAGAAGGAACATTGCCTGGTGGAAACAGCACGAGTCTAGGAGACAGAGAAAATGGGCTCTAATCCCACTCTGACAGTTGCTTGCTGGGTGACCTTGGGCAAGTCACTCAACTTCTCTGTGCCTCGGTTTCCTCAACTGTAAAATGGGAACTTAATACCCGCTCTCCCTCTTAAGCTGTGAGCCTCATGTGGGACTAGAACTATGCCCCACCTGATTGACTTGTATCTGCCTGTATATATATTTGACTGTATATACGTTGGTACATATTTATTACTCTATTTATTTTACTTGTACCTATCTATTCTATTTATTTTATTTTGTTAGTATGTTTGGTTTTGTTCTGTCTCCCCCTTTTAGACTGTGAGCCCACTGTTGGGTAGGGACTGTCTCTATATGTTGCCAGTTTGTACTTCCCAAGCGCTTAGCACAGTGCTCTGCACATAGTAAGCGCTCAATAAATACGATTGCTGATGATGATGATGATGATCTGCCCTGTGGGTGCAACAGAGATGGAGCATCGGAGATTGACCGGGAGAAAGGAGGCTTGTTGAACTGTGATCTTTGCTCTGCAGGATAGAGACCACTGGGGTGCCAGTAAATTGGATTTGCTCTGGACTTCCTGGTATGTTGACTCACTCACTGGGTGGCAACTCCACTGGGGCAGAGGGGCTGTGGCTCTTGCAGCTTCTCTCCCGGGGACCCCAGTACGATATTGACAGAGGGCAGTGGTCATCATCATCAATCGTATTTATTGAGCGCTTACTGTGTGCAGAGCACTGGACTAAGCGCTTGGGAAGTCCAAGTTGGCAACATATAGAGACGGTCCCTACCCAACAGTGGGCTCACAGTCTAAAAGGGGGAGACAGAGAACGAAACCAAACAAACAAAATAAAATGAATAGAATAGATATGTACAAGTAAAATAGAGTAACAAATATGTACAAACATATATACAGGTGCTGTGGGGAAGGGAAGGAGGTAAGATGGAGGGGGATGGAGAGATGGTCGGCAACAAACCTAGCTGGAGGTACAGGTCTGTGCACACTGTAAACCTTCACTAAATACCACTGATGGGTTGAAATAGTACGGTAAAAATATATTCTTCACCTTTTTCATGCCTCGCTCCGTAATACCCTTGACAAACAGTGGCAGCTGAAGGAATCCCGTTCTCCAAACCATCTCCCACGGACCCCACGGAAGGAGGCTCCCATCCTTTCTCGCTTTCATCAGTAAATACCCAGCCTGGAGAGGTGTGGACAAGCTCCACAGGACATGCAACATAGACTTTAAAAGACAGAGAATCCACATTAAAGATATTGTGGGGTAATAATCCTGTAATAATATTACAGTGATCCCTCCAGACGGTAAGCTCACCGTGGGCAGGGAACTGTCTACCAACTCTGTTATACTGTAGTCGCCCAAGTACTTAGTACAGTGCTCTGCATACAGTAAGCACCTAATAAATGATTAATAATAATAGTATTTATTATTAAGTGCTTACTATGTGCAGAGCACTGTTCTAAGCACTGGGGGGATTACAAGGTGATCAGGTTGTCCCACAGGGAGCTAACAGTCTTAATCCTCATTTTACAGATGAGGGAACTGCGGCCCAGAGAAGTTAAGTGACTTGCCCAAAGTCACACAGCTGACAAGTGGCGGAGTCGGAATTTGAACCCATGACCTCTGACTCCAAAGCCCGTGCCCTTTCCACTGAGCCACGATTAACTGACTGATCCCAATCCCACTCTGCCAAGGTAAACCCACAAGATTTGAAGTATTAAATTCTTTTAAGGGAATGATTCTGTAGAAGTACTTAGGGTCTCAGCTTGTATCATGGTACCGTGGTCAACATTTATTGGCTAATACTAATCAGCAAAAGTTTAATATGAGGAGGACTGAAATTAATAGGAAATTCCTGTAAAGTTCAAACCCTTACTTTGCCCTAACTTTCTCCTATAAATGTTTTAAATTGAACAAGGTGATAAAATGGTCACTCACCCTGTGAAGAGGCCAATTGGCAGAAACAATGGCAGTGTTGACAGTGGCTATATGCCACTCATTAGATGAAGGAGTCAAGAAGCAAAGAGGCAGAACAAAAGAGAGACCCAGAAAAGAAGAAAACAACTCCCTTCAACTCCTTTTTTAAGTTCCCAGTTCTGGGCAGGCAGGAACTATAGGCGATTTTAAGATTAAAAACTTTGTTTAGTAATAGTACTCTGCAAAGTATAGTCCTTTGTTGATTAACCTGAAGTTACTGCTGATTCAGATAAAAATGCAAGACTATTTAACCAGACTATTTAAAAAAAAACACATAGTTATGCCCCAGGCTTCATGGAAAATCCTATATTTCTGTGTCCAAAAAATGGGGCACCTGCTACATGAACTCTGAACCAAAGTTGACACTGTTGGTGAAACTGCATTCTTTCCAAGCATCAGTAAGGGAGAATGACTTGCACGTGAAAGTCAGAAGTGCACGTATTCTGGCTCCTGATGGGATGGGTATCATTCATATGCCAATGTTAAGAGGGGAAAGGCAAGTCCCACCAACAGCGGGCCTTGTACTTCAATTTTTTTGTCGTAGTAGTGATGATTTGAACTGAGCCATTCACACGCTCTTGCCTAGTCCTCCTGGGTCCAGCTGCACACATTACGAGACGGCTGGAAGGGGGAAAAATCTCTCTGAGACCTCAACAAGCAGCAGAAAGCACTGTGATGACTAATAAGTGATACAAAAAAAAAAATCCAGAGTTAACTTTTGGCAGGCAAATTGCACAGGCCACCACTTAAATATATATGTATATATGTATATATGGTTGTACATATTTATTACTCTATTTATCTATTTTACTTGTACATATCTATCCTATTTATTTTATTTTGTTGGTATGTTTGGTTTTGTTCTCTGTCTCCCCCTTTTATAATAATAATAATAATAATAATGGCATTTGTTAAGCGCTTACTATGTGCAGAGCACTATTCTAAGCGCTGGGGGGGATACAAGGTGATCAGGTTGTCCCATGTGGGGCTCACAGTCTTAATCCCCTCTTTTACAGATGAGGTAACTGAGGCCCAGAGAAGTTAAGTGACTTGCCCAAGCTCACACAGCAGACATGTGGCAGAGCCGGGATTCAAACCCATGACCTCTGACTCCAAAGCCCGGGCTCTTTCCACTGAGCCATGCTGCTTCTCTCTTTTAGACTGTGAGCCCACTGTTGGGTAGGGACTGTCTCAATGTGTTGCCAATTTGTACTTCCCAAGCGCTTAGTACAGTGCTCTGCACATAGTAAGCGCTCAATAAATACGATTGATGATGATGATGATATTTGTGTATATGAAATGGATTCTTTCACGCCACCCAATTGTACACATTGGTTCACATTCAACTATTTTCAGACCACGATACATGTAAGAAAATAAATGTTAAAAGGCGCCTATTTGTCAGTTTACATGAGCTAGAAAAGGAGAAATGTGTCCAGCCCTATCCCCTCCAAAAAAAAAAAAAAAAAAACCCAAGCCCTAAAACATTTTATTTTGATTCTCCAAGGTGAGTATTCTGGCAATTTCTCACCGAGTACTATAAGTGGCCCAATTTAAAAGGTGCATTTCCTTTTGAGTCTCTGTTTTTTTTTCCACAAGAAATTATTTGAGGGTTTCAGACAGGCAGGACATGAAAAGTGAGCACACAAATCTGACAACTATGAGTCCGTCCCCAAACTGAGACTGGGATAAGGTCTTGATGTTTCAGCGCTTAGAACAGTGCTTTGCACTTAGTAAGCGCTTAATAAATACCATCATCATTATTATGTTTCATGCCTCACCAGTCTCTATTTTTTAAAGTCTCACCAAATCAGTTACTTCATCAGTGACAATTATTGAGCTGTTTCATATTAAGGATAATCCTCAAGAACCACATTAAAATAAACTGTATTTTTAAAATGTCCCTGGCCTCAGGGAAGAAGAGGCCCAATGAGATTAGTGAAATTTGGATTTGAAGCCAGACAATACAAAGTGAATGCTTAATCCACCAAGACAGTGTTCTTCAAACTAACTGAATAACTATTTGAAAAAGGCAGATTCAAATGTAAAAAAGAAATCTTGCTCCACCCTCCCCTCCGCCCCATTGTAAGACCCAATACACTGTGATCATTTACTGTGCAAGAAGGCCCTAACAGCTTGGTAATTAGAAAAAAAAACTCCCACAGTATGTACTGTAAATCATTTTCAATATCATAGTACAGTGCTCTGCACACAGTAAGCGCTCAATAAATATGACTGACTGAATTAGCCAACAGATAAACTTTCTGAACATTCACATGAAAATCCATCTAAATTTACCTAACTCCTATCACAAAATCAAATGGAAAATATATTAACTTAATGAAAAATTCCTCTAGTCGCATCCTGTTCTAAACAGGTTCTGAATTGAAATATGGAATAAAAGATTGTCTAATACTGAGAAACAAATCATTCTCAAATACAAGTTTTAAAAATTCAAATTAATATGTTTCTTGATTACTTTCTGAAAATGGAGTTTCAAAGGAAAGGATGAGATAATGAATTACTCAGTCCCCAAAATCACAGCAAACCATTACTCCCTTTTCAATAAAAGTGATGCAAAGTTATTAAAAAATAAAACATGTATAGCTAAAGAATGGGAGTTATCAATAAAGTGTAAATAACTCAACTAAAATAACAGTATAACAACCACGTCATCCTGATGTTCTCTGTGAATATTAATTTTTCCAAATGGCATTGTTCAATTATAAATCACAGCCACATTGATTCTATCTTAAGAAATCTGTACCTCATTAGTGTAAAGTAACAAATTCAATACTATGGTGTATTATGCATTCTGCTTGTCTGTATGTCTATTATGTCCTAGAGAGATACTCCGAAAGCACGTTTCCATTTCAGAAGAGATCAGGCTGCTCATCATTATTATTATTTTTTAATGGTATTTGTTAAGCCCTTACCAGGAGCCAGGCATTGTACTAAGTGCTGGGGTAGATACAAGTTAATCAGGTTGGACGCAGTCCATGTCCCACGTGGGGCCCACAGTCATAATCCCCATTTTACTGAGGCCCAGAAAAATGACCCCTTTCCCCCGCCCCAAAACTGTAAGCCCGCTGTGGGCAGGGATTGTCTCTCTTTTTTGCTGTATTGTACTCTCCAAAGCACTCTGCACACAGTAAGCCCTCAATAAATACGACTGAATGAAGTGACTTGCCCAAGGTCACCCAACAGACAAGTGTCGGCGTCAGGATTAGAACCCAGGTCCTTCTGACTCCCAGGACCATGCTCCAGTGTCTAAGGTCAGAGAAATATGTATTTGATAGTTAATGGGGAGTTCGAATCCCGACTCCGCCACTTGTCTGCTGTGTGACTTTGGGCAAGTCACAACTTCTCTGGGCCTCAGTTACCTCATCGGAAAAATGGGGATTAAGACTGTGAATCCCATGTGGGACAACCTGATTACCTTGTATCCCCCTCAGTGCGTAGAACAGTGCTTGGCACATAGTAAGCACTTAAATGCCATTATTATTATTATTATTATTATTATTGACTTGAATTCATTCAGTTGTATTTATTGAGCACCTGTATGCGGAGAACTGTATTAAGGTCAGAGAAATATGTATTTGATAGTTAATGGGGAGTTCTAATCCCGACTCCGCCACTTGTCTGCTGTGTGACTTTGGGCAAGTCACAACTTCTCTGGGCCTCAGTTACCTCATTGGAAAAATGGGGATTAAGACTGTGAATCCCATGTGGGACAACCTGATTACCTTGTATCCCCCTCAGTGCGTACAACAGTGCTTGGCACATAGTAAGCACTTAAATGCCATTATTATTATTATTATTATTATTATTATTGACTTGAATTCATTCAGTCGTATTTATTGAGCACTTGTATGCGGAGAACTGTATTAAGCGCTTTGGACAGTATAATATAACAATAAACAGACACATTCCCTGCCCACAACAGACCTTACAGTTTAGAGGGGGAGATGGACATTAAATAAATACAGTACAAATACGTACATACGCGTTGTGGGGCTAAGGAGGGGGAATGAATAAAGGGAGCAAGTCAGGGTGATGCAGAAGGGAGTGGGAGAAGAGGAAAGGGAGGCTTAATTGGGGAAGGCCTCTTGGAGAAGATGTGCCTTCAATAAGCCTTTGAAGGGGTGGAGAGTTTGTCGGATTTGAGGAGGGAGGGCGTTCCAGGCCAGAGGGAGGACGTGGGCGAGAGGTCAACGCCAAGATAGATGAAATCGCGGTACAATGAGAAGGTTAGCATCAGAGGAGCCAAGTGTACTGGCTGGCTTGTAATAAGAGATTAGCTCCATGAGGTAGGAGGGGGCAAGGTGATTGAGGTCTTTAAAGCCAATGGCGAGGAGCTTTTGTTTGATGCGGAGGAGAGTGGGTAACCACTGGAGTCTCTTGAGGAGTGGGGTACCAGGTCCTGAACGTTTTTGTCGAAATATGGTCCGGGCAGCAGAGTGAAGTATGGACTGGAGTGGGGAGAGAAAAGAGGCTGGGAGGTCAGCAAGGAAGCTGATACAGTAATCAAGCAGGATAGAATAAGTGATTGTATTAATGTGGTAGCAGTAGGTTCATGTCTACCGACTCTATTGTACCCAGGCACACAATATAGGCCCTGAATATAGTGAGGGCTCAGTAAATACCACTGATTGATTAAAGTGACTTTGGCCAAGTCACTTCACTTCTCTGGGCCTCAGTTCCCTCATCTGTAAAACGGGGATTAAGACTGTGAGCCCTCTGTGGGGCAACCTGATCACCTTGTAACCTCCCCAGCGCTTAGAACAGTGCTTTGCACATAGTAAGTGCTTAATAAATGCCATTATTATTATTATTATTATTATTATTATTTCAAGGCTTAGCCTTTTAAATCTTTCAATGCTTTTTTGGTCTTCCAAAGACTTCTTGGATTTCACTTGGTGTGATAGAAGCCTTGCAGTATTGCAGTTGTTTTGGCAACCATCCCCCTCCTAACCCCTTCTTTTCTACAGAGATGATTGCTGACAATACAATTTTGGACAACATGGGGGTACAGATTCCACCTCCCAGCTGTGGAGGAAAGGAATGCATTTTGCACTTATCCACAAAGTTCACAAAAGCCAGAGAAGTTAAACTCCACAACAGCTAACGTCATGCTTTCATTCTTCCTTCCAGAAACCAATAGAGGAATAACAAGGAAAAAACCCTGATCTATCAGGTGCAACTTAAATCATTATGAGTTTCTTAGCTTTGTGACACTATTGGGACTAGCATCATCCATCAGGCCATAATCAGTTAAGGGAAAGACACCGGAAAATGCCTTGAGACTAGAAGAACCTAAAAGTGGGTTTCTGTTTTCACCAAATCCCATAAAAATGGCATGCGACAAGTACTACATTAATCATTTAGGCCCTGCTCTAAAGTACCTGAACTCGAAAGCATTAGATGCTACATAGTGGGTTTCTTTTGAGAAAACTGTCCGCTTCATTTTTCTCTTTGATATCTTCAGACTCTGTGATGAATTTGGAGGCATTAGTGCTCCCAACAAAAACCCCTCTAACGTCAAAGAAAAATGTTCTGCCAGGGAACCGTTTGAGGGCTTTATTTTATTCAGCTAAACCTCTATATAACAAAATCGAAGAGACCAATTTGGAATGACTTTGTTATATGGCGGCCCTCTTTACAGAAATCTTTCAGTAATTGTGCTGGATGTGCCAGCTAATACAAAAAGCTTCTGTCACCCACTACTCGACCTGCTGAGACCCTTTCCCTTTCACAGCTAAAGAGAAAATGAACAGCAAACCCACCACTGGGTGTGTACGCACATACGTACACATACACATATGCACGCACACCGCTTAGGAATACATTTCTACTTCGGAAACTAAAAAATATGTAACTGGAAGGCTCAATACGACAAATGTTCCCCACGGATCACTCAGCAGAACATGCCAACGTCATGGGCTGGGAGTGGGAGAGTGTAGGCCTGTGCAATTAGAAAAGAAAGCGCTAGACGGATAGGTGGGAGAAGAGTCAGATTTTGAAGGCTTTTTGCATTTTCGGGGAGGGGGGGATCAGTTTTGTGCATCTGGAATTCAGGTAGAGCTTAGACCCCTCTAGAATGTAACTCCCCCTCTAGACTGTAAGCTCGCTGTGGGCAGGGAATATGTCTATTATTGTGTTGCATTCTCCCGAGTGCTTAGTTTGGTGCTCTCCACACAGTAAGTGCTCAATAAATTATTTATAATATTTATATTAAAGTCTATCTCCCACTCCCCAGACCGTAAGATCATTGTCAGCAGGGAATGTGTCTGTTTATTGTTGTATTGTACTCTCCCAAGTGCTTAGTACAGTGCTATGCACACGACAGGCACTCGATAAATACAACTGAATGAATGGATGAATGAATGAATGAACAAATACCACTGATTGACTGACCGCAGGACCTGATCAGAACCCCTAGGATTCAGAATCCGTTCAGCATTCCTGGGATGGGGAAGCCAGGGAAAGATGGAAAGATCCCCAGCAGAAAAAGGGATCTTAAAATAAGGTGCATTTAAATAAGTAGATGCAGTAAACTAAGCAGGGCTTTGGTAACACCAATGGGAAAACTTTCTTCTAGGGCTAGTATTCTTGGAACCCTTACTCTTAGAAAGCCCACAGTCAAATCATTGAACTTTGAAAGACAAGGAGCCAAGATCGTATCAGACTTACATAAATGGCAGAGCCAGTTTTAATCTTAAATGAGTCTTAACTTCTCAGTTTCCTTCGGCCTAATAAGACAATGTGATAGCGCATTGATATCACAGTGCTACAATATTGGTGGCAAATTATTATTACTGACAGCATGCCCCGTATTATGGAGTAAATTTATCTATTACGCTGCACTTAGTACAGTGCCTGGCACATAGTAAGTGCTCAACAAGTGCCATGTACTTCCAGGCCCTGGGTCAGATAAGGGACCATCAGAGAGTAAGAATCCATCTGGAAACTCTGTAATACACTCCATCATCATCATCATCATCATCAATCGTATTTATTGAGTGCTTATGATGTGCAGAGCACTGTACTAAGCGCTTGGGAAGTACAAATTGGCAACATATAGAGACAGTCCCTACCCAACAGTGGGCTCACAGTCTAAAAGGGGGAGACAGAGAACAAAACCAAACATACTAACAAAATTAAATAGAATAGGTATGTACAAATAAATTAAATAAATAAATAGAGTAAAAAAATATGTACAAACATATATACATATATATTCCAGAGATAGGAGGCTCTCAAAACTAGGCTTGATGAGAGGAAACCAGGTATATCCATCTCCATGGAAACTGTTCTTAGCGTGCTGGCAATTGGGCCATGAAATGGAGAAGGATAGTGACATCTGAAAGAGTATTATGAAGATTATAAAAAGATTATGAAGGAAAAAAAAATGTTTCAGTCAAAACTAGTTTTGATGCAGTTAAGTTTTCCTAACGATCAAAAGAGATGTCTAGAACTTTCTTCACATGGCAGAAAGACTGCATATGTTGATGTAGGTTCTAATTTGTGGTTCTGGTCTCTTGCCATAGAATACAGGTAATAATAATAATAATAATGATGGCATTTGTTAAGCGCTTACTATGTGCAAAGCACTGTTCTAAGCGCTGGGGGGATGCAAGGTGATCAGGTTGTCCCATGTGGGGCTCACAGTCTTAATCCTCCTTTTACAGATAAGGTAACTGAGGCTCAGAAAAGTTAAGTGACATGCCCACAGTCACACAGGAGACATGTGGCGGAGCTGGGATTCGAACCCATGACCTCTGACTCCAAAGCCCGTGCTCTTTCCACTGAACCACGCTGCTTCTTTAGGTACTACCTAAGAAGTGAAAAGCACAATCCAAAAGGCATGCGTTATACGGAAAACTCCGGGAAATTAATCCTGGTTACATGAGCAAAGGGACTAAAACTAGCACTAGACAGAAAACGTGGAGGGAGAAAAAACACACATGAAAATATATATTTTTTTTTACATCTCCCTTTCTAAGTTGTCTGGGGTCAAGGCTACACGGTGACCACAAACCCGAAGCACCACCTCCATAACTTAGAAGGAAAATCGTCCAGGATCTGCCTTAGTCGTAGTCACTCTTGTGCTTCCGAGACGACACAGTGCTAGTGTGGGAACCATCCTGTGGGACTACACCTCGCTATAACCAAACCTGTGCCTTTCTTTTTCTTAAATGGAATTTGTTAAGTGCTTACTATGTGCATTTGGCTAGATACAAGCTAAGTGGGTTGGACACGGTCCATGTCCCACACGGGACCCGTAGTCTTAATGCCCATTTTTCAGATGAGGTACCTGAGGCCCAGAGAAGTTAAGTGACCTGCCCAGGGTCGCACAGCAGACAAGTGGCAGAGCCAGCACTAGAAGCCAAGTCCTTCTGACTCCCAAGCCTGTGCTCTATTCACTAGGTCATGCTGCTTCTCAACGTACACTTCTGTTCCCTTAAATAGCCCACCCCACTCTACATTTGCTTCTTCCTCTTTCTGCACAGAGGCAAAACAGAGAAACGAGAAGATGAGGAGAACTAATTCCACCGAATTAGTTCTAAAATGGGAATAATATAAAACACACACAGCACCAGAATGGATTTACACAGCAAGCCCTTAATGATTAGCCCGATTTGAGATGGCCCCGTTTCCAAATAAGAAAAAGTTGTGCTTCGAGCAGTGTTTTGCAATAAATACGATTGAATGAATGAGTGAGGATCAGAATAGAAGTCATGAGTTTTCTAGGGAGCTGTTTTTGCAATCTTTGCCCTTTCCAAGGACGTAAAAGAGAAAATTCAAGCATATGCAGAAGAATAGGTCTGTTCACCTACAGCCATTTAAAATGTCACTGCAAACCCCACCACTGAAGCAAGGGGAATGGGGATGGGACGCACAAGACTGATGAGCATTATCTCTTGCTGAAACAGGTGCGGATTGCACTGATGTTGGTGGTTACAGAGACAAATGACACATTCCCAGCATCTATCAATAATGCGGCTTCACTGACTGGAAAGTAGTTTGTACAACTGCTGCCTTCCCTGCAGTCTCTTCCCCCACATCAATCTGTTAAATGCTAACGCCTAAAGATGACTGAATCTGAGAGATGATACAGTTCCCCCAATAAATGCGCTTCTCCTAATTTCCAATCATTATCTTAGCCCTAAACTTTACATAACATTTTAATTTAGTCAAAATTGGGCGTTAACAGCTTCGTCCCAACGAATGATGAAATTAAGCAAAACTGAATAAGGAAAAATTAAATGATGGATTTTATTTCAGGAAAAGTTTTCAGAAGTAATATTTCTTAGAACTGTGTCATTATTCCATTCATGCCTAGATGATTAGCACGTTTCTGAACTGACAGCATTTTAAGCAAATTTAGCTATATCGGCATGATGAAGTGGCACGACCAGTATAAAGTAGCACACCATTAACTCTGTCACTTCAGGTTAACACAAAGAATTAATACTGTACAACAGTAAAAGCAATTAGTGTCATCAGAAAAAAAACTGTACAATCTTAATAGTAGACAGCTGATTATCTGAAATTATAAGCATGCCATCTCGAAATAGAAGGAAATTTTGAATTTCCTTAAACTGACATAATTCATTCTGTTGACCATAGGTAAAATTGCACAGTTTTTCGAATATACTGAGGATGGACTGGGTTTTATAGACTAATACACGGACTTGGCATGGTACTTAAAACAGGGATCTACCAATTGTGATACGTGCATGTGACCGGTCTGGTCATACCACCGAAAGCTAATCTTGTTGATTCACATGCTACGATCTCTACTCTGTGTGTGATCTGTAACTTCTAACCTGGGTTTCTGGACTCTTCTGAAAAGCCCCTGGGATCACACTTGACATAAACCGTGGCTGGGCTAAATAATAATAATAATAATGGCATTTATTAAGCACTTACTATGTGCCAAGCACTGTTCTAAGCGCTGGGGTAGAAACAAGGTAATCAAGTTGTCCCACGTGGGGCTCACAGATGTAATCCCCATTTTCCAGATGAGGGAACTGAGGCCCAGAGAAGTGAAGTGACTAGCCCAAAGTCACACAGCTGACAAGAGGTGGAGCCGGGATTTGAACCCATGACCTCTGACTCCAAAGCCCGGGCTCTTTCCACTGAGCCACGCTGCTTCTCCTAAAGAGGCAGAGGGAGGGTTGTTGGCATAATCGTTGCTTCCCGGCCATCGCTTGCCCTGACGAGGGAAAACCGGTTAACAGCTGTGGTACAAGCAATACATTCTGGGGCTGGTGGTCATTACCAGCTGGTAGTGAGAAGCAGCGTGGCTCAGTGGAAAGAGCTCGGGCTTGGGAGTCAGAGGTCATGGGTTCGAATCCCAGCTCCGCCACTTATCGGCTGTGTGACTTTGGGCAAGTCACTTAACTTCTCTGGGCCCCAGTTACCTCATCTGGAAAATAGGGATTAAGACTGTGAACCCCATGTGGTTCACCTGATCGCCTTGTGTCTACCCCAGTGCTTAGAACAGTGCCTGGCACATAGTAAGAACTTAATACCGAAATTATTATTACTATTATACAAAAATAAGAGCCCCGATGTGCTCATTAAAAGATGTGGGCATGTTGCCAGACTCCTGGCAGCATCTTTAAGGCACATCCATAAGTCTTTCTAAAATTCAGAGTCTGTGAACTGGACAAACTTGGCAACGATCTGCTCTGACCTGAAACCGCTTACCACTGGCTTTAAAGCATTCAATCACCTTGCCCCCTTCTATGTTACCTCTCCGATCTCCTACTACAACCCAAAATGCTCACTTTGGTCCTCTAACACCAACCTACTCACTGTATCTCAATTTTATCTATCTCGCCACCAACCCCTCACCTTCATCCTGCCTGTGGCCTAGAACTTTCACTCTCTTCATATCCAACAGACCATCATTTTCTCCACCTTCCAAGCCTCGTTAAAGTCACATCTCTTCCAAGAGACCATCCCTAAGTCCTCATTTCTTCTACTCCCTCTCTCTTTCTGGGTCTCCCTTGCACTTGGAATTGTACCCCTTATGCACCCCATCCTGAGCTCCACTTATGAACTGAGCTCCTTGTGGGCAGGGAACACGTCTACCAACTCTGTTATACTGCACTCTCCCAAGAACAGTGCTCTGCACACAGTAAGCACTCAATAAATACAACTGAGTGATCTGATCAAGGCCCTGGTTGAGGAAATGTGCAGGCCCCTACTCAAGTTGTAGATAGGAAGGAACTGAAGGGGAAGTAGAAAGCTAATTCTTGTAAGAACTACATTTTGCAGATGCCAGAGGTATAAATGTCCCCAAATCCTCTGGGACTAGGAACAGATCACCAAGACAAGCAGCTTTAACTTTGAAAGGAGAGGGTCTTTGGTCTAAGGTGACCAAATAGTTGGACTTCACAAGAGAGTTCCCAAATTTGAATGGTACTTGTTGAGCGCTTGCTATATGCCAAGCACCGTTCTAAGCACTGGGGTAGATGCAAGTTAATCAGGTTGGACACAGTCCCCGTCCCACATGAGGCTCACAGTCTTTAATCCCCATTTTATAGCTGAGGTAACTGAGGCACAGAGAAGTGGAGTGACTTGTCCAAGGTCTCACAGCAGACAAGTAGTAGAGCTGGAATTAGAACCCAGGTCCGTCTGACTCTGACGCCCATGCTCTATCCACTAAGCCCTTTCCCTGAGATCCTGCCCTATTGACCTTCCTCTTGGGAATGTACTTCTCTTTATCCAAGTTCTACCTGGTGGGAAAATGAGGTTTCCTGTGGGTTAATTACGTCACAAGCGTAATCTGTGAGTGATTTTAGTATAAACTCAGTTTCTCAGTTTTCCCCAGGCAAGTCTTTCAGCTAGCACACATTATGCATGTGTGGTTTGGTTTAGCTTGGGGGTAAATACTTTACAAATCTCTCATTTAGCATTCTCTATTATGAAGCTTTCATTTGTATTATTAATTAAATCCTGACTTTGGTCTTGCTTGAGTTTGGGAGTTCTGTCCAGCCATAGCCTATGGGACCTATACCGTACTATCCACTGGATTCTGGTGGGAGTTTTCACTTCATCTACTTTAGGGGATGCTGAATTTAGGTGGAAAGTAATTTTAACTCTACTTCAGTGGTACACAGCAAAGCAGCCCCAAATTTAATACAAAGAGGGAAAAATCTCCTTGGATTCTAAATAGCCATAAACATGTCTTCTGATTAAAAAAAAATTGCAAACCATTTTTCCAGTGGAAAGGCTTTTTACAGGCTAGTTTCACACATATTAAAATGCTTCCTGTAAATCTTAAAACTAATTAGTAGAACAATTCATAAATGTAATCCCTTCATGGCATGTTGCCATGGGGTTTTTTTTGCAAATTTCTATGCAGTATATAAGACCTTGCACAAGACTGATTTCTTTGAGTTAGACCTGTTCCATGTAATCAGCTTTTGTATGCTGCCATCTCACTGTGGAATTTTTCAGGTCTTTAATAAGATAAACGATACGGAACTGAAAATTTGAAAAGTCTATCGGCATCCCTTCAACATTCACCACACTGAAGACATTAAGATAACTAGGGCAAACTGGATTATTTCTTCCAGGAACTCTTTAAAGTTGCCCTGCCTGCTTTTCCCACACTCATCTTTCTGTATAAACTCTTTTACCATGGCACCTGAATGTGGGTTGGGTAAGGGAATAAAAAAATAAAATGTCACTGAGAATCTAGATTTACAGCTTTGAATCCTAAGGTAGGTATAAATATCTATCTATCTATCTATCTATCTCTTAAGATAGATAGATAGATAGATCATTGAAAAGTATTACAATTCTCTTTGTTTAATAATTGCTAAGTTGCTAGACATCTTCCTTGCCCACAAGTGCAGGGTGCTAGAAATAAAGGATTAACTATTAATGATGCAATATAAAACCTCAGATAACAACAGCTTAAAATTTCTCAAGACACAAAACACATACACAACCTCCAAATCCAAGGCGATCTGTTAACTAACTCTGAGACCACCTAAATCAAATTTAGTGAAAGGATAGTTTGGTGAAAGGACACACTTGAAGGAAATAAAAGACTGAGGCACCCTCTCAGCCAGTGTTTTAAAGCTGGCTTTAAGCTAGCAATTGCCAAACTGGCTCTAGCCAAAAACCTTGGGTGCTAAAATAATAAAAGAATAAAACTTAGGGAAACAAATTTACCTTCGAGTAGTACTGGTCAGGTCGAAGGGCTAGCTGAAGGGTCGTTCACCCAGCGGTCTGCTGTGCTCCTGGCCTGGGTGGTGTGGGCCTTAAGACTGAGGATAAATTCATACTGAATTTAAGCAACTTCTTCCAGGTCCAGGAAGCTGAGGAGTGGAATTGAGAGTTTTTCTCCCGTCCATGGATTGAGACCTAAGATCGAGGGCAAATGCCAACTCCCTAGACTGCCAAGCTCACCTACCGTGGCCTGTTAGGAAGGAGGATTTCTGGAAGTTAAGCCACCACCTTGCCAACTCCAAGCTGCAGCTTTAGCTTGCTTCCGCCCCGGTCCCAGATTTCCTTCTCCTTACTCCCAAAACCCTTGAGAGTCTGGGCTCCCCGGTATGTATGGTCCAAATTATCCAGTAATTGGAAAGAGAAAAG
Source organism: Tachyglossus aculeatus (assembly GCF_015852505.1). Lineage (NCBI taxonomy): Eukaryota > Metazoa > Chordata > Mammalia > Monotremata > Tachyglossidae > Tachyglossus > Tachyglossus aculeatus. The sequence goes on along the minus strand of NC_052076.1, from coordinate 60,752,061 downwards.
GAAAGTCCGTCTGAAGATTGACTTGGTAATAGTTTCCGTGAGCAGGTATTGCCCGGTCTTTGCACAGGACACGCACGAGAAGCAGCGGAGTCCAGTGGAAAGAGCACAGGTCTGGGAGTTGGAGGGACCTGGGATCTAATCTTAGCTCTTCCACTTGTCTGCTGCTTCCCTGCCCACAGCGGGCTTAATTTCCAGAGGGACAAGCTTACTGTCTAGACTCCTTCACAAAGAAAAAGAACTGAAGAACCCCAACCTCTTTGGGGTTCCAGTTCAATATTCCTCCAGCTCTATAGATCTCACATCTTGGACAGTTCAAATCTACAAAACAGGACGAGGTTTTTTTTAGTCAGACTTTTATAATGACCTTTCTCGTTATATTGTTGTGCTCTCCCAAATGCTCAGTACAGTACCCTGCACACAGTGTGCACTCAATAAATACTACTGATTGATGGATTACTTTCTTAACATTAATCCTTCAATCACACTAAGCAGAAAGGGGTGTGCTGGAATACCCAGTAAAATACCCTTCTTGCCAAATACCTCCATAAATGAAATGTGCCCCTCATTTATTTAATTTGCTTCCATCTTTCATCATGTCACTATGTTTTCTTCCCAAAAGTATTTATGAAATCAAAAACTGTATCCCTGTTCTACTTTCACATAAAACTACATGGAGTCCATTTCCTCATATGAGAAGCAATGTATTCAACACCCCCATAAACTCAGAGAAGTTGGACTATAAGGATTCCATGGCTTCACTGAGCAATAATTTTTTTTGCTCTAAACACCTTTTAGGAAAATGTACCGCTCAAATCAGAATGTCCCAAAGCAAATGTTCCTCCCTACAAACCTATGTTTAAGAACAGTCACAATAATTGACTTGTACCTAACAGCTCCATTATGGAATGCTTAGTTTCCATCAATTCAGATAAGGAAATTCTAAACTGCAGAAGCAAAAAGACAATCACTCTCTTCCTAATCAAAGAGTATGACTCAATGGCTGAAATTAACTCATTAATATTTTATGCAAAGCCATGGGGCATTCCAACGTTTTACCTTTGTCCTCGTCACTTAGCTCCATCTGACTACGACGATAGTAAAGCCCACATCCTGGTCTTCGTCCACATTAACTTTATAAACACGCTGAGTGAAGACAGCCTTGTTATCATTCACGTCGCTGATAAAAATACGCACACAGGCTCTACCTAGAGAGACAAGAAACAAAAGATTAAAATACTCGCTGTGCCATTTCTGTCAGCTGCAATTCCTTTAAATGTCTCCCTGCACATTAAATGAAGACAAATATGGAGCCAATACAGAAATAAACCCTTAGGGTTGTGGGCCATTTATATACCAACATTACTCAAGAGTACTTCGATATCAAATGAATGTCACATCCAATTTGTTTAAACAGATAACCTGAATAATTGATGCATAACGTGGCAGTTGCATAGTTGAAAGTCATAACTTTTTTGTTCTGAAGTCACAAAACGTAAGTTTAACTCTGTTTAGACCCAATTTCATGAAAATTATCCTTTCATTTTCTTTTTATCTTGAATTATTCCATACGACTTTCCAAACTCATATAATTAGGAAGATCATGGGTTTTCCCTTGCAGTATGTTGAAAAAGCAAATATAATATATTAATCAGGATATAAGTACAAGTTTTACCGTACAATCTTGAACTTTCCTTCGTTTCAATTTCATTAAAAATGTTTCTCCCACCTCAGTCCACAAACATATGAAAAGCGTTGTCATGCCAAATGGAATCAACTGCAAAGAATTCCTGATAATATTACAACAGCCCCCTTGAAGAAAAGAATGCCATCATTCATTACCAGACATCGTTATTTACAATGTAAATGAATATTGCTTTGAGGTATTGCTTTTCAGGCACTTCTTAAGACAGTAGGCATCATTACGTGATACCTGCAGGGACTGACTTAACAAGAAATATTTAGAGAGGCTACCTGCTGTTAAGCAAGCAATATATCACCAACGCTCCAACTGCTCATGAGCCGAACAAAAAAGATGTTAGCGTCATGAGAAGCAGTTCGAGATCAGGTACATGCATGACAAGTAACAGGAATGGATGAAGAGATCCAAAACTACACAGAACGCAATCTGATGAAAAGACATAGGCATCCCCTAAGAGACTATATGGCTCATTTAAAAATAGATGGATTCAATTAATCAATAGGGTTTATTGAGCACTTATCAATCAATCGTATTTATTGAGTGCTTACTGTGTGCAGAGCACTGTACTAGGCGCTTGGGAAGTACAAGTTGGCAAGATATAGAGACAGTCCCTACCCAACAGTGGGCTCACAGTCTAGAAGGGGGAGACAGAGAACAATCCCAAACATATTAACAAAATAAAATAAATAGAATAGATATGTACAAGTAAAATAAATAAATATGTACAAACATATATACATATATACAGGTGCTGTGGGGAAGGGAAGGAGAGCACACTGAGTGCTTGGGTGTGTACAATATAACAGAGTTGGTAGACATGATCCCTACCCTCAAGGAGCTTACAGTCTAGAGGAGGAGCTTACACTCTCAAACTCAGGGAGAGAATCATAGAAGCCAGCACCAATTCTGAAGCCTTCTTAACAAAACTTCCATAAAAGAGAGCCCCCGGAAGCAGGAAATCTTACAAATTTGTGAGGAAAGGTAGAGGTGGTAGTAATGGAGCAAGTTACGGAGCTAAGAAAAAGGGGGGCTTAGTCTGGGAAGGTCTCTTGGAGGAGGTGAGCCTTCAGCAGGGCTTTGAAGAGGGGAAGAGTGATTGTTTGGCGGATTTGAAGAGGGAGGGCATTCCAGGCCAGAGGTAGGACGTGGTCCAGGGGTCGACGGCGGGCAGGTGAGAACGAGGCACAGTGAGGAGGTTAGCACCAAAGGAGTGGCGTGCGTGGCCTGGGCTGTAGAAGGACAGAAGGGAAGTGAGGTAAGAAGGGACAAGGTGATGGAGAGCTTTGAAGCCAATAGTGAGGAGTTTTTGTTTGATACGGATATTGATACGCAACCACTGGAGATTTTTGAGGAGGGGGGTGACATGCGAACACGCCCTGAGAAGCAGCGAGGCTTAGTGGCAAGAGCATGGACTTGTGGGTTCTAATCCCGCCTCTGCCACCTTTCTGCTGTGTGACCTTGGGCAAGCCACTTAACTTCTCTGCGGTTCAGTTACCTCATCTGCAAAATGGGGATTAAGACTGCGAGCCCCATTTGAAAACCTCCTCCTCCTCCCCACCTCCTCCAGGAGGCCTTCCCAGACTGAGCCCCTTCCTTCCTCTCCCCCTCGTCCCCCTCTCCATCCCCCCCATCTTACCTCCTTCCCTTCCCCACAGCACCTGTATATATGTATATATGGTTGCACATATTTATTACTCTATTTATTTTACTAGTACATATCTATTCCATTTATTTTATTTTGTTAGTATGTTTGGTTTTGTTCTCTGTCTCCCCCTTTTAGACTGTGAGCCCACTGTTGGGTAGGGACTGTCTCTATATGTTGCCAATTTGTACTTCCCAAGCGCTTAGTACAGTGCTCTGCACATAGTAAGCGCTCAATAAATACGATTAATTTTGTTAGTATGTTTGGTTTTGTTCTCTGTCTCCCCCTTTTAGACTGTGAGCCCACTGTTGGGTAGGGACTGTCTCTATATGTTGCCAATTTGTACTTCCCAAGCGCTTAGTACAGTGCTCTGCACATAGTAAGCGCTCAATAAATACGATTGATGATGATGATGATTGATGATGATGATTTGGGACAACCTGATTACCCTGCATCTACCCCACTGCTTAGAACAGTGCTTGGCACAAAGTAAGTGCTTAACAAATACAATAATTATTATTAATATTATTTGTGAGCCCCATGTGAGGCAAGGACCATGTATCTATCCCAGGGTTTAGCACAGTGCTTGGCACATAGTAAGCACTTAAAGAATACCATAGCTAAGACTGCATTCAATGCCTAGCAAGGTCTACCAGAAAAGGAAAGATGTACTGCTCGTCTCTATATTAGTTTTTTCTCAAAATGTGGACAACTAAAGAAACGTCACAAGATTTCATAGTTTATACAACTATCTTCTCCCTCCACGAAGAAATTCAACGCATCTCACTAATCGCTACTGCTGGCAAGATCCTAGCCAGAATCCCTGAGATAACTTTTAAAGAATATTGTTGGGCATGATTGACAATAATTACAAAACGACTTCAGGCTGTAAAGTGCCAAGGCAGACATGAGCTTTACTAGAAGTCAGATTCTGGAAAAAATTAGGAAACAAAAATTATGACTTCTAATTTGTAGTCATTGACCTTACATTACCATAATAATAATAACTGTGTTATTTGTTAAGCATTTATTATGGGGCAAGCACTATGCTCAGCACTGGGGTGAAAACAGTACAGTTAAACAAACTCCTATTCCTCATGCAGCTCCCAGTCTAATTAGGAGGGAAAATAGGTACTAAATACCCATTTTACAGGTGAGGAAACTGAGGCCCAGAGAAGTTAAGTGACTTGCCCAAGGTCTGGCAGGAGGCATCCCATCTAATCCCAGCAATCTAACGGGGATTCGAATCCACATCTCCTGACTCTCAGGCCTGTGCTCTTGCCATTAGGTCATACTGACATTCCAAAAGTTTGGGAATTATTACGGAAGTTTAGCTACTCTGAGAAGTTTTCCACTACTACTTTACCTACCCAGTAAAACAGGGTAGTACAGCAGGTCCGCTACCTCTTAACCTTTATCCAACCATACATGACAATACAACAAAGGACTTTAAAAGCTGTAATTTAAGATTCTAATTTCCTCTAGAAGTCTTATCAACCAAGAAATAGTACCTACTGAGAGCTTGCTCTATGCAAAGAGTCGTACTAAGTGGTTGGTAGAGTATAATAGAGCACATCCCTACCCTCAAGGAGTTTACAAACTAGTTTACAATCTTCCCACTAAAAAGCTTTGTGTTTCATCTGAAGTCCTCAAAGCAGCAGTCCAGAAGCTGCTGCTAATTGTGATCTGGTAGCACCCAAGAAGTAAACAAAAAAGAACTATTATGAATCACTTTGCAGAGCCAGTAAATAGCTCCCTTGCCCACACCTCCCTTTGATCTGGAACTCCCTCCCTATCCATAAGACAGAACATCATTCCTCGCACCTTCGAAGTCTTATTAAAATCACATCCCTTCCAAGAGGTCTTCCCTGATTTAGCCCTCTTTTCCCATACTCCCTCTCCCTTCTGGGTTGACCATGCACATCATAATAATAATAATAATAATAATGATGATGGCATTTATTAAGCACTTACTATGTGCAAAGCACTGTTCTAAGCGCTGGGGAGGATACAAGGTAATCAGGTTGTCCCACAGGGGGGGCTCACAGTCTTCAGCTCCATTTTACAGATGAGGGAACTGAGGCCCAGAGAAGTTAAGTGACTTGCCCAAAGTCACACAGCTAACAGTTGGCAGAGTAGGGATTTGAACCCATGACCTCTGACTCCAAAGCCCATGCTCTTTTCCACTGAGCCACGTGGGTCTGTACCCTTTAGATACTTGATATTCACCCCACTCTTAGCCCCACAGCACTTAGGTACCTATTCCTAATTCATTTCTTGGTATTAATGCCCATCTCTCTCTCTAGACTGTGAGCTGGGAACATGTCTACCAACTCTGTGCTCTGCCCACAGTAAACACTGAATAAATCCCACGGATTGAATTGCAAGAATCCCTATATTATCCTATCTTTTTAGCAACAGAATAGAATTGAATGCTGCTACCTAAACATGACTCTGTTGGCAGCCCACTATGTACAAATACAGAAAGAAAAAGAAACCCAATTAGAGCGCAAACATTTTTTTTGGAAGACAGAGTATGGCATCCAAGTGGCCCCACATTACAAAATGAAGGTGATCCACTTTCTATATAGAGGCTGTAAGTCTTGGACTTAGCAAAGGCTATTAAAAAACTTCGGTATGAAATTTCACTACATGCAATATGTCACATAATCACAAAAGTTATTGATCCATGCCAATTTGTTGTATCAGAACAAAACTTTTCACAATATAACTCGGTTTGACAGAACATACAGAAAGGCAGCAGCATGCCCGAGCAGTTGGACAACCATGAGCTAAAGCTGAAACATTTTAAAGGTACAATGAAGAACAGTCTCAAACAAGGTGGCATAGCATCATCATCATCATCAATCGTATTTATTGAGCGCTTACTGTGTGCAGAGCACTGTACTAAGCGCTTGGGAAGCACAAGTTGGCAACATATAGAGACAGTCCCTACCCAACAGTGGGCTCACAGTCCTTTTATTATTATTATGATAAAAGTCCTTCACAGTCTCCTAGCAGTAGACCACAGGGAGACCACAAAGGCATATGATCCAGGCAGCAATCGGGAATTTAATCATTCATTTTGAGGAGGGGCTTCAAAGCCATTGTGATAGCGGTACCAAGCTAGCTAGAAAGCTAGCTCTCTTCCTCCCTTCAAAGCCCTACTGAGAGCTCCCCTCCTCCAGGAGGCCTTCCCAGACTGAGCCCCCTTTTTCCTCTCCTCCTCCCCATCCCCCCCGCCCTACCTCCTTCCCCTCCCCACAGCACCCATATATATATTTGTACAGATTTATTACTCTATTTATTTTACTTGTACATATTTACTATCCTATTTATTTTGTTAATGATGTGCATTTAGCTTTAATTCTATTTGTTCTGATAACTTGACACCTGTCCGCATGTTTTGTTTTGTTGTCTGTCTCCCCCTTCTAGACTGTGAGCCCGTTGTTGGGTAGGGACCGTCTCTATATGTTGCCAACTTGGACTTCCCAAGCGCTTAGTACAGTGCTCTGCACACAGTAAGCACTCACTAAATATGATTGAATGAATGAACAAAGCAGCACTATATACTGCGAACAGCAAATGCAACAGGAGAACAGAGAGTGAGTAATCAATCAGTTGTATTTATTGAGTGCTTACTGTGTATCAGTCAATCATATTTATTGAGCGCTTACTGTGTGCAGAGCACTGTACTAAGCGCTTGGGAAGTATAAGTTGGCAACATATGTGTATGTTGCACATATGTATGGAGCACAGGGTGGAGAAATGGTCAGTCACGAATTATTGTCATTCTTACATCCTACATAACATCCTTACATTAAATCCCTCCCCTTAGTTGCTCTATGCAAAACCAAATTGGACACTTTGAAAACTGATCAAGTGTCTCTGATCAAATGACATCCTATGTGCTTATCATTGATCCTTACCAGAATTTGGCTGTCCATATTATCTAGGTCAGGCTGATTCACCACCATCTGTTAACTTTATTTCTAAAAGACTAGTTCCTTTTTCCTCTTTATCAAACACTGTGCTAGTGCGTATAGAACCTGTCAAAAAAAGTAGAGTCTCCGCTGCAATCATGCAACAGAGAATAAGTGAGCTGAAAGAATTCCAGAAAAAGTGGATTCCTACAATTTTTCTTTATAGTGAATAGCTCATAAGGGAAGCCTATTCAAAGCTTAAGCTAAATTTAAAAAATATATTTGTAAGCACGACCAAATTGGTTTTTGTTTCATTATTTTTCAAAATAACAGTGCATTTTGCAACACGTGTATTGGTATGTTGAGAATTCATCTCATTTTATTAAAATCTTGCTTATTTTGATAAAACACAACTTCTTGGACTACCCAGTTGGAAGGAAATAGGCTTCAACAAATAAAATTAGAAGGATCAGTCATGGGCTTTTAAGGAGTTTGTGCAAAAAAAAAAATTTGAATGGACAAACGTAATGAGACAAAACAGAATGTTAAGGAGAAAAAAATCTCATCGTTGTTGGTCTCAAGCTCTTCAGAAGAGAGGCACTATATAAAATAAACAAGTGAAAACCTGGAACTTCCACTATCCACTGCTCTCCAGACAATGTCCTCAGCAAAGGTTTGTGTGCTATTACTTTTTCACTCTGCCCAAGGTCTGGGTCAGTGACGGATGTGTGAAGGACCAATGTTCCTTTACTGGTGCCCTCGGATGCTGAAGCTTCGTAGATGAGAGAGGTGAAAGGGGAATATTACCGTTGACATCTACAAAAAATTTAAAATACATGTTTGGAACTTCACTGTTCCTGATTTGGAGTTTCTCTGAATGCTCCTGTCCTTAATGAGAATATCCCTGTGCTACTTTACCAGTGAGATTAACAAACACAGTGGTGAATGCAGCCAGGGGCCCTGCAGCCACAGTTTAAGCCCGAACTTTCAGCATGTACGGGTATATTCCCTTGACAGTGTTCCCATTTTTTCCCACCTTTCTGACCCTATCCCTCCAATCCTGTTCAATTCCTGGGGGCTTCAGGGCAGCCCCTCACCATTATGTAAGTAACTCAAGATATTGGGGGCAGTTCAGTGCTATCAACACTACTGAGCAGCAGCTGCCTACTGGGTGAGGTTTCTGCCACTTACGAGCAACCAGAGCATAAAATAATTTTCTTCTTTCCTGCTGAAATTCAAGTATTTGTGCTCAGCAAGCCTACCACTATGCACGGGGGGGAAGATGCCTCCTCCACTTTAATGAAAGTTTTCCCGAGCAAATATTGAAAACTGGGCTCCCTATTAAGATAATAAGAAATATATCTGTGATTATCATCCCAAAAGAGAACTTCACAAGTTACAAAAAGGAAAACCTAAAGATTTCTTCCATAAAAAGCACTGAACTGACACGTATCTAATAGTCAATTAGAGCCTAAATGAAGACACAGAATTACCTAATAAAAATCTCTCTATCTGCTCCATAATTTAAAAAACCATATTAAGCTTCACTTTCAAGACACAATTATGATTTTCACCTTTCATTTGGAGCAATTTGTGAACAGTGGATACTGTTGGGCTTAAAGTGTTCGTAAAACTGAAGACAATTACATTTCAGTTCAGATGTAAAAGAGTTAAGATGCTGAGATTTTACTATTTGCTTAAAATATAAAAAAAACTGATGCAATTTTGAAAAGGGTTTATCTAATCTCAAAAATGCCCCTGTCGATAGGATTTTCTTACACTAAAGAATATTAATGAAGGAATTGCATTAAGCGCTTACTACGGGCCAAGCACTCAGCTACATGCTAAAGTAGATAGAGGATAAAGTGACTTGGTCTTCTTTGGAGAAAGCATGCACCAAGCTATAAAAAACAAAACATTTTTGGTCTCACATGGCTTACACCTTATAAAAATTTTCTATAAATCATATTTTAAAAGTCTACCAACTTGACCGTGAAGTTCCCAGTCTCTCAATGGAAATAACAGAGCTTTATGATGTCCATGAGTCTTGAGTGGAAAAATTTCAGAGGGCATCAGGTCTTTGAACTTAACATCTACGATAAATGTGAAAAGTATTTTAGTTCATCTCAAGAACATACCTCCCAATGAAGGTGAGTAGGAAATGAGACTTTGAAAATGACTAGAAGTTTGGGTATCAACTAGGAATCTCTCTTTTTAACAGTGAAAATTTGTATTTGCCCATTTAGTTCTGACATGTAGTACCACACTGAATTCTATCTTTTCTCTTTTTCTGACAGAAAAATGAATGTAAAATGTCAAATTAAAAAATGGCCTGAAATATATTTCCCTAAGAATGATCCATAAGCCAAAAGTTTCCCTTTGGTCCACCCTGCTTTATTCAGAGCTCATTCAATGCGATCATTCCAAAGCCACACTGATTTGTGGAAAACGATTTTTGGTTGTACTTCCTTAAATCCTTCTCTTGCCAACTCCTTCAAAAGCCACCTCTCCCCACACTGTTTCCATTCAAAGTACCCCAAGGATTCCCTTTGAATTTATAGCACAAGAACTTATAACTTAACAAGACCTTACCACAGTGAATGTATCTTTTGTGGTATTTTCAGGAATTACTAACTTTTTCCCCCCCACTTTGGTGGCTGCTTTTTTCCACTGGTAATTATTACTGCCAGTACAACTACACTGCTCTGATTCTCTCCATCTGTGGCAAAAGTATTTTGGGTTATGAATGACCTGCAGATAAAAATGAACAATTATGGACTTTAAAAAGAGTATTTTAATTTTGTGATATGACTCTCCCTCTTGAGACTTGGCTTTAAAAATTCAAGGTTTGTTTTTTTTTTTAAGATAAATTGTTCGTAAAATAGTTACTACCAATATATAATGCCAACTCGTTTTCTTGAAAACCTTCTCAAGAACATCAGCTTTCCCCCTTACTGTATAAACTCAGAAAGTCTACAGGGTGTTTTCATATGGTTAATTCTTTTTGCCTGAAACTAAAGATTCCCTGCCCCCCTCACAACTAGGATGTAGCTCGGTGTAAAAGCCACACTAGTCCAAAATAATACAGGACCCTTCTTATTGATTTTACAGTAAATACATAAAATTACTTGGTGATGGATAATTTCACCTCAGCCTACAAATGAAGAAAGGAAAAGGAAGGTTCAGTAAAAATAATTGTTTTATTTATTAAATGCTTACTTTGTATAAAGGACTGTACTAAAAGCTTGGATAGATAGAATATAAGCAGAGGAGTTGTCACCCAAGAGCTACAGATTTGCCAGAATTCTAATCTACATTTTCTGATTTAGCGATTTTTACCAGTTTTGATGTTCAATATGTTACTTATGTTAACAATACCTTCTGTATGTACCCTAGCAACAACTAAACATTGTCATCACTATTACATGACATTAAAAAATTCCACCTGCTCATTCCCTATTCATTTTATAGTTATCTTTCCAAGTAATGAAGTCTTATTACTCTAACAATTTGGATTTTTTTCAAAACTACATCTAAATAAAATGAAGGAGCCCTAGCTAGAGCATACTACAATTGTTCTTTAACTCATGCTTGTCAGCATTTTCCAAATGAACCAAACTAACAGGAATTCAAGCTATTAGTCGAATTGAACAGTCGTTTAGAGCATATGGAGTACATTCACTAAAATACATCATTTTCACTATTATGGTTTTACAAGGTGGGATTCGATTCTGGCATATTTACTAAAAAAAAGTTACAGGGAATAAAAATTCCATTTGCCTATGTTTATTCATGGACATTCATTCGTAGTAAAATTAGACAATATTCTTCTGATCTTTGCTTCCAAAAAACATTGGATTCCAAAGGAAAATATAAATATCACAATATTTGTTCATTTTACTGTCTACTTTAAAAGTACAAAGGATTCTATGCCATTTCAAGTCCGGAAAAATCTTCTCATCTAAACTGATGCCTTCGCACACCAAAGTTTAAATTTAGCAACTTTCATATTTTAATAATAATGGTATTTGTTAAGCACTTATTATGTGTCAAGCGCTGGGGTAGATATAAGATAATCAAGTTGGGCACAGCCCTTGTCCCACATGAGGCTCACAGTCTTAATCCCCATTTTACAGATGAGGGAACTGAGGCACAGAAAAGTTAAGTGACTTGCCCAAAGTCACACAGCTGACATGTGGCAGAGCCAGGATTAGAACCCATGACCTGGTTGTATTGTACTCTCCCAAGTGCTTAGTGCAGTGCTCTGTGCTCAATAAATACAATTGAATGAATGAAAAGTCACAGCAGCGGCCTTCCCAATATTCTAAAATGGTTAATTCTGCAGTTCTTTCCTCTCCTTTTCTGGGCTACAGCAGGGGCCAACAATCATCCCAGTGGCAATTTATTTATATTAATGACTGTCTTCCCTCTAGACTGTAAGGTCCTTGTGGGCAGGGAATGTGTCCACCAACTCTGTTACACTGTACTCTCCCAAGGCCTTAGTTCAGTGCTCTGCACACAGTAAGCACTTAATAAATACCACTGATGATGATGATGATTGATTGAAGCCCCATCATTCATTCAATCGTATTTATTGAGTGCTTACTGTGTGCAAGGCACTGTACTAAGCGCTTGGAAAGTACAAATCAGCAACAAATCGGCAGCACTGGTGGTCTGGCATTTGTAGACCAGTTATGAGGTCAGACTGTGGGAGTTTCCTCACCCTTCCAGTGCTGCAGCTGTGAACAACCAAAGGCAATATCCCTTTTGGGGGATAATCACAAACTATGTGGCAAAGCAGCTTGACATACTGGAAAGAGCATAGAGCTGGGAGTCAGGAGACTCAGATTCGGCTGTGTGACTATGGGCAAGTCACTCAACTTTTCTGGGCTTCTGGATCTTTAAGTGTAAAATGGGGTTAAAATAATATTTCTTTCCCTCTTAGATTTTAAACCCTGTGTGGGAAAGGGACAAGGACTAATCTAATTATCCCATATCTAACACCGTGCTTTAGCATATTAAAAATGCCTAACAGATGAAATAATGATTATTGTGAAACAGCGTGGCAGGGCCCAAGTATAGGGATGGAGCAGTTCTTGCCTTCCTACTGAGGGATAAAAAGGAAATCACCTTAAGTCCTCTCTGGAGCACTTTGTCAGTAGCCTTAAGATTCAATACTGGAAATAGAGGTTGGTTGACATAAACCCAGGCAGTGATAGGATTAACCTGTAAGTACTTTGATTTCTCTCTTGCGATGGAGCATGAAATGGCAGTACTGGAACCATGATCATTTTCATGGGTAACAACACAGAGAAAGCTGGTTCCAAACCCTGTGTCTTTTCACAGGGAATCTAAGATGTTAAAAACATTTGAAAATAAACTTATCTGAACTTATTTATATATATTTATATGAACTTCTTTATATTTTTATTGACATTTGTTACATGAAAAGGTTCCTGGCTATATATTCTTTCAGTTTTTTATCTGAGATGATTTCACCATGTAACCCTCCAACACAATATTTTTTAGGTGAATTTTAAGCAGGAAGATACATTTTAAAAGGGAGTTCTGTAATGTGCCTCAAACATGTCGGCATGAAAAGTTTAGAGCTCAGACCTAAGCCCAAAGCTGAAAACTCAGTCCAATTCTGGGACAACTCTTTATATGATTCATATCTTGTGACCAGCAGAATAAAACTATCCCAGCATCCCAAATGACTTGTATCAGCAACTGTCCCTAAGACTGATCAACTCATACACCATTATCAAAACATCTAGATTGTTCAGGCAGGAAAAAGCATGGGTTTTAAGGACTCAAGCCATGTTAAAGTTAGTAGCTGTGACCTCTGTACTCAAGAAGTCTGTAATTTACTGAGGGAGGCAGACACTAAAATATTATTTAGAGAGGAGGAAAGAGATAAAGGGATTTGTATATGAGTTAGTGCTTGAGAAATAAGATATGTATGGTATATTCAGGTGTCTCAGGAGATGGGAAACACACAAGACCCATGTGGGACAGGGACAAGATATCTTTTATCTACCCCAGCATTTACATATGCTAAGCTCTGTACTAAGCACTGAACTATTATTATTATTATTAATAACAACAACAAAAGGGCTGAAATGGCAGTTGGGGAGGGTGAAAGCTAAAATCAGTCAGGGTAAGCCTCCTGGAGATGTGATTTCATAGGGTTTTTAAATATGGGGAGAACTGTGATCTAGTGAATATGAAGGGGGAGGGAGCACCAAGTTGAAGGGTGAGCGCAAGGGGACACAGGTGGGAGAGATTGGAGCAAGGCACAGTTAGTAGGCCTTGGAGAAGAAGAGTTAAACTGAGAAAAGCGAATCACCTCAGGTCTGGGAAAACATTGGGAAGAGAATTGAGTTGATTGCAAAACTTGAATGGGAATAGAGGGAGAGGGAAGAATTAATGGTCGAAGGGTCAGGGTGAATGAGAAAATCAGGAAAGATGGAGAGAACAGAGGTTGTGGGAGAATAAAGGGTGAGAGAGACCAGGGAACAATTTATCAGTTGATTTTCGTGGTAATTTATAGTTTCAGAGTGCTAAGGTGTAAAATATATAAAGGACGAGACCCTCGCTGTTTTATTGCCACAATTGTGTTAAACCTCTGGTGAACAAAAAGTAAGAGCTGAGGTGCAGTGGGAGAAGAAAGGGAATAAGTAGTGGGGAGAGAGCTGATTGAGTGACTTAAAACCAATGTTCAGGAGTTTCTACTTAATATGCAGAGTCATGGCTAGCCACTAAAGGCTTCTGAGAAGCGGGGACGCTGGTGCAGAATGCCATTTTAGGAAAAAAAAAATCCAGGCAGCAGAGTGACGTATGGACTGGAGAAGGGAAGAGACTGGAGACAGAACAACCGGAGATGAACCTGATAAAGACGTTAAGCTGGGATATGACAAGCTCCTGGACCAATGAGGTGTTCAGCTACTTTGTGAAAATAATCAATATACTTCTACCGTGTAAACTCCTCAAAAGCTGAGCCCCTGTTTACTAATTCTACTGTACTCTCCTTCTGCAACTCAGAAGGTACTTAATAAATAATACTGAGTGACTGCTGGGAATGCTAGTTCTCACTGTTTTCCCTGTCAGGAAATACAAAAATTACTCATCACCATGTCAGGTAAGGGAATATTAAATATTCACATAGTTCAGTCTGGATTCATTTCCGTCTGGACACCTTTATGTTAGTAAGTCACTAAATCAAGATCTGGGAAAATCAAAAGTTAAAAAATTTAAAAAGAAGTGAGGTAGAAGGGAACAAAGCCTGATACTTTGTGGCTTTCCCAGCAACATCTATGAACAGGAGCTACGTTATCTAAGAGGGTGATCCCACCTGAAGTGGTCGAGAGGCTCCTTGCACATTCAGAGGCAGAGACAGATGCTCTGCTTCTGAATAACATTAGGGGAAGAGGAATTTCTGAATATTAATTTTACTGAAGTTATCATAAATGACTGTAAATAACTGGAGCATACGATTGGGCTCACCATGATCCATAAATATGAAACTATAAAACACCAGATGTTTAACACAATGGTGGCAATAAAGCAGCAAAGGTCTCACCCTTTATATATTTTACATCTTAGCGCTCTGAAACTATAAATTACCACGAAAATCAACTGATAAATTGTTCCCTGGTCTCTCTCACCCTTTATTCTCCCTCAACCTCTGTTCTCACCATCTTTCCTGATGTTCTCATTCACCCTGACCCTTCAACCATTAATTCGTCCCTCTCCCTCTATTCCGACTCAAGTTTTGCAATCAACTCACATTCTCTTCCCAATGTTTTCCCAGACCTGAGGCGATTCGCTTTTCTCAGTCTAACTCTTCTTCTCCAAGGCCAACTGCCTAATTAGTTCCATGCTTCTCCCACACCCAGAGCACAGGCTCTTTAATCACCTTCGTTCTTACTCATAATCCACTGGCCAGTTTTCCTTCAGGTCCCCAATAAAAAAAATCTCCAGGATCAGTTATAGAGTTAAGAAAGGCTATGATTATCTGCTAGAGAGATTTATGAGCAGCTTCAGGTGAGGTTGAAGTCTATTGATGAAACTGTCAGGTCAATTATGAGGCTACATAAATGGAGGAGTTCCAATTATCTTTTGGAATATAGGCTTGTTATTGTTGACATCCTCAACTTCTGCAACGACCGGGGATGTACTAGGGAGAGACGACAGACCACCTGAGGCATTAGCAGCAGCAGCGCTTACATTAAAAATATATTCCGTTCCCTGAAGCACAGGAAATGGATTTGGGCAAAGACAAATTAAATCCTGCAGCATCACTAACAGGAAACGTTGGGGTTTTTGGCTCTGAAAATATTAAACTATCAACTCAATACTTCAAAAAATCTGGAAGGTCATGTTCTCTCAGACCTAAATCTATAGGTGGTCATGATGATGATTATAATAATAACAATGCTATTTGTTAAGCACTTATTATGTGCCAAGCACTATATTTAGTGCTGGAATAGATACAGCATACTTAAGTCGGATACCATCTGAAGCAGCGTGGCCTAATGGTAAGTGCACGGGCCCGGGTGGCAGAGGTTGTGGGTTCTAATGCTGACTGTCACTTGCCTCCTGTGTGACCTTGGACAAGTCACTTAACTTCTCTGTGCCTCAGTTTCCTCATCTTTAAAATGGGGATTAATCCAATTCCCTTCTACTTAGACTGAGAGTCCACTGTAGGACAGGGACCGTGTCAAACTGATTAACTTGTATCTACCCCAGAGCTTTCAACAGTGCTTGGCACACAGAAGTACAATTCTGTTTCAGTCTTGCTTAAAGTTGTGACAGTCATAACAAACTGCCATTTTTCTTCAGAAATATGCATTACATGGTTATTTAATTTAGCAAATCCTGCATTAACACTTGGAGTATTGTTCAACTGAGATTTGAACAAAAGAGTTTGACTTCCACCTTCCCAGTCAAAACAACATAAAAAGTCAAGACTTTACCATTTACAGGAATTTACAGAGAGGCAGCATGGCCTGGTGGACAGAGCACGGGCCTGTGTGATGGTGGGCAAATCATTTCACTTCTCTGTGCCTCAGTTACCTCATCTGCCAAATGGGGATTAAGACTGTAAGCCCCATGGGGAACATGGACTTTGTCCAACCTAGTTATCTTGCATCTATCCTAGCACTTATTATCCCAACCTGGCACATAGTAATTGATTAAATGCCATGAAAAAGCAAACAAAAAATACGTTACAAACTAGTGAAGAAAAACATGGCTTTTGGAAAATATATCTAATACTGGCCTTCTCTCCACCTCTCAAAAAGGTATATTATTTACCAATTCCTCTATGCTGTATTAACTCTTGTCCTGAGCATTCTTGGGTATGATTAAGTGTGAATCTGAAGGCTGCTCATTTCTCAGAAGTATTTTTACAATTCTCAAATGCTTTTTGAGGGAGTAAGGTAAAGTTTTGAAATTCATAATCATAAAGTAAGTCTCTAATGAGTATCTACTACTTGATTTGGAAGCAGGAGCCCAGTTTCACTTGAGCTTCAGTAAATTAATCTCACTGGCCTGACCACACCACTCTCCGAAGCATAATTTTCAAGGAAGGGTGATTACAGGCATGTATCAGGATGTCAGAAGCAGGCCCTCAGTGGACAATTTAATTAGTGTAACAAAAAAAATGAGTTTCCTTATTTTGATGAATAACTCAAAAAAGAGCTCACCTTGAAGAACTGACATAGTTATAGAAACTGTTTCATGGACAAACTCTCTGCTATAAGCAGATTGTTGAAATTCTGGAGAACAATCATTCCCATCGGTAATTACAACCAAAATCTACAGAGAAAAGATGAAATGAGACAAACATATTATGTGGTGACAGAGTGGATAGCAGTGCTGTTCTCATTCATTCTGTTTAATTTAGCATCAGAAATTTCCAAAAAGAATCTTCTTTTAAGTTTCAAAAGGTACATCTTTATGCAAGAAAAGTTAAGTTCCTTATATTGCCTGTTTAGTGTTAAGGCCTTAATGGGGTAAAGAGAGATTTGCAACGAATAATAACGGTCACATCCCCAAGTAGTTTCTGGCCAAAACACTGTGTCAAATTATTTGTCAAAAGTATAACAATGGCCTAAGTTGCACAAGACCTAAAAATGGTTTCACAATATTTCACAGATTTCTTCTGTTTTAATCACACAAATGAATACTTAGTAAGAGTTAATGATGATGATGATGGCATTTGTTAAGTGCTTACTATGTGCAAAGCTCTGTTCTAAGTGCTGGGGAGGATACAAGGTGATCAGATTGTCCCACGTGGGGCTCACAGTCTTCATCCCCATTTTACAGATGAGGTAACTGAGGCACAGAGAAGTTAAGTGACTTGCCTAAAGTCACACAGCTGACAATTGGTGGAGCCAGGATTTGAACCCATGACCTCTGACTCCCAAGCCTGTGCTGTTTCCATTGAGCCATGCTGCTTCTCATTAATTATTAATTAATGAGAATTAATGCTGTTATTAATACTTAATAAGAATTCTCCCAGCCATTTAATACAAAGTTCTGCACATAGTAAGCACTCTATAAATACCACTGATTGATTGACAGGATGAATCAAGGGGGCTTCCCATTTTTTCCCCAAAAGGACCTGAAATCACCTAGTACATTTTAGTTGACCTGAGGTGCCGTAGTATTTTATACTTTGCTAGGACCACATCACCCTGCTTTTCAGGAAGTTTCACACAAGCACTGTGACTGCTCAGTCACTGTTCCTTACAGTTGTTTTCTCAGGTTGTGGCATTTCATTCCATGACATCATCATCATCATCATCATCAATTGTATTTATTGAGCGCTTACTATGTGCAGAGCACTGTACTACGCGCTTGGGAAGTACAAATTGGCAATATATAGAGACAGTCCCTACCCAACAGTGGGCTCACAGTCTGAAAGGGGAGACAGAGAACAAAACCAAACATACTAACAAAATAAAATAAATGGAATAGACATGTACAAGTAAAATAAATAGAGTAATAAATATGTACAAACATATATACATATATACAGGTGTTGTGGGGTAGGGAAGGAGGTAAGATGGGGGGATGGAGAGGGGGACGAGGGGAAGAGGAAGGAAGGGGCTCAGTCTGGGAAGGCCTCCTGGAGGAGGTGAGCTCTCAGCAGGGCCTTGAAGGGAGGAAGAGAGCTAGCTTGGCGGATGGGGGGGGGAGGGGGGAGGGGCAGAGGGAGGGAGTGTTCAAATTTTAGAAAACACTGTAGTTCAAGTATATAGCCTGGGTGAGCAATTGAATTAAAAACAAACAAAACGGGAGGACAATGGAGGGAAGAAACAATACTATTTTCACTACTTGGATTTATACCTTTGATAAACGTGCTTCCCGGCACACCGCAGGTGGCCTGGGAAAATGAGGAAGAAGCCAGAATGTTCCACAGCAGAGCGCCATAAACAAAATGCCAGTTTTAGTTCAAGAGCAGGCCTTCCCCACACTTTTTGGACCAGAGGCTACATAGCACTGGGGGGCTAGGTGACCTTTCATTGGCAACTATGCCAAAGAGTGGCTATGGCTCCCACAGAGTGGCTTCCAGTCCAGTCCAGGGGCCTATGGAGCTCCCACTGTCCTCACCAGTCTCCACAGCGAGCTGGGACAGTTCTCACTGTGACTACGGTTTTCCCCATCCTCAGCCCTTCCCCATCCTCTCACATAATGCTTAGTCTTAGCATGGCATGGTGGATAAAGCAGGGGCCTGGGAATCAGAAGGTCCTGGGTTCTAATCCCCGCTCCGCCACCTGTCTGCTGGGTGACCGAGGTCAAGTCACTTCACCTCTCCGGGCCTCCGTTACCTCACCTGTAAAATGGGGATTGCGACTGTGAGCCCCACGTGGGACAAGGGACTGCATCCAAACTGATTTGCTTGTACCCACCCCAGCGCTTAGTACTGTGCCTGGCACCTAGTAAGCACTTAAATACCATCATCATTACTATTTTTAACAGAATGTCCCCACACTATTCCAAGATGAGTTGACTTTCACTCCGGCCCAAGAAGAAGGGTTCAATTCAAGTCTATGAATTATCACTTTCTCATTTCATCAACTGACCACACCTCACTTTCCTGTTTTTCCTATCTTCAAGTGCTGATCCTAAAGGTTCATGACTCACCTAATCACTTTTGTCATAATTTACTACAATAAAACTGAAAAGCGTTAGATTGGTCTTGGGAATTTTTTGAAATGAGGAATCAATTAGGAGGCTTGACCTACAATGTTTCCTCATTGGAGCAGGAGTCCAACCTATTAATATTTACCGTCCTCAGGCGCTGATGGCCCTGCCACCAGCCTGCCTGGATTCCGGGAACTAGGGAACTACTCTGATACCACTTACACTAAAAGCAGGGTAGACGATTGAGGCTGGAAAAACATCAGTTGAGGTTTCTAGGCAGGTTCAGACATGACCAGGGAGTGTGGCTCCAAAACAGTTCATCCCACGTGCAAAGAGATATATAGCTGCCTATCATTAATTTGTCCCACACAATTCATGCCAAAAACAAATATTTCCAACAATGACAACAAAAAAATTAAAAAAAAAAAAGTACCCTTGCCGGTACTGATAATAGCCACTATTTCATTTTACGATTTAATCAAGCTTCATTTTGTAACTTTTCCATTGCACCATTCCAAACTGCACTCTTACTATGTTACCACTAAATTTTATTTAATGCTACCATTATTTCCTATAATGTACATCAAGATAATTTTATATATACAATATTTTCCCAACCAGGCCCACCTAGCACTGCCCAATATATGAAAGATGGTATTAAGATCCTGAGAGCAAGGATTGTTTTCACTTATTCATTTGTATTTTCCCAAGCCCTTAGTACAGTGCACTGCACAGCGTATGCATTCAGTGAATACCACTGAATGATCACAAGCATGTTAAAATTCACTAAAAAAGAAGGTCCTTGGTCCAATATGACTGAATGAATGAAGTCCAGATTTTTTATATAGTGCCAATTTCCTAATCTTGACTCGTTATATTTACTGAAGTCCATGATAAAAAATGATTTCCTTTTTTCTTCTTTGTTAGTACAATGCTTGTCCCATGTAAAGATCTCTCCAGCACCTGAATTCTAGTACTTAGACATCCTTTTCTTCAAAACTTAATCTAACAGTAATAATCAGGGTATGCTAAGCTCTTGCTATATGTCTTGCATTGTAAATTTTTTTTAAAAATCATATCTCCACCTTTTGAAAAAGTATATTGATAAACCCTGTGCTTCTTTTTACTGTAGAAAAGAGGAGTTCTTAGGAATGAACATCCATGTAATACTCATTGACTAATTTGGAGATGACAGAAGAGGAAAATGGCACGTTTCATCCTTGATATGTAAGGAAGCTATTTATTTCCATCATTCATTCATTCAAGCGTATTTGAGCGTTTACTGTGCAGAGCACTGTACTAAGCGCTTAGAGCTCTCCTGATTCTACCAAGAATAGAGCCAACAAGTATCAGAGAGAAATCTACAGAAGTCACCAGTTTTGGAGGGATATCAATGCCAGGAATTAAAGTCATAGTTATATGTTGCGAACTTGTACTTCCCAAGTGCTTAGCACAGTGCTCTGCATACAGTAAGTGCTCAATACGATTGAATGAATAAAAGAGAGGTAAAAGATAAAACATGGCTTCAAAGATATTATCTGAAGAGAAGATTTTTTTTAACAGTATTTGTTAAGCTCTCACTATGTGCCAGGAACTGCACTAAGTGTTGGTGTAGCTATCAGCTAATCAGATGGGACACAGTCCATGGCCCATATGGGGTTCACAGTCATAATCCCCATTTTACAGATGAGGTAACGGAAGCACAGGGAAATTAAGTGATATGCCCAAGGTCATGGAGTGGACAAGTGGCAGAGGAGGGATTAGAACTCAGGTCCTCTGATTCCCGGGCCTGTGCTCTTCCCACTCCACCTCCCTACTTCCCAGGAGGCAGTGTGATCAGATCCTTAATTACAAAGTGACAATGATAAGTACATACCTCGGAAGTAATGCTGAATTGCTCTTGATCTTCTGCTGCTTTGGCTAGCAGGAGATACTGATATTGACCTTCTTCATAATCATCAATCCCATTTATTGAGCGCTTACTATGTGCAGAGCACTGTACTAAGCGCTTGGGAAGTACAAATTGGCAACATATAGAGACAGTCCCTACCCAACAGTGGGCTCATGGACACTCTGGGTCAGGCTGATCTCACCAGATGCTAAACAGGCCACTAGGATTAATTAGCAGAGTGTACCTGAGGGATTTGCTTTGAAATGAAAATGCAGACACTTTCAGGAACCTAGAAGTATAAAAAGCAGGCAAGTATACAAAGCAGGCTTCAACAAGTCTTCAACAAGAAACTTCTTTAGAGTTTTTCACATTCCCTAAATGACCTAATAATTAAATTTGAAAAATAAAAAGATTTGGTAAATTCCATAGTTCCAGGAGGGAAATGAGAGTGTTAGTTCAGTGTAACTAAAAATTCAAGAGTTCGGATGTCAGGAGTCTAGACTTGACACTTTCCCAAGAGTGGGGAATTGAAATAAATTCCGGTCTTTTTAAATTTGCTTAGAATTGATTGCAATATGGTTGGGGGGGGGGGGGGGGGGGGGGGGGCAGCCCAAAATAAGAATTCCAAAGGAAAATTTAAAGCAAATGCATTACTCACAAGTTTGAAAAGCCTAATGAAGTCATAATGATGTTATTTTTTAACAGGACTGTCTCTCGCTGCTTTTCTATATGCCACTTGCATCACGCAAGTAGCATTCTCCTTAACTAAAATGAAATCTTATTTGTAGACTAAATTAACACAAATCTTTAACTTTTGGTTATTTAAGGAATCTGAACAAGGAACTTGAAAAGCATTTCTGAGGCCAAGACCTTTATTTTCTGTCAGACACAGAGCAAGGCCCTCTCATAAAACTTTGGCATCATGGTTCACCTTCAGAGTTACTACCAAAAGTTGCTTTAGGTTGAACCTTGATTAATGAATTCAGCTTAATGGCCAGCCTACAGGGACCTCTATTAGTTCCTCTACTACTTTTTATTAATAACATACTTAGGCTAAGTGACAATACTCAAGGTCCCGCCTCTGGTGTCATATTCTAAAATGGTTACAGTCAGATTGATTTTTCATTCCTCTGGGGCATTAGTAGGAACCTGACAGTCCAGCTGTCTACCTCATACCAAATGTTAGCTGAGCAAATTTTTGAATGCTTTCTTAAGGTTTTGGATCTAATCTGTGAGTTTGGGGCCCCTAGAAGAGGAAAGCATTTTAAGGCTTGGCTATCAAGCTTTAAATTCCACCAAACTCTCATGATGCGACAAGTATCACCCAGGGCTTGAAGTCATGCACAATTAGCACTGAACAGGACTATTAGAGTATTTTATACTATTTTGTCTTTGGACAATAAGTCCAAAAATTTTAGTAATGTAGTTCTCCCTCAAACCCTTTTTCTAAAGAGCAGATGTTTCTACTGTTCCAGCATGTGCTTAAGCATGTATGTATAAGAGAATCCTTATAGATTTGGTTTGATTTGGTTGGTTTGGTTTTGTTCTCTGTCTCCCCCTTCTAGACTGTGAGCCCACTGTTGGGTAGGGACTGTCTCTATATGTTGCCAACTTGTACTTCCCAAGCGCTTAGTACAGTGCTCTGCACACAGTAAGCGCTCAATAAATACGATTGATTGATTGATTATAGATGTTCTAAGCACAGTTATGGTACAACCCAGGCTTTCAGAGGCCCCCATTCCAGGACCTGGGTTGCTTTCGAAGTTACTAACAGTTCTCGGAGCCTTCCTTGGGAGTTGAGATCCAATTAACCCCCAGCCCTATGGCCCAGAAGACTCCAGATTAATCAATGGCATTTCCAGAGCACTTAATGTGGGCTGAGAACTGTACCGGCAGTTGGGAGAGAACAAATAATAATTACGGTATTTGTTAAACACTATGTGTCAAGCATTGTTCTAAGTGCTGGGGAAGACACAAGTTAATCATGTCAGACACAGTCCTGGTCCCAAATGGGGTTCACGGTCTAAATAGGTGGGAAACAGGTGACCTCATTTCAGGGAGGGGGTATCCATTACAGTTGGAGGAAGGGACATGCGTTCTTAAGTTTGGGGCTGTTGGGATAAAGCTCTCAGTTTTCGGGGGGAGAGGTATACAGCAATAGTTCGATTCCCTTGCCTCTTGCATGCCCCTTTCTAGACCGTGAGCCCATAGTTGGGTAGGGATGATTTGTACTTCCCAAGCGTTTAGTACAGTGCTCTGCACACAGTAAGCGCTCATTAAATATGATTGAATGAATGAATGCTGGCCAGGAGTCAAGTTAGAAGCAAATCCCTACCAAAATGGTGACTCAGTATCCAGCTCTCTCCTTTTCCCCTACTTTGGTAGCGGACGATGCAGAATCCTCTATGACGAGCCAGCTCCTGACCTCCGAACTGCAGCAGGCTCTGGCTCCAACCTCATAAAGCTGTGGGTGGGTCCAGTTTCCATTTCCCTCCAGCCCCTCGATGCCAGAATGGACCCGCCTGCTCTTATGCAACTAATGAAGGTTGGTATTCTCTATCAGACTCACTAACAGACCTGAATCAAGTGGTTGGTCCTGACTCTAAGTGTCTGTCTGCCTAGATCTCTGTATCCTCTTTATAGGGATAGTGATTGATCTGCTCTTTGTGCCATCTCTGGAGTTCCCTCGGCACAAAAGCAGCATGGGGAAGCAGCAAGGCCTAGTGGAAAGAGCAGCAGGGGCTTGGGAGACAGAGGACTGGGGTTCTAATCCCAGCTCTGCTACCCGCCTGCTGTGTGACCTGGGGCAAGTCACTTAAATTCTCTGTGTTTGCATTACCTAAATGGGGATTAAATCCTTCCCCCTCTGACTCAGAATGTGAGCCCTATGTCCAACCTGATTATCATGTATCTACCCCAACACTTGGAATAACGCTTGACACATAGTAAGTGCTTAACAAATACCATTTAAAAACCAACAAAAAAACAAAAGGGAAGTCCTCTGCCTCACCATTTCCTTGCTGCAGGGATACAAAAATACATCTTTAAAAGCATGGTGGAGGACTGCACTGAGCTAACAGGGTCCCAGGCCCAACTCCCTGTCAGTACTTCATCATCATCATCAATCATATTTACTGAGTGCTTACTGTGTGCAGAACACTGTACTAAGCGCTTGGGAAGTACAAGTTGGCAACATATAGAGACAGTCCCTCCCCTTATTTCCCTGACATGGAGAATGCTGCCATCTACGGCGGTAGCATATTTAAAAGCATTTGGGGTGTGGAGAGGGGCATGGATAGCATTCATCCAAACACCCTAAGATGAAAGCCAGTTATTCTCAAATCCCCCTTCCGAGTAACTCTATCAGTGCCTTTATCAGATTACCCTTCACTCCGATGGGAGGGCAGGATGGGTCACTTTTTACCCATATTCCTAATTTAAATCGCTGAAAATATCCCTGAAAACACCATCTGGTTTTCGTACCCTGCTCCCTTCAAGATAACTAGTCAAATAATAGTGAACAATTACACCAGCCAAAATTTGGAAAATTCTTTTCATGTAATTTGTCAGAATCATTTTTCAACTTTACATTTTGAAGATTTTCGTTCTGCAATACTGGTGGTGGGGAATAAGGTAATTTTTTAACTTTTTATGGTAAAAATGATCAAGATAGAAAAATGATCACGATAAAACACGGACACTGTAGATTTTAAAATCAAGCTCTCACGGAAATAGCACTAAGATGTAAAAAAGATCAGAGATTCAATTTGAGTAGCACATTAATTCAAAATTTAGGAACTTTTTTTCAAAAGGTACTTACATTTGCAGCGCTGGAGTGCTCTCAGGAATGTAAATGGTGTAGAGTCAACTGGTCAACTGTGGAGATCGTGAATAACCACTAACTTGGAAGCAGGAAATCCTTTATTAATTACCATGTTTGTCAATTGTCAGTACTCTGAGATGGTCGTCTCTATCCTTTATTAGTAATAAGCTTGTTCTTTTAATCCAGCCAGTGTCCCGAACAACTTCAAATCTATATTCTCCACCTAAAAGATTAGAAGAGTGATAGAATATTTAATATGTAAACTGTCTTCCTTTTAAATGTTTGAGAAATTAATAAAATCCTTTTCCCCCTTAAAATCTTATATTTCAATGTTTACTTATTAATAGTGAGGGATTTCATATTGAAGTGAGTAGTCAAATTTACTAATGCCATAGTTTTAAACAAATGTATTTGAGAGGTTCCTCAGAAAATTACACCTTACAAAACTAGTAGCAAGTTCTTCACAGCAATATAAAGCAGGGGAAATCGCTATAAAATCATGGAATTTTACCAACTACCAACTATCTGCAAACAGGTTATCTAAGCCAACTGAAAAAAAACTTGTTTCCCATTTTCTTATACAGAGAAGCAGCGTGGCTCAGTGGAAAGAGCCCGGGCTTTGGAGTCAGAGGTCATGGGTTCAAATCGCAGCTCCGCCAATTCTCATTTGTGTGACTTTGGGCAAGTCACTTCACTTCTCTGTGCCTCAGTTCCCTCATCTGTAAAATGGGGATGAAGACCATGAGCCCCACGGGGGACAACCTGATTACCTTGTAACCTTCCCAGCGCTTTGAACAGTGCTTTGCACATAGTAAGCGCTTAATAAATGCCATCATTATTATTACAGAGATGGAAAAAAATGCTCGAAAAGGTGTCCATATCCAGACATTTATAATATGACGAGGTCCTCTAGACTGTACGCTCTTTAAGGGTGGGGAAGGTGTCTGCCAACTGTTGTTTTGTACTCTCCACTTAACACAGTGCTCTACACATAGTAAGTGCTCAATAATACCACTGATGGTGATGATTTTCATGCTTTATTTCCCACTTCCTCAGGCCCAGAGCACTTATTCGCAAATCCATCATTTATTTATATAAATGTCTGTCTCCCCCCTCTAGATTGTAAGCTCATTGCGCGCAGGGAATGTGGCTGTTATCTTGTGCTCTCTCAAGTGCTTAGTACAGTGCTGTACACACAGTAAGCACTTAAACACAATTCTCTCCTTTCTCATCCTGCTCCCCCAGGCTGTTTTCAGTGCCAAGTTGCCCAAGGGAGGTAATGAGGAAAGAGGGTGGGAGTTGTGCTCCTTCCCTATTTAGCTGACCTTCACTTTTGAAGATGATGCTTCTGATAAAATCCTATTCACATGCACTACTGTGGCTAAAAAGAACAAAATTTGTTGCTTTAATGGATTGGTTCCCAACCGGACCTCTCTGTGCTTATGTGCCTGCTTCCTGATATTCCCATCTCCGTGAAGACTTTGCTCAAGGAGAGCAATCCGTCTCCCAATTGCTGCCTAGCAGGCAGGTTTGTCGCTGCAGTAGTTTCTTGACTGTCCACTGCATCGTTGTAGACTGCGCTTCGCCACATCTTTGTATAATTTATTCTGCCCTCCTTTTCCCTTCAAGTAGAGTAGCTACTTAGGCATACTCTCCATTTTTAGATTGCTACTGCAGTCCACTGGCTGGATTACAATGATGAACGCTGTTGTGAAGTCTATAAACGGTATGTACATGTCTGGTTCAGCTTTCTGCATTTCTCCCGCCCCTCTTTAGCAGAGTACATGTCAAGACTGAAAGTCGCACTGGTTCTCGGGGAGTATTTTTTTCGGCCGGTTGGTCAGTTGGGTGATTCAGCATTAACAAGGCTAGAACTGGCCCAGCTGTGGCCAGGAGGGATATCACCAAAGCACAACTGCCCATCCTCTTCTACAGATAGGCAACGTGTGCATCTTGGAGGGAACTCCTGTGGCACTGCTTTCCTTTCCCAGATTATGCACAGCAGACTGATAAACTTGCTGGCAAGCTTGTCCTGCCATATTTGTACACCCTGGCAGGAATGCCATCTGGACCAGCAGCTTTTCTCTTTGATGCTTGAAAAGCCAGACTTTACGTTCATTTAGAATGCTGGCATACACTGGTCCAGGGTAGGCAGTCTGTGCTAGGAAAGGTAACTGTTTGAACTGTTTCAGAAACATCTATTTATCATTACTGCATCTTTACTGGACATACCCTTTGAAAAAGCAGATTTTTATTTCAATGTGTGTTTCTAATGCATCCCTATACAAAGAATATGGGGAAAGATCAGGGAAACTGCTCACTTCTCAGGACCCTTCCCAGAGGTGAGGATGTTGTTGTGCATGGGTTTTCAGTCAGCACCTGGTGACAGCAGCTGGAGCACAGTCAATTACCAAGGAGGATTGGGGAAAGGAAGGAAGAGCTAGCAGAGGGAAACAAGAAACTACAGTCTTGGCAGGAACGCTGAGGGTTCAGGCATGGCAAAGGCCCCAGAGCTGGCTGTGCCCAAAGAGTTCACTTCACTGTACCTCAGTTACCTCATCTGCAAAATGGGGATAAGACAGCGAGTCTTATGTAGGACATGAGCCATGTCCAACCTGATTACCTTGTATCTATCCCAGGGCTTAGAACAGTGCCTGGCAGTATAGTAATCTTAACAAATCCCCCCGCAAAAAAAAAACCTATTATGGGAAGTGTGGCAGTGTGTTTCAACAAGGCAGATGGAAGAAAGGCAAGTTATTCCTAGATCCAATTTAGGATACTGTTGTACAACTAATATTGTGGTTGAAATCCTAACTAAGCATGGGAAGGGGGGTGGAAATGAATTAGATGAGAGTTAGGGACAGTTAAGAGGTAAGTTTGGTAGAAGTATAGAAGGCAAGCTGGGGAGGGGCAGGTGAGGAGAACCTCTCGGTACAATGGACAGACCTGGTGGCCAGCCTGGAAGCCAGTGGTAAGATCTTGTTCCATGTGGAAGGAACTTTATTTTGTTAGTATGTTTGGTTTTGTTCTCTGTCTCCCCCTTTTAGACTGTGAGCCCACTGTTGGGCAGGGACTGTCACTATATCTTGCCAATTTGTACTTCCCAAGCGCTTAGTACAGTGCTCTGCACACAGTAAGCGCTCAATAAATATGATTGATGATGATGATGACAGCCTTTGGAGGATTTTCAATGGGGGGCGGGGAGGAAGGTGAATCAAACAATTTCAAGATGATGATCGCTACACCCACTCCCTTGGAGAACTCATTTATTCCCATGGCTTCAATTACCACCTCGATGTGGAGGAGTTCCAAATTGACATCTCCAGCCTTAACTTATCTCTTTTTCTGCAGTCTTGGTTTTTTGTTTTTTTAATGGTATTTTTTAAGTGCTTACTTATGTACCAGGTACTGTACGAAGCGCTGGAGTAGATACAAGGTAATCAAGATGGACACATTCCATGTCCCACACGGGGCTCACGGTCTCAGTCCCCATTTTACAGATGAGGTAACTGAAGCACAGAGAAGTTAAATGACTTGCCCAAGGGCACACAGCAGACAAATGACAAAGCCAGGATTAGAAACTAGTTCTGACACTCAGGCCCATGCTCTTTTCACTAGGCCAAGTTGCTTCTCTATTTCCTCCTGCCTTCATGACATCTCCACTTGGATGTCCTGCCAACACCTCAAACTTAACATGCCCAAAACAGAACTCATCTTCCCACCCAAACTGTGTCCTCTCCCTGATTTTCTCATCAATGTAGATAGAGCCACCATTCTCCCTGCCTCACAAAACCGTAATCTTGGCATTATCCTTGACTCAACTCTCTCCTTCAACCCACATCCTCAATCTGTCACCAAAGCCTGTCAGTTCAACCTTCACAACACTGCTAAAATCCACTCTTTCCTCTCCATCCAAAGTGCTACTAATCTGATCCAAGCACTTATCTTATCCTGTCTTGATTACTGCTTCAGTCTCCTTGCTGACCTCCCTGCCTCCTGTCTCTCCCCACTCCAGCCTATACTTCACTCTGCAGCCCAAATCATTTTTCTAAAAGACTCTTCAGCCCATGTTTCCCTACTCCTCAAGAACCTCCAGTAGTTGTCCATCCATCTCCGCATCAAACAGAAACTCCTTATCACTGGCTTTAAAGCACTTAATCACCCTGCTCCCTCTTACTTTACCTTGCTGATTTCCTACATGAACCCAGCATGTTCACTTCACCTCAACAAGCACTCCCAATGGCAAGAAGGAATGCAAGATGAACAGAAAGGGCAAAACTAGATAAGTAGATTTGGGAGTCAATAATTGCATAGGTGGCAACTGAAGTCATGGGAGTAGATGAGTTCTCCAAGAGAGAAAGCGAACTCATCCCACACCCCTGGTTTTGGAATATATTTGGCATGACTTCCAGGGGCAAACATAATGGCAGTTTGAAAATATTTCTCAGATTCTTCCTGGGCTGAATAATGATAATGTTTACTGACAAGAGAATACTTGGCAATTCAGCCTGGTAAAGCATTAGGTTGGAATCAAATCAATCAGTGAATGGTATTTATTGAGCATCATTTGCTGTGTGCAGACCACTGTTCTAAGCACTTGGGAGATAAGGGAGTTGGTGAAGATGGGACATTTTTGCCATTTGTGGGTATCCTTGTGAACTGGCTCTGCAGTCGCTTAACAGTTCCTGCCCAGGGGTGATGGCAGCTAGTGTAACCCCTAATCCAGCTATCAACCTGCTTGGATTTTGATAACTGTCCTAAGATTTCTTAGGAGTCAACACAGTGGACGTAGGGAGGGCAGAGGAGGGGAAAAGTTAGCAAGTCTCTGATGATTAGGCAAATGTGCTGATGTTGCCAGAGCAGGTTTGGAATGAAACTAGTTGTAAGTGGCTCCAGAAACACTCATCTATCTGTGTGCCACAAGCCCCATTAACTTTAGTTTCTTTTTAATATAAGGTTTCCTCCGTGCAGAGTTGAACCTAATGCTATTTTTTTTTTTTACTAAAAATACATTTGCCCCTTGCAGACATGGATTTTGTTGTGGCCCAACAACATTTTAATCACAAGCATGAATTTCCCACTTCAATAAGAACTGGAGGATCCGTTTTTAAAAAGTTGCATTTCTGATTTTGAAACCCAAAAGTTCCAGAAACAATATTCCCTTGTCAGGTTGAGAAGAAAACAGACAAGACATGATAGATGCTTTTTAACATTAAAATACTGACATGAGCAATCATGTTTAATATCATTTAAAAGGTATGTATGAAGCTAACATACACGGAGACCGGGACTACACTTCAAAAATTTCTAAGAATTTTGTCCAGAAGATTCAATCAAGAAAATCTGTGAACAAAATAATATACTACTCCCTAGCGAATCTGAAGAACAAGTATATTTCAATTTTATAAACTCCTGAAGAACACTTTTTTTTTAGTGACAGGCGATAATAGTCAATCAATCAGTGGTATATATTGAGTGCTTACTGTACGAAGGGCATAGTACTAAGTCCTTGGGAAAATAAATACAATATAAGAAACACTCATTATAATAAACAAGATAGATATTTTATTGAATAGCATTGCTGAGCAGTGTTATTGAGAAGTAACATGGCCTAATGGAAAGAGCTCAGGCCTGGAGTCCGAGGACCTAGGCTCTAACCCCAACCCTGCCATTTGTCTGCTCTATGACCTTGGGCAGGTTACAATTTCTTTGCGCCTCAGTTTTCTCATCTTGGAAATGGGGATTCAATCCTAGTCTCTACCTAGTCTCAATCCTGTATCTACCCCGACTCTTAGAACAGTGCTTGCAAGGCACACAGGAAGACACAAATACCACAGTGATGATTTTTTATTATTATTCTCACACTTCCGATTAATCACTCACTGCAGGTGCGTGATGTATCGAAGACCTACGGTAGGAATAGTATTCATGGCCCCACATCTGACAATTTCCTGGTGAAGCTGGTATGGTATATTTCCAGGCAAACCCGAAATACCTAAGAATGGAATTCAGTGATGGTCAAGGTGATGGCAAAGCCACCACTAACTCAGTGGGCAATCAAAGAAGTTCGGACCCAGCGGCATATCGGGCCAGAGCCAACACCGCTCCTGCCTAGGTGGAGATAGCACTATTATTATTATTATTATACATTTTATACATTTATACATAAATGTAATGTATACATTTTATACATTATTATTATTATACATTTGTTAAGCACTTACTATGTGTCGAGCACTTTTTTAAGTGCTGGGGTAGATAATCAAGTCGGGCACAGTCCCTGTCCCACATGGGGCTCACAGTCCAAGTAGGAGGGAGACCAGGTACTGAATCCCGTTTTATGGTTGAGGAAACAGGCACAGAGAAGCTAAGTGACTTATTCAAGGTCACACAGCAGGTAAGTGGCAGAGTTCGGATTTGAACCCAGGTCCTCTGACTCCCGAGGCCATACTCTTATCACTAGGCCACACTGATCCTCTCTGGTCCCACTCTAAGACACAAGCAATAATGGATAGAAGATCTTACCAGCATTAGGCTCATCGTTAAGTGCGATATTCATCTACACATGTGGATAAACAGAACAGACCATGTTGTTCAGGGTAATGAGCCTCTCAACATAATCTTTGGCATCTCTAATTCATTTCAGCCCCTTCTCCCTTTAATTGATTTGTTTTCATATCATAAGGATAAAAGAACTCTTTACATTCCATGCTGTTCCAGCATCAATTGCCAGAATATTAATAATAATAATAATGGCATTTATTAAGTGCTTACTATGTGCAAAGCACTGTTCTAAGCGCTGGGAGGTTACCAGGTGATCAGGTTATCCCACAGGGGGCTCACAGTCTTAATCCCCATTTTACAGATGAGGTAACTGAGGCACAGAGAAGTTAAGTGACTAGCCCAAAGTCACACAGCTGACAATTGTACATATTTATTCTATTTATTTTATTTTGTTACTATGTTTTGTTTTGTTCTCTGTCTCCCCCTTCTAGACTGTGAGCCCACTGTTGGGTAGGGACCGTCTCTATATGTTGCCAACTTGGACTTCCCAAGCGCTTAGTACAGTGCTCTGCACACAGTAAGCGCTCAATAAATACGATTGAATGAATGAATGAATTTGAACCCATGACCTCTGACTCCAAAGCCCGTGCTCTTTCCATTGAGCCACACTGCTTCTCCAATCTGTCCGAAACAGAGCAGCAAAGCCCGAAATGAAGGGTCTACTAGCCTTCGGTCTGTGGAAGCAGAGAGGCAGCTTGGCTTAGTGGAAAGAGCACAGCCTTGGGAGACAGAAGGTCATGGGTTCTAATGCCGGCTCCACCACTTGTCTGCTGTGTGACCTCAGGCAAGTCACTTAACTTCTCTGTGCCTCAGTTACCTCATCTGTAAAATGGGGATTAAGCCTGTGAGCCCCACATGGGACAACCTGATTACCTTGTATCTACCCCAACATTTTGAACAGTGCTTGGCACATAGTATGTGCTTAATAAATAACATTATTATTACTATTATATTATTATTATTAATCCAGGCTAACCTGGTCCATCCTATAGAGTGTTACTTGGGCTGCCACTTTTCTGCCCAGGTAAAAGTGGCAACAGAGATAACAATACTAATAATGATGGTATTTGCCATCAGAAGCAGCGTGGCTCAGGGGAAAGAGCACGGCCTTTGGAGTCAGAGGTAATGGGTTCGAATCCCGACTCCGCCACATGTCTGCTGTGTGACCTTGGGCAAGTCACTTAACTTCTCTGAGCCTCAGTTACCTCATCTGTAAAATGGGGATTAAGACTGTGAACCCCACATGGGACAACCTGATCACTTTGCATCCCCCCCAGCGCTTAGAACAGTGCTTTCCACATAGCACTTCACAAATGCCAACATTATTATTATTATTATTATCTTACTGCTGACCCCTTGCCCAAGTCCTTCCCTTGACCTGGAACTCCCTTCACCACCACATACGACAGACCACCACTCTCTTCATCTTCAAAGCCTTATTAAAACCACATCTCCTCCAAAAGGCCTTCTCCGACTAAGCCCTCAGTTCCCCTACTCTGTTCTTTCTATATCACCTATGCACTCGGATCTCTTTAGTGCTAGATATTCACTGCAACCTCAGCCTCACAGCATGTATGTACACTTCTGTAATTTATTGATATTAATGTCCGTCTCCCCTCTAGACTGTAACTTATTGTGGGTAGGGGCCGTTTCTACCTACCCAGTTATATTGTACTCTCCCCAAGCACATAGTACAGTGCTCTCTGGGCAATAACTGCTCATTTAAAAACCACTGATTGACCTCCCCTCTTCCTCTACCTCGTTCCTTCTCTCCCTCTACCTCGTTCCTTCTCTCCCTCTTTGCTCCAAGATGAGAATGAACGTGACATTCTTTGGCCTTCAATTACCTCGTCTAATATGAAGAACGAACAAGACAAAGTAAAGACAATTCTCTCCCCTGACTGCCTAAAGAGGAAAAGGGTCTCCACATCCCTGCTGCACTCACACAGATGAACTGACCAAGAGCTACACTCTCAGTTAATCAACGGCATTTATTGATTGCTTATTGTTGCTTATTGTGAGCACAACACGGCACTAAACACTTGTGAGAGTACAACAAAAGTTAGTAGACACGTTCCCTGCCCACCACAAGTTTACAGTCTAAAGAGACTTTACTTGGGCACTATACCCCTTTTATGCCAGCCCCACATGCTACAAATTGAGGATAACCAACCCCGATGCCATAAACATAGTACTTCCCATGCGCTTAGTACAGTGCTCTGCACACAGTAAGCGCTCAATAAATACGATTGATGATGATGATGCAGAAGATGCCACCTCAAAAAAATAAATAAATACCTTGTCTACATTCTTTGATAACCTTAAAAGAAATGATATCCAATCCACAAACTATGCTGTTTGGGGTAGTAAAAGAAAATAAAAATGGTCAATTTTCTCTCCACTTGATATTCAATTTTCTTTTCTATCCATTGAAAAAAATTTTTAAGAAAGAAAAATAATTACATACTCCATTGATGTGATTCTAGTTGGCAGTTATGGCAAATTCTTGTAGAGGATACAAACTGTGAAAGTTATTGTTTTTAAAAAAATACTTGCGTAAAAACAGCTGAAACGTTTATATCACTGAAATTAGTGTGACAAAGTAAATCAGCTTTAGAAATCAGTTGAATAAGAATTTGTTATTTTTATTTCAAACAAGATGGGCTTGTTTCTTTTATCATTGTCAAATGATGAAAGAGACTACACAATCTGTAGTACTAAATACATTTGTCCAACTTAGTAATTACAAGTGTGGATCTAACTCCTCACCCACATGCAAAAACCAGTTTGATAAGAGATCTAGATTGTAAGCAAAAGTATGAATTTTATAAAGCAATACATTCTGCACATTAATACAGTTAATAATTACATCACCAGTGATTGTGACTTTAGAATAACAACTCACTCAATATTGATAAAGTCCTCAACATTATTGACAAACGTTCCACATTTCTCAATTTTACTAAAGGGAGAGGCATTGCACTATGATAGTGATAGTTAGTGGTAGTAGTAATGAAATTTATTTGTTGATCTCCATTGGGTGTAATGTGCTCTGCTTAGCCTTAAGGTTGACAGAAGCAACAGAAGTATTCCCTGCCAAAAATGATCTGACACAATGATGGGGGAGACAAGGAAATAAATTGTGCTACTCCTAGTATTTTCAGGTCATTTCAATCTATGAGTATACTCCTCATTACAGCTACCAGTGATCTCAGAGGTACAGTCATTATGGTTTGCTACTTTATTCTAGGTTACAACCACATCATGATACGTATAACCCAGAAATATTGTCATGGTTTGACACTTGGATAATCCATTGCATAACTGCACTGTCTTTACACCTCTAGACTCAGACCATTCCTCTCCAACCAAACTGCTACCACACTTGTCCAAGAACTTGTCACATCCCGCCTCAACTACTGTATTAGCATCCAGTGCTTGGCACATAGTAATTGCTTAACAAATACCATCATCATCACCCTCGCTGAGCTCCCTGCCTCCAGCCTCCTCCCTCTCCAGTTTATACTTCCCACTCTGCCACCTGTATCATTTTCTGAAAAAAAAAAATAAAAATCCACAAATCTCCCCACTCCTCAAACACCTCCAATGGTTGCCCATCCATCTTCTCATGAAACAAACTCCTCACCAGAGGCTTGGAGACACTCAATCAGCTCTCTTCATCCTACCTACCCTCATTCCTCTCCCACTTCAACTCAATCCACACACTTCACTCCTCCAATACAAGCATACTTATTTTTCCTTGATCTCATCTTTCTCCCCCTTGCTCAGGCCCTTCCTCCTGCTTGGATCTTCCTCCCTCTTCATATCCAATACACCTCCATGCTCCCCATCTTCAAAAACCTACTAAAATCTTATCTCCTCCATAAAGCCTTTCCCAAGATCTCATCCCTCCATTTTATTCCCTCTTCCTTCTGCATCACATATGACTAATCCCTCATGTCCCCTCTCTTTTTGTCTGCCCTTCTGCATCAAATAAGTCCTTAGGTCCATAACCCCCTAAGCAGTTGATACTCATTCCACCCCTAGAACACTTAAATATATGTTTATGGTATTTCTTAAGCACTTACTGTCCTTATAGTCTGTTACTTGCCCTACCAGTAATTTATTTTAATGTCAGCCTCCCCCACTAGTTGTAAGATCCTTGAGCGCAGGAATTCTGCCTACTAATTCTATTGTACTTTCCCAACCACTTAGTATGGTCCACTGCAAACAGTAACCGCTCAATAAATACCACTGATTGAATGCCAGATAGAATTATTACTCTCTCTATTATGTCTATTATCTCTCTCTATTATCTATTACCAGATAACATCTGGGGATTAAGAAATCTTGCATCAGTTCTAAAAAGAGCAGAGGAGTTACTATAGCTATTGAAGATCGTAATGGAGAGAGGAGTTCCAAGTTGGAGAAGTTGGTCTGCAAGGTACTTAATGAAGACAACAAAGCTGTTTAATCTAAACTGGCCAAATTTGAAAAACTAGCAGTCAGCAGAACAAGATTTTATTTCTGCAACCTCTTGCAAAGGTCTATAGAAAAGCAGTGTGGTCTAGTGGAAAGAGCCCCGATCTGGAAGTCAAAGAACCCGGGTTCTGATTCTGACTCAACCACTGGCCCACTGTGTGACCTTGGGCAAGTCACTTAGCTTCGCGCTACCTCAGTTTTCCTCATCTGTAAAATGAGGTTTCAATATCTATTCTCCTCCTATTTAGACTGTGAGCCCCATATGGGACAGAAACTGCATCCAATTTAATCATTTTGTATCCACCCCAGTGCTAGTAAAGTAAATGCTAAACAAAATCACTATTAACCGGAATTATAAATAACATAATAATAACATTGTGGTGAGTTTAGCACTTACTATCAATCAAGCTAGGTACTAAGCGCCAGGATAGATACAAAACAATCAAGTTGGACACAGTCCCTCTCCCACATAGGGCTCAAAGTCTAAGTAGGCAGGAAAAGCAGCATTTAATCCTCATTTTGCAGATGACGAAATGGAAGCCCAGAGAAGGTAAGTGTCTTGCCCAAGGTTGCACAGTAAACCAGTGGTGGAGCTGGGATTAGAACCCAGGACTCCTGGGTCTTCTTTTAATTAATGTTCTGATGTCATGCTTTCAATTACTTTAACAAAGGTTAAGCAATAATTCAGTGATACTTAATGCAGAAACATATAGCACAAAGGAAATTTTGCCCGAAGCTCTGGAACAGACCCCAATTTAAAATTTGTCCATCTGTGGACAAAAACTCCATGACACAGCCTTCACATGCACACTTTTGAGAACCCTCTCATGGCTGTATCATGGGATAACCTTGTATCTTAAAGTGAAGTTTACAAAACCATTAAAAGTTTTGCAAGGCTTTAGGTCAATACGGCTATCACTCTCCAGCCAGCATCAAAGAGAATAATCTAAAGGCAAATGAAGTGTTCATAAAAATATTATTTTAAAATGATCGGTTACACCTTCTCCGGTTATTT
This sequence comes from Tachyglossus aculeatus, assembly GCF_015852505.1. Classification (NCBI taxonomy): domain Eukaryota; kingdom Metazoa; phylum Chordata; class Mammalia; order Monotremata; family Tachyglossidae; genus Tachyglossus; species Tachyglossus aculeatus. The sequence goes on along the minus strand of NC_052076.1, from coordinate 60,714,866 downwards.
AACCTTTCCCCATACCTCAAGCTCAATTATCTTTCCTCTGGTAAGTCTTATGAGTATCTCACAACAACAGGTACTCTTATTAAATGGTCCTCCAATGAATATTGAATAATGAATAATTGAATAATGTTTGAAAGTTGGCTGGGGCGGGGGGGCTTGAATAATATCTGACAATCGAATTAATTAAATCGTTTGAAAGAGGGAATGCCCCCCTTAAAGGACCCCTCCTAAAAGACCTTACTTTCCAGGTGGGAACTTACTAACAATCAGTCAATGGTATCTATTGAGCACTTACTGTGTGCAGAGCACTGTACTAAGCACTTGGAAAAGTACAAAAGAGCTGGTAGAAATGTTTTTTAACCACTGCAAGAAGCATCATGGCCTAATGTATACAGCAAGGGCTTGGGAGACAGGAGGACGTAAGTTCTAACTTGGTTCTGCCATTTGTCTGCTGTGTGACTTTGGGCAAGTCACAACTTCCCTGTGCCTCAATTCCCTCATCTGTAAAATGGGGATTAAGACTGTGAGCCCCATGTGGGACACGGACTGTGTCCAACCTGATTAGCTTGTATCTACCCCAGGGTTTAGTACCGTGCCTGGCACAGAGTAAGCGCTTAACAAATACCATTAAAATAATTTTTCAAAGGAGTTTACAGTCTAGAGGGGAGCTAGTAATAACTTGCTGATTTACATTTCAGGATCTTTTAAAGCATGAAATTCCGTTTAGAAAAATCATAGTGTGATAAGACATTCTGTTATAGCCCAACTGCACAAGGATTATACTAACAAGTCAAAACACAGATTTGTACGATTCCCCTCATTAAGAGGGTTCATTTCTTAAAGGAAAGGCAGAAATAACCAGAGTGCTTTTCTATTTGAAACTCTTTCAACTACTAAATTAATCTCCTGGAATGAAGCCCAAGTTTCAGTAGGGTCTTTATTAACATTGATGCACCTGTAGTGACAGAGATAAAATGGGCATTTTATTTACAAATATTCCATCTATTTTTTTTCACAAGCAAACAGAATGAAATTGCAGTTTTTAGTTCTTAAGCTACCGTTTTAGTTTGAACACTTAATGCACCTTAGCCGATTCCCTGGATTGTCTTTTTCTAATTAATCAAACACGTGGAAAGCCCAACTCGGACCACTGAATGGGATTCTTGCAGAGCTAACGGCCCATTCCTTCAACATAAATAGATCAACCCCATGGAAGAGATGTGGAAATCGGGGGATGAGATGTGAATTGCAGCTCAATTCTGCTGTTGATTTATTTAGCTGGGCTTTGTATCCTCCCAGGTTGGTCACAATGTTGAGGGATCTGCCCAAGTCTCAGATGAGGGCTGAGAAGACTCAGTAAATGTCCTGGGGCTGCATCAAAGTATGGGTGGGAGGAAAGGAAAGATCACAAGAGAGTGGAGTTTCATACCAGACAGTCCAGTTTCTGTCCAGTTTTAAATTTTCAGCTCCCGGCCTCACTTCTCCTGCCCTGAGTTTGGTTTCTGTTCAGAAATGGCAAGCCTGTATACGGGACCGAGGAGGAAAACACGATGGCTCTGATCCCTCAGCGTGGATTAGTGAGTGGGCAGGGCACAGGCTGGGAGTCAGAAGCTCATGGATTCAAATCCCAGCTTTGCCACTTGTCTTCGGTGTGACCTTGGGCAACTCACTACACTTCTCTGGGCCTCAGTTCCCTCCTCTGTAAAATGCATATTGACACTGTGAGCCCCACGTGGGACTGGGACCGTGTCCAAATAGATTTGCTTGTAGTCACTCGATTTATTGAGCACTTACTGTGTGCAGTGCACTGTACTAAGAGCTTGGAAATAATAATAATGGCATTTATTAAGCGCTTACTACGTGCAAAGCACTGTTCTAAGCTCTGAAGTACAATACAGCAACCAAGAGAGACAATCCTTGCCCACAATGGGCTTAACCAAAAAGAAAAAAAAGAGGAGGCAGGGGATGTGGTCGCAGGGATGTAGCCAACAAACAGTCTTCTCCAGCTCGGTCCCTTTGACCGGGAGGAAAGCATTTTGGCTGCCATTCGGGACAGGCTGGAGAGTTCGATAAAAGTGGAAAATTACCTCCACCGGACGCCCTCTCCTTTCCAGGGAGAGCAAACAGAGGGAGGATGCCCCGTGCGGGGGACCCATCCCAGAGTTTAGTACAGTGTCTGGCATTTAGTAAGCATTTAACACCACAATTATTATTATTATCCCCCTTCCCAGAGCTGGGGGTCACTATTCTTTGCCCCCTAAAGTTGGCACGTGCAGGGAAGAATGCCCAGAAGAGTGAGTGAAGAGGGGAGGGGAAAAGGGGGCCAAGAAGGGAAGAGCCAGCTTTTCATCTAAGTGCAGTTTTATAAAATCTCCCCAGCCCTAAAAGTCGAAAGGATTATTACAGGCCCCTAGTAAATGTTAATAACAATAATAATAATTCTGAGTCCAGAGGCAAAAGAGGGTTTTTTAGGGAGGAAGCAAGAGGGATTGAGTCTGGAGAAGACATGCAGACTCCGAAGGGCTGACATTCATAAAGACTCAATTTTCAGTCCTGCTTGCAAACTCTCAGCTCTTTTCAGTTTGCTTGCAAGTTTTCTGACTTTGTCAGAAGCCTGTATTAGGTGAGGCTTTGCCTCCACAGCTGGAAACACATAACAAATAATAATAATGGCATTTATTAAGCACTTACTTTGTGCAAAGCACTGTTCTAAGCGCAGGGGAGGTTACAAGGTGATCAGGATGTCCCACGGGGGGGGCTCACAGTCTTAATCCCCATTTTACAGATGAGGGAACTGAGGCACAGAGAAGTTAAGTGACTTGCCCAAAGTCACACAGCTGACAATTGGCGGAGTCAGGATTCGAACCCATGACCTCTGACTCCAAAGCCCGTGCTCTTTCCACTGAGTCATGCTGCTTCTTTAATGATAATAGACTGTCTTCTAGACTGTGAGACGACTGTTGGGTAGGGACTGTCTCTATATGTTACCAGCTTGTACTTCCCAAGCACTTAGTACAGTGCTCTGCACACAGTAAGCGCTCAATAAATACGATTGATTGATAATAATGATGATAGCAATTGTTAAGCACTTACTATGTGCAAAGTACTGTTCTAAACTCTGGGGAGAATACAAGGTGATCAGATTATCCCACGTGGGGCTCACAGTCTTCACCCCTATTTTACAGATGAGGTAACAGGCACAGAGAAGTTAAGTGACTTGCCCAAAGTCACACAGCGGACAGTTGGCGGAGCTGGGATTTGAGCCCATGACCTCTGATTCCCCAGCCTGGGCTCTTTCCATTGAGCCATGCTGCCTAGTGTAGCATCCCATTGGGCTTATTTCAATTTATATTTGGGCCTATGAGCTGTGAAAACTCCAACAGAGACTGTGTCCATCACTAGGCCCCCTTTTCTGCCCATGCCACTTTTTTGGCAACAAGGCCACTGGTAGCAGGGGTAGCAGAAGAAATAGCATGGCCCTCAAGGCACCAGAAACATTTCTCTTTTACTACAAATCCCCAGCACGGATTGTTTGAAGAACTTGGAAACCAGAGGTCCGCTGTACAGGAGCTAACTAAATTTCATCCATAATAAAAAGCAAATGAGTTGTAAAATAGTCTATTTCATGTTTATCCACAACACCTCTCAATTCCACATTACCACAGATTTTGTAGTTATTCATTCATACCTCATTTAGAGCAGAGCATGAGGATAAGGCCCTGTTGAGAGCTCACCTCCTCCAGGAGGCCTTCCCAGACTGAGCCCCTTCCTTCCTCTCCCTCTTGTCCCCCTCTCCATCCCCCCATCTTACCTCCTTCCCTTCCCCACAGCACCTGTATATATGTATATATGTTTGTACATATTTATTACTCTACTTATTTATTTATTTATTCTACTTGTACATATCTATTCTATTTATTTTATTTTGTTAGTATGTTTGGTTTTGTTCTCTGTCTCCCCCTTTTAGACTGTGAGCCCACTGCTGGGTAGGGACTGTCTCTATATGTTGCCAATTTGTACTTCCCAAGCGCTTAGCACAGTGCTCTGCACATAGTAAGCGCTCAATACGATTGATGATGATATTTATACTCTGTAATGGAGACGTAGCATGGCTTAATGACTAGAGCACTGTCCTGGGAGTCAGAAAGTCATGGGTTCTAATCCTGGCTCCGCACATGTCTGCTGTGTGAACTTGGGCATGTCATTTCACTTCTCTGTGCCTCAGTTACCTCATCTGTAAAATGGGGATTAAGAGTATGAGCCCCATGTGGGACAGGGACTATGTCCAACCTGATTTGCTTGTATCTACCCCTGGGCTTAGTACAGTGCTTTGCACACAGTATGCAAAGACATGTACTTGACAAATAATTATTATTATTATTATTAACACTCATGGGTAAATTATTTAAATATTGACTACTATTCAGCTGAAAGAAAAACAAAATACTGTTCCCAACGGTTGAAATAGGGGCAGGGAAACTCCATCTTGCCTTGACCAATGGTGCACAACTATTTTCCCTAAACTGAACCAACTTGCACCCAACTTGGGGGTTGTTTGAAACCCAGCACACTCATGATGTGGGAAAATCATTTCCTAAGTTTTCCATCATGTTATCTCTAAATCATAGCAGAAACAACTCTATAGCAAATCCCTTCTTCTTTCTAATATCTCTTCACAGCTTTACCAGTAAATAGAATGCTCCCTAGAAGTATGTAAAGGCACAGCTCTGAGATTTCTCTACATTCAGGAGTAAAGAGCAAGAACAGGGGGGAAACGAGGGGTTATCTCCCTCCTAGAAAACTGCCTTCCATATCATAGCACCACGGAATAGCACTGACACAATTCTGCACTCACTTTGGCTGTAAATCAACCAATTAATGGGATTTCTTAGTAATAGTTTGAAGTACTTACTGTGTGCAGAGTACTGTGCTAAGACTACCCCAGTGGGAATTAGACATAGTCCCTGTCTCTCGGGGGGCTCACTATTAGAGAGTCATAGTAGGTAGAAGGGACTGTACTTAGACACATCTGGAATGATGAACTAAAACGCGGCAGACACAAACACAAAATAAAAACAAAATGAGTAGGGTGGTGTGGCTAGAGGGGAAGAACGTGAGGCTTCCCAAGTCTTGGAGTCCAAGGCAAACCCACAGCAAGTAGTACAGCAGATGTGCAGAGTACGGTACTAAAAACCTGAGAGAGCACATAATCCCTGACCAGAAGTAGCTTATAGTCTAGTGGGGGAGATAGACATTAAAATAAATAGTATCTAGGGGAAGTGGCAGAGCTGTGGGCTTGGCTTAGTATAAAAGTGTTTAACGGATATAGACCCACGGGCAAAGGGGATACAGAGGGGAGGGCTCGTCAGAGGAGGCCTCTTGGAGGAGTTAGGATTTTCATTAAATCATATTTATTGAGCACTTACGGTATAAGAGCACTGTACTAAGCGTTTGGGAGAGTACAATGCAACCATAAACAGACACATTCCCTGCCCACAATGAGGCCTCAAAGATGGAGATGAAGAAAGGGGCAGTACCAAGCCAAAGGGCAAATAGGAACAAGGTGTCGGTGGTGAGAAAGACGAGATCAAGGTACAGTGAGTAGTAAATGAGTCCTGCATGGAGAAAAAAAAGTTTCACAGACTCCGCATTGTGATGTATCCCTGTTCACCTAGCAGTAGTATCTATAAAATGTTTACTGTGTGCACAGCACTGTACTAAACACCTACTCTGTGCCCCACTGGGAACATAATAATAATAATGGCATTTATTAAGCGCTTACTATGTGCAAAGCACTGTTCAAAGTGCCAGGAACAAGAGACCGTTTGAAAGAATCAATTCCTTCATGCCAAGTCTGTCCTAAATCCTAAGGATTGCGGTCCATCTACCTTTCCCATCATCATCAAAGTAGTGTCTTGGAAACCTATTTATAAAATCCTAAGGGTGGAAAAGCATTAATCGTACTAGTACAGTACAAGTGCTTAGTACAGTGCTCTGCACACAGTAAGCACTCAATAAATACGATTGCATGAATACACAATAAAAATTGACACCAGGTTCCCAGCAGCTCCGACACAGGTGGAAACAATGCTTGAAAACCTAACTCCACCGCCCCACCCTTTTCCCTGATTGAAAAGATTCAGAACAGATGATTTTCCAAAAAAAAAAAAAAGCACTTACAATGCTATATTGTGTTTAACGAGGAAGAAGAACAGAGAGTAAAACAAAGGAAAGTTGCAGGCTAACATAAGCAATTTTTTTTCCATGATATTCAGCTAGAAAGCTTAGCTTTTGAGAGCTGGAGAGTCTAGAGCTGTTAAGAGATGGCAGGGTCTACTGACTCTTCCTCTCTCCATTCAGCTTTTCCTACCCTTGGTTAATAATAACGATGGCACATTGTTAAGCGCTTACTCTGTGCCAAGCACTGTTCTAAGCGCTGGTAGATACCAGGTTATCAGGTTGTTCCACGTGGGGCTCACAGTCTTAATAACCCCATTTTACAGACGAGGGAACTGAGGTGCCGAGAAGAGAAGCAGCGTAGCTCAGTGGAAAGCGCACGGGCTTGGGAATCAGAGGTCATGGGTTCTAATCCCGACTCTAATCCTAATCTAATCCTCTCCCCTCGTCCCCCCCATTTTACCTCCTTCCCTTCCCCAGAGCACCTGTATATATGTATATATGTTTGTACATATTTATTACTCTATTTATTTTACTTGTACATATCTATTCTATTTATTTTATTTTGTTAGTATGTTTGGTTTTGTTCTCTGTCTCCCCCTTTTAGACTGTGAGCCCACTGTTGGGTAGGGACTGTCTCTATATGTTGCCAACTTGGACATCCCAAGCGCTTAGTACAGTGCTCAGCACACAGTAAGCGCTCAATAAATACGATTGATGATAACTCCCCCACATGTCTGCTGTGTGACCTCACTTAACTTCTCTGAGCCTCATCCGTAAAATAGGGATTAAGACTGTGAGCCCCACGTGGAACAACGTGATCACCTTGTATCCCCCAGCGCTTAGAACAGTGCTTTGCACATAGTAAGTGCTTAACAAATGCCATTATTAAGCCCAAAATCACACAGCTGACAAGGGGTGGGGCCGGGATTAGATCCCAAGACCTCTAACTCCCAAACCCATGCTCTTTTCACTCTAAACTTATTTTGGCCTTCAATTAAGTCCATCTGATACAAAGCTGTGATGCCAGATGGTCTTCTGAATTATTTCTCTGACCCTTCTGAAATACAATGTAAGAATTCCTACCATTTTTACCCAAACATAGTACATTCTACGAGTTTTCCACTTCACACTTTTACGCTACAAAACTGTGAGAGCCCACTCTACAGGACAGTCTTCTAGACTGTGAGCCCACTGTTGGGTAGGGACCGTCTCTATATGTTGCCAATTTGTATTTCCCAAGCGCTTAGTACAGTGCTCTGCACACAGTAAGCGCTCAATAAATACGATTGAATGAATGACAAAGTCAGCTTGCCTTACTCTCTTCGAAACAGTACATTTCATTAGCTCCACTCATGTGCACTTCTACGTTTGATATTTTAAAACCGTCAAAAGAAAGTCATTCCCATTACAACTGCCGCTTTTCTCTGAACTCCCACCCTAAAGTTCTTCACAACTCCCCCCATAATAATAATAATAATAATAATAATAGCATTTATTAAGCGCTTACTATGTGCAAAGCACTGTTCTAAGCGCTGGGGAGATTACAAGGTGATCAGGTTGTCCCATGGGGCGCTCACAGTCTTGGTCCCCATTTTTACAGATGAGGTAACTGAGGCACAGAGAAGTGAAGTGACTTGCCCAAAGTCACACAGCTGACAACCGGCAGATCTGGGATTTGAACCCATGACCTCTGGCTCCAAAGCCTGTGCTCTTTCCACTGAGCCACGCTGCTTCTCATTAAGCTAAAGATGTGTCCTCTCCTAACTGCCGATTCTTCCAACGTTTCGATGCAAAGTGCAAGCCAAGGGGACTAATAAACGGGGCTCAGTGGAAAGAGCCCGGGCTTGGGTGTCGGAGGTCGTGGGTTCTAATCCCGACTCCGCCGAATGCCAGCTGTGTGACTTTGGGCAAGTCGCTTCACTTCTCTGGGCCTCAGTTCCCTCATATGTAAAATGGGGATGAAAACTGTGAGCCCCACGTGGGACAACCTGATCTCCTTGTATCCCCCCCGCCCCCAGCGCTTAGAACAGTGCTGGGCACATAGTAAGCGCTTAACAAATGCCATTATCATTATTATTATTATTCTCTGGGCCTCAGTTCTCTCATCTGTAAAACGGGGATGAAGACTGTGAGCCCCACGTGGGACAACCTGATGAACTTGTATCCTCCCCGCCCCCCAGCGCTTAGAACAGTGCTGGGCACATAGTAAGCGTTTAACAAATACCATTATCATTATTCTCTGGGCTTCAGTTCCCTCATCTGTAAAACGGGGATGAAGACTGTGAGCCCCACGTGGGACAACCTGATGAACTTGTATCCCCCCAGCGCTTAGAACAGTACTGGGCACTTAGTAAGCGCTTAACAAATGTCATTATTATTATTATTCTCTGGGCCTCAGTTCCCTCATCTGTAAAATGGGGATGAAGACTGTGAGCCCCACGTGGGACAACCTGATGAACTTGTATCCCCCCCCCCCCCAGCGCTTAGAACAGTGCTGGGCACATAGTAAGCGCTTAACAAATGTCATTATTATTATTATTCTCTGGGCCTCAGTTCCCTCATCTGTAAAACGGGGATGAAGACTGTGAGCCCCACGTGGGACAACCTGATGAACTTGTATCCTCCCCGCCCCCCAGCGCTTAGAACAGTGCTGGGCACATAGTAAGCGCTTAACAAATGTCATTATTATTATTATTCTCTGGGCCTCAGTTCCCTCATCTGTAAAACGGGGATGAAGACTGTGAGCCCCACGTTGGACAACCTGATGACCCTGTATGCCCCCCCAGCGCTTAGAACAGTGCCGGGCACGTAGTAAGCGCTTAACAAATACTTGGAGCAATTTTTCCAACGTTTGCATGGCAACCGGCAGGCAAGGGACGTAATAAGGTGGGTGGGTGAGTGACTGACCTGTTTTCCGTTGCTCCCCGGGCCGTGGGGCTGCGGTAGACGCGGGGTCCCCGGCGGAGGGGGAGCGGGGGAGCTGCCCCGGGAAGGGAGGGAGAGCGGGGGTCTGGGAGAGGGGCGGGGACGGAAGGGGAATGGGGGCGTGGTCTGGAGGAGGGGGCGGGGCCAGAAGGGAATATGGGGGCGGGGCCTGGAGGAGGGGCGGGGCCAGAAGGGACACTGGGCGGGGCCTGGAGGAGGGGCGGGGCCAGAAGGTGAGCGGGGGCGTGGTCCGGAGAAGGGGCGGGGCCAGAAGAAGAATGGGGGCGTGGCCTGGAGGAGGGGCGGGGCCAGAAGGGAAGCGGGGCGGTGCCTGGAAGAGGGGCGGGGCCAGAAGGGGAATGGGGGCGGGGCCAGAAGGGGAACTGAGGCGTGGTCCGGAGGAGGGGGCGGGGCCAGAAGAGGGATGGGGCGTGGTCTGGAGGAGGGGGCGGGGCCAGAAGGGAATATGGGGGCGTGGCCTGGAGGAGGGGCGGGGCCAGAAGGGACACTGGGCGGGGCCTGTTGGAGGGGCGGGGCCAGAAGGTGAGCGGGGGCGTGGTCCGGAGAAGGGGCGGGGCCAGAAGAAGAATTGGGGCGTGGTCTGGATGAGGGGCGGGGCCAGAAGGGAAACGGGGGCGGTGCCTGGAAGAGGGGCGGGGCCAGAAGGGGAATTGGGGCGGGGCCAGAAGGGGAACGGAGGCGTGGTCCGGAGGAGGGGGCGGGGCCAGAAGAGGGATGGGGGCGTGGTCTGGCGGAGGGGGCGGGGCCAGAAGGGAAAACGGGGGTAATAATAATGTTGGTATTTGTTAAGCGCTTACTATGTGCAAAGCACTGTTCTAAGCGCTGGGGTAGGTACAAGGTAATCAGGTTGTCCCACGAGGGGCTCACAGTCTTCATCCCCATTTTACAGATGAGGGAACTGAGGCCCAGAGAAGTGAAGTGACTTGCCCAACATCACACAGCTGACAAGTGGCGGAGTCAGGATTTGAACCCACGACCTCTGACTCCAAAGCCCGTGCTCTTTCCACTGAGCCACGCTGCTGGACACTGCCCCGTCCCACAGGGTATGGCCTGGATAATAATAATAATAATAATAATAATAATAATAATGACGGCATTTATTAAGCGCTTACTATGTGCAAAGCACTGTTCTAAGCGCTGGGGGATTTACAAGGGGACCAGTTTGTCCCACGTGGGGCTCACCGTCTCAGTCCCCATTTTACAGAGGAGGTAACTGAGGCCCAGAGAAGTGAAGTGACTTGCCCAAAGTCACACAGCTGACAAGTGGCAGAGCCGGGATTGGAACCGATGACCTCTGGCTTCAAAGCCCGGGCTCTTTGAGCTGAGCCACGCTGCTTCCCAACTTGCCGAGCGCTTAGTACAGTGCTCTGCCCACAGTAAGCGCTCCATAAATACGACGGAATGAATGAATGAATGAAGCACTGTTCTGAGCACTGTTCTGGATGAGGGGCGCGGCCAGAAGGGAAACGGGGCGGGGGCCAGAAGGGGAATGGGGGCGTGGTCCGGAGAAGGGGGCGGGACCAGAAGAGGGAATGGGGGCGTGGCCTGGATGAGGGGCGGGGCCAGAAGGGAAACGGGGGCGGGGGCAGAAGGGGAATGGGCGTGGTCCGGAGAAGGGGCGGGGTCAGAAGAGGAAATGTGGGCGTGGCCTGGATGAGGGGCGGGGCCATAAGGGAAACCGGGCGGGGCCTGGAAGAGGGGCGGGGCCAGAAGGGGAATTGGGGCGTGGTCTGGAGGAGGGGGCGGGGCCAGAATGGGGATGGGGGCGTGGTCTGTAGGATGATGATGGTGGTGGTATTTGTTAAGCGCTTACTTGCGCAAAGCACTGTTCTAAGCGCTGGGGGGGAGGGATACAAGGTGATGAGGTTGTCCCATGTGGGACTCACAGTCTTAATCCCCATTTTACAGATGAGGGAACTGAGGCCCAGAGAAGTGAAGTGACTTGCCCGAGGTCACACAGCAGACATGTGGCGGAGTCGGCATTCGAACCCATGACCTCGGATTCCAAAGCCCAGGCTCTTTCCACTGAACCACGCTGCTTCAGGGTTGGGGGTGTGGGCGGGGCCGGGAGGGGAATGTGGGCGGGGCCTGGAAGAGGGGGCGGGGACAGAGGGGAATGTGGGCGGGGCCTGGAAAAGGGGGCGGGGCCTAGGAAATGGGCGGGCCGGAAGGGGAAAGGGGGCGTGGCCTGGATGAGGGGCGGGGCCAGAAGCAGCGTGGCTCAGTGGAAAGAGCCCGGGCTTTGGAGTCAGAGGTCATCATCATCATCAATCGTATTTATTGAGCGCTTACTATGTGCAGAGCACTGTACTAGGCGCTTGGGAAGTACAAATTGGCAACATATAGAGCCAGTCCCTACCCAACAGTGGGCTCACAGACTAAAAGGGGGAGACAGAGAACAAAACCAAACGTGCTAACAAAATAAAATAAATAGAATAGATAGGTACAAGTAAAATAAATAAATAGAGTAATAACTATGTACAAACATATATACATATATACAGGTGCTGTGGGGAAGGGAAGGAGGTAAGAAGGGGGGGATGGACGAGGGGGAGAGGAAGGAAGGGGCTCAGTCTGGGAAGGCCTCCTGGAGGAGGTGAGCGCTTACTCTGTGCAGAGCACTGTACTAAGCGCTTGGGAAGTACAAACTGGCACCATCTAGAGACAGGCCCTACCCAACAGTGGGCTCACAGTCTAAAAGGGGGAGACAGAGAACAAAACCAAACATACTAACCAAATAAAATAAATAGAATAGATAGGTACAAGTAAAATAAATAAATAAATAAATAAAGAGTAATAAATATGTACAAACATATATACATATACACAGGTGCTGTGGGGAAAGGAAGGAGGTAAGAAGGGGGGGATGGACGAGGGAGAGAGGAAGGAAGGGGCTCAGTGTGGGAAGGCCTCCTGGAGGAGGTGACCTCTCAGCAGGGCCTTGAAGGGAGGAAGAGAGCTAGCTTGGCGGAGGGGCAGAGGGAGGGCATTCCAGGCCCGGGGGAGGACGTGGGCCGGGGGTCGATGGCGGGACAGGCGAGAATGAGGTACGGTGAGGAGATTAGCAGCAGAGGACTGGAGGGTGCAGACTGGGCAGTAGAAGGAGAGAAGGGAGGTGAGGTAGGAGGGGGCGAGGTGATGGACGGCCTTGAAGCCCAGGGTGAGGGGTTTCTGCCTGATGCGCAGATTGATTGGTAGCCACTGGAGATGGGTTCAAATTCCGACTGCCCCAACTGTCCTCTGTGTGACTTTGGGCAAGTCACTTCACTTCTCTGGGCCTCCGTTCCCTCATCTGTAAAATGGGGATGAAAACTGCGAGCCCCCCGGGGGGACAACCTGATCACCTTGTCACCTCCCCAGCGCTTAGAACCGTGCTTTGCACGTAGTAAGCGCTTAATAAAATGCCATCATTACTAGATATTCATTCATTCAATCGTATTTATTGAGCGCTTAGTGTGCAGAGCACTGTACTAAGCGCAAGGGAAGTACAAGTTGGCAACGTCTAGAGACGGTCCCAACCCAACAGCGGGCTCACAGTCTAGAAGGGGGAGACAGAGAACAAAACAAAACATATTAACAAAATAAAAGAAATGGAATAAATATGTACAAGTAAAATAAATAAATAAATATTCATTCAGTCATTAATTCAATCGTATTTATTGAGCGCTTACTGTGTGCAGAGCACTGGACTAAGCACTTGGGAAGTCCAAGTCGGCAACATACAGAGACGGCTCCTACCCAACAGCGGGCTCTCAGTCTAGAAGGGGGAGACAGACGACAAAACAAAACATATTAACAAAATAAAATAAATAGAATAAATGTGTACAAGTAAAATAGATAAATAAATATTCATTCAATCGTATTTATTGAGCGCTTACTGTGTGCAGAGCACTGTACTAAGCGCTTGGGAAGTACAAGTTGGCAACGTATAGAGACGGTCCCAACCCAACAGGGGGCTCAAAGTCTAGAAGGGGGAGACAGACAACAAAACAAAACATATTAACAAAATAAAACAAATAGAATAAATATGTACAAATAAAATAAATAGAGTAGTAAATGTGTACAAACATATATACATATATACAGGTGCTGTGGGGAGGGGGAGAGAAAGGAGGGGGCTTAGTCTGGGAAGGCCTCCTGGAGGAGGTGAGCTCTCAGTAGGGCTTTGAAAGGAGGAACACATAGTAAGCGCTTAATAAATGCCATCATCATATTATCCCCCCCTCTAGACTGTGAGCCGTTGTGGGCAAGGATTGTCTCTCTTTGTTGCTGAATTGTACTTTCCAAGCGCTTAGTACAGTGCTCTGCACACCATAAGTGCTCAACAAATACGTTTGAATGAATGAGAGCGGTCCTTAAACAGATGTCTTACAATCTAATGGACAGCTTGAATACAACTTGTAATAATAATAATTAAGGTATTCAATTAAGCACTTACTATGTGTCAGAGACATTTCAACACTTGTACGTTTACTATTCTACTTGTCAATGATGTGCATCTAGCTTTATTTCGATTTATTCTGATGACTTGACACCTGTCCACATATTTTGTTTTGTTGTCTGTCTCCCCCTTATAGACTGTGAGCCCATTGTTGGGTAGGGACCGTCTCTATGTGTTACCGACTTGTACTTCCCAAGCGCTTAGTACAGTGGTCTGCACACAGTAAGCGCTCAATAAATACAATTGAATGAATGAATGTCACCCCCATTATTTAGTGGCCATACTGACAGTTACAGCTCCTCAGCTCCTTCCAGGTGATCCCAGCTTTTTTCCACCCGCTCGAAGTGCTCTTTCATCCATTCAATCGTATTTACTGAGCGCTTACTGTGTGCAGAGCACTGTACTAAGAGAGTTTTCAAAGTGGGGACGGATTGACATATTTTTTTTTCCATCCAGTCTCCTAATTCCCCCGGTCTCCACCTCTCTTCGCGTTGCGGCCTATCCTGTACTCTGCGGACCTTTCCTTCCTCTCCTTGTCTGTCTCCTGCGAAAACCTGAAATATTTCTTCTTTTAAAGGGGCAATCGACCTGGACCATTTGCTTTAGCAATTTAACCTTTATCTTGTCGCTGATTAGACAGGCATAACCATCCCTATAGCACCGCTAGATAAATAGACCAAAGTGGATTTAACTAAGAACGCGGCAAGTGCTTCACTGTAAATCCTCCTAGCCTCAGTGTGGAGCTAACAAGGGACATGAATTACCCCCCATTTCATTTTACAAGACAGTAAGGACGGCTGTGGAACACCTAAATTTATGATTTTTTTACTCAGCGAACTATTTCCCATAACCTCACTGAATGGAAGCATCTCACTTTTTTAATGCATTATTTCCTTCGTTTCTTCACTTAAGCCATCATCTAACAGGTTCAGTCGGTTGGCATTGCCTCTAGAATCTGACAGTCACCAGCGCTTAAGAATCAAGTGCCTTTCTGCCAATGTACCAGTTGTGTAATTTTTACCAAACACTTGATCTCTCTAAATTGCTTCTCCAGGGTAGTGATGAATGCTAGTCTAAATATTTAGTAATGTGGAAGTTTAAAATAAAAGCAAAATGTTAAACGTTCGAGTTGCGGCAATAAAAAATTCCAGGTGACAAAATGGCAGGGAAAGCCCATTCCAGGTGGCATCAATATAGTAACTAAACAGCCAAATCTGGAAATACAATTAAAGCAGTTCACCTGGTGCCAACATATGAGCCTACCATTGGGACGATTTGGTCTCATCATGCCCTCACGGAGCAATCCCCAGTGCCACCTGTCAGTAAATAAGAACACTTTTGGAGTATTCATGCCTTTAAATGACTTATAGTTGAAGACAACTCTAGACTGTAAACTCATCGTGGGTAGGAAACAGGTCCTCCAACTATGCTATATTGTTCTCTCTCAAGGTCTTAGTCCAGTACTCTGCTCACAGTAAATGCTCAATAAATGCCATTATTGATGATGAAGAAAGGGTAGGTCAGAAATTTTAGAATTTTTTACTTGGTGGGTTTTGGGAGGAAATATCCATTACACATTAGTCTTTTCAGGCATCTTCACATGCATGGATAGGGTTTCACCGTCAAAAATATCATCTTTAAAAATGAAGAACAGTTTTTTTAAAAGTGACATTTATTAAGCACTTACCATGTGCAGAGCACTGTTCTAAGCACTGGGGAGGTTACAAGGTGATCATATTGTCCCACCTGTGGCTCACAGCCTTAATCCCCATTTTACAGATGAGGTAACTGAGGCACAGAGACGTTAAGTGACTTGCCCAAAGTCACACAGCTAACAATTGGCAGAGCCAGGATTTGAACCCATGACCTCTGACTCCAAAGCCCGTGTTCTTTCCACTGAGCCACGCTGCTTCTCGCTTGTGCACAGCCTGGGGGGAGACAGGGCTGTCAGCCTTGCATAGGGTGGGAAAATATAAAAAATGTCAACATTTTACAACTGGAAATAATTCTAAAAACTTACCATTTCCAGATCCCCATCAGCAATAGCTCTTAAAAGTTTTTCTACCTCTTTATAACATTTCTACCTACTGGCACAGTGCAGCAACTCTTCTGGGCCCCACATCTTCAGAGACAAGTAGAGAGCAGTAGTTCGATGCCAAGAGGCTCATGAAAGTCTCTTCATTTCCCCTAGCAGGGCAGAAAATCAGCAGCTGGGTTATCTATGGGGGTTCACGTACTTGGGCAATAACGCTGGAAATGTGAAACTAAACAAGTAGGTGTATTTCCCATCACAAACAATGGTTATGTTGAGTTTGCGGAGAGCGAGGTGTAGCCTATCTCGAGACATTATTTTCAAAATACCATACTGACTTAAATCCTCAACCTTCACTTTCTGTGAATTTAGTACAAATTAAAAAGAACATAGTTTCTGTGTAAAACCATAAAATCCGCCCACGGCCTAAATCTATTACAGACAAAACCCCCAGTGGCTTTCAGAACAAACCCCAGCTCTCCAGAAAAGGAGCCGTCATTGAGCAAACTTCTGGACCAATTAGGAAACATAGGAGCACACGATCACACCGCCAAAAAATATAGTAACTTCCAACTGATGCAGAAAAAATATTGAAAAGGACCTGAACCTCCCTTTTTTAATGAAAAAAATAGTAAAATTGAGAAACACAAGTGTTGGAATTTTTATTTGTCCTCAAACCAGTGTTGATTGTGCAGATTCAGGCTCTGAGTCAGTCGCTACAAGGCCATCATAAGCCTTTACAAGGCTAGTGTTTGGAAAGCATTGGCTTAAAGAACCAGGCTGTAAAATATCCTTTTAAACCACAGCCCAATGTTAAATTTGAATTTGAATCTGCATTCGAGTATGTTTTACAGGACAAGCCAACGGGGTTAATTTGGGAAGCTTTTAGGACATTCAGGGAGGTGACTGGCTCCTCTGCCAATAGTCGGAAAGCTCTACTCCCATGGAGGTGTGGCTCAGTTCTCCTGAGGAGAGCACAGAGAGGAAGTCCCCACTCCAGTCCATATTTCACTCTGCTGCCCACATCATTCTTCTAAAAAACTATTCAGTCCATATTTCCCCACTCCTCAAGAATCTCTAGTGGTTGCCCATCCACCTTCACATCAACAGAACCCCTTTCCGTGAGCTTTAAAGGACTCAATCACCTTGTCCCCTCTAATCTTAACCCATTGATTTCCTACCACAATCCAGAACGCTCATTTCACTCCTGTAGCGCCAACCTATCCAATAGGCCCTCACTTCCCCAACTTCAAAATCTTATTAAAATCACGTCTCCTCCAAGAGGCCTTCCCCAATTTAGCACTCATTTCCCCTACTCCCTCTCCTTTCTCAGCATCCTCATACTTGGATTCCCTTTTATCACCCCACTAGCACTTGATGGACGTATCTGTAGTTTATTTTAATATTTGTCTCCCCCTCTAGACTGTAAGCTCCTTGTGGGGAGGGAACATGTCTACCAAGTTTGTTATATTGGACTCTCCCAAGCATATAGTACAGTGCTCTATACACAGTAAGTGCTTAGAAATACAACTGATTGACTCGTCAGGTAGTTGGAGTTTCCTGTGCTGCATACTTGGAGATAAACTCTTGGATTAAATCTTACCACAAGAAGAAATTCCATCTAAAAAATATTTCTTTCTGCTTCAACTATATCTAGAGTAAAAGAGAAGCTAGGGAGAGATCATTTGGAATTACTGTAGACACAGCCTCCTACTTAAACTGTGAGTCCCTGTGGTATAGGGACTGTGTCCAACCTAATTATCTTGTACCCACCCCAGCACATAGAACAGTTCTTGGCCCATAGTAAGGGCTTAACAAACACCATAATCAATTAATTATACAGGAAGCCCTAAAATGCCTGGATTTTCAGGGAAATTATCCTAGGATCTCAAGCCAAGGAAGAAAGACGTTTTAAAAATATCTTTTAAAGACTGGGAAAAGTAATGGAAAAGGGAGTAAGAGTCAGGGGACATATTGTTTGAAATGATCATTATCACAAATGGTATTTCTTCAGGCAACTTCGTGACCAACTCATTTAGTGTTTGATTCCTGCTAATCAGATTACCAAACCTTGCCCTTATAGTTTAGAACTTTCCTATGGTTTTTCTTTCCCAATTGATGCTACTGATTAAATCTCAACTTGGGTCATTATTTTGTTTGGAAATCTGGTTCAGCCATGGGTTTCAGAAAACTCTCAATTGGGAACTGACTGAAGTTTTTAATACTACATTTTCCCGGGATCACCTTATATATAAAATGGCTGATTTGGGACCAATCTCGGGGTTTGAACAGCTAAGCAGCCCTTACCTTAATCTCATGAGGCAAAAGCCTCATTCTCATCATTTAGCCTCACCTGTTGTCATTATAATTCAGCTGCTAAGCAATATAAAAGACGAAAAGATTTTATAAAATTCTGCAAGGAAGAACAGAATTAAAATAATATTTTCCCCTCAATGAAATCTTGAGTAGTCTTCCTCTCTGAAAACACAGAATTGAATTTGACTTGATGAAATAAGCTTTCACTTTTAGAGAGCTGGAATGCTTCTCATTGTAGTTGAGATTCTTTCTCAATCTTTTGTTGAAAATGGTCGTATCCAAAAGCATAAAGATAGAGACATTTGAAAACATTTTGCCCTTAAAACGAATTTTATCTCTGGTTCTGTCAGGCTTAGCTTCTTCTCACTGTAACTTTTGATCTTGATGAAAAATGTCTGATAATAAAATGAGTGTGGAGGTCAGGAAGTTCAGGTCGCATGCAAGCTAAATAAATAAATAAATAAGTGCATGTCATATTATTCAGGGATCATGCCATGGAATCTGAATCAGACCTGAATCAACTAATCGAGGCAGCGAGACCTATTGAAAAGACCACAGGGCTGGGAGTCAGAAAACGTGGTTCTAATCCCAGCTCCGCTACCTGCCTGCTGTGGACCTCAGATAAGTCACTTAACTTCGTGCCTCACTCTCCTCATCTGTAAAATGGGGCTTAAATTCTACGCCCTCCTACTTAAACTGTGAGTCCTTGTGGAACTGGCACTGTGTCTGATCTAATTATTTTGTATCTGCCCCAGCAATTAATACCGTTCTTGGCCCATAGTAAAGCTTTAACGAATACCATAATCAATTAATTATGCAGAAGTCCTAAAATGTCTGGTTTTTCAGGGAAATTTTCCCTAGGGTCACAAGTCAGGAAAGACAATTTAAAAATAATTATTTAAAGACAGGGAACAGTAATGGAGCAGGGAGTCAGTCAGGGGACACACTGTCTAGAATAACCACTTTATTGTTGGATTGTACTTTCCCAAGTGCTTAGTACATTGCTCTGCACACAGTAAGCACTAATAAATACGATTGTTTGAATGAATGAATGAATTCATTTATGAATGAATGAATGACCATTGTCACAAATGGTATTTTTTGAGCACCTAATGTGTAGAAAGTATTGTACTAAGAATTTGGGAGTATACGATAGAAATTTTTTTTAAAAAATCAGTGCCTGGCCTCAAGAATCATAGTTAGGAGTTAGAGTGAAAAGTATATATTGGGGAATTACATGATTCTTGGATCACCTGACTGTGGAATCCCGTTCATCTAGTAAGAATTTTACCCAGTAGAATGTGTTCAGTGATTATCCGAGGAATGTTGATTGACCTGGGGTAGGAGGGAATATACAGTATTTGGAAATGGGCTTTCTAGAACATTTACAGATATTACTGAATTAAGCCTCTGAAAAGTCCCCAGCGGGTAGGTATTTCTTTCTCCTTTTTACATTTAGGGCTTTCAGGAATGGGGAGCTCCACATCAGTGGCTTCTGGAGGAAAGCCTTAATTCACAAATGGGTCATAAGAAACCGCCTGGCCTACAATCTGATTTTAAATTCCTGTTAATTTACACTCCATCTGAAATCCATTCCTTGGCTCGGTATTCGTCGATTTGGCAAATTAAGGTTTCTCTTGCCTTCCGTATGCAGACACGCAGAAAACTGAACAGCACTGTGCTACTTAGTCTGCTTTCTCATTATAGCTTCGCAAATAAGAACACAAGTTTCCCAGCCTTTTTCTTTCCCAGATCCTTTTGCCAGCTAGCTCTTCCCCCAGGAGGTAAGCGGGTTGTAAAACAAACAAAAATAGTATTATTTATTTCTCATCCAACATAAATGATAAATTGCCTGAGGTTATTTGCAAACAGATTTAGTATATTGTCACCATTTTTATAACACTTGTATCTGCTATTTATTCAAATGCAAGTATAAATAATGGTTTTTTTCCTTTATTTTACAAACTTAGCCGCATATATTAAGCCTTACTGGGACTTTAACCTCATATCATCTATGTTGCTTTTCACACTACACTTCACCAGTTTTCCTTGGTAATAGAATATTGGTTCAAATACGCTATTTGTGGTACAAATATGACAATTATATGATTTCAGAAGAGAACTGAATCAATCAATTAGTGGTATTTATTGAGTACTAACTCTGTGCAGACCACCGTACTAAGATCTTGGGACACTAATTAGTAGACACATTCCCTGTCCACAGCGAACTTAGAGGGGAAAATTGAAGATGGGATGAGCAGATGTGAAGGGAGAGAGAGAGATTCGGGCAGTGGGGAGGCTACGAGGAAGAGGTCAGCCAAAGGAGAGACGAAAGTGAAGCTTGAGAGGAATGAAGCAGGCAAGTTGGGAGAAGAGAGTGGACAGGTAGGAGGGAGAGAGCTGAATTAGTGCCTTACTCTAGACTGTAAGCTCATCTTTGGACTGTAAGCTTATTATGAGCAGGGAACGTGTCTTCTAATTCTGTTGTATTGCACTCCCCCAAGTGCTTGGTTCCGTGCTCTTACATAGTAAATGCTAAATAAATACCATTGATTGATTGATTGATTGATTAAAGTCAATGGTCAGGAGTTTCACCTTGATGCAGTAAGGAATGGGCAACCACTGGCGGTTACTGTGGAATGGGGAGACAGTGCATAGAACATTTTAGGACCATGATCCAGGCAGCAGGAAGAACTGGAGAAGGGAGAGACTGGAGATGGGAAAATGATCGAGGAAGTTGAGGCAAACTGGGATATGATAAGGGCCTGAGCAATATCGGAACATGGCGGTGTTGTCAACTGTCAAGTAAAAGCTAAGTGAAGGAGAGGATTTGGGGTGGAAGATGAAGAATTAAGTTTGGGACATAAAGAGCTTGATGAGCCATGTAGAAATGCCCAGGAGGCAGGAGGAAATGCAAGAAGGAAGGAGAAAGGTCTGACTGGGAGGTCACATGGCCAACAGCAATGAACATAAGTTTGGGAGTCAGAAGATTTGGGCTCTACTTCTGGCTCCACTCCTGCCTGCTCTTTGACCTTGGGTGAATCACTTAAATGTTCTGAGCCTCAGTTTCCTCATCCACAAAATGGGAATTAAATACCTGTTCCCCCTCCCTCTTATGTTGTGATACATATTTGGAATGGGGACTGTTTGATTGGATTATCTTGTTTGGACTCCAGTGCTTAAGAATAATAATTATTATTATTATATTAGGGAAGTAGATTTAGGTGTTATCTCCATAGAGGTAGTAATTGGAGCTATGTGAGTATATGAGCTTCCCAAGAGAGAGAGGAAGTCTTAATTGGGAAGAGAAGGAAACTGAGAACAGAGTCTTGAGGACCCCCAAGAGCTGGGGATTCAGAGATAGAGGGAGAGCCAATGAAAGAGACTGAGGAGGCAGAAGAGAACCACAGGAGGATTGTGTCTGAAAAGCAACGTTAGTTAGTGTTTCCAGGAGAAATGAGAGGTTCACAGCACGGAAGGCAGCCAAGAGGGAGAGGAGATTAGGTCAGTAGATTTGGCAAGAAGGAGATCATTGGAGAGAGAGTCTCAATAGAGTGAAGCAGCATGGCATAACAGAAAGAGCACAGGCCTGAGAGTTAAAGGACCTAAATCCTAATCCCAGCTCTGCCACTTATCTGCTGTGTGCTCTTGGTCAATTCATTTAACTTCTCTGTCCCTCAGTTGCCCCATCTGGAAAATGGGGATTAAGATTCTGAACTCTATGTGGGACAAGGACTGCGTCCAACATGATTAGCTTGTAACTACCCCAGCACCCGGTACGTAATAAGTGATCAACAAATACCATTAAAAAATGGTGAAGAGGGAGGGAAACAAGTCTGTAGAGGATGAGAAGGGAGTTGAAAGAGAGGATGTGGAGGAAGCGGGTATATATTACCCGTTTGAGGAATTTGGACAGGTTTGGGAAGTGGAATATGGGGCGGTAGTAGGATGGTGTTAGGGATCCAGAGGGGTGTTTTTTTCGGATAGGGGAGATGGGGACATGTTTGAAAATCAAGGATCCATTAGTGAGTGAGCATTTCACGATGGCAGACAGGGAGGGAAGGAGAATTGGTAAAAGTGCACTCAGAAGGTGAGAAAAGACAGGGAGAGAGGTGCCGTTGTGGTGGGAGGGGTGGGGGGGAGATAGATTTTGTAAACAGGTGGGAAATTTCCTCTTGAGAGAGAGCCAAAATGGATAAGATAGTAGATGAGGAGGGAGCTGGGGAAGTGGGGAATTCAAACCTTTGAGCCAAGAATCTGACATCAATAAGAATTTTGGTTCATATATTACCAGTGTGAGATAGTGGGAATGAGAGGTTTTCCTTCCATTTCTACCAAAATAATGACCTCGAGGCATAAATAATAATAATAACAATAACAATAGCAATAATGGCATTTGTTATTTGCTTTCTATGAGGTACATGCTGGAGTAGATGCAATACAATCCGATTTTGTGGAAAAACCCCTTTCCACAACTACCTGAAAGAAATACAGTCCTCGAGACTGTAAGCTCATGGTGTTTATTGTTTATGGTACTCTCCCAAGCACTTAGTAAGTGCTTGGGCTCTGCAAACAGTAAGTGGTCAATAAGTACAATTGACTGACTGACAAACATTTTGGTGGGAGTCAGACTAACAGTTGCCTGTGTAACTAATATAATTCAAGCATTGATCAGTTCTAATATGGAGAAAGATGGGTAATGATGCAATTGTACTGTCATGTAAAGAAAATGAAATTTGATCCTTGGAACTGTCAAAAAGTTGTAAGTTCAGTATTATTTCATTCAAGCCAAATTATAGGTACAAAATCCCTCTGTCAAAAGTCTCCGTCATAACTCTAGATTATAGAGATAGGATCGTCAGTACAGGTGCTGCAGAAGAGACGCCAGGGAAGGGCAGAGCCCAGGAGAATCGATCAACCAATCAATCGATGTTATTTATTGAGTTCCTAAGTGCCATAGGGGTGGCCAACAGGCAAAAATTATTTACAAATAGTGTGAGCAGGAGGAAGAACAAGGATAATAATAATAGTAATAATAATGACATTTGTTAAGCGCTTACTATGTGCGAAGCACTGTTCTAAGCGCTGGGGGGATACAAGGTGAACAGGTTTTCCCACGTGGGGCTCACAGTCTTAATCTCCATTTTCCAGCTGAGGTAACTGAGGCCCAGAGAAGTGAAGTGACTTCCCCAAAGTCACAGAGCTGAAAAGTGGTGGAACCGGGATTGGAATCCATGACCTCTGACTCCCAAGCCCGGGCTCTTTCCACTGAGCCATGCTGCTTCCCTTGGCTATAACAGGAAGTCAATCAATCAATCAATCGTATTTATTGAGCGCTTACTGTGTGCAGAGCACTGTACTAAGCGCTTGGGAAGTACAAGTTGGCAACATATAGAGACAGTCCCTACCCAACAGAGGGCTCACAGTCTAAAAGGGGGAGACAGAGAACAAAACCAAACATACTAACAAAATAAAATAAATAGAATAGATATGTACAAGTAAAATAAATAAATAGAGTAATAAATATGTACAAACATATATACAGGTGCTGTGGGGAAGGGAAGGAGGTAAGATGGGGAGGATGGAGAGGGGGACGAGGAGGAGAGGAAGGAAGGGGCTCAGTCTGGGAAGGCCTCCTGGAGGAGGTGAGCTCTCAGTAGGGCCTTGAGTAAGTAAGTAAATAAGTCATGCAACAGCAGCAAAGAAGGGCCCCATTTGGGCAAGGCCTGCCCTGGCCGATCACCCTGGGCAACTGCCTTTACCACCGGCTTACCTTTCCATTGCCATCAGCTCCAGCTGCTGCCCAAGGACCACCATTGTGCAGCTGCCATTTCCCCAGTCAGAGCATTTCTAAAAATGGTCAGATTCAGGTCACGAGAGCTAGGGATGACAGAAGCTGCTACCTTGCCTAGAATGGACAGTCCACTTGTCTCTCACTCAACACTTCCTCTGACTCTGGACCCTTACTTGTATCGAAGCCACCTTAAAACGAGTTGTCTAATTTAGCCCTAAAGACCCTCAGGGAAGGACATTTTCTTGTTAACCTGTTCACCCCCTCCCCCCCAACCACTAGACTGTAAGCTCGTTGTGGACAGGGAATGTGTCTGTTTATTGTGGTATTGCACCTCCAAAACTCTTAGCACACTGCTCTTTCTCACAATAAGCGCTCAATAAATATGACCGAATGAATGAACCTAGAAATCATGGCAGATGTCTAATAGCATATTTCCCAGCTGCAATTTAAATTCATTTTCCGTGTTTCCTATTTCAGTGAAAAGATGCTCCAGAATTTGGCTAAGCCAAATTATAGGTACAAAATCCCTCTATTAAAAGTCTCCAACACAGCTCTAGATTATAGAGATAGGATCATCAGTACAGGTGCTGCAGAAGAGACGCCAGGGAAGGGCAGAGCCCAGGAGAATCGATCAACCGATTTTATTTATTGAGTTCCTAAGTGCTATAGGGGTGGCCTATAATTCAGAATTCTTCTAGAATCACGCAGCCTCCATCAGCCCTACCAGAGTTCTAGGACAAAGACCCTCTGAAATCTGCAAAGAATACCTGGGGAGTACCCTGACTGACTTTAATATTAGAGTTCCTGCCTGAGGAAAGCTCAGAATTAGCAGAGTGTATACCCAGGAAAGACTTAAGAGATAGTGTTCAGAGTAACAAAATGCTATTTAGAAGAAAAAAAATGTTGGAGAGAAACAAAAACAAACCAAGTGGGTTAATGGAGACTGAAGGGCGAGAGGGATATGACTCCCAGAGAGGACCAAAATGAAACTAATGGGTTTAAGTTCAGGTGCAGCTGTTAGGAAGACTGCCACCTTGAAGGAAAAATAAAAGACAAGGCCATTAGAGTAGTACCTTTGGTACCATTAAAAACCAGATCACTGGCACTCAAACTAGCACATTTCCTTTGACTAGAATATCAGTCCAACAGTGCCAGCCCATGATAAGTTAAAGGGAGAAAAAATGAAGAACAGAAATTGAATTTAGGATTCTCCCCCAAACGTAATCATTTTCAAGGATCACACTTTTTCCCCAAGCTCTTGTCCCTGAAATGTTATGCTGAAGGCATTTTGATTTATCTCTCCTAGTCTTCAAAGCAGAAAAGGGTTTAAAGAGAATAGTTCTCCTGGTCTGTGTATCATCTGCATTGGAATTGCCAAGCGGAGAATAAACTGAAAGCTGGAAGTCGATGTCAGGGAAATCGGTCCTCTGACTCCTGAGACTCATTGATGAAGGGTGTTGCCACTCTGACAGAGTGACTCTGAGATGGTGTGGAATCTCTTTTCACTGAGACCTTTAAGAATTAGATACCAATTTTCCTAGAATATTTATAGTTGTAGTCTCGCCTGAAGGATAGATGAGATGACCGAGGATTTTTTAATTGAAGGGAAGCAGCCCTCCTGGGTAATTGATTAAACTCAAAGCCCAGAAATCAGAAGGCATCTGGGATGTATCTTCTATGGGGGGAAAGCAGCGGCACCAGATCAAATAATTTGCAAAGCTTGTTGTGGACAGGGAATGTGTCTCTTTGTATTATATTATTGTATTGAAGACTATGAAGCTCAGCCCTCTCTACAATCACAGATTTTGCCAGTATCCCTTAGAAATAGGAATTTGAAGGGGGAAAAAAGTCTCCAGAAGCATGACAACAATATAGAGGTGGATTTCAGGTAGGTACATTGGTGAGAAAGGATCACTGGGAGACAGAATCATTTTTAACTGTTTTATCCTGGCATGTTCCCCTGCAAATTTCCTCCTTAATAGTTAGAAATCAATATATCTGTATTATACTCTCCCAAACACTTAGTACAGTGCTTTGCACACAGTATGTGCTCAATAAATATGATTGAATTAATACGCAAATCTTAAGCAACTGATTCGGTCAGTAGCATTTATTAAATGATTACTAACTATACAGTTGGTAGACACTCTCCTTGCCTTCAAGGGGCTTCTTATAAAATAACAGGGGTGACAAACACTAAAATAAATTCTAAGTAAGTGTTAAAGTAATCTACCATCTTGAGTTCAATGGAGAGTCAATTTAGTCTTTTCTGGAGGGGAGAGACAGAGAGAGAGAGAGACAGAGAGAGAGAGAGAGAGAGAGAGAGAGAGAGAGAGAGAGAGAGAGAGAGAGAGAGAATGGAAAATGAGAAAATGAGAAAGAATGTGGCTTAGTGGAAAAAGCACAGCCCTGGAAGTCAGAGGACCTGGTTCTAATCCCAGCTCTGCCATTTGTCTATTCTGTAATCTTGAGCAAGTCACTTAACTTCTCTGTGCCTCAGTTTCATCATCTGAGATTCAATACCTGTTTTCCCTCCTTTTCAGACTGAGAGCCCCATGTAGGACGGGGATTGTGTCCAACTGAAGTATCTGGAATTTATCCCAGCAATTGGTAGAGTGCTTGGCACCTAGTAAGTGCTTAACAAATGCCACAATCTTCATTATCATCATGATCATCATCTAAGACCAAGGAATGTAAAATGTCCAAATGGGAGAAGATTGGATAAATGGCAGGGATCTCCACTGCTCCTCCTGGCCTTCTGAAAATGGTCTTTCTGGCAGATGATAGGGTAGCATACCTCAAAAAACAAAAAATGGTAAAATATTCATTCATTCATTCAATCATATTTATTGAGCGCTTACTGTGCACAGAGCACTGTACTAAGCGCTTGGAAACTACAAGTTGGCAACATATAGAGACGGTCCCTACCCAACAACGGGCTCACAATCTAGAAGGGGAAGACAGACAACAAAACAAAACGTGGACAGGTGTCAAGTCACCAGAATAAATAGAAATAAAGCTAGATGCACATCATTAACAAAACAAATAGAATAGTAAGTATGTACAAGTAAAATAAATAGAGTAATGAATCTGTACAAACATATATACGTAACATGTGTAACCTTATTGAGTGAAAGATACCTAGATCACCTTCCTCCTTATGATGCCAGTTAAGGACCCTTTCAAAGCCCACACTTCTAAAATAAAAGTAAGACTATGCTTCTCAAGTCAGCACAACTTGCCCCTTAATTAATGACTGCTTTTAGCTAGGGCACCAAAAGATTCTGAATTACCACGAGACTTTTTTATATGTACGTACAAGAAGAGCGCAGTCCAAATTTCTAGTCCCGTCTTTGTTTCCTGAAGATTGAATAACGTGCTGTCAGCATGAGAGGGTCACACAAGAGTTGCTGAAGTGGCATATACAATAATGGCGTTTCTCAGCAACAACAGCTATCTATAAAGACTCTCTTCAACTAAGGTACTGCCCTATGCAAAATATGACTCCGTAATGGACAATGGAAGCATTTAGTTGATTTATCTGCGTGCCACTGCTGAGATTCTACTGATAGAGGCACGTGGCAACGATGTGACACTGGCATGCTGCAAAGGGTTATCAGCTAAAAGATGGCAGCATCACATTGTGCCAGCTGCCCATCTCTGCTTGGCAAACCTCTTCCATTTGCAAACATCTTAACAGATGGGCATATGTGCAGCCGCCAAAAGATCACGCATTTATTGAGGGAATGATTTCCAGCCAAGAACTCTGACATGGGTTCCGGTACTAAGCTCCCATGAAATGATGGAGGGGACGCTTACTAGCTCAAATCAAGCTGTGCCCTGGAACAAATTCCAGAGTGAAAAACTACTGTCAGCAGGCATGTAGGGCAAGCGCTTGGCTTAGTAGATTAGTGTTCTGCTAAGAATTAGAGAAGGAATTACAGTAGAGTCATCGCCTCCTCTCCTTTTGGCTGTACGGAGGCAAGATCAAGCTTGGCTCTTCAGGACTTGACTATTTCCGCCCAAGGTCCCATATAGGCAATCACAATGGCAGCTTTCCTGGTGAAGACGGACTGCTTGATATTTTTTCCAAATGGCTGCAGAGGTTCAGAGGCTACTTTATCTGGAGCCTCCCAGGGGAGACTATGAAGCTCAGCACTCTCTACAATCACAGATTTTGCCAGTAGCCCTTAGAAACAGGAATTTGAAGGAGAAAAAAAGTCTCCAGAACCATGACAACAATATAGAGGTGGATTTCAGGTAGGTACATTGGTGAGAAAGGATCACTGGGAGACAGAATCATTTTTAACTGTTTTATCGTGGCGTGTTCCCCTGCAAATTTCCTCCTTAATAGTTAGAAATCATTTTATAACTATTTCACCTTTCATCTCTTTCTAATCCAGTCACTGGTCCTCCTTGGAATCACAGAGACCTGACTCACTCCAAATGATACTGTCTCCCTTGCCACTCTCTCCCGAGGATCCTGTTAGTAATATGATAGCCAAAGTGGTGTCTTGTAAGAACTCTCCAAACAGGTCTGGTTTGTGAGTTGAAACACCAGAATATTTTTTTTTTTTACCAGAATCCTGTTCTGCTGAGTGTTGGTTTGTTTTCACCACTGAATGTTTTACCACCTCACATCTTTGCTGGATAATAATGATGATAATGATAATAACAATAAAAATAATAAAGCACTTACTATGTGCCAGACACTACACTAAGCATCGGGGTAGATAGAAGATAATTAGGTTGGACAGAGTCCCTTGTCCCGTGTGGGGTTTCTGGTCTTAATCCCCATTTTACAGATGAGATAAAGGCACAGAGAAGTTGGATGATTTGCCCATGGTCACACAGCAGACATGTGGCAGAGCCAGGGTCCTCTGACTCCCAGTTATGTGAAAAGATTAAACAGGAATCCCAAACAGGATGTGTAAACAGCTACCCTATAGAAAAAACAAAGGGAGTAACCCTAATAGGGTGATCAGAAGAAACACTTAAAAGGCACGATGCAGCTAATAAAGCAGCACTGGACAAGTAGGCCCTAAGCTGGGAGGCAGGGGTAAAAAAAAAAGAGCAGAGCAATTAGCCACTGTAATAGGTTTGTTCATTAAGCTGACTCTTCCCTCTAGAAAGAACCCAGAGCGCTTGTCCCCAAGATCCAATGTTTTCTGGGTACAATCTGGGGAAACAGCATTCCAGGAACAGAACTGCTGGAGCCGCAAATTATCCTCCCTTTTAATTACCCCCATGACAAAATCCAGGTTGCCTGGGGCTTCTGAAGTGCTAGCTCCACTTGGGAGGGTGGATAGAAGGAATAATAATAATAATAATAATAATCATTGGCATTTGTTAAGCGCTTACTATGTGCAAAGCACTGTTCTAAGCGCTGGGGAGGATACAGGGTGATCAGGTTGTCCCAAGTGGGGCTCACAGTCTTCATCCCCATTTTACAGATGAGGTAACTGAGGCCCAGAGAAGTTAAGTGACTTGCCCAAGATCACACAGCAGACATGTGGTGGAGTCGGGATTCGAATCCATGACCTCTGACTCCAAAGCCCGTGCTTTTTCCATTGAGCCATGCTGATAATAATTATGGCTATTTATTAAGCAATTACTATGTGCCAAGCACTATTCTAAGCACTAGGGTAGATACAAGATAATCAGGTTGTCTCACGTGGGGCTCACAGTCTTAATCCCCATTTTACAAAGGAGGTAACTGAAGCACAGAGACGTTAAGTGGCTTGCCCAAGGTCACACAGCAGACAAGTGGCGGAGCCAGGATTAGAACCCATGACCTCTGACTCCCAAGCCTGGGCTCTTTCCACTCTGCTTCTCATAAGGAATAAGGGATGTAGACTCTGATGTTTGAGGTCAGAGGGTCAGTTACTATCACCAGAATCTTAGTACCCATGGAAATTTTCAACCAGAGTAAGACTGTCCAAGGACTTTGCTACGCCCACCCCATAATTCTTAGACTTGGTATTCTCCAAAAGGTGGGTGAACCATCAGGGTTCAGCTAACCAGTCCTACACGACATAGATAAGTTAGCAAGGTTTGGAGGCATGTCAAATGCCACACTCTCTTACTATGATAGGAAAAATCCCAAATTGCTTGTTACACACTTAAGATTACACCACCTCTGTCTTCAGGTATACATAAATCACCGGCATTTACTTAGTTAAACGTTTTCAAAGGTAACAGTAGTTGTTCCATGGAGTCTTAAAGAAGTTCCAGGAATAACCACCTATCACTGATGGGCATCTAATTAAAACCCAGGGGGTATCACTCCCCTGAAACTCCTCTGAATGTCTGGCAGGACTCCTCTTCACCATTAATCTGGGTTTTTCCATACTTAGTAGCCCTTTCCCTTGCCCATCCCTTCCCTATAATACTCCAGCTGATGTCAGTGGAAAAGTGACTGTCTTCCAATATAAATAAGGTTCCCCCCCCCGACAAACCAGATGGGGATAACTTCTATTCTAAAAAGTTAAGGGGATAGTCCTTTCTTCTTTTTTTTCTTTTTTATGGACCAGCTACAGAGAAGCAAAACCTGAGATCATGGCAGCATAGCCTAGAGGAAAGAACACGGCCCTGGGAAGGACACAGGTTCCAATTCCAGCTCTACCACTTGTCTGCTGTGTGACCTTGGGCATGTCACTTAGCTTCTCTGGGCCTCAATTCCCTCATCCGTACAATGGGATTAAGACTGTGAGCCCTTGGGTCTGACTTGATTATCCTGTATCTACCCCAGTGCTTAGAACAGTGCCTGGCTTATAGTAAGCACTTCACAAATACCGTGTTATCATTATTATTATTATGAAGCAAAGCTGGAAAACAGATTGGCCTGACTCAATAGAAATTAGAAATGGGATGTTGCCTTGGAAATAGAAGCTTAAGGAAAACTGTGAAACAGGCACTCTGGGTAACAAATGCAACAGTGTAGGAAGAAGCAATCTGTACTCTTATGTGATACAGAAGGGACTCATTGGAAGTAAGTCACCCATTGGATTTTATCAGCCCACATCCTCAACATCTTTAAACTCATCTTTAAAGTCCAAGGGCAACTATATATATTACTTACTCTAGAAGGGAGGCAGAAGGAAAAATAAGAAACACAAATCAGTCAGTTTTGCTATTTGTAAGTGATTCCGGCAAAGTTTGAAACTAATGGATAAAATGAAGATTTCATATTTAATAAGTAATTTTGGCCCAGAACAACAAACACGACAGCCCAATAAAAGGTCTCTCTTTATGGGTTCAAGGTGGGTTCAGAATGGGGGTTCTCAACCGGCCTTTTCTGCCATATCTGTAAATTTCCCTGCCAGGGGCCTCATCTTCAAAGTGAAAGGCTGACTAAATATATTTCTGATTGTCAGACACCAATAGTCCCTGTATCTCTCATTACTAATGAATTAGCCACAGTAGGGCATAAGACAGAGAGGGAAATAAGAAGAACTGCCTTGTTTCATACTAAGGCTTGTGCTACTAAAAATACAGTGCTCTGCACATAGTAAGTGCTTAACAAATGCCATCATTATTATTATTATATGGTGCATCAAGCCAAGATTCCTTCTAGTCAGACTTGGTAATTACCACACACAAGGTAAGAAACTTGGGAGAGAATATAAGGAAAAGCTGGTCAGCACTCGTCAATAAACTAACATCCAAGGAACGGTATTAAGTCCTCAACAGCTGTTTCCATTAACTACTCAGAGAGAATTTTAGTTCTTTACTCCAATGAGTGGTTTAAGGTATCTGGGAGTCTCAGGACTTTGATTCTTTTATGCATATATGCCTGTTCCAATTATTCTTCAACTAAACAGCTGGTAAAGAAAAGTTTGGAACATGCTCGCAGGGGTAAGTGATGCGGGGTAATAAATGGATGCAGCACAGTGAAAAAATGCAGCTGCTACTGGTTCAACAAAACAAGGAGCTATATAAATACACATAAAGCAGTGGGTTTTATTCACCAGGTATAATTTGACATCTGTTTTTTAAACAGCAAACTAGATCTCAGTACTCAACAAATGTTTAGTTTTGGCTAAATAAAAAGAGCGGTTTCGACATTCTGCATATAGGAGGGAAATCACCCAGGAATGACACCTACTGATGGCTAGCGTGAGCTTCATTGGTCCACACCAAATCTTTTGAAGGTGTCCAACATATTACCTTAATAGAATGGCTGACATGGTAGAAATTGGCAGATGGGAATCTAAAGTTGGTGATGATGTAGAAAGAGATTGCCTCAATTGTGATCATCCCTAGCTATTTTGGAAAGTTTTTTTGGTTTTCTTTTTCAGTACCTGATAATAACGCAAACCATTTTTCACTTGTATTTAAGAACAAAAGGAAAGAGTACGGGGCCGGCAGTCGGGAGATCTGGGAACAAAGTGTCTGCTGCAATGAGAAGCAGGACACGGTGAATGTTAAATTCCCACTGTACCTGCCCTCCCAGGTTCAGAACTAGAGGGGATGGTGTCACCTGTCCTGGGGATTCAGCAAGCAGATTTTCTCATCCATCAGATTCTGGCCTTGAAGTGGTGAGCCCACTGTTGGGTAGGGACTGTCTCTATACGTTGCCAATTTGTACTTCCCAAGCGCTTAGTACAGTGCTCTGCACATAGTAAGCGCTCAATAAATACGATTGATGATGATGATGATGATGAGCAGCGAACCTGCAGAGTTCTCAACCAAACAGATCCTGCCTGGGATAACCGATCAGAAGACTCCTCCATTCAATCGTATTTATTGAGCGCTTACTGTGTGCAGAGCACTGTACTAAGCGCTGGGAAAGTACAATTCGGTAACAGATAGAGACTATCCCTACCCAACAACGGGCAAGGTGGGTAGGAGGGGCGGCACATATCCCAGTGATTTAATCGGGGGGATCTGAACAACAGACATTTCCCAAAAGCCTTTCATTTGTGAGGGAATCATAGATTAGCAAACAGCAAACCTGTCGTATACCTGGAATCCTATTGAATACTATCCCTCAATTTACAAGGTCACTCAAGTTCATTCATTCATTCAATTGTATTTATTGAGTGCTTACTGTGTGCAGAGTACTGTGCTAAGCGCTTGGCAGAGGACAATACAGTCAGTATGCTCTATGGGCCCTAATGGCAGTGGAATAACAGATCGTTTTATTTTATTCTCTGGTTAAAGAGACTTTGCACTGGGGATACAGAAAATATCATTTTTGAAGATTTCAAAGACTTTTGCGAAGACTCAGTCATTGGACCTCATTGCTAACTTAGTGGAAATAAATTAAGAATGCCTTTATTAAGGAAGTCAGTCAGTCCGTCAGTCAATTGTATTTCCTCTGTGGAAGAGTACAATATAGCAATATAACAGACACATTCCCTGTCCACAATGACCTTAAAGTCTAGAGGGGGAGACAGACATTTATATAAACAAATAAAAAATTACAGCTATGTACATAAGGAAGGCAATTAAGATTGGCTCCTCTCCTTTTTTACTAAAGAGAAAACTTGGGCAAAGAGGCTGTGGTACAACTTCACATCATAAAACACCCTGACAATTTTACAGTGAGATGATTTCTTATTTTACCAGAAAGGACAAGAGAAAAATTCCCTATTTTTATAACTGAAATGGTCTGAAAATACAATTGATATTTAGGGCCAGTTAATAATATCTCTACACCCACATTGCAGTGTACTTTTGTTCTCAATATTTGGCTGTTCGAGAGCAGTCAATGTACATAATTTCTTTTACATATTACACGAGGCTTTTCTGCCACATTCCCATTCTATTCCTCTTCTAAAAGAACCAAATCATTAATATATCTTTTCAAATGGTGTTTTACAACATAGTAACTGCTATACTTCTTGATATATTTTAATTAATCTTCATTCTTTTGTATTTGTGTTCTGAGGTACGCTTATCGTGGAGACGGTGTTTTAAAATCTAATACATATTCATCAGTGAGATGTGGCAAATTTTCAACCGAATGGTGGAGGGAGAACATCTTAAAGTAGAAAACTTCAAGACTACGTAGCCTGTACAATTAGAGGGAAATAAATCATCAATTTAATCATCATCATCATCATGGTATTTGTTAAGTGCTTACTATGTGCCAGACACTATACTAAGTGCTGGGATGGATACAAGTAAATCGGATTGGCCACAGATCCTGTCCCACATGGGGATCACAGTCTTAATCCCCATTTAACAGATGAGGTAAATGAGGCACAGAGAAGGGAAGTGACTTGCTCAAGCCCACACAGCAGACAAGTAGCAGAGCTGGGATAGAAGCCATGAACTTCTAGCTCCCAGGCCCGGGCTCTATCCACTAGACCATTCTGCCATCTTACTTATAAATGAAATCTAGCTGATGACTTTCTACGACAGCATCAAAAAAGTCTCCAGATTTTTCAGTTTGTGAATGTTGATATTAAAAAGAAACCACAGGCCCATCAGTGTGGTTGGCTTTTAAGTAGTTCATAGTCGATAACTGCTTTAACTTCCCTGTGCCTCAGTTCCCTCATCGGCAAAATGGGGATCCAATGCCTATTCTCCCTCAACCTTAAAATGTGAGCCTTGGTTGGGGCAGGGACTGTGTCCAACATGAATACCTTGTATATACTCCAATGCTCAGTGCAGTGCTTGACGCCTAGTAATTGCCTAACAAACACCACAGTTATTATCATTATTAATGAATCATGGTTAGAGATAAATTGAGAAATTTTGAGATTGGCTTTAATATCAATCAATCAATCATATTTATTGAGCGCTTACTGTGTGCAGAGCACCGTACTAAGCGCTTGGGAAGTACAAGTTGGCAACATATAGAGACAGTCCCTACCCAACAGTGGGCTCACAGTCTAAAAGGACTAAAAGCCCACTTGTCTGCTGTGTGACCTCAGGCAAGTCACTTCACTTCTCTGTGCCTCAGCTACCTCATCTGTAAAATGGGGATTAAGACGGGAGTCCCATGTGGGACATGGACTGTGTCCAACCTAATTAGCTCGTATCTACCCCAGCGCTTAGTACAGTGTCTGGCACATATCACACAAGAAATTAAGACAGAGTCAGAAATACTGGAAAGGCATAGTGGCACGAGATTATATGGCATATTTGCTCAATTTGGGGGCAAATTAAGCCTACTGATCGCACATGTTATCCCCACATTTTTAGATTTCTGCTTAGACATGCACTGCATGCTTGTGTGCCTTGATATTCGCTACTGTAAATAATAACTGTGGTATTTGTTAAGTGCTCACTATGTGCCAAGCACTGCACTGAGCACTGGGGTAGGAGAGAGAACAATAGTGAATCCTTACTTTGCAGATGAGGTAACTGAGGCACAGAGAAGTTAAATAACTTTCCCAAGATCACACAACAGACAAGTGGTGGAGCCAAGATTAGAGCCCAAGTCCTCTGACACTCAAGCCTGTTCTCTTTCCACTAGGCTAAACTGCTTTTTTGTAAATGTCCTCAATATTTATAACTTGAACAACTGTCCAGGTTAGTATACTAGTAACCACTTTGTAACTGGAGAATCAGATATTAATTTCACAGTAGATCAGAAATTTTCACCATACTCCAGAAAAAAACCCCCACAATCTGTTTATTACAGTGTATGAAGGAAATGTATTCCTTTCAGTTTGAAAAATACTCCATGATGACATGTGGTAATTTGACCAACTGGACAAAATCTGTTGGTATCATGTGTAAATAAATTAAAACAAAACCCTTTTATTTCCTAGATCTAATTATCCCGAGAACATTGCTAAAGCAGCAGAAATATCCATGCCACAGCTTAAAATACGTCAAGTAAATTTGTTCGGGCCCACAGGCCAAGGTTCCGAGATAAATTAGACCGATCCTAATAGAAATGAGAATGGGGCTGAGTAGAAATGGCAGGAAGAATTGAAAATAAAAGGCACATCATTTGTGCTCCTCTTCAGGCTACTGATACTCACTAACATTTAAACCCTAATTATCTCACCAGTAACAGTGGGAGACTGAAATTTTCACATGGTGATTGACTACTTTGGTTCTAATCCACAAGGCTTCATTAGTATTTATAAGGAAAAATGGAGAATGAGGTATTCAGAAGGGAAATGGTAATGCCATGAGAAGCAGCATTGCCTAAATGGATAGAGCACGGGCCTGGAGTCAGAAGGAGCTGACTCCTCCACTTGTCTGCTGTGTGACCTCAGGCAAGTCACTTCACTTCTCTGTGCCTCAGCTACCTCATCTGTAAAATGGGGATTAAGACTGGGAGTCCCATGTGGGACATGGACTGTGTCCAACCTAGGGACCGTCTCTATATGTTGCCAAATTGTACTTCCCAAGCGCTTAGTACAGTGCTCCGCACACAGTAAGCGCTAAATAAATACGATTGAATGAATGAATGAATGGACCTAATTAGCTCATATCAACCCCAGAGCTTAGTACAGTGTCTGGCACATAGTAAATGCTTAACAAATACCGAAATAAAATATTTCGTATCTAAGAATCCTCAAAGGGGTTCTTAAATGCTAAATTACTACTTCCAACTCAGAGATGAAATTTACCAAGAATCAGTCAGTCAGGGGTTATGTTGGATAGCAAATGTTGGCTGCCTCTACCTCAGTTGGTCAAGTTACCTCACTCAGATAGCCTTCAATCACTCAATTGCATTTTTTGAGCACTTAGTGTGTGCAGACCACTGTACTTAGTGCTTGATAGAATACAATAATAACAGTGTTGGTAGACGCTGCACACAACAAGGTTACAGTCTAAAGGGGGAGACAGACATTAATCTAAATTATAGGTGAAGTCCACTTTCAGGCCCTGACAGAGGCAACAAAAACAGCGACAACAAGGTTTTGGTCCTAGCCCAAGATTCTGAGCTCTGAAATGCACTACTTCAGGGTCTCCTAGGGATCCTAGAGAGTAGAATATGATACGAGAGGGAGAAGGGAAAAATCTATCAGACCCCACTCCCGTTCTCCTGGCAC
Source organism: Tachyglossus aculeatus (assembly GCF_015852505.1). Taxonomy (NCBI): domain Eukaryota; kingdom Metazoa; phylum Chordata; class Mammalia; order Monotremata; family Tachyglossidae; genus Tachyglossus; species Tachyglossus aculeatus. The sequence continues at coordinate 60,678,192 of NC_052076.1, read as the reverse complement.
CCACTCTACAACACTATCACTATTCTAGTCATACACAGATTGCTGAGAAAAACAAGATTTTACGGCAAAATAAGTTGGAAAAAGGTCTTGACTCAATGGGAAAAAGAAGAGTGGGATTTCTCTTCTCCGATTTGGTGTTCTGACTAATTATTCACAGGCGTTGGCACCTTAGTGAATAGTCTTCCTGCCAATGCCGAAATTGGCAATTATAACCTCGTGTACTTTTAGCGGCAGAGTATCATCATCATCATCATCAATCGTATTTATTGAGCGCTTACTATATGCAGAGCACTGTACTAAGCGCTTGGGAAGTACAAATTGGCAACACATAGAGACAGTCCCTACCCAACAGTGGGCTCACAGTCTAAAAGGGGGAGACAGAGTATTGGATCAGTACCCTAGCTGCCCAGGAGACTACCTAACCAACATTCTTGGAAACAAGGTGGGTATTACATCCGGCTTTTCGAAGAGATTGCCTGATTAATTTCAGACCAGGAGTTTGTGACGTGGAAGAGAGGAGAGCAGTCAGCAGGGCAGGCCTCCCCCGCAGAAGCTGGAGCAGAAGGAATGCAGCAGGGATGTGAATAGGACTAGAAGGGTGGAACGAGTTAGAAAAATAAAAAGGGGGCGGGTGGGTTTGTCTTGTAAAGGGCCGATGGATGGGGGGACAGGAAAGTGGATGGTTTCAGAGTTTTGGAATGGGATCTGGCATGATGGAAGAAGGACAGGAGCAGCTGGAGACTGGGCAGAGGCACAAGGTTAAAGAGTGGTGGGGCGAGCAGAGGTTGAGCTGGGGTTGAAGATGTGGGAAGGGCAGGGTGAATGAGGAATAAAAAGGCTCACCTCGGGTCGCTACTGGTGACTATGGACAGATGACCATCATAGTAGAAATATGTCTTGTCTTACGCTGTCGAGTCAACCCCGACCCATAACGACATAACCTCTCTCAGAATGCCCCACCTCCATCTGCAGTCGTTCTGGTAGTGGATCCATGGAGTTTCCTTAATAAAAATACACCACCTGCAATACAAAAAAAGAAAGAAGTTATTAGCCATGATATTATACATGCAAATATAGATTATATTCCATGGAAGGATTCATTCTACTCATCTGACAACCAATTAGGAGGTGTTTTATGGTGTTTCATGACCATGAATTTGTTATTGAGGCTTTTTTTGTCCAATTCGGACCCTTTGCACTAGAGGTTGCTAATGAAGATTATGGCAGTTCCCCTTTCTAAGAGCAAACTGATGAACCAAACAGTGAGGTAGATCCACTACTAAAACTTCTGGGCTTACTGAGTTGTTGAGCTGGTTCTTGAGGATGTAGGTCAAATTCTCTTTAGGCTGATCTCCCCAAGTAGTTGAAAAAGAATTCATCTGAGGTTCGTAGCAGTTTTGTTTCGTAGTTGGACTGTGTTCAACATGATTAACTTGAATCTACCACAGTGCTTAGAACAGTGCTTGGGACAAAGTGCTTAACAAATATGGCATGATATTGGGATAATAATAATAATATGATAATATGATACTAATATATGCTTAGACTGTGAGACCCATGTGGGTCAGGGACTATATCTGGACTGATTAACTTGTATCCACCCCAGTGCTTAGAGCAGTGCTTGACAGAGTAAGCACCTAACAAATGCCCTATACATAATGACAAAATACATAATAATAATAATAATGGCATTTGTTAAGCACTTACTATGTGCCTAGCACTGGATAGATAGAGGATAATCAGGGTTGTCTCACATGGGGCTAACACTTTTACTCCCCATAGAGAAGCAGCATGGCTCAGTGGAAAGAGCACGGGCTTGGAAGTCAGAGGTCTTGGGTTCAAATGCTGGCTCCACCAATTAGCTGTGTGACTTTGGGCAAGTCACTTAACTTCCCTGTGCCTCAGTTACCTCATCCGCAAAATGGGGATTAAGACTGTGAGCCCCACATGGGACAACGTGATCACCTTGTATTCGCCCCCAGTGCTTGGAACAGTGCTTTGTACATAGTAAGCGCTTACCAAATGCCATCATTATTTATTTATTTACTACGAGGTAACTGAGGTACAGAGAAGGTAAGTGACTTGCCGCAGGTCACACAGCAGACAAGTGGCGGAGTCGGGATTAGAATCCATATCCTCTGACTCCCAAGCCCGTGCTCTTTCCACTAAGTCATGCTGCTTCTCATATAGTCATACGTCACTGAAAAAGGCATAGGAATCTCTTTTTACTGAGATCTTAAAGATAATGATGGTATTTAATGATAGTATTTGTTAAATGCTTACTACGTGCCAAGCACGGTTCTAAGCGCTGGGGGAAATACAAGGTAATCAAGTTGTCCCACGTGGGGCTCACAGTCTTAATCCCCATTTTACAGACGAGGTAACTGAGGCACAGAGAAGTGAAGTGACTTGCCCCAAGCCACACAGCTGACAAGTTACGGAGTCGGGATTAGCACCCACGCCTTCTGACTCCCGAGCCTGTCCTCTTTCCACTAAGCCATGCTGCTTCTCTGATCCTAGATACTACCAGCTATATATTGTGGAAGACGATTTGACAGTGGTGCTGTTTTCTGAAGGCAGAATCATGGACTCAATAACCTGTAAAGTGCTTTTCCACCACCAAGATTCTAAGAGGAGGAAATTTTGGATAATATCCTGTGTTCTGGCTTCTGACTTTCCAATTTACTCATCTGCGTGATTGGATGCAGCAGCTAACGATCCCTGAATGACTCTTCGTCATTTTTTTTAAAAAAGAAAGAGATTTTCCCAATTTTTTCAATCCAAGAAACATTATACTAATTAAGAGGAGGCAGCATGGCTTAGTGGAAAGAGAATGCTGCTAAGAATCAGGAGACCTGGGTTCTAATCCCCCCTCTGCCACTGGACTATTGTACCATCATGGGCAAGGCACTTGATTTCTCCGTTTCTTGGTGTTCTCATTTGAAAATAGGTATAAGATACTTGTTCTCCTCATCTCTTGGATTGTAAGACCTGATGGGACAGAGACTCTGTCTGAACGGATTATCCCGTTTTTCCCCTAGCAGTTAATACAGTACTTGGCATTTATTAAGCGCTAAATAAATACTAGAGGTAATTAACATGCTGTAAACCTAAAACAGACCTTTCTACTTTGGGTATATAAGAGCTAATAGAATTTGTAGAATAATCAAAGAGTATTTTTTTCTTCAATCATGATTATATCACCCCACGTTCTGCAGACATTCCAAGTAAGCTTTAAAGATTAGTAAAGTAGTAATAATAGCACTTATTGAGCACATGCTGAGTGCAGTGCAGTTCTCTAAGCACTTGGGAAATACAAAACAGACATGATATGTTACACTAATAGGGGAGACAGACAAAAATATTTACAAATAAATTAATCAAAGTAATAAACGTACATACAATTGACTATATATATATGCATATATATATATATATATATATATACATGGAGAAAAATACGTGCTAAAGTGCTGGAGATAAGTTTCTACAAATTAAGATGGTGGGACCCAATTAGGGAAGACTAACTGGGGGAAGTTGGATTTTAGGCGGCCAAAAATATTACCCTGTACGCCACATGCTATTAGATGTGAAATAGACCTGCTTCGAGCAAAGAAGCATCAGTACTTATTACTTAGAAACAGATGAAAAGACAAATAGGCATCTGATGAGACGATGAGATAAAATCCAAGCCATAGTATTTACGCCTCCAGATTTTTTAATCGGGCTAAACTCTCCTTCTGTCTCCCACGGTCGTCTATTAGAATTGCCAGGGCTTGCGTTGATACCTTCTCATGACATAAAAACTAATCAACTGCAGGATCACTGCTAATAAACTTGTTTAAAACGACTTCTTAAAACATAACCTTTAAGTGTGTGGGAAAAAAAACCCCAAAATCCCCAAACAATATGCCATCGAACAGGCCGTATAAACAGCTTTGAAGCTAGGAAGAAGCGTTGCGATTGCTGGGCTTTCTCTGAGCGAATTAAAGCATATGGTGGTATAATGGAGCATGAATTTACAGCTACAGAGATGTACGATGTAGATTAAAGCTTCATCTGTGAGGATGGTACTGCGCAGCAAAGGAAAAAACAAAAAAACACACCAAGCATTGTATTTCCTGCTTTGTACTATGATGATGCTCAGCACATTTTTGGTAGAGCGAGGGTTCCCTCTACTGCCTCAACAAAATGAATCCGTCTTCCAAGGTCTCAGCTGGGAGATCAGTGGTTTTCCTAAAAATTGGCCCCAAATTTAGATGAGAGCCGGCCTGCCTTCCCAGTTGGGAGTCAACAACATCCTGAGCTGAGCCAGAGAAGAGATTTGGTCTTTGCTCAATAAATACAATTGATTGATTGATTAATTGATTTGGGATTGTGGGCTTTGTGCTGAAGATCGAGGATGGGAAAAGTGACTGATTTGGTTGCCTCTGACTGACTGCAGAGCTCCACGATTAGCCGCTTACCTGTCCCTCTGGCCGTAGCCGTTACAAAGAAATGGCCAAAAGGTCGAAACACTACCAAAAAACTGTATCTTCGAGGCTACCGGTCTCCCTATGTACTGAACTAATGTATGTTAGTGAAGCAGCGTGGGAGTCAGAGGACCTGGGTTCTAATTCCGGCGCTGGCACTTGTCTGCTGTGTGACCTTGGGAAAGTCACTTAACTTCTCTGAACCTGGGTTCACTCATCTGCCGAATGGAAATTCAATACCTGTTCTCCCTCCTACTTAGAAGACTGTGAGACCTGAATATTTTGTGTCTACCCCAGGGCTAAATACAGCACTTGAAAAATAGTAAGCGCTTAACAAATATCATTATTACGTTACAAAAGCCATTATTATTTTGATTACACTGAAAGTAGGAACTGCAGGTGGGGCTCTTGGGGAACAGTTACTATCAAGGGGATTATTTTTTCACACAGAGCAAATTGAACACTCCCCATCGACACTCTAATCCCTTTGACATTTCCTACATCCCATTTTTCCTCTTTCCCGGGCATATGTATAAAACCTAGCAATGACTCTCTTCTGTTACTAGTATACCAATAGAACGTGCTGCCTGAAGATATGGTTTTTACAGTAACTAGTCCTCCAATTAAGGTTCAGAAGGAAAGATCTCTTCCTTCTTCTCAAAGAGAATGTCTGAAAAGAGAGATAGTTGGCCCCCAAATCCCCCAAATGGGGGAAGTAACCAGGGAACTTAAAGATGCAAGAATAAAGTCATTTCAGAGAGAGAAGGAAAAAGTGAAAGCTCAGTCATCAGAAAAACATGTCTAAAGGAAGTGATACTTTTTACGTAGGTTGACAAGGTACAGACCTACGGCAGCAGATTTTATCTGATGACTCCTGCCACTCCCTTGAGTTGCAATGACTTCATCATCATCATCATCATCAATCGTATTTATTGAGCGCTTACTATGTGCAGAGCACTGTACTAAGCGCTTGGGAAGTACAAATTGGCAACATATAGAGACAGTCCCTACCCAACAGTGGGCTCACAGTCTAAAAGGGGGAGACAGAGAAAAAAACCATACTAACAAAATAAACTAAATAGAATAGATATATACAAGTAAAATAAATAAATAAATAGAGTAATAAATATGTACAAACATATATACATATATACATATATATACATATATATGACTTCATGACCTAGCGTTCCTAAAGGGTTTCTATTCTCTTCTATATGTTTCTAAACATCTTTCAGATCCTCCCCTCCCCACGGAGGTTATCTGAAAGCTTTAATACACGCACAACCCCATCTCTGGAGTCAAGGAGACTTGGCTACTCCCTTGTCATATTTCTACCAATGCATTTTTTTTTTCCCCTATTCCAACTTGCCCGGATTCCAGGTTTCTCCTGAACAGACAGCGATACCACTTTGGGTTGATGAGGTGGCAATGAGAACCATTCTCAAATTTGCCCAGTGAGGGTGAAGCCATTAGATTTGCCCCAACAGCTTTTGGAACCCACAACCTCCGACTCCCAAGCCCGTGCTGTTTCCACTAGGCCACGCTGCTTTAAAATCCTGCATTTCAAGCATCATCATCATCATCATCAAAATCGTATTTACTGAGCGCTTACTATGTGCAGAGCACCGTGCTAAGCGCTTGGGAAGTCCAAGTTGGCAACATCTAGAGACGGTCCCTACCCAACAGTGGGCTCACAGTCTAAAAGGGGGAGACAGAGAACAAAACCAAACATACTAACAAAATAAAATAAATTGAATAGATATGTACAAGTAAAATAAATAAATAGAGTAATAAATATGTACAAACGTATCTACATATATACATATATATATATATATACATATATATGATTTCATGACCTAGCGTTCCTAGAGGGTCTCTATTCTCTTCTATCCGTTTCTAAACATCCTTCAGATCCTCCCCTCCCCATCCAGGTTATCTGAAAGCTTTAATACATGCACAACCCCATCTCTGGAGTCAAGGAGACTTGGCTACTCCCTTGTCATATTTCTCCCAATGCATTTTTTTTCCCCCTATTCCAACTTGCACGGATTCCAGGTTTCTCCTGAACAACAGAGATACCACTTTGGGTTGATGAGGTGGCAATGAGAACCATTCTCAAATTTGCCCAGTGAGGGTGAAGCCATTAGATTTGCCCCAACAGCTTTTGGAACCCACAACCTCCGACTCCCAAGCCCGTGCTGTTTCCACCAGGCCACGCTGCTTTAAAATCCTGCATTTCAAGCATCATCATCGTCATCATCATCAATCGTATTTATTGAGCGCTTCCTATGTGCAGAGCACTGTACTAAGCGCTTGGGAAGTCCAAGTTGGCAACATCTAGAGACGGTCCCTACCCAACAGTGGGCTCACAGTCTAAAAGGGGGAGACAGAGAACAAAACCAAACATACTAACAAAATAAACTAAATAGAATAGATATGTACAAGTAAAATAAATAAATGAATAAATAGAGTAATAAATATGTACAAACATATCTACATATATACATACATATATATATATATATATATATATATATATATATATATATACATACATATATATGACTTCATGACCTAGCGTTCCTAGAGGGTCTCTATTCTCTTCCATCCATTTCTAAACATCCTTCAGATCCTCCCCTCCCCACGCAGGTTATCTGAAAGCTTTAATACATGCACAACCCCATCTCTGGAGTCAAGGAGACTTGGCTACTCCCTTGTCATATTTCTCCCAATGCATTTTTTTTCCCCCTATTCCAACTTGCATGGATTCCGGGTTTCTCCTGAACAGACAGAGATAACACTTTGGGTTGATGAGGTGGCAATGAGAACCATTTCCCTTCTAAAATTTGCCCAGTGAGGGTGAAGCCATTAGATTTGCCCCAACAGCTTTTGGAACCCACAACCTCCGACTCCCAAGCCCGTGCTGTTTCCACCAGGCCACGCTGCTTTAAAATCCTGCATTTCAAGCATCATCATCATCATCAATCATATTTATTGAGCGCTTACTATGTGCAGAGCACTGTACTAAGCGCTTGGGAAGTCCAAGTTGGCAACATCTAGAGACGGTCCCTACCCAACAGTGGGCTCACAGTCTAAAAGGGGGAGACAGAGAACAAAACCAAACATACTAACAAAATAAAATAAATAGAATAGATATGTACAAGTAAAATCAATCAATAAATAGAGTAATAAATATGTACAAACATATATACATATATACAGGATATATACATATACATATATACATGCATATATATACACATATATATGTATGCATACATATATATACATATCATCATCATCATCAATCGTATTTATTGAGTGCTTACTATGTGCAGAGCACTGTACTAAGCACTTGGGAAGTACAAATTGGCAACATCTAGAGACGGTCCCTACCCGACAGCGGGCTCACAGTCTAAAAGGGGGAGACGGAGAACAAAACCAAACATACTAACAAAATAAAATGAATAGAATAGATATGTACAAATAAAATAAATAAATAAATAGATAAATAGAGTAATAAATATGTACAAACATATATACATATATACAGGATATATACATATACATATATACATACATATATACACATATATATGTATACATACATATATATACATATCATCATCATCATCATCAATCGTATTTATTGAGCGCTTACTATGTGCAGAGCACCGTACAAGCACTTGGGAAGTACAAATTGGCAACATCTAGAGACGGTCCCTACCCGACAGCGGGCTCACAGTCTGAAAGGGGGAGACGGAGAACAAAACCAAACATACTAACAAAATAAAATGAATAGAATAGATCTGTACAAATAAAATAAATAAATAAATAGATAAATAGAGTAATAAATATGTACAAACATATATACAGGATATATACATATACATATATACATACATATATACACATATATATGTATACATACATATATAAATATACATATCATCATCATCATCATCAATCGTATTTATTGAGCGCTTACTATGTGCAGAGCACCGTACTAAGCACTTGGGAAGTACAAATTGGCAACATCTAGAGACGGTCCCTACCGGACAGCGGGCTCACAGTCTAAAAGGGGGAGACGGAGAACAAAACCAAACATACTAACAAAATAAAATAAATAGAATAGATATGTACAAGGAAGATAAATAAATAAATAAATAAATGAGTAATAAATACGTACAAACATATATACAAGCATCTGACTCTGACTTTAAACGAGTCATTCGGGAGCACCTCAGCAGCCCATCCGTAAAATGGGTGGTTTTGGATGTTTTACATTCCACGAGCTCCGCGAAGAGGCTATTGCAGGGTCCTGAAACAGGAGAACCGACCAGTAGTTTTACTACTGTAGGTCCCAAATTCAAGACTCATTGCCCTGGGTTGACAGTCAGTCATAGTATTATTCTATTTATTTATTTATTTATTCTACTTGTACATATCTATTCTATTTATTTTATTTTGTTAGTATGTTTGGTTTTGTTCTCCGTCTCCCCCTTTTAGACTGTGAGCCCACTGTTGGGTAGGGACTGTCTCTAGATGGTGCCAATTTGTACTTCCCAAGCGCTTAGTACAGTCCTCTGCACATAGTAAGCGCTCAATAATTACGATTGATGATGATGATGATGATGATAGTTATTGAGCACTTACTTTATGTAGAGTATGTACGTAGAGAAGCAGCGTGGCTCTGTGGAAAGAGCCTGGGCTTTGGAGTCAGAGGTCATGGGTTCAAGTCCCGGCTCCACCAACTGTCAGCTGTGTGACTTGGGGCAGGTCACTTAACTTCTCTGGGCCTCAGTTCCCTCGGCTGTAAAATGGGGATGAAGACTGTGAGCCCCCCGTGGGACAACCTGATCACCTTGTATCCTCCCCAGCGCTTAGAACAGTGCTTTGCACATGGTAAGCGCTTAATAAATGCCATTATTATCATCATCATCATCATCAATCGTATTTATTGAGCAATTACTGTGTGCAGAGCACTGTACTAAGCGCTTGGAAAGTCCAAGTTGGCAACATAGAGAGACAGTCCCTACCCAACAGTGGGCCCACAGTCTCAAAGGGGGAGACAGAGAACAAAACCAAACAGACTAACGAAATAAAATAAACAAATGAATGAATGTTTACTCTTCTATTGTGTTCATAATGCGCTTTTAGCTTTAATTCCGTTTGTTCTGACGACTTGACACCCGTCCACGTGTTTTGTGTTTGTTGTCTGTCTCCCCCCTTCTAGACTGTGGGCCCACTGTTGGGTAGGGGCCGTCTCTAGATGTTGCCAACTTGGACTTCCCAAGCGCTTAGTACAGTGCTCTGCACACAGGAAGCGCTCAATAAATAGGACTGAATGAATGAATGAATGAATGAATGAATGAATGAATGAATGAATGAATGAATGAATGAATGAATGGCCGTAAGGGGGCGCCGGCGGTCATCTGCGATCGATTAATCGGGCCTCCGCCGGCCGGGACGACGGCGGCGGCTCGGGGGTGGATTGGTTGTGTCTGAGGGCCCCCCGGCGCCTGCGCAGTGTGGCGGGCCGCGCCTCGCGCCCGGCGGGAGGCGGCCGACTTCCGGTGAGGGTGGCTGACTTCCGGTGGGGACGGCCGACTTCCGGCGAGGACGGCAATGGCGGACGAGGAGCTGGACGCGCTGAGGAAGCAGAGGTTGGCAGAGCTGCAGGCGAAGCATGGGGTGAGCGCCCAAAAACAAGGCCCCTCCTCGCCCTCCACCCCTGCCCTCATTCATTCAGTCGTATTTACTGAGCGCTTACTGTGTGCGGAGCACTGTGCTGAGCGCTTGGGAAGTCCAGGTTGGCAACGTATAGAGACGGTCCCTACCCAACAGTGGGCTCACAGTCGAGCAAAACAAAACACGTGGACGGGTGTCAAGTCGTCAGAACAAATAGAATTAAAGCTAAATGCGCATCATTAACAAAGTAGAATAGGGAATATTCATTCATTCCTTCAATCGTTTTATATTCATTCATTCAATCGTATTTATTGAGCGCTTCCTGTGTGCAGAGCACTGTACTAAGCGCTTGGGAAGTCCAAGTTGGCAACATCTAGAGACAGCCCCTACCCAACAGTGGGCTCACAGTCTAGAAGGGGGAGACAGACAACAAAACTAAACATGTGGACAGGTGGCAAGTCGTCAGAACAAATAGAATTAAAGCTAAATGCGCATCATTAACTAAATAGAATGGTAAATATTCATTCACTCAATCGTATTTATTATATTCATTCATTCAGTCGTATTTATTGAGCGCTTACTGTGTGCAGAGCACTGTACTAAGCGCTTGGGAAGTCCAAGTTGGCAACATCTAGAGACGGTCCCTACCCAACAGTGGGCTCACAGTCGAGCAAAACAAAACACGTGGACGGGTGTCAAGTCGTCAGAACAAATAGAATTAAAGCTAAATGCGCATCATTAACAAAGTAGAATAGTGAATATTCATTCATTCCTTCAATCGTATTATATTCATTCATTCAATCGTATTTATTGAGTGCTTACTGTGTGCAGAGCACTGTGCTAAGTGCTTGGGAAGTCCAAGTTGGCAACATCTAGAGACGGTCCCTACCCAACAGTGGGCTCACAGTCGAGCAAAACAAAACACGTGGACGGGTGTCAAGTCGTCAGAACAAATAGAATTAAAGCTAAATGCGCATCATTAACAAAGTAGAATAGGGAATATTCATTCATTCCTTCAATCGTTTTATATTCATTCATTCAATCGTATTTATTGAGCGCTTCCTGTGTGCAGAGCACTGTGCTAAGCGCTTGGGAAGTCCAAGTTGGCAACATCTAGAGACAGCCCCTACCCAACAGTGGGCCCACAGTCTAGAAGGGGGGAGACAGACAACAAACACAAAACACGTGGACGGGTGTCAAGCCGTCAGAACAAACGGAATTAAAGCTAAATGCGCATCATTAACTAAATAGAATGGTAAATATTCATTCACTCAATCGTATTTATTATATTCATTCATTCAGTCGTATTTATTGAGCGCTTACTGTGTGCAGAGCACTGTACTAAGCGCTTGGGAAGTACAAATTGGCATCACATAGAGACAGTCCCTACCCAACAGTGGGCTCACAGTCGAGCAAAACAAAACACGTGGACGGGTGTCAAGTCGTCAGAACAAATAGAATTAAAGCCAAATGCGCATCATTAACTAAATAGAATGGTAAATATTCATTCATTCAATCGTATTTATTATATTCATTTATTCAATCGTATTTATTGAGCGCTTACTGTGTGCAGAGCACTGTGCTGAGCGCTTGGGAAGTCCAGGTTGGCGACATATAGAGACAGCCCCTACCCAACAGTGGGCTCACAGCCTAGAAGGGGGAGACAGAGAACAAAACAAAGCGTGTGGACAGGTGTCAAGTCGTCAGAACAAATAGAATTAAAGCTAAATGCGCATCGTTAACAAAATAGAATAGTAAATATTCATTAACTCAATCGTACTTATTATGTTCATTCATTCAATCGTATTTATTGAGCGCTTGCTGTGTGCAGAGCACTGTACTGAGCGCTTGGGAAGTCCAAGTTGGCAACGTATAGAGACGATCCCTACCCAACGGTGGGCTTACAGTCTAGAAGGGGGAGACAGACAACAAAACAAAACATGTGGACAGGTGTCAAGTCGTCAGAATAAATAGAATTAAAGCTAAATGCGCATCATTAACAAAGTAGAATAGTAAGCATTCATTCATTCATATTATATTTATTCATTCATTCAATCGTATTTATTGAGCGCTTACTGTGTGCAGAGCACTGTACTAAGCGCTTGGGAAGTTCAGGTTGGCAACATATTGAGACGGTCCCTATCCAGTAGCGGGCTCACAATCTAGAAGGGGGAGACAGACAACAAAACTAAACATGTGGACAGGTGGCAAGTCGTCAGAACAAAGAGAATTAAAGCTAAATGTGCATCATTAACTAAATAGAATAGTAAATATTCATTCACTCACTCAATCGTATTTATTATATTCATTCATTCAATCGTATTTATTGAGCGCTTACTGTGTGCAGAGCACTGTACTGAGCGCTTGGGAAGTCCAAGTTGGCAACGTATAGAGACGGTCCCTACCCAACAGCGGGCTCACAGCCTAGAAGGGGGAGACAGAGAACAAAACAAAGCGTGTGGACAGGTGTCAAGTCGTCAGAACAAATAGAATTAAAGCTAAATCAACCAATCAATTGTATTTATTGAGCGCTTACTATGTGCAGAGCACTGTACTAAGCGCTTGGGAAGTACAAATTGGCATCACATAGAGACAGTCCCTACCCAACAGTGGGCTCACAGTCGAGCAAAACAAAACACGTGGACGGGTGTCAAGTCGTCAGAACAAATAGAATTAAAGCTAAATGTGCATCATTAACAAAATGGAATAGTGAATATTCATTCATTCCTTCAATCGTATTATATTCATTCATTCATTCAATCGTATTTATTGAGCGCTTCCTGTGTGCAGAGCACTGTGCTAAGCGCTTGGGAAGTCCAAGTTGGCAACATATAGAGACAGTCCCTACCCAACAATGGGCTCACAGTCTAGAAGGGGGAGACAGACAACAAAACTAAACATGTGGACAGGTGGCAAGTCGTCAGAACAAATAGAATTAAAGCTAAATGCGCATCATTAACTAAATAGAATGGTAAATATTCATTCACTCAATCGTATTTATTATATTCATTCATTCAGTCGTATTTATTGAGCGCTTACTGTGTGCAGAGCACTGTACTAAGCGCTTGGGAAGTCCAAGTTGGCAACGTATAGAGACGGTCCCTACCCAACAGTGGGCTCACAGTCTAGCAAGACAAAACACGTGGACAGGTGTCAAGTCGTCAGAACAAATAGAATTAAAGCTAAATGTGCATCATTAACAAAATGGAATAGTGAATATTCATTCATTCCTTCAATCGTATTATATTCATTCATTCATTCAATCGTATTTATTGAGCGCTTACTGTGTGCAGAGCACTGTACTAAGCGCTTGGGAAGTCCAAGTTGGCAACATATAGAGACGGTCCCTACCCAACAGTGGGCTCACAGTCGAGCAAAACAAAACACGTGGACGGGTGTCAAGTCGTCAGAACAAATAGAATTAAAGTTAAATGCACATCATTAGCAAAACAGAATAGTAAACATTCATTCATATTTATTATATTCAATATTCATTCATTCAATCGTATTATATTCATTCATTCATTCAATCGTATTTATTGAGCGCTTACTGTGTGCAGAGTGCTGTACTGAGCGCTTGGGAAGTTCAGGTTGGCAACGTATAGAGACGGTCCCCACCCAACAGCGGGCTCACAGTCGAGAAGGGGGAGACAGACAATCAATCAATCAATCGTATTTATTGAGTGCTTACTGTGTGCAGAGCACTGTACTGAGCGCTTGGGAAGTCCAGGTTGGCAACGTATAGAGACGGTCCCTACCCAACAGTGGACTCACAGTCTAGCAAAACTAAACATGTGGGCAGGTGTCAAGTCGTCAGAACAAATAGAATTAAAGCTAAATGCGCACCATTAACAAAATGGAATAGTGAATATTCATTCATTCCTTCAATCGTATTATATTCATTCATTCATTCAATCGTATTTATTGAGCGCTTCCTGTGTGCAGAGCACTGTGCTGAGCGCTTGGGAAGTCCAAGTTGGCAACGTATAGAGACGGTCCCCACCCAACAGCGGGCTCACAGTCTAGAAGGGGGAGACAGACAACAAAACTAAACATGTAGACAGGTGTCAAGTCGTCAGAACAAATAGAATTAAAGCTAAATGCGCATCATTAACTAAATAGAATGGTAAATATTCATTCACTCAATCGTACTTATTATATTCATTCATTCAGTCGTATTTATTGAGCGCTTACTGTGTGCAGAGCACTGTACTAAGCGCTTGGGAAGTACAAATTGGCATCACATAGAGACAGTCCCTACCCAACAGTGGGCTCACAGTCGAGCAAAACAAAACATGTGGACAGGTGTCAAGTCATCAGAACAAATAGAATTAAAGCTAAATGCGCATCATTAACAAAGTAGAATAGGGAATATTCATTCATTCCTTCAATCGTATTATATTCATTTATTCAATCGTATTTATTGAGCGCTTACTGTGTGCAGAGCACTGTGCTGAGCGCTTGGGAAGTCCAGGTTGGCGACATATAGAGACAGCCCCTACCCAACAGTGGGCTCACAGCCTAGAAGGGGGAGACAGAGAACAAAACAAAGCGTGTGGACAGGTGTCAAGTCGTCAGAACAAATAGAATTAAAGCTAAATGCACATCGTTAACAAAATAGAATAGTAAATATTCATTAACTCAATCGTACTTATTATATTCATTCATTCAATCGTATTTATTGAGCGCTTGCTGTGTGCAGAGCACTGTACTGAGCGCTTGGGAAGTCCAAGTTGGCAACGTATAGAGACGATCCCTACCCAACGGTGGGCTTACAGTCTAGAAGGGGGAGACAGACAACAAAACAAAACATGTGGACAGGTGTCAAGTCGTCAGAATAAATAGAATTAAAGCTAAATGAGCATCATTAACAAAGTAGAATAGTAAGCATTCATTCATTCATATTATATTTATTCATTCATTCAATCGTATTTATTGAGCGCTTACTGTGTGCAGAGCACTGTACTAAGCGCTTGGGAAGTTCAGGTTGGCAACATATTGAGACGGTCCCTATCCAGTAGCGGGCTCACAATCTAGAAGGGGGAGACAGACAACAAAACTAAACATGTGGACAGGTGGCAAGTCGTCAGAACAAATAGAATTAAAGCTAAATGCGCATCATTAACAAAATAGAATAGTAAATATTCATTCACTCACTCAATCGTATTTATTATATTCATTCATTCAGTCGTATTTATTGAGCGCTTACTGTGTGCAGAGCACTGTACTAAGTGCTTGGGAAGTCCAAGTTGGCAACATATAGAGACAGCCCCTACCCAACAATGGGCTCACAGTCTAGAAGGGGGAGACAGACAACAACACAAAACATGTGGACAGGTGTCAAGTCGTCAGAACAAATAGAATTAAAGCTAAATGTGCATCATCAACAAAATAGAATAGTAAATATTCATTCATTCAATCGCATTTATTATATTCATTCATTCAATCGTATTTATTGAGCACTTCCTGTGTGCAGAGCACTGTACTAAGTGCTTGGGAAGTCCAAGTTGGCAACGTATAGAGACAGTGCCTACCCAACAATGGGCTCACAGTCTAGAAGGGGGAGACAGACAACAACACAAAACATGTGGACAGGTGTCAAGTCGTCAGAACAAATAGAATTAAAGTTAAATGCACATCATTAGCAAAACAGAATAGTGAATATTCATTCATTCATATTTATTATATTCAATATTCATTCATTCAATCGTAATATTCATTCATTCATTCAATCGTATTTATTGAGCACTTGCTGTTTGCAGAGCACTGTACTAAGTGCTTGGGAAGTCCAAGTTGGCAACGTGTAGAGATGGTCCCTACCCAACAGCGGGCTCACAGTCTAACAAAACAAACACATGGGCACGTGTCAAGTCGTCAGAACAAATAGAATTAAAGCTAAATGCGCATCATCAACAAAGTAGAATAGTGAATATTCTTTCATTCCTTCAATCATATTATATTTATTCATTCATTCAATCGTATTTATTGAGCACTTCCTGTGTGCAGAGCACTGTACTAAGCGCTTGGGAAGTACAAGTTGGCAACAGATAGAAACGGTCCCTACCCAACAACGGGCTCACAGTCTAGAAGGGGGAGACAGAACAAAACTAAACATGTGTACAGGTGTCAAGTAGTCAGAACAAATAGAATTAAAGCTAAATGCACATCATTAACAAAATAGAAGAGTAAATATTCATTCACTCACTCAACCGTATTTATTATATATATTCATTCATTCAGTCGTATTTATTGAGCACTTACTGTGTGCAGAGCACTGTACTAAGCACTTGGGAAGTCCAAGTTGGCAACGTATAGAGACGGTCCCTACCCAACAGTGGGCTCACAGTCTAGAAGGGGGAGACGGAGAACAACACAAAGCATGTGGACAGGTGTCAAGTCATCAGAACAAATAGAATTAAAGCTAAATGCGCATCATTAACAAAATAGAATAGTGAATATTCATTCATTCCTTCAATCGTATTAT
The DNA here is from genome assembly GCF_015852505.1 of Tachyglossus aculeatus. NCBI lineage: Eukaryota > Metazoa > Chordata > Mammalia > Monotremata > Tachyglossidae > Tachyglossus > Tachyglossus aculeatus. The sequence continues at coordinate 60,661,539 of NC_052076.1, read as the reverse complement.
ATTCATCCATTCATTCAATCGTATTTATTGAGCGCTTATTGTGTGCAGAGCACTGTGCTGAGCGCTTGGGAAGTCCAGGTTGGCAACGTATAGAGACGGTCCCAACCCAACAGTGGGCTCACAGTCTAACAAAACAAAACACGGGGACGGGTGCCAAGTCGTCAGAACAAATAGAATTAAAGCTAAATGTGCATCATTAACAAAATAGAATAGTAAATATTCATTAACTCAATCGTATTTATTATATTCATTCATTCAATCGTATTTATTGAGCGCTTGCTGTGTGCAGAGCACTGTACTGAGCGCTTGGGAAGTCCAGGTTGGCAACATATAGAGACGGTCCCTACCCAACAGTGGGCTCACAGTCTAACAAAACAAAACATGTGGACAGGTGTCAAGTCGTCAGAACAAATAGAATTAAAGCTAAATGCGCATCATTAACTAAATAGAATGGTAAATATTCATTCACTCAATCGTATTATATTCATTCATTCATTCAATCGTATGTATTGAGCGCTTACTGTGTGCAGAGCACCGTACTGAGCGCTTGGGAAGTCCAGGTTGGCAACGTATAGAGACGGTCCCTACCCAACGGTGGGCTCACAGTCTAGCAAAACAAAACACGTGGACAGGTGTCAAGTCGTCAGAACAAATAGAATTAAAGCTAAATGCGCATCATTAACAGAATAGTAAATATTCATTCACTCACTCAATCGTATTTATTATATTATACGTTCATTCAGTCATATTTATTGAGCGCTTACTGTGTGCAGAGCACTGTACTGAGTGCTTGGGAAGTACAAGTTGGCAACATATAGAAACGGTCCCTACCCAACAGTGGGCTCACAGTCTAGCAAAACAAAACACGTGGACAGGTGTCAAGTCGTCAGAACAAATAGAATTAAAGCTAAATGCGCACCATTAACAAAATGGAATAGTGAATATTCATTCATTCCTTCAATCATATTATATTCATTCATTCATTCAATCGTATTTATTGAGCGCTTCCTGTGTGCAGAGCACTGTGCTGAGCGCTTGGGAAGTCCAGGTTGGCAACATATAGAGACGGTCCCTACCCAACAGTGGGCTCACAGTCTAACAAAACAAAACATGTGGACAGGTGTCAAGTCGTCAGAACAAATAGAATTAAAGCTAAATGCGCATCATTAACAAAATAGAATAGTAAATATTCATTCACTCACTCAATCGTATTTATTATATTCATTCATTCATTCGTATTTATTGAGCGCTTACTGTGTGCAGAGCACTATACTAAGCGCTTGGGAAGTCCAGGTTGGCAACATATAGAGACGGTCCCTACCCAACAGTGGGCTCACAGTCTAGAAGGGGGGAGACGGAGAACAAAACTAAACATGTGGACAGGTGTCAAGTCGTCAGAATAAATAGAATTAAAGCTAAATGCGCATCATTAACAAAGTAGAATAGTAAACATTCATTCATTCGTATTTATTATTTTTATTCATTCATTCAATCACATTTATTGAGCGCTTCCTGTGTGCAGGGCACTGTACTGAGCGCTTGGGAAGTCCAGGTTGGCAACATATACAGTCCCTACCCAACAGCGGGCTCACAGTCTAGAAGGGGGAAACAGACAACAACACAAAGCATGTGGACAGGTGTCGAGTCGTCAGAACAAATAGAATTAAAGTTAAATGCACATCATTAGCAAAACAGAATAGTAAACATTCATTCATTCATATTTATTATATTCAATATTCATTCATTCAATCGTATTTATTCATTCATTCATTCAATCGTATTTATTGAGCACTTGCTGTGTGCAGAGCACTGTACTGAGTGCTTGGGAAGTGCAAGTTGGCAACGTTATAGAGATGGTCCCTACCCAACAGCGGGCTTACAGTCTAGAAGGGGGAGACAGACAATCAACCAATCAGTCAATCAATCGTATTTATTGAGCGCTTACTGTGTGCAGAGCACTATACTAAGCGCTTGGGAAGTACAAGTTGGCAACGTATAGAGACGGTCCCTATCCAACAGTGGGCTCACAGTCTAACAAAACAAAACACGTGGACAGGTGTCAAGTCGTCAGAACAAATAGAATTAAAGCTAAATGCGCATCATTAACAAAATAGAATAGTAAATATTCATTCATTCAATCGCATTTATTATATTCATTCATTCAATCGTATTTATTGAGCGCTTCCTGTGTGCAGAGCACTGTACTAAGTGCTTGGGAAGTCCAAGTTGGCAACATATAGAGACAGTGCCTACCCAACAATGGGCTCACAGTCTAGAAGGGGGAGACAGACAACAACACAAAACATGTGGACAGGTGTCAAGTCGTCAGAACAAGTAGAATTAAAGCTAAATGCACATCCTTAACAAAATAGAATAGTAAACATTCATTCATTCGTATTTATCATATTCATTCATTCATTCATATTTATTGAGCTCTTACTGTGTGCAGAGCACTGTACTAAGCGCTTGGGAAGTACAAGTTGGCAACATATAGAGACGGTCCCTACCCAACAATGGGCTCACAGTCTAGAAGGCTCACAGTTTAGATTGTTTTTCTAAAATGTTCTGCCTACATCTCCCCACTCCTCAAATCTCTCTAATGGTTACCTGGTCCTCTGCATCAACTAGAAGCTCTTCAGTGGTTTTAAGGCAGGAAATGTGTCCGTTTGTTGTTATATTGTACTCTCCCAAGTGCTTAGTACAGTGCTTTGCACACAGTAAGCTCTCAATAAATATGATTGAATGAATAAATGAACGCTTTCCTACTTATCTTCTCTCTTCTCCCACCACACCCCAGCTCACACACTCATTCTTATATTTCCCCTTGCTGACTTTTTGCTCACGCCTCCCTGTTGCCTGGAACTCCTTCCCTCTTCAAATTTGACAGATCATAGTTCTTCCCATTTTCAAAGCCCTTCTGAAATCCCATATCCTCTGATTAATTTCTAATCGCCCCTGCATTTATTCCCTCCCTTTCTGCCTATTCCTTGGTGCCACCTCAGCAGCTGAGTATTTACACCTTCCCGTAGCTCTTCTATTCATAACTTGCATAGTGATATACTTAAGCACTAATTCACATGCATATCCCATATTCCTTCTTCCTATGTCATCATAGTGTGTCTTCTCCACTAGATTGCAAACTCCTTGAGGGCAAGGAACATTTCCACTATCAATCAATCAATCAGTCGTATTTATTGAGCGCTTACTGTGTGCAGAGCACTGTACTAAGCGCTTGGAAAGTACAAGTTGGTAACATATAGAGACAGTCCCTACCCAACAGTGGGCTCACAGTCTAGAAGGGGGAGACAGAGAACAAAACCAAACATATTAACAAAATGAAATAGAACAGATATGTACAAGTAAAATAAATAGTTATGTGGTACTTTTTCAAGTGCTTAGTACAGTGACCTACACACAGTATTGAGTGTAAACTGTGTGAGCATAAGATAGGGCTCACCTCCAACCATTATTTTGCTTCTGAATGCCCTCTTCCTTAGGAAAATCCTTCTGTTGACCATTTGAATCCTCTAATCGTGGCTTCATCACAATACAACAGTGGCTTTGGATTTTATCTGGCTTGGTTTATAAAATAGCCCTAATTTCAGAGGTTCATTGTATTAACTTGTGATGATTCGTAGAACCCCAATTTGTTACTCAATTTGTTGCCTGGTTGCAGAACATGTTTTGACTTGTGAACATCTCCTGCCACTTTCCCTACGAAGTTGAGAGGCAGAGGGCTAGGAAGAAGGTTGGCCGTAGGGCTGAGCTCTTTTGGATTAGTCGTCTTCTGTTAACAGCAGTTTCTCCACACATATAAATTCCCTATCACCAGCCCCATTTTGGGAAGAGGTTCTGATTTTAATTCTTTAGCTGTGTTCCCTTTCTGTGAATAACCCAACATTTCATCATCATCATAATACACATAAATCCACACAATTTGTTAATGTGCATCCATAAAGGAGGTTCTAGATTTTGTGGGTAAAAGGCTAATCCTAACAAAAAATAGTTTGGGGTTTTAAATTTTTTTTTACTTAAGAGCTAATCACCAAGAGCATAAGAAATAATAATATTAAGCACCTACATTGTGCAGCTGGGAATGAGACATGATCCTCAGATACTAATATTAAGCACCTACATTGTGCAGATGGGAATGAGACATGATCCTCAGATACCTGAAAAGTAGCCAGGATAGTCCCAGAGTTTTTTAGACTGTCCTCAGTTTTTGAAAATTATTCAAATGTCATAAATCCAGATTGGCCAGACCTACCTTATGCTGCTTCCCACTCAGTGCAAATGTTTGAATTTGTGTTGTCAAGCTTGGAATAGGGAATGTACGATAGTGTGGATGTGCTGGAAACTTATTTGTCAAGTCCCGTAATTCTTGAAGAATTTAAATCCTCATCTCTCCAAACCTAGAACAGCTGGAGAAGGTGGAAAGAGGAATCCTATCCCAGTTTTCTCAAAAGATGGTATAGATAAAATTGTGTTCCTCTTCAATGGAGAATAGGTGCCTTGAATTGACTTTATAAGCTTGGAGTTGACTGTAGACTGTAAGCTTGCTGTAGGCAGGGAATACGTCTGTCAAGTCTTTTATCTTGGACTCTCCCAAATGCTTAGTACAGTGCTCTGAACACAGTAAGCGCTCAGTTAATACAAGTGATTGATTTATTGAACAGTTAAATTATTGCGATGACTCAGAAGTATATTTTCAAAGCTCTTTGCAGAATGGAAACTGCAAATCTCATTCCTTTCACTAAGTACAGTTGCAAATCTGTTTCTAATGCATCAGTGGTCTAGGCTGAATAAAAAAATGTAATATAGTGATTCTCATTTCATTACCAAATTGTTTGACTAAATGGGAAATGTAATTCTTGCCTTTCAGGACCCTTCTGGCGACCCGGCCCAACAGGAGGCAAAGCATAGGTCTGAACAAGAGTTTTGAAGTATTGTTCTTACCAAGTTTGGATTTTTACTGTACATTCTTTACGTTTTCCAATACTACCAATCTGGAGTTTGATGTTTGGACAATAAGGGAAAAGTTAGCATCCAGAAAGAATTTGTCTACCTTGGACATTGACCTAATTATCTTATATTTGCCCCAACACTTCAGTAACTTAGGAAGCGCTCCATAAATAATATCACAACTTTACCAAATTGGATATCTCCCTTCGTAGGGCAATCTTTATTTTGGCCATTGTTTTTGATGGAGAAAAATGCTTTACTATATATAACTGGTGCATTGAGAGGCCAAGTAAATGAGAAAAGTGCCAAACCCACAAAAATACGTTTGCTGCTTCTGACCAATGTGCCCTCTTGTAAAGAGAGTAAAAATGTCATCCAAGTGTGCCCTGATTCATGGCATCACCCTAAGTTCTCCCTACTTATTATTATGAGTTTTGCCTAGTTGGGTGTCATTTCTGGATGTTGTAGTGCTATGGGTATTCTGCTTTTTCAGTACAGTGCCAAGTGCTTGTTACAGTGCTCTGCCCACATAAAGTGCCCAATAAATGCCACTGGTCGATCTACTAAGAGGTGTGTAAATTCATTTCTGAAGGATTTCAGGAATCAAAAGTGATAAACATAATCACTGGGTTCAGATTTGATATCTTTGACCTTCAATCCCCCTTTATAATATGGGAGAATTCAACTAGTTGATTTTAGGTGTGTGTTCTACATTTTTTTTTAAGTTCAGAAATATTTTTATGTGTTTTGTTTCTTAGAGGTGTTGAAATTGCAGTTCTGATTGCCTTTGTGTAACTGGGTTTCTGTTACAGAGAAGCGGAAATGAGAAACAATATTCTAGCTCAAGTTCTGGATCAGTCAGCTCGAGCCAGATGTAAGCATGCCCCCTTTCTTTAAGTAAAATTTCCCAGTTATTGAAGTAATACTGTCTTTGAGTTAGGTGAGTGGAAGGCAGTAGATAACTGAGATATAATTGTTGTTACTTGTAAATTTAATGTCGAATGCATTGCAAATAAATGTTTAGGTGAGCATGAGGTCTGCAAATCCAATACCTTAGAACAGTCTCTTCTGTACTTAGGATATAAGGCTCTTTGGTTTAAGAATAATAGGGATAAAGAATGAAAGGAAGTTTGAAAAAATGATTATTTCTTAAACAAAATATTAAATTAAGCTACAATTTTAACATTACCTGGATTAATTTTAAACCATTTCAAAAAATCATAGGTATTTGTGGGACTGGTACATTAAAGCAGTTTTGCAAAAAGCCACTTGCTCAGGACGAGTTACGGTTTATCGCGAACACTGTATAAAGAAGATTTATTTAATTTACTTTTACCTCAACGTACACTTGTTGAGGAGAGTTAAATTGATAAAATAGGAGACTAGCTAATCAACATTTTATACTGAATTTTCAGAGTTGCATTAAGGAGCAGATATATTTGACTGGCTTCCTTTCATTTATAGGCCAGTATAAAAATAGGTGTAGGAATCGATACGATATAAATGTAACAAAGCTGATTTTTTTTTTGGTCTTTGCAGTAAGTAATTTAGCACTTGTCAAGCCTGAGAAGGCTAAAGCAGTGGAGAACTATCTTATACAAATGGCAAGATATGGAAAACTAAGTGGGAAGGTAGGTTCAAACTGTTGGTGCTTACTTTTTCATATTGAGGTCACTTTTCTGATGAAAGTTTCATGATGATGACTTAAAAACAAATTCACAATAGTAGTTGGGTGGTTTATGTTCAGCGATCAAGGGGAGTGGGAAAGGGAGAAATTGTTCTCTTTAACTTGCAAGGAGTATAGTTGTCTTGCCTTGCCATCCAGTCCCCACACCATTGAAATACACCCCAAAGAAGCACTGTGCACTCATTTTCTGAGGAGAAAATGAAAGAAATGGTGACGGTGAAAAGCACACTTTATTACTTTGGTAAAGGCTGGGGAGAAAGAGGGGAGAGTGAAACTTCTGCTAAAAGTAAGTTTCATTTTGGATTTCATTTTACTCATTCTGTCCTTGAATCCCTAATAGAATGAGTAATCCCAAACACAAAAAGGCCACTATTCATAAAAAGTCCAATCTGTGAATTTACTTAATGGACTAATTAGCACAGCGATAACCTGGGGATACCACTAACTTTGAACCCGAACCTAAATGGGTAAAGGTAAAAAGATCTCTTGGTAAAGTAAAATTTTTCTAGGTTAACTTTAGTTTCGGATCTCAACCTGTATACACAAGATCTAAAAAAAAGCAAAATGTGCCTAACCTACATATAATGGCTGCTTGCACTAACTACAGAAGCAGTGAGAATGATTAGAAGATACTTTCACTGCTAATTACCATTTGGTGGAAGGAAGGATATTTATAACCAAGAATGCCCTAAGGTTTAAGTTATTAGTGGGTGCATGCAGAATGATGATAGATGTTTGATGGCTAATTTAAGAAGTGACAGTTCTTTTTACTTACTGGAAGTCGGTGTCTGGGCATGGTCCCACTTGCTCTGTTGCACATAGCCAAGGATCAGGGTTTGAAGCTTGCTCTTAATTTTCACCATCAGTGGTGAAATGACCATTGAATCCCTCATTTACTCCATTTTCTTTTCGTCGAGACTGGTTAGATTTCCACTGATGTACCAAATTTCTACCAATGATCCCCTTTGTCTTCTAACTCATACTCTCCCTTGTGTGCCCTGCATACTGTAGGCACTCAAATACTATTGATTGATTGTAAGAGTACATGTTGCATAATTTGTACTCTTTTCTCAGTTTTTTAGGGTAGTGGTTTTGGGAAGTTATAGGATTCCTTGATTTAGTGTTTCCCTTCACCTTTTTTTTAGCAATTTTTCTCCTCCACACACCTGTCACACCTGTCAAAGTTAGAAGTGCCACATGCAGAGTTAGGGTAATGGGCCACTTGTTCTCACTGGAATCAGTACTGCAGAAAAAGTACTTAAATTAGCACCTTCTTCTCCGTTTCCTGCTGATGACAAGTAATGTCCTAGGTAAAATGTAATTTCCTATACTTCTGCCATTAAAAGATTTCCTCTCAGTGCCCTGAAATGATCAGAGTTTCATGCATTTCACTTTAATTGGGCTTTTAAAAAAAAAAAGTTTTCTTATTTCAGTGCCCTGAAATGATCAGAGTTTCATGCATTGCACTTTAATTGGCCTTTTCTTATTAAACTGCTTCTGCAAAGGAAACTTGCTACAAAAGATTTATTTATTTTTTCTCCTCCTGTCTTAGGTATCAGAGCAAGGGTTAATAGAAATTCTTGAAAAAGTAAGCCAGCAAACAGAAAAAAAAATGACAGTAAAGGTGAGTTTTCCAAAATATCAGAAATTAAATGTTGAATAGTTAACTGAATTGCACAGACCCATTGTAGGGAAGCAGCGTGGCTTAGTAGGGAAGAGCACGGGCTTTGGAGTCAGTGGTCATGGGTGCAAATCCCGGCTCCGCCACTTGTCAGCTGTGTGACCTTGGGCAAGTCACTTAACTTCTCTGGGCCTCAGTTACCTCATCTGTAAACTGGGGGTTGACTGTGAGCCCCCCATGGGACAACCTGATCACCTTGTATCCCCCCGGCACTTAGAACAGTGCTTTGCACATAGTAAGTGCTTAATAAGTGCCATCGTTATTATTATTGTTGTATCACTAGTAACAGAGGATCTTTTTGTAGAATGGTCTGTCTTAGAAATGTGGAGTTGCCACCAACTTTCTGCATAAAGTACTCCTCGGTTATAAAAATCATAGAACGGTACTCTGAAAGTGGGGGTTCCCCTGTGGAAATATTAATTGGATATTAATAATTAATAATAATTAATAATATTAATTAGAAAATGTTTTTTGGAATTGTATTCATTAAGCGTCAAGCACTGTGTTAGGCGCTGGGGTAGGTACAAGAGAATCAGGTCCCACATGGGGCTCACAGTCTAAGCAGCAGGGAGAACCGGTATTGTATCCCCCCTACAGATGAGGGAACTGTGGCACAGAGAAGTGAAGTGACTTACCCAAGGTCACACTGCAGGCAGGTGGTAGAGCCAGGATTAGAACTACCCAGATCCTCCGATTTCTAGGCCCCGGGCTCTTTTGCACTAGGCCATGCTGCTTCTCCCCCTCCAAAATTCCCAAACCGCTAGACTTTGAATAAGCTGCCCTATACTTTTCCTAAATTTTTGAAACCCACATTATAGACCTTTCATCATCTTCTTATGCTGTGCCTTTACCTTCCTCCTCCCCACCCCCCCAGTTCAACAGAAGAAAAGTAATGGATTCTGATGACGAAGATGATTATTGAATTCTACTATTTAAAGACTATGCCAAATTCCTTGGAAAAATGTTAGGAAATTAAAGCTACAGTACTTGCTGAGGCGAAGATCTGCCTGAAGTTTACTGTTTTCCTTCTGTGTATGCATTTTGAGAGAGGTAAATAAAATGATATGTCATGTAAAAAAAACTATTTGGACAAAGTGCTTTTTTATAGTATTAGAGGGCCTATTTTGAACTTTATTTTGTGGGAATCATTGAGGATTTTTTTCCCCTCTGTTTTTTCCACGAGGTTTTTCAGGTGTCTTGGGCAACATCAATGTCTTTTTAGCAATTATAAATGCTTCCTTTGTGATGCCCCTGGGAAGAAATGTGGCCTTCCAGAAAGGTGCTCTTGCACCTCTAAGTAAGGAATAAAAATAGGATGCCAGGAGCAGCAGCTATTATTTTTGTTGAAATACTGCAGTGTCAAATCTTGAATATATGCTATCCAACTTTAAAGCATGTGTAACTCTTTAGATCTTGTTTTGCATAGCAAGTTTGCTTGCTGTGTGCCGTTCCTTGGTTCGTTTGCTACAGTTCCATAGAATCACATTAAAAGAATACACTCCTGTTTGAAATAATATGATTTGTGTAAGGATTGTGATGGTTGCTTATCTGAAACTTAACGTGTCACGTTACCATGTCATCATTTTTGCATGTCCACAACAAGCTGCATTAACTACTTTCATTTGACGTCATTATTGTATTTTGTAACATTTTTAACGGTTACAAAATGTGTTTGTAAGGGAAATGCTGTTTCATTAATAAAATACATTTGTGAGCCATGGTATTTGAGTGACAATTAAGGGTTTGTAAGACAAATGGGAAGAAAATTAAGTACTGTAATATTTTGTACTCAGTTATGTCAGTTAAAATAAATGGTATTTGAGAACACTTGCTGTGTGCAGAGCACTGTACTATGTGCTTGGAAGAGCACAGTAAAACAGAGTCGGTAGAAACATCCCCTGCCCGCAACACAAACGTGGTTTTCATTATGACCTAAAATAGTATCTTAAAGGGCTAATTAAGTTCATAACATAGTCAAGGAGGATAATTAGTAGTATTTACTGAGTGCTTATGAGGTGCAGAGCACTGTAATTAGCGCTTGGGAGAATAGCAGAATTAACAGAAACTTTCCCAGCCCATAATGAGCTTACATTCCAGAGCGGGAGACAGACATAAATAAGAAACCTTGGTGTTTCAGCCTTTTGAGGCTAAGGACATTGAGTTAAATGGGACCAACTTGCCCCCAAATCAGGTGAGATCAGTGAATGGAAGGTGTGAAAATTGGCAGCCTTTTAAATCGTCTCTTTGTAGATGGATTGGTGAATACTTTCAATGTAGTACTGCACAAAACTCATTAACTCCTTGAAATCAACTAGTGCATGAAAAATGGAAATTTGGATACACATAACAGGAGGTTAACTGACCTGTTACCTCCAAATGTCATCTAGCCTGCTGTTCATAGAGCCCGCTTTTCCTATGGATTTTGCAGATAAATCTGGAAAGAAAAATTGGGGCTCGTTTTATGTCATGGGAAATACTAATTTGGTGGTTTCATTTGGGGAGACAAATTTTGCATAGTGGGTAAAAGAAAAAATCGCATTGGAGGTGTAAGACTAAACATTAGTAAAATCAGAGAACAGCTGTAATGCTCTTTACTCAGGGTTGGCCCTTAATAGAGTCGATTAGCAATTTGGTTAACACCGTGCTTGAGGAGAAAATTATTGTGAAAGCTGAGGCATGGGAGGTTGCCCTCTTAGAAAAGTTCTGTGCTCTATCCACCACCTTTATTCTAAATACATTAAACACCTTATGTGTAAAAATGCTATATAGATGCTTTCGGGTTAGAGTGCTAAAAAATTCCTATTTAGAGAACTGTCCTTGCCAATTAGTAACCCAAACCCCAGATAAGGAATGTTTGCATAGAAAAGGATGGTAGAATGGATCCAGGGAAATTAGCAAAAGTCCAATTTAAGTGATAGTCAACAATCAGAAGTAGGATATTAATAACTCAATAAGGAGCCAGAGTTTAACATTTTCAGGAACAGTAAGTTTTACTCTTTCTTTCCATTATTTGGCACATATCCAAGGCACATTAGAAAATTAGCAGAAATCATAAATTACTTCATAGAAAAATATACACAACCCCTCCTTTCTATAAGCACGCACCTGTTTCCAAGAGCATGCACAAGCCATTTTTTTCTATTAAAAAGTCATCTGAAAACAAACTAAGGACAAGTTCCTATGTTCACCCAGGTTATTGACACCGTAGTAAAAAAAATAAAACCAAAATATTCTATATAAATTTATAAAAGGAACAAATGTGAATTTGATGAAACATTATAAACCAAAATCATTTTAACTTTGTGCTATAAAAGTTGAATTTGAATTGAAAGCCTGTAAGGAGAGATGTGCCAAATCGAATATCTATTGTGACATTCTTCAAAGGTAACATTTTAAGGGAGGGGAGCTTTTCGTGAATGTGCAGGTTCTCATTAATACAGGTGCAGAGGTATAAATCTTTGTGCATGTTTGCAGGGATTGAAAAAAAAGATTTTTTCATATACTTACTGCTGGACAAATTTAGGATGCCTGTTTACTCACTAAAAATAAATGTAAGTGGGACTTGGACAGTGTAGCTTCAAATTCTGCTTTGCAGGGATTCAAATGTTGATTTTTCTGCAGAGTAACTGCACTGCATTTTGTTAGCAAATTCGAACAGCTTCGCCCAGTTCATTATAAAGTGATAGTGAAATAACATTTAAGTCTATTACACACTATATAGTTCGTAACCTTTCAACAGAAAGGAGTTATAACCTGGTACTGAATTTTCTCATAAGCTAATCAAGTGACCCCAAAACCTGAATGAAACCAAACCATCACCCAAGATTTGGTGTCCCTGAAACCTTTTTGCTCATCCTTTAAGTGCTTTAACTTGGAGGGAGGGGGCAAATGGTGCAGACAACTTTCTCGACCATTTTCCACCGGTTCAGTCACAAATTGTGTCCCCAAAATGGAACATTTTACTTTCCTTCTCTAAAGTACAAGCCCACCAAGAACTTTTAGCTGAGGACACTCTTCTAGTCCATTGGAAAGGTATAGCCTCTAAACCTCAACTATCAGTGACATCATTCTGCTGTTTCTTCCATTTTTTGCCAATAAATAATTCTTGGTTACTGTTTTAGGAATCTTCGGACGGAGGATTAATAGGCTCTTGCACTAATAAATCACTATTATCAAGACTTTGGGGATTCTCTGGAACTTCTGTCTCACCGATGGGGTGCCTCTGCTGTATTTCTTTAGTTCTCAGGGCTTCCTTTGTGTTGCTTTCTTCAGCAGTTGCTTGAAGTACATCCTGGTCCAACTGCTCAGTATGATGAGCTTTTTCAACACCCTGAACGGCCAACCAGAAATGGCAAGAGGGAGTTAGTGCTTTTCACCTTTAATAAACTGAATTAGAAGTTGCTTTTCTTCCCAAAAGCAAACATAACTTCTCAAATGCACTTTCACCCTCTGAGGAAATACGAGGTATGGAGTAGGCATGGATATACTCTTGAAATACACGCTATAATGCTTCCAAACCACAAAGAGGTCTATTTTCAGGACAAAAACAGTAGGCACGTGAGGATTTAGTCCCAAGGCTCAAAAATTCTACCTCCCACCAGGACCCCACCTTCTAACCAGACTTCAAAGCTTTCCCCAGGATTTAACACCTCAAGGGTTTTTGGGATAATGGGATCTCATTATTTGGGGAAAAAGTAGAATGGGATCTCATTAGTTAGGGAAAAAGCTATTGTGCGAGGGAACGGGAGAAATAAGTATGGCCTTTTATTTTGGTTTTTTTTTTAATTGTATTTGTTATAAATGTGCCAGGCACTGTACGAAGCACTGGGGCAGATACAAGCTAATCAGGCTGAATACAGTCCAGGTCCCATCATGGGGCTCACCGTCTTGACCCCCATTTTACAGATGAGGGAACTGAGGCATAGAAAAGTGGAGTGACTTGCCCAAGTTCACACTGCAAGACAAGTGGCGAAGCCCAAATCAGAATCTACTTCCTCTGACTCCCAAGCCTGTGCTCTAGCCACTAAACCATGCTGCTTCTCTGGTTTGTAAAATGACCTCTGCTAGGGTCATGTTAGTTTTTGACGCTATGGTATTCCCATGTTATGATTATAATTACTCAATCGTCTGTGAGGGTTTACTGTGTGCAGATCACTGTACTAAGTGCTTGGTAGAGTATAACAGAGTTGGTAGACACATTCCCATGAGTTTACAGTCTAGGGGGGAAGACAGAAATGAATTATTGATATGTACGTTAGTGCTGTGGGGCTGAGGGAGGGGTGAATAAAAGGTGGGAGGCAGCATGGTGTAGACGACAGAGCACAGGCCTGCGAGTAAAAAGGTCATGGGTTCTAATCCTGGCTCTGCCACGCATCTGCTGTGTGACCTCGGGTAAGTCACTTCACTTCTCTGTGCCTGTTACCTCAGCTAATAAAGTGGGGATTGAGCCTGTGAGCCCCACATAGGATAGTGACTGTGTCCAACCCGATTTGCTTGTATCCACCCCAGTGTGTAATACATGCTCGGCACAAAGTAAGTGCTTAACGAATATCATCATGATTATTTAATAATAATAATAATAATGGCATCTGTTAAGCGCTTACTATGTGCAGAGCACTGTTCTAAGTGCTGGGGGGGATACAAGGTGATCAAGTTGTCCCATGTGGGGCTCACAGTCTTAATCCCCATTTTACAGATGAGGGAACTGAGGCTCAGAGAAGTTAAGAGACTTGCCCAAGGTCACACAGCGGACATGTGGCGGAGTCGGGACTCGAACCCATGACCTCTGACTCCAAAGCCCGTGCTCTTTCCAATGAGCCACACTGTGAGCCCTGTGTGGGCCAGGGGCTGTGCCCAACCTGATTACCTTGCATCTACCCGAGCGCTTAGAACAGTGCTTAGAAAACTACACAGTAAACACTTAAATACCCCTATTATTACTGTAGGGAGTAAATCTAATGGACAGCAGTAAACTACTACAATTGTTTTGCTCTAAGCTTTAAAGCCCCACTGCTGGAATCGGCAGCCAGTGGTAGAAATTTTTAAATTCTAGGTTTTATTGTGATTACTCAGTGAACTGATTTATTATCTCTGGCCAGTAGGAATGGGTAAAATTGTATTGCAAAGGCAATAATAATTAGTTTACATTACATCTGCCCAATTCCAAACGTTGAGTGTTTTAAACAGGTTTCGGCTTGTTTGGATGGTCACATGCAGAATCACTTACTGTGCCCCGGCAGACTTCACTTACACGTTCAACTGTGTACAGATTTTTAAAACCAATTGCAATAATTGCAATAATCCTTTCAATTATGAAAAATGTCAAAGTACTATTTCAGCAGCCTCTTCACCCTATAAACTGAATCCCACACCCAAATAACTTCTTTGTTCAGGAATGTGTTTCTCCATCTACTAGAAACAGAAGCACCATATCAAATTAGAGCATTATCTAGCATCTGTAGGTTATTAGCAATGCCACTTAGTTCCAATTAAACTCTAGTTGGGTATTGCTAGACTAGAGTATTGCTAGACTTTTAGACTTGTGAGCCCACTGTTGGGTAGGGACTGTCTCTATATGTTGCCAACGTGTACTTCCCAAGCGCTTAGTACAGTGCTCTGCACACAGTAAGCGCTCAATAAGTACGATTGATTGATAAAGTAAAAAGTTTTGATGTAGGAAAAATGCCCGAAGACCCCGTAACATCCATAAGAGGTTCGAAAAAGGAGATTTTTTTTGCAGCTCCCAGGTTGGCCTATGTAAAGTTCAAAAAGCAGCTTAATATTCAAAGAAAAAACTCCAGAGAGCTCAAATCTGACCACCTACCTGGTGTACAACACCATCATCAAAATTGGGAACACTTCTATTTCTTGTCAGAGTCTCCCACAAAGCTTTCGATCTAAAACCCCCAAAATATTCAGTTAGTGAAAAGATACAGATATAAGCTTTGGTCGGCAAGAAGCTAAGGGAAAAATTGAGAAGATTTCACACATTCTACCCGAATCTAAAGTTGCCCCACTCAACAGAACAATAGAGGGATTCACAGAGAGTTCGTGATGCAATTTAGCAACGCAGCTGACGGGGTTGTTTTTAATACTGGATTTCAGTCTCGTGTTGTTAGTATTTCTTAAGAGTCTACAGAGTGCAATGCACTGTTCTGAGCACTTGGGAAGAATAGCAGTCTAAGCGCTTAGTACAGTGCTCTGCACACAGTAAGCGCTCAATAAATACGATTGATGATGACTACCTGATTAGCAAGCTGCCTATAAGCACTTGGGAAGAATTGTAGCCTATGACAACCTGATCCCATCTCTGCCAATTGTCAGCTGTGTGACTTTGGGCAAGTCGCTTCACTTCTCTGTGCCTCAGTTACCTCGTCTGTAAAATGGGGATGAAGACTGTGAGCCCCACGTGGGACAACCTGATCACCTTGTATCCTCCCCAGCGCTTAGAACAGTGCTTTGCACATAGTAAGCGCTTAATAAATGCCATCATCATCATCATCATTAGCAGGCTGCCTATACAATGCAGCCTGGTCTGAGCTGCCTTTTATCCCTTCCCTTTTTATCACCAACCTGTCTGGACTCTGGAGACTTCTCTTTCTGAGGTCCCACAAAGACGGCAGATGAGTAGGAGAACAGGACTGGGTGAAGTGAACCTGGACTGGTACTTATTGAGCGCTTACTGTGTGCTGACCGCTGTACTAACCGGAGCATTTATCAGGACTCCTGGCATGGAGCCAGGGCCAGGACTTAGCCTTTTAGACTGTGAGCCCACTGTTGGGTAGGGACTGTCTCTATATGTTGCCAACTTGTACTTCCCAAGCGCTTAGTACAGTGCTCTGCACACAGTAAGCGCTCAATAAATACGATTGATTGATTGATTGATTGGTACGTAACTCCAAAATACTAATGATTTTCTGCACAGTGGCTCTGCTAAAATTTAGTTCTGCTAAAAGTGTACTCTCCCAAAAGTTCAGCACAGGGCTGTGTGTGCAGTAAGTGCTCAATAAATACGGCTGTTTGATTGGTTGAAAATTAGTATTTTAGGCACAGATTTATGTCAAAATCTTTTACAGCAAAGTTGCTCCAAAACTAATCCTTTATTTTATTTTCTTAATATCGTTTGGTTTTGTTCTCTGTCTCCCCCTTCTAGACTGTGAGGCCTCCAGGAGGCCTTCCCAGACTGAGCCCCTTCCTTCCTCTCCCCTTCGCCCCCCTCTCCATCCCCCCCATCTTACCTCCTTCCCTTCCCCACAGCACCGATATATATGTATATATGTTTGTACATATTTATTACTCTATTTTACTTGTACATATCTATTCTATTTATTTTATTTTGTTAGTATGTTTGGTTTTGTTCTCTGTCTCCCCCTTTTAGACTGTGAGCCCACTGTTCGGTAGGGACCGTCTCAATATGTTGCCAACTTGTACTTCCCAAGCACTTAGTACAGTGCTCTGCACACAGTAAGCGCTCAATAAATACGATTGATTGATTGACTGATCGTGAGCCCAGTGTTGGGTAGGGACTGTCTCTATATGTTGCCAACTTGTACTTCCCAAGCGCTCAGTACAGTGCTCTGCACACAGTAAGCACTCAATAAATACTATTGATTGATTGATTGATTGATTGATCGATCGATCCTTGCCAGGGTGGGCATAGGAATCACGTTTGGCTACAAGATGGCAGGACTCGAGTGGGATAAAAGGGGAGACTCCTGACAAGCGGCATTTTTGTATTTAAATAGTCTGAATTTTAATTTCTTAAACCCCTCTGGTCACAGCCATCAGTAAAATTTCTGACCAAAAAGAACTGATCCCAAGTACAAGGTTGCTTACTTGTTATCGACTGAATGGACAAACTGAAATCGTCTGCTAAAAGGATCACTTGGCGGTGTCTCAGGCAGCTTTGAATTCACTGTAGGTAGAAAGAATCAGTCAGCATTTAAACCACAATAAAAATGAAATAAACTT
Organism: Tachyglossus aculeatus; assembly: GCF_015852505.1. Classification (NCBI taxonomy): domain Eukaryota; kingdom Metazoa; phylum Chordata; class Mammalia; order Monotremata; family Tachyglossidae; genus Tachyglossus; species Tachyglossus aculeatus. Next base: position 60,644,239 of record NC_052076.1, on the reverse strand, counting down.
AGAATACAAAACTTTTTTTTTATTCTAAGTGTACCTGAGAGACTATACTCATTTTCTTTTAAACAGGGGGCGTATATTTTTATGAAGATACTTTTTTCCTAATATAAGTGATGAACGGGTTTATTGTCCCCCATAATGAAAAGGCAGAATGTGGACTTTGCAAAACACAAATTAAAAATATATATACTTTATTCGACCTGGAATAAGATCTTCAAAAAACAAAATTCACTCATTTACTTGGACGGCAATTGCTGTTCAAAGCAAACTGCTCTACAGGACATTTTCCAAGGGGACAGAATAATGCGACGGACAGGCAGAATCCCAACCAACAGCTTCAAAAATGGGTTGCAGTTTCTCAACATGATGTTGTGAGGAAAATGGCCACTTCTTTTCTACCCTATTTTGCTTTCTCTGGATATATACCTGTATATATGTTTGTACATATTTATTACTCTATTTATTTTACTTGTACATATCTATTCTATTTATTTTATTTTGTTAGTATGTTTGGTTTTGTTCTCTGTCTCCCCCTTTTAGACTGTGAGCCCTCTGTTGGGTACGGACTGTCTCTATATGTTGCCAACTTGTACTTCCCAAGCGCTTGGTACAGTGCTCTGCACACAGTAAGCGCTCAATAAATACGATTGATGATGATAACTTAAAAAAAAAATCTTTAAGCTTCAGGTGAATTCTAAATCAACAGTGACCTTTTCTCAGAGGAAAACTACAAATTGATGAAAGAAATGAGTGTTTACCGACATAGGAGTTAGAAACAGGTGGTGGTTCATTTTCAGTGCCCGTGCTCTACTAGACACTTGCAAACGTGGCGTTGATGGAATGACAGGAAGATGGGGAGGAGGGAGAATGGGACGATGGCGAAGAAAGGAGAAGAGGCAAATTGATGAAAGAAAGGAGTGTTTATCGACATAGGAGTTAGAAACAGGTGGTGGTTCATTTTCAGTGCCCGTGCCCTACTAGACACTTGCAAACGTGGCATTGATGGAATGACAGGAAGATGGGGAGGAGGGAGAATGGGAAGACGGCGAAGAAAGGAGAAGAGGCAAATTGATGAAAGAAAGGAGTGTTTATCGACATAGGAGTTAGAAACAGGTGGTGGTTCATTTTCAGTGCCCGTGCCCTACTAGACACTTGCAAACGTGGCATTGATGGAATGACAGGAAGATGGGGAAGAGGGAGAATGGGACGATGGAGAAGAAAGGAGAAGAGACAAAAGGCAGCGGAATGGAGGAAAGAGGAAAATTTGGGGCCAAGACTGGGAAAGGGGAACCAATACTTATTTATGTGTCTTTGCCGTTGTTGCTGCTGCAGTGCCTGCCAAGAAGCAGTGGCCGTGGCATCCGATCCAGGAGATGCCAGCTGGACCAGGGCCTCTGCCATTTGGATGGCGACCGAAACGGGGGACAGAAGAAACTAGTCTTGCGGGGGGAGTGTTACGTAGCCACTGCAGCAGTTCCCTAGTCTGGGTTCCCACTTCACTCTCTCCACCAGCCCTCAATCCCCAAAAGATGACCCAAGTTGTCTGAGTGGGTCAGAGGGGAAGCAGACAGTGGCCTGGAGAAGTAGCCCGCAGTCTGCTCACGTGGGAGAATCCCTCCCAAAATCTGGGACTAGAGAAGACTAGCTACGGCTCAGTGCCCTACCCAAAGGGCAGTGGGGGGTCCAGAGCCATATGGGCAACGGTTCCACTAACCCCGCAATGAGGCTGATGGCCAGTGTCAAGAACTAAGAAAGCTTATCTTTATTCTCTTCAGACAGACAGCACTCTGATCATTCTGATAACCTCAAGTTCTACCCCTTGGAAACGGTATGAGTATATAGTATGTACATCTAAATTAGATGAATTGAGTCTCCAGATTTTGATATTTGCTACCCTTTGTCTCTACAGTCCCAATAGTAACTTGTAAATAACTACACTTAGGCACAGAGTCTATTGTTGAAATGATAATAATAATAATGTTATTTGTTAAGCACTTAGTCTGTGCCGCACATCCGCCAAGCTAGCTCTCTTCCTCCCTTCAAGGCCCTACTGAGAGCTCGTCTCCTCCAGGAGGCCTTCCCAGACTGAGCCCCCTCCTTCCTCTCCCCCTCCTCCTCCTCTTTACCTCCTTCCCCTCCCCACAGCACCTGTATATATGTACATATGTCTGTACGTATTTATTACTCTATTTTATTTGTACATATTTATTCTATTTATTTTATTTTGTTAATATGTTTTGTTCTCTGTCTCCCCCTTCTAGACTGTGAGCCCACTGTTGGGTAGGGACCATCTCGATATGTTGCCAACTTGTACTTCCCAAGCGCTTAGTACAGTGCTCTGCGCACAGTAAGCGCTCAATAAAATACGATTGAATGAATGAATGTGCCAGCACTGTTCTAAGCACTGGAGTAGAAACAGGGCAGTCATGTTGGACACAGTCCCTTTCCCACATTGGGCTCACACTCTTAATCCCCATTTTACAGACAAGGTAACTGAGGCCCAGAGAAATGAAGTGACTTGCCCAAGGTCACACAGCAGACAAGACTGTGAGCCCACTGTTGGGTAGGGACTGTCTCTATATGTTGCCAATTTGTACTTCCCAAGCGCTTAGTACAGTGCTCTGCACATAGTAAGCGCTCAATAAATACGATTGATGATGTGGCAGAGCCAGGGTTAGAACCCATGACCTTCTGACCCCCAGGACTGTGCTCTATCCACTAAGCCATGCTGCTTCAACATTTTAAATGAACTAAAATGGTGTAAAATGTAAACTAGACAGGGAAAGCATCAGTGGATTCCAAAGTCCTCCATCAACAGATGTAAATATTAATTAAAGTTCTTACATTTTTTCCTGATCTTAAGAGCAGAGTGCTTTCCACCGGTATCTTCTCCCGTATCTTCTGATGGTGCAACACAGTCTGGTACTGTCTTCAACAATGCCATAATCTTTGAATTCTATAAAGTGAGAAGAGGCTTTTTCAACGTTAACTGTTTGAAATCTTTCAATCACATAATAGTATTAATATAAATATTAAGCCCCTCAATAATTATCTGAATGAATAAAAGAAGTGATACGGAAAGGCACAGCCTTCTAAGTCAAATGAAGACTCACCCATTCCGCCAACCAAATTTGAGATAACTGTGTAGAGAGTACTGTACTACACGCTTGGGAGACTGTCTCTATATGTTGCCAACTTGTACTTCCCAAGCGCTTAATACAGTGCTCTGCACACAGTAAGCGCTCAATAAATATGATTGATTGATTGATTGATTGATTACACAGAGGTAAAAAGACAATTCCTGCCCTCAAGGACCTAACGTTCTAATAGAGGAGATGAAGTTTTTCAAATAGGTGGAAAAAGAGAGTGGAAGGAAAGAGAGGTAAGTCCTCAAGTTGGAGAATACATAAATCAGTACGCACAAAGGCGCTACAGATGGCTACAAGTGAAAAAGGGCTGAGCCGAGGTTGGGAAGAGAGAGCCTGGAGGAAAGAAAATTACTCGGGAAACGCTTCCTGAAGGAATTAGGATTTCCGGAGGACTTTAACGATAGGGAAAGCAGCGGTCTAGAGGATCTGAAGGTGGGGGAGTTCTCCGAGCAAAGGTATGAGGCAGAGAGTCAAGAATGAGTTTGGGAGGGATGAAGAATGTAAACGGGTGTAGCCAAAGAGAGATTACAGAAATTCTTCAAACTGCACAGACCTGAGCCGTTTGTTCCACTCGTTCTCCCCCACCACCTAAAAAAGTTTTCATTTTTATTCACAGTTTTTCCAAAGGGCCCTTTCTGAGCTTGATTCCCCTACATTCTTCAGTAGAGCGAGGCACAGTTCATGTCAGGCCTGAATCCATGGACCAAGGTATACGGCCCTCTGGCTTCCCCTACTAGCTCCACTTAAGTCTTACGAAGCCACAGTGTGATGTGGCTGAAGCACTGCCACACATGTGTAGTAGCCTCTGGAGGCTGCTAGAGTTAAAACTTCCAACAGTATGCAGAAAAACCAACAACGAGCATGTGCAGCACAGATGATGGTGGGGGTGCGGGGAGGAACGACAAAAAAAAAAACCCCTCAAAACTTACATTTTGAAAAATATGAAGTCCCCCATCTCAGTCATTTTTTATGGTCAGAGGCTCAGCCCTCTAATCTGAGGGTTCCACCCTAAGGTTGCCTCGGTAGTTTTCTGCCACCACTGTATGACCCCCAAATAATAATAATAATAATGATGGTATTTGTGCAAAACACTATTCTAAGCGCTGGGGGGATGCAAGGTGATCAAGTGTCCCATGTGGGGCTCACAGTCTTAATCCCCATTTTACAGATGAAGGAACTGAGGCACAGAGAAGTGAAGTGACTTGCCCAAAGTCACACAGCTGACAATTGGCGGAGCCTGGATTTGAATCCCTGACCTCTGACTCCAAAGCCCGTGCTCTTTCCACTGAGCCACGCTGCTTCTCACTTCTCATTTCCCCCATCCCCAAAGGCATGGGAAGCATTCAGGACAGACTGGTTAGTCCACAGACTGGCTTACTGACACTGAGAGGGAATACCAAATATGTCCCGTATTAGGCAAGTTTCTCTGAATTCATAAATCACACACCCTCAGGTTACTCTGGAACTCTCTTTGGTGGTAAACAGGGAACCATTATTTATTTGGGTCAGAGGTTTCGGCTGCACCGATTTTAGACTAGATACGGGAATAAATGCCTCTCCCTGATCCTGCACTGGTTCCGAATAAAGGCGAAGAGGTTTCCGCCCACCAGAAACACTACTATACTTCCCCTTAGCAGGTCTTTGCAGACCACCCGCGATTCTTCCTGGGTACTTCATCCTGTTCAAACAGCCTTCCTGGCAAATAGGAATAACACACTTCCTTCCTTTTTAGAACCTTCCCTCTCCTCCCTCTCCTCCAGTTCTGAAGGTTTAACTGTCCATTTTTCAAGCCCCCTCCCGTTTGCCTAATCCTCTCCTGTAATTGGCTTTGCTCCAGCTGATGCCATCAAGTGAGTGTTCATAATCCTTCCTTAAAACTGCTTCCCCACTGGGAGGAGTCCCGAGAAATGAGGAGCTTTCTGGAAACAACCAGCACCTTCCTAGGTGAAGTGTTACTCTGGCCTGAGCTGTCAGAGATATTTTAAATAGACGGGGCTTTAAAGATGCTTAGTTGTTTTATCTGCCTCTCCTCTTCAGTTAGTAACATTGCCTTAAATACCTTTTAAGACTTGGGCTCAGCCTGCAACCCACTTGCTTATCTCTTTGCCAAAAGGAAGGGGTAGGGAGGCCTTAACAGGTCTGGAATGGAAGAGTATTTTGCAACTGAGTGCATGTTGGGCAGAGGGAAGGCCTGCACAGGGAGACTGCTACTAAAGACGCGAAAGAGAGAAGCCCCTGAATTCTTTCAGGGTCATGGCTAAAAGTCTCATAGGAGGGCTAAGAAAGAAGTCAAGACTGGGCAGGTGCTGAGTAACATTAGCTCGTTGTGGGCAGGGAATGTGTCTGTTATATTGCTATATCATACTCTCCCAAGTGCTTAGTACAATCAATCAATCATATTTATTGAGCACTTACTGTGTGCAGATCACTGTACTAAGCGCTTGGGAAGTACAAGTTGGCAACATATAGAGACAGTCCCTACCCAACAGTGGGCTCACAGTCTAAAAGTACAGTGTTCTGCACACAGTGAGCACTCAATAAATATGACTGACTCAGAATGAATCCACTTCTATTCCCCTTCCCCCTCTAGTCCGTAAACTCCACGTGGGCACGGATTTTGTCAACCTACTCCAATCTATTGTACTTTCCTAGGCAATTAGTACAGTGCTCAAATACCATGAGTGGATTGCAAAGCGATTTTGAAAATAATAATAATAATAATAATGGCATTTGTTAAGTGTTCACTATGTGCAAAGCACTGTTCTTGATCTTTAGATCCACAGATGAAACAGCCTTGATATGTAGTGAGTTAACAATTGTTTCGAGTATGCAATTAGGAAAACTGAGGCAGGACTGCACAACGACCAATAGTGTGAGTGGCGAAAACAACTGGAAAAGACTCATTCCAAAAACCCAGACCATCCTCCTTGGAGTGCTCCACTGCTTGAGCATCTCTTCACACCAAATAAAGGTCCAGGCAACAGTATTTCCAGATCCCAGAACTCTAAAATGAAAGATTTTCTACACCTACCCGCTCGGCACAGTCGAGAGGGGTGCGCTGCCTCTTGTTCCTGAGGTGGACCAGCGCTCCATGCAGCAGCAAGAGCTCAACCAAGACATCATGATTTCCTATCACCGCTTCATGCAGGGCCGTGTTGCCCCTGTTGTTACAAACGTTAATGGAGGCTCCATGCTGGAAGGAGAGAAATTCTGATCAAATGTTACACCAAGAAAAAGGTGGAGAATCACCCTCCCTTTAAACAATCAAGGGTGACACCCCCACTGGCTACTCTGGGATTCAAACTCAAACAATGAACGTGTTGAAACACTAGAGAAGCAGAGAGGCCTAGTGGATAAAGCAGGGGCTTGGGAGTCGGAAGGACCCAGGTTCTAATCCCGGTTCCGCCGCTTGTCTGCTGTGTGACCTTGGGCAAGTCACTTCACCTCTCTGGGCCTCAGTTCCCTCAGCTCTTAAATGGGGATTGAGACTGTAAAACTCATGGGGTTTTACACGGGGTTTTTAGAAGCCCCCTCCTTCCTCTCCCCCTCTCCATCCCCCCCGTCTTACCTCCTTCCCTTCCCCACAGCACCTGTATATATGTATATATGTCTGTACATATTTATTACTCTATTTATTTTACTTGTACATATCTATTCTATTTATTTTATTTTGTTAATATGTTTGGTTTTGTTCTCTGTCTCCCCCTTCTAGACTGTGAGCCCACTGTTGGGTAGGGACTGTCTATGTTGCCAACTTGTACTTCCCAAGCGCTTAGTACAGTGCTCTGCACACAGTAAGCGCTCAATACGATTGATTGATTGATGGGGTACAAGGATGTGCCCAACCCAATTTGTCTGTATCTACCCCAGCGCTTAGTACAGTGCCTGGCACATAATGAGGTCACATCTTCTAGACTGTGAGCCCACTGTTGGGTAGGGACTGTATATGTTGCCAACTTGTACTTCCCAAGCGCTTAGTACAGTGCTCTGCACATAGTAAGCGCTCAATAAATACGATTGATTGATTGATTAAGAAACTTGAAATAATAAAAATGATGATTGTGGTATTTGTTAAGCCCTTACTAAGGTCACATCTCCAGGAGGCCTTCCCCAATTAAGTCCTCTTTTCCCCAGCTCCCTCTCTATCCTGGGTCATCTATGCACTTGGACTGCGCCCACTGGCCATGTGGTATTCACCCCACCCTCAACTCCAGCAATTACGTACGTGTTATTATTATTATTAATGGTAATGGTATTATTATTAATGGTATTATTAATTATTAATAATGATGATGATAATGGTATTTGTTAAGCACTTACTATGTGCCAAACACTGTTCTAAGCACCGGGGAGATTACAAGGTGATCAGGTTGTCCCACGTAGGGCTCACAGTCTGAATCCCCATTTTACAGATGAGGTAATTGAGGCACAGAGAAGTTAAGTGACTTGCCCAAGGTCCCTGGGCGGGACAAGTGGTGGAGCCGGGATTAGCACCCACGACCCCTGATTCCCAAGCCCGTGCTCTTTCCATGAAGCCACACTGCTTCTTACTACTTCTATGTGCCAGGCACTGTACTAAACGCTGGGACAGATACAAGCAAATCGGGTTGGACACGGTCCCTGCCCAATGTGGGGCTCACAGTCTCAATCCCCATTTCACAGATGAGGTAACTGAGGCCCAGAGAAGTGAAGTGACTTGCCCAGGGTCACACAGTAGGCATGTGGCAGAGCCGGGATTAGAAACTATGACCTTCCAACTCCCAGAAGCAGAAGCAGCGTGGCTCAGTGGAAAGAGTACGGGCTTTGGAGTCAGAGGTCGTGGGTTCGAATCACGCCTGCTGTGTGACCTTGGGCAAGTTACTTCACTTCTCTGAGCCTCAGTTCCCTCATCTGTAAAATGGGGATTAAGACTGTGAGCCCCACGTGGGACAAGCTGATCACCTTGTATCCCCCCAGCGCTTAGAACAGTGCTTTGCACATAGTAAGCGCTTAACAAATGCCATCGTCATCATCATCATCCCAGGCCCACGCTCTATCCACTACGTTATGCTGCTTCGTACTGTATTCCCCCAAGTGCTTAGTACAGTGCTCTGCGCACAGTTATGCTATTTACTGATAGATTCGTTATAGGGGCACAATATGCTAATCTTGTTTCACTTTAAAACGGTGACATTAAGAGCAATTAAACTCCACTGGAAAGACTATTCCTTCCCCCCAAACTTCACTAGGTTTATGACAGAGTCACCTCTATGTCGCATATGTAGCAAAAGTGGCTTTTACGGAGGAAATAAAGACAAAATGTACATACAAAGAAGCAGTTAAACATAATCACCGACATCTGCGACTGAAGGACTGTTGTATGGTTTTGGTTGAGGGAGATGGCCTGGTGGGACACAGTTCAACAGCAATCACTGTTATATTTTTTAGCGCTTACTATATGCCAAGCACTGTACTAGGCATTGAGGCAGAAACAGCGTGGAGAAGCAGCGTGGCTCAGGGGAAAGAGCCCGGGCTTTGGAGTCAGAGGTCATGGGATCGAATCCCGGCTCCCCCACTTGTCAGCTGTGTGACTTTCGGCAAGTCACTTAACTTCTCTGCGCCTCCGTTCCCTCATCTGTAAAATGGGGATTAAGACTGTGAGCTCCATGTGGGACAACCTAATCACCTTGTAACCTCCCCAGCACTTAGAACAGTGCTTTGCACATAGTAAGCGCTTAATAAATGCTATCATTATTAAACAAGATCATTGGGTTGGACGCCGTCGCCATCCCCCATGGGGTTCCCAGCATAAGGCACCAATAATTCAAGGTTCCTGGTGTAGGATATCGTAATCTGGTGCTTGGCATTCAGCTCTACACTGCACAGGACAAGTCCAGCAGCACGGTGTTGCGGACAGAGCATGAGCCTGCGAATCAGAAAGTCATGGGTTCTAATCCTGGCTCTGCTGCTTGTTTGCTGTGTGATCTTGGTCAGTTACTTCACTTCTCTGGGTCTCAGTTACCTCATCTGTAAAATGGAGATTGAGACTGTGAGCTCCACATGGGACAGGTACCGTGTCCAACTCGATTTGTTTGTAGCCATCCCAGTGCTTAGCAAAGTGCCTGGCACATAGTAAGTGCTTAAATACCATTATTATTATGATGGTGATTATTATTTCATCATTAATATGATTCCCTTTTGTCTCCCAAAAGTATACAATTACGATGGTACGCTAAGACCCTGAAGTCCAAAAACGCAGGCATAAATGCAGATGACTGCTTCTCAACTCAGGTACACAATCTGGGTTAACTGGGGAGAAGTGCTCTTACCTCCAATAACAAAGCAGCTGTTTCATGATAGCCATTCAAACATGCATAAATTAAGGGTGTATTTCCATTTATATCCTTTTTATTTTGCTTGGCATTAAAGTCCATTAAACACTTCACCACCTAGTTCAACAGAATGAAAACATTAGCTGTGTACCTTCAAAGCAATAGCAGTTACTCGGGTTGCCGTGAGGTCTTTCATCATTTTAGTGGTGCGCATGTTAGGGTCTTCAAACCAGCTCTAAACTACTCGGTTTCCCAGTGCGGGCACAAATGGGACTCTGTGAACAGTGGGCCCAGCAAGAACAAGAAAGTGCAAGTGATAGCGCTCACATCTTTTGCATTTGTAATCAATTCCTCTGGACATGTTCTCCATCCCACAGTCTCAGGGTGAAAACCCAGTTAGGAGACAGGGGCTGAATGCCAAGAGGGAAACCTCCTGATTTGTGTTTGTTGGATGAAGGGCAAAAAAATAAAACATTACAATAAAAAGCCTCTCATGTTAATGAAATAGTTCGGGCCTCGAGCAGCCCCCTTTACAACATCCTGGAGCCAAGAGAAAACCCCCCCAAAAGCTACAGATATTTTGGTTGCTGAAAGATCCAGATACATCATCATAGCTCCCATCCTGGATATCCTGTATACAGCATGAGATATCTTTGGCCACAAGTCAATCTCTAAAAGCTTCCTTTTAGTTTTCAAATGTTGCCAAGGGCGGATAATGTTCAAACAGCATTTTGAAAAGGAACACAAAAGACTTTGAAGCTTGTATTACAGCCTGTTAGAGATTCTTCCCACTAAAAGGTTCAGCCAAGAACAGGGCAACTGATAAATGACATTTTGGGGTGGGTGGTCATTGTCTCAAATCTTTAAAGTGGCAGTGATTTAGACCAGACACTGTGACACCATATAAGTACCAAGGTGATGACAAACTATGTGGGTGTGTTTGTGCATATCATATTGAAGGGGATATTTGACTTTGGGAAGCACTTGGCATAATGAATATTTTCAGATAATAAAAATTAATATCAAAATTTCAGACCATCACCCAACAAATTCTGCATTCCCTGCCCCAGAGATGGAAGGAAGAAAAAAAAAAGACTGCAGGCAACCCATAATAATAATAACAATAATAATGGTGGCATTTATTAAGTGCTTACTATGAGCCAAGCACTGTTCAAGTGCTGGGGAGGTTACAAGGATATCAGGTTGTCCCACGGGGGGCTCACAGTCAATCCCCATTTTACAAATGAGGGAACTGAGGCCCAATGAAGTTAAGTGACTTGCCCAAAGTCACACAGCTGACAATTGGCAGAGCCGGGATTTGAACCTATGACCCCTGACTCCAAAGCCCATGTACTTTCCACTGAGCCATGCTGCTTCTCGAAATACGGCAACTCTGCCAGGAATTTCATTCATTCATTCACTCACTCATTTTTATTGAGCACTTACTGTGTGCAGAGCACTGTACTAAGCGCTTGGGAGAGTACAGTATAACAATAAACGGATACATTCCCTGTCCCCAGTGAGCTTACAGCTAACCTTCTCACTATGCTTCCATCTCGCCGCCTACCCCTACCCCACATCCTGCCTCTGGCCTGGAACATCCTACCTTCTCAAACTCAAACAAATAAATATTCTCCCCACTTCAAAGCCTTTTTAAAGTCACATCTCCTCCATGAGGCCTTCCTAGACTAAGCCCTCCTTTCCTCTTCTCCCACTCCCTTCTGCATCACCCTGACTTGCTCCCTTTGTTCTTCCCCACTTCCAGCCTCACAGCACTTTATGTACATATCTGCAATTTATTTATCTGTATTGATGTCTGCCTCCCCCACTTGTGACTGTCAGCTGATTGTGGGCAGGAACACATTGTTCATTTGTACTCTCCCAAGCGCTTGGTACAGTGTTCTACACACACTAAGCGCTCACTAAATATGAATGAAACTTTTCTCCCCTAGAAACAAGGGGTTTCTGGTGCTGTTAAATTATACTGCCCCGCCTAAATGAGAGTCCAGCTATAATCAACCGTATTTATTGAGTGCTTACTGTGTGCAGAGCACTGTACTACGTGCTTGGGAAGTACAAGTTGGCAACATATAGAGACGGTCCCTACCCAACAGTGGGCTCACAGTCTAGAAGGGGGAGACAGAGAACAAAACCAAACATATTAACAAAATAAAATAAATAGAATAGATATGTACAAGTAAAATAGAGAAATATGTACAAACATATATACAGGTGCTGTGGGGAAGGGAAGGAGGTAAGATGGGGGGGATGGAGAGGGGGACGATAAACATACAGTCCTCAGGGCAGCCACTTTAAAACACTAGAGATCTTTTCCTTAGCCAGTCAGGAAGCCCTGGAATCAGGTAAGGTTCGACTTCTTGGCAGAGAAGCCAAAAAAAACCAAAACACACACAAAAAGCTCATACCTACAGGCTTTATAATTCTGTCATAGCAAGGGAATGTGCAGGGCCATTCTTAGTGCAATGGTACTTGACAACATATAAAAACACACTTCAATGTGGAGGAGTTTGTTGGGTTTTTTTCCTGGTATTTGTTGAGCTACTACTAAATACCAGGCACTGTACCAAGCCCTGGGGTAGATACAAACTAGTCAGGTTGGACACAGTCCTTGTCCCACTTGGAGCTCAGTCTTAATCCCCATTTTACAGATGTGGTAACTGAGGCACAAAGGATTTAAGTGACTTCCCCGACGTCAAACGGTAGACAAGTGGCAGAGCCGGGAGTTTGTTGTGTCTCTAAACTTCTTAGTCTGACCCTCGCCATGATGATAAAGGAAGGGAGGCAAAATTATCTTAATGAACATTAGGTCCAATAGCTAGAATTGAGAGTCTCTAAAGAGCTGTTGGGTTGGGGCTGACCAGGCAGCTCTCTAGACTGTAAGCTCACTGTGGCATGCCTACCGACTTTATTATATTTTACTCTCCCAAGCGCTTAGTAAGTGCTCCGCACACAGTAGGCATTTCAAGAACACGACTGACCGATTGATTTTTCAAACATCCTCTTCGTTCTACTACCTTTGAACAGGGATGAACATCTTACTATTGCTTACTGAGATCTACTTCAATGGAGTCGGCTACCTGAAAATGACCTTTCTGGCAGGCGAGATGAAGAGCTCCCGCTTGACTGGCATTCCTCGCCCCGACGTCGGCGCCGTGCTTCAGCAGAAGACAGACGAGGTCGGCTCGCCCGTGCAGAGCAGCAACGTGCAATGGTGTGAAGCCGTCCTGGTTTGTTACATTCACTCCGAGTCCATTCCCGGGGGACTTTGTGAGCTTCTGTTGGAGATAGCGAGGAGGGGAAAAAAGGTTGCCATTGCGATGGTCTATTTGGCTGATAACCGTTGGCAAGGCCCAGTATGGAAGGCTGATGACTGAGATTGCCAAAGTAACCCTGGGATCTTAAAATTTTTAAAAGTCAATACGCATACGCAGGGATTCCTGGGAGGTGTGAGGGATCAGCGATCATTAGGCTTGGCAAAAGGTGCCAACTTCTCATTTTTGGCATGGGGGCAAAAACCCAGGGTGCACTGGATTTTAGGGGTGCGCGGATGAGGGGCGGATGAGATTTGAGAGAGGCCAGGCTTCAAGGAGCTAGCAGGTCAGAGGGCTGCCATTTCGAGTCTTTTCAGGTCTGACTGGAAACTCTCCGGTCTTGTCAGATATTGGTCCAGCAATTAATGGTGCTTACTGTGTGCTGAACACTGTACCAAGTTCTTGGGATGAGAGAAGTGCAGGAATCTAACTTAGAAAGCAATGGGGGTCGATTCCCCTCAGCATCCTCCCAGAGCAGGCACCTAGGATTACAACAGACCCTGAATGGCACTCTTCATTGACTCCACAAAGAGTCTGATGTGAAAGAGTGCTAGATGAAGTAACATCCTCCATGGGAAATTATGTTAAATGCATTCGTGTGTACCCCGGATCCAAAACAAGGCCAACACATTTATGAAATTATGACCACCACAGTTCAGTTATATCACCGAATAAGCAATATAAATCTGTATCAATAATAAAAGGCTGAATTAGATGTTTTTAGATGTACCAATGTAAAATATTTAATTTTCATGATGATATTTTTCACCTCCTATTTTGCCAATAAGCACCTTGTTGCTAGCAAATTAGAGATCTGCCATCATCTAATGATAAAATGAAATGGGCAATAACGCCTCTGTTCAAATCCACCAAAATACTTCCAAGGGAGAGAGAGGGAAAGAATGTTAAAACACCTTATGTACCTCATCGAAGAGAAACCTAGGTTGTTAAAAGCCACATAAAGAACTAATAATAAATAACGATGGTATTTGTTAAGCACTTACTGTATGCCAAGCACTGTTCTAAGCGCTGGGGTCGAAACAAGGTAATCAGGTTGTCTCACATGGGGCTCACAGTCCCCATTTTACAGATGAGGCAACTGAGGCACAGAGAAGTTAAGTACCTTCCCCAAGGTCACACAGCACAGAAGTGGCAGAGCCCGGATTAGAACCCACATCCTCTGACTCCCAAGCCTGTGCTCTTGCCAGTAGGCCACACTGCTTCTCTGACTGAACTTTTGCGTCCGCAACGAGAGACAAAAGCAAACCTTTTGTGCGGGCGCACACTTCGGACACTGGCATAAAGGATGACAGAACTCCAGTTTCACTGGGCTGACTGGTTCCTCTGTATCTTCTACATCTTCATCCATCCACTCCAGGAGATAACGCACCTGGGATCAATTCAAGAAAAATGCCCCACCATGTGCAAAGATGCTGAGATATCAAAACAATTACCTCTTCCCTTAACTTTTTTCAAACCCAACTTATATCTCAATTAGATGGGAAGCTCGCTGGGGGCAAGAAATGGGTGTTTTGCTTCTGCTGTACTCTCCCAAGGACTCAGTACCATGTTATTCGCGGTGTAGACAGTCAATAAATACCACCCGATTGACTGACACCAAAACACACAAATCCCCTATCAATCAATCGTATTTATTGAGCGCTTACTGTGTGCAGAGCACTGTACTAAGCACTTGGGAAGTACAAATTGGCAACATATAGAGACAGTCCCTACCCAACAGTGGGCTCACAGTCTAAAAGAATAAACATCATTGCTCACAAACCTGCTAGTAGTACCTGCAGTTCCCCAGGCAACACAGGATAATTTCTAAGTGATTCCCTGGCCCTTTAAACCTCCAGTGTTCACCTCCATTTGATTCCTTCTAAATTCTTTCAGAGCCAATTTCTACACTACACTTCAGTTGGTGCTAGCTCAGATTTAAGCAATTCTTAGTCCTTTTAGAAAACAAAACGCATACACCCAGAATGTTTTTCGCCCTGTCCTATCCGCCCCTGACGGAAACGCTCTCAGCTTTGAAGCCTGAGAGGGGAAGATAAAGATACTCAGGGAAGCTGAAATGCCGCCCGCAACTGGTGCAGCTCAAAATGATTAATGGCATCTGTACAGCTTAGGGATGACAGCTTTAAGAATCTACTCCTTCTCATTAGCTGAAAGCTTTTTAACCCCCAGATTATAAACTCCAGATTACAACCATATGACGACTAGTGTCTCTTTAGGGAAGAGAAATGGGAAGCAGAGAAAGAAAATTTAAATACTCCAATGGGTTAGTTATAAATGTAAAAAAAAAAAAACCCCAAAAAAATTTCTGGTTTCACAACCACTCATTATTCATTGTACGCCAACTTAGTTGTCCTAAAAGGAGCTAGGGCTTTCTGTAAGACTCTGAAGCACCTTAAGTAACCCAGAGCAATCAATCAGTGGAATTTACTAAGCGCTTGGGAGAATACAACAGAATTAGCAGATACGTTCCCATCCCATAATGAACTTAATGACTAGTAGGGGAAAAAAATAACCCGATAGGTACAGGAGAGTGTGGGTGTTTATAAGTGCCTGACCGGTATAGTAGTGCTAAGGTGGGAGTTGGTGGGAAGAGTGACGTACGGACAATTTATTTCATTAATACTCTGCAAATTCCCTCACTGGCTACATCTAATAATAAAAATAATAATAATAATTGTGGTATTTGTTTAGCCCTTACTATGGGCCACGTACTGAACTAAGCGCTGGGGTAGATAGAAGATAATCAGGTCCCATATAGGGTTCACAGTCTAAGTAGGAAAGAGAACAGTTATTGAATCCCCATTTTGCAGATGAGGGAACCGAGGGCTGGAGAAGTTAGATGACTTACCCACGGTCACACGGCAGGTAAGTGACAGAGCCGGGATTAGAACTCAGGTCCTCTGACGCCCAGGACAATGCCCCTTCCACTAGGCCATACTGTTTCTCATCTGGTCTACTGTACAATACATTTGTTGGAGCGGTCTCTCCCCCAAGTGCTTAGTACAGTGCTCTGCACATAGTAAGTGCCAATAAATACTATTGATTGATCAAAAAATCATTTGGTAAGGTAAGCCAGAAACAAATAACCCAAGCTTCCAGTCTACAAGCATTTTAGCCTAAGAAGAGTACTGAATGTCTGTATGCTACTGTAATGGATTAACAAAGGATTTGGGGTAAAAGGTTAATAGACTTGTAAATAGATATAGATAATATCTGTATTATATATGTACATATGTATATGTTTGTACATATTTATTACTCTATTTATTTATTTTACTTGTACATATCTATTCTATTTATTTTATTTTGTTAATATGTTTGGTTTTGTTCTGTCTCCCCCTTTTAGACTGTGAGCCCACTGTTGGGTAGGGACCGTCTCTATATGTTGCCAACTTGTACTTCCCAAGCGCTTAGTACAGTGCTCTGCACACAGTAAGTGCTCAATACGATTGATTGATAATAAGTAAACCATGAAGCTATAATTCAATTTCACTAATTAATGTCAATTACAACTCTCTACTGTTCAATGAAAAGACTCAAAATGCACTACTGTCAATCAGTCGTATTTATTGAACACTTACTATATGCGGAGCACTGTACTAAGCTCTTGGGAGAGTACAATACAACAATTAGCAGACATGTTCCCTGCCCCTAACAAGCTTACCATCTAGTGGGTTTATAGTCTACTACAGAGCTCTCCCAATGTAAAAATTATTTATATACCTACTCTGCTAGTGTCTGATAGATTTTTGCTTTATTCAGCCTGCTACATGATGTTCACTAAGAAATCCAAAGAAATCCGAGAAAACACTGCAGCTAAAAATCGGGAGAAAAATAGCTGTTTAAATTTGTCCCATCAACAGTACATGATGTGGAGTAGTAGAATAATGATTTGTCCCCTGTTGAGTGGCCCCCAACAAAATTTTAAGTCAGTCAGTCAATTGCATTTACTGAGTGTTTTCTGTGTGCAGAGCACTGTACTAAGCAGTTGGGAGTACAATATAACAATATATCAGGCATTCCCTATCTACCTCTAGCAGTTCTAGGAGAGTTGTTTTCCTAAGGAAACAAGTCAGAAATCCTGAGGAAACAAGTCAGAAAGCACACAAGATATCAGCTCATCCCAAGGAGAGAGGCTTTTTATCAAGGCAACAAAGCATCATCATATACATACGGTCCCACATTTTCCACGAGCTACTCAAGGTTCTCCTGTCAGGATCCATGAAACCAAATTATTTTTTGAGTAATTCCATTTAGAGCATGATGATGTCACTGAACCACAGGGACGGAGTTCAAGATTTGTCAAACAAAATGGTTCATATTACACTGGCTAGTGATAGGACACAAAACAAGTATTTCCAGTTGATATATCTGCTAGTGAGTTGTATTTCAAAACTAAAACAAAACATAATATCGTTCCACATGGAGGAATTGGGAGACTTGGTGGGGAGGTGAAAAAAGCATCAGTCCAAAAATGGCAGGTCCTTCACAGCATATAGCTAACTGTATTAATAATAATTGTGGTATTTGTTAGGCACTTACTATGTGCCAAGTCCTGTACTAAGTGCTGGGGTAGACACAAGACAATTAGGTCCCACATGGGGCTCACAGTTTCAGTAGAAGGGAGAACAGGTATTGAATCCCTATTTTGCAGAGGAAGAAACTGACACACCAAGAAGTGAAGTGACTAGCCCAAGGTCACTCAGCAAGCAAGTAGCGGAACTGGGATAAGAACCCAGGTCCTCCGGCTCCCAGGCTCATGCTTTTTCCACTAGGCCCCACTGTTTCTCAACTGTAATGCTACATAAATTTTGTTTTTAGTTCTTTATCAGTTCCAGGAATGGAACTGCGAGCACAAGAAACATCATCATCATCAATCGTATTTATTGAGCGCTAACTGTGTGCAGAGCACTGTACTAAGCGCTTCGGAAGTACAAGTTGGCAGCATATAGAGACAGCCCCTACCCAATAGTGGGCTGACAGTCTAAAAGATCTAAAACATCAGGACAAAGACAAAGTTTGGCTCCTCTGGGAAGTCTGATCGGAAGCTTACCCCCCCACCCCAAGCATATTCCAATAAACATACCCAAATGTGAAATACTTGTAATCCTGCCAATTAATAGTATCCCAGTATTCGCAAATGCATTTTAATTCCCTGACTCTTCCGGAGGGGTAGACATGGATGCCAAAGATTTAACGACAAAGGCACACCCAAAATCTAGCGTACCAGTTTCAATAATATTTGTTTTTAACTTTGTTTCACACTCTGCTGGTGCAACCTGCCTTATTTCAGTGTACTGTACCTGGTGGTATAACATTTGGGGTGACCTAATTAAAGAACACAATGATTTGTTGAGAGTTTGTTTATATGATAATTCCTAAAGAAGGCATCCATTCCGCACTACAGTCCTCTAGACTGTAAACTTATTATGGACAGAGAAAGTGTCTGCTAATTGCTCTTGTATTCTACTCTCCCACGAACTTAGAACAGAGCTCTGCATGTAAGTAAGTGCTCAATAAATACCACTGACTGATTGATTATACCCACTCACAGAATATGAATAATCAACAGATGAGCACTTTGAGACAAGAGTACTGGAATTAATTTAAACAGGTAAAACAGCTGTGCAGATGAGCACTCAGCTAGGGAAAGGTTGTCAATAAAGAATGTTGACAATTTACTTTTTTTAAAATGACATTTATCAAGCGCTTACTATGTGCAGAGCACTGTTCTAAGCACTGGGGAGGTTACAAGGTGATCATATTGTCCCACCTGCGGCTCACAGCCTTAATCCCCAATTTACAGATGAGGTAACTGAGGCACAGAGAAGTTAAGTGACTTGCCCAAAGTCACACAGCTAACAATTGGCAGAGCCAGGATTTGAACCCATGACCTCTGACTCCAAAGCCCGTGTTCTTTCCACTGAGCCACGCTGCTTCTCACTTGTGCACAGCCTGGAGGGAGACAGGGCTGTTAGCCTTGCATGGGGTGGGAAAATATAAAAAATGTCAACATTTTACAACTGGAAATAATTCTAAAAACTTACCATTTCCAGATCCCCATCAGCAATAGCTCTTAAAAGTTTTTCTACCTAAAAATGAGACGAGAGAAATGAAGTCGTTTTTGTAGCACTGGAAGAAGATTAAACCCGTCTCTGACAATCTAATGTCCTTCGTTAACCCCTTAACCCAACGATGCAGGATTACAGCCGGCCCATTTCAGATTTGTTCAAAAAGTTATTTTTAAAAGCAGCAAAATTATCCTATGACATACAGGTGTTACCCAAGTATCCTTTATCTCTGATTTGAAAACCTTGTGAGTGAAAAGGTCAGGTTTACCAAACCACAGGGTATGGATCCTAACTCACATAACTAGATAGAGCATGAGCCTGGGAGACAGAAAGGTCATGGGTTCTAATCCCAGCTCCACTTTTCAGCTGTATGACCTTGGGCAAGTCGCTTCACTTTTCTGGGCCTCAGTTCCTTCATCTGTAAAATGGGGGTTGAGACTGGGAGCCCCAGGTGGGACAGGGACTATGTCCAACCTGATTTGCTTGTATCCACCCCAGCAGTTAGTACAGTGTCCAGCACATAGTAAGCACTTAGCAAATACCATAATTACTAAAATTACTGTTATTATATCTTGACTGTTAGAGTGATAAGTATTTCATATGTGATTAAAGGCAGACAACACTGGGCAAGTAGGATCAGAGCTCTAGTTAATATACTTGTATAGATGGTCATCCCCATA
Organism: Tachyglossus aculeatus; assembly: GCF_015852505.1. Classification (NCBI taxonomy): domain Eukaryota; kingdom Metazoa; phylum Chordata; class Mammalia; order Monotremata; family Tachyglossidae; genus Tachyglossus; species Tachyglossus aculeatus. Next base: position 60,624,678 of record NC_052076.1, on the reverse strand, counting down.
GAGTATAGATGCCCAAATTACCCAATAAATAGCAGACTTCTCACATATAGTAATAAATAATTATGGTACTTGTTAAGCGCTTACTATTTGCCAAGCACTGTTCTAAGCACTGGGATAAACACATGTTAAATTGGACACAGTCCCCATCAATCAATCATATTTATTGAGCGCTTACTGTGTGCAGAGCACTGTACTAAGCGCTTGGGAAGTACAGGTTGGCAACATATAGAGACAGTCCCTACCCAACAGTGGGCTCACGGTCTAGAAGGGGGAGACAGAGAACAAAATCAAACATATAAACAAAATAAAATAGAATAGATATGTACAAGTAAAATAAATAGAGTAATAAATATGTACAAACATATATACATATAAACAGGTGCTGTGGGGAAGGGAAGGAGGTAAGACGGGGGGATGGAGAGGGGGACGAGAGGGAGTCCTACATGGGGCTCATACTCTAAACCCCATTTTACAGATGAGGAAACTGAGGCCCAGAGAAGTGAAGTGACTTGCCTAAGGTCACAGAGCAGGCATGTGATGGAGCGGAATTAGAATCCAGGTCCTTCTTACTCCCAGGCCTGTGCTCTATCCACTAAGCCATAACACTTCTCAATCTAAATCATACCTCTTTATAATTGTTTTTGGTTTCTTCTTGTCGGGGTTCTGTTGCCACTGAAGATAGGCTTGAGATGGAAGATTCCCGGCTAATGGAGACTCCTGAGCATTGTGGAGACCTACCTGGGGACTAACGAATGGCCAGACAAAAACAGTTAATTCTTACCGTTACCTAGAGAACTAAAAAAATCCAAAATTTGTGTTGGAGATTACACACTAGCTCACGGCAGACTTACCTCAGATTTTTGTCCCTTTTCAAAGGTACGGTAATTTGCTTCCATCACTGATAAAATCTAGGCAAGAAGGAAAAAAATTACAAAGGCAAATAGGATTACTAAGCAAAATTGACACAGTGATTACCTCATGTCCAGATAGCAAGCAAGCCTATTTCCTAACGGAAGGTTGCACTGGTTAGTGACAGGACACAAAACAAGTTTCCAAACAGAAGGTTTTTTTCATTTGTGGACTGGATCATGGACTCATGGCAAAATATGGCTTTCCCCACAAAGGAAAGAAAAATGATTAAAATATAATCGACAAGGAGCATGACAGCCAAACATTTTGAGGCTATTCAGGCATACTTTCTTTCCCCTTTTGTTTTTCCCCTCCACTGCTTAGAATAGTGCTTTGCACATAGTAAGCACTTAACAAATACCATTATTATTATTATTACTCATCAATGCCTGAGGGCATGGGCGAAGAAGGTTTGCTTCCCCCTATTTCGGTAGCACTTATGTACATATCTTTAAACTCTCTTCCTTCCTCCTCCTGTAATTTATTTTAGTTTGTCCTCCTGATATGGTTGTACATATTTATTACTCTATTTATTTATTTATTTATTTATTTATTTTACTTGTACATTTCTATCCTATTTATTTTATTTTGTTGGTATGCTTGGTTCTGTTCTCTGTCTCCCCCTTTTAGACTGTGAGCCCACTGTTGGGTAGGGACTGTCTCTATGTGTTGCCAATTTGTACTTCCCAAGCGCTTAGTACAGTGCTCTGCACATAGTAAGCGCTCAATAAATACGATTGATTGATTGATTGACTATTCATTCATTCATTTATTCAATCGTATTTACTGAGAGCTTACTGTGTGCAGAGCACTGTACTAAGCGCTTGGGAAGTACAAGTTGGCAATCAATCAATCAATCGTATTTATTGAGCGCTTACTGTGTGCAGAGCACTGTACTAAGCGCTTGGGAAGTACAAGTTCCCAAGCAACATATAGAGATGGTCCCTACCCAAAAGCGGACTCACAGTCTAGAAGGGGGAGACAGACAACAAAAGAAAACATATTAACAAAATAAAATAGAGTAAATATGTACAAGTAAAATAGAGTAATAAATCTGTACAAACATATATACATCATTGATAAAATAAGTAGTAAATATGTACAATAGAATAATAAATCTGTACAAATATATATCTGGGAAGGAGGCAGGGTGGGGGGATGGGGAGGGGGAGAGGAAAAAGGGGGCTCAGTGTGGGAATCAATCAATCAATCAATCGTATTTATTGAGCCCTTAGCTTAATGAAACCAGAGGCTGTGTCTACGATCAGATCCATCAGTGGTATGTGCAGAATACTGTCCTAAGCACTTGGGAAGTGTACAACGTAACAGAGTTGGTAGATATGATCCCTGCCCTCAAGGAGCTCACAGCTGTACTCTTCCAAGCACTTAACACAGTGCTTTACACCGAGTATAGACTCAACACATACTATAGACTAAGTGCTCAATAAATACTACTAATTAATTTCATAATTACACTTCTGCAATAAAATGCAATTAATGTGTGGTTAATTTGTATTAACAACCCTCCACAAAAACTCTTCAAAGGTTTAATTTTGTTTGACTTTTCTGCACAAAGAGGTTGCCAGCCTCTGTTCTGAAGGAACAACAACAGGTCCCCAACAATCTAAAGCCATGGGACACCAGGATTCCTTGGCATTCATATTAGATCGAGACATTGATTATGTAATGCTAGAATCACTTCTGTTGGCTCAAGTCAGCAGATATTAATTTAGCCATCTCCAAATTTTCGAAACAAAGGGGTAGCCGCTGTAACAAAAACCACCGGAAGAGTGAGATAGATATTAATTTGCCACCATTCTATAATCTGAAAATAGAATGAAAGTCCTCGATGAGGATGAAACAGTTGGGAGACCCAAAATGCAGGGCATTTTTTCTTTAAAACTACAACGCTTCAATCCGAAAAAACAATAACGGGAGTGAGGTCTTCATTAAAGTGGCCCGATGGGTTTGTTAAGTTGGCCAAAATCTGATTTGCATCTTCTCTGAATTGCAAAAAAACCAATGCTACCGTTGCACGCCAGGGATGGGTTTGTATTTTCACACTTTTGTTTGACACAGTACCAACATGACTACCTCTTACAGGGGACTGCCCGTAATGGAAGGATTTAATCATATCATCTGGTGGTAGTTTATATGAAGAAGACGGTAGAGAAAAGGGAAGGGGGAAGAAAGAAGAGTGTGCGCGCATCTTCACTTAGAGTGGAGAGATGGAGCCTAACGTATTTTTCCAAATTAGATATTAGTTGGAGAGCTGTAAGATTTTTTAAAATGGAGCGATAAATTAACTCCTAAACTTAATGTTTCCTGCCCTCCAAATTTTATGCTGCATTGTTCCTATTCTTAATCCATCCATCGCCCTGACAGGATGCACTGAGGATGGTTAACCTGCAGAAAACCTTGGTGTTCCCCGGAGGAAAGGTGCTATGGAAATGAAAAAGAAGATCAATAAATAAAATCCATTAGCTACTGAGTGTCTGCAGGCCAAAATCTGTTCTAAGGAACTAATGTACAGAGTCAAAGGCACTAGGGGAGGGAAAAAAAGGCTTATGGAAATCGATTTCAAGAATCTGAGCTCAGAGATTTTACACAAATTCTACCTTAGAGTTTAATGCACACTGCAATGACGTTTCCTTCATTCGGTTCTGGACCTCTGTACTGGCACCATTTTGCAGCAATACTTCTATGATCCCTTGATAACCCCAGCGAGCGGCTAAGTGAAGAGGAGTATCTCCTTTTTCATTCCCAATATCTAGTCTACAAGAATGGACATCGTAGTAGACTAAAGCCTTCACACACTGGAAAAGAGACCAAGGAGTTAAAGCAACCACTTTGACATATACACCTGATAAAAACAACTTTAAATCATTTGCATGTTCTTTCAGGTAACTAGTTAATGCTAGCTACAATTTCTAGCTAGCAAAGGGGACATTGATATAAACGTCTAAAAATAAAAAGTTAAAAAAAATCCAATAGAACAAGAATTTTTAAAATAGCATGTTTCCTCTGTTATTGGTATAAATTGCAACTTATCTGTTTCCTTCCTTTGACTGTACAACAGGTGTTGAATAGCATGGCCTAGTGGAAGGAGCACAGGCCTGGAAGCCAGAGTTCCTGGGTTCTTACCCCAGCTCTGCCACTTGTTTGCTTTGTGACCTCACACAGGTCACTTAACTTCTCTGTGCCTCAGTTACCTTATCCATAAAATGGGGATTAAATCCTACTCCCTCCTATCTAGACTGTGAGCCCCACGCAGAACAGAAACTGTGTCCAACCTGATAAACTCTGTATCTATCCCAGTGCTGAAAACAGTGCTTGGCACATGGTAAATGCTCAACAAATCAATCAATCGGTGGTATTTGAGCACTTACTGTGTGCAAAGCACTGTACTAAGTACTTGGGAGAGTACAATATAACAGAGTTGGTAGATACATTCCCTGCCCCCAGTGAGCTTGCAGTCTAGAGGGAAGTACCATAAATACCAATGGACATCAGTTCTAATGTCAGATGCAATATTATCACAGTGCTCGCTTGGTTCATTATATAGCAATTACTTACATCCTCATGACCGTAAGTGCAGGCTAAATGAAGAGGAGTATTGCCGTTATTGTCTTGAACATCTGCACTTGCCTGATAGTGCAACAGCAGAAGCTTAAAAAGGAAAATAAAGTCAACATTCCAACACCAGGACATTAATAGACATATGCAGAATAGCTGAAGCAACTTAGGCAACGTAGAAAAATCACTGTGGTACAACCCTAACTTTTAAAAATTGTTGCCCTGTGCCATACCAATTTTAACTCAATAGGTGTTTCTGATCACTCTGCTTAAACAATGCCACAATTGTGGATGGCTGAAACAGTACCTTTAACGTGCCTCCCTGACGGTAAAAGATTATAGTAAGGTCAAGAATGAAATGGTCATTCATCTACTAGTCTGAGATTCGCAAGACGTAGATACTGATATACCTGGGAATGGCAAATTAAGAATATCCCATTTGTCCAAGGCAATTCCCCTTCTGGGTTTAACTCACATTTTTTACCATTAGAACCAGAGACGTGAAAGTAACCTCAAGAGGTTATCTGGTCCAAGCTCTAATTGAACACACTTCTCCTGTTGAACACAATTCTTCCTTATTATGTTGGGCATGTCGATTCACCTCAATTTAAAGGTTACGTAAACACAAAAAAAGATTACCACTGTGTTCCAACAACAAAACAATACCTGTATGAAGCAATTGACTTTCCTAACCTTCCTGGCTTTCAAATTATCAAAAAAACAAAGTCGTTATGTGCAGAGTGCATGTTCATGAATATGATCAGACATACAATTAAGATTAGCAAAATATATAAATGAGGTAATTTGGGAATGACCTGTTAAAAAAAGCACACACCCTAGTTTATGAGACTCAAGTGGTGCACTGTGAGTTAAAATTCCAACTTAATGTTTTGATTTTTAAATGGAAGAGATGATGCAAGGGAAGTTGAAAACTTAAAATTTCCGATTTGGGAGTCAGCCAGAAGATTTTCCCATCTGGATTCACAAGGAAAACCCTACTGAAGTAACAGCTTTTTCTATTGGAAGGTGAATAGGACTAGGAGTCAGAAGATGCGTGTTCTAATCCAGGCTCAGTGACCTTGGGCAAGTCATTTAACCTCCTCGGGCCTCAGTTTCCTCATATGTGCAAGACAGATAAGATACCTGTTCTCTCTACCCCTTGGACTATGAACACTTTCGGGGACAGTGCATGTGTCCGATCTGATTAGCTTGTATCTTAGTCCAGAATTCACTACGTAGTAAGATTTCACTAGTGTAACCTATTAAGAATTTTCAGATTCCTTTAGAGCCGTGTCTACAAACACAAACTGGCTAGGTCAGCATGGGAAAACCAACTTTTGTTTTAAAAAAAAATCCTCAACTCACATTTTTCTTGGTGGGGCAAATGCAACCAATTCTATTTCCACGCAAATTGAAATTACTAAGTCATACATTGTATCATCACCTTTCACGATCAGGCTGAAAGCCATTTGGTTCAGAGTATGCACAAGTGAATTGAAAAAAAAATCCAAGTCACTTTTCTCTCTTTGTGCTTCCCAACTAGTACACGAATCCATGTGATGGACAGCCATTGCCTGGGAGTGATGGGGCTTATTAGACTGTAAACTCATTGTGGGCAGGGAATGTGTCTGTTTATTGTTGTATTATACTCTCCCAAGTGCTTAGTACAGTGCTCTGCATACGGTAGGTGTTTGAATATGATTGACCGATTAGTAGTGCTCCCCTCACCCTGCCTGGACTCAATAAGCAATAAGTCAATTGCAATAAGTCTCCCCAGGATGACAGCATGGTGAGAGCACAGAAATGAAACTGAAAAGCTTGAAATATTCCTTGCTAATCCAACAGATTTACTGAGGTCGGTATTCTCAGACAGTCTCAGAAGAATGATGAATACTTTGTGCCAAAGAACCTCTCCATGCTAAATGCTGGCATAAACCCAAGTATTAAATCTGTCCCATGTAGATTTAGGATTTAAAATTATCCACGAGTGAAATATTTTTAACAAAATTTGCCCAAGCAGAACTACTATTTATCTGGATAATTCAAATCCAAGATTACACAGTTTATTTGTTTTGTGCTAAACTAGACTGATTACTTTAAGTTCATAGTTCTTTGCATGAAATTATTCCTATAGTCCAATGTAGTAAAGTACCTCCAAATTGTTGGACACAAGTCTAGGCAAATGGAAATCTTGCACCATGCAAGAGAAGCAGCGTGGCTCAGTGGAAAGAGCGCGGGCTTGGGAGTCAGATGTCATGGGTTCAAATCCCAGCTCAGCCACTTGTCAACTGTGTGACCTTGGGCAAGCCACTTAACTTCTCTGTGCCTCAGTTACCTCATCTGTAAAATGGGGATTAAGACCGTGAGCCCCACACGGGACAACCTGATCACCTTGTATCCCCTCCAACCACTTAGAACCGTGCTTTGCACAGAGTAAGCGCTTAACAAATACCATAATTATTATTATTATTATTATGCAAGGAAAGAAACATTTAAGTTTATGCTGATTTTTAAAAATTGAAAAAGTTAAGCTACAAGAGCAAGGTCTCGCCCATCCAAGTTCTAGCCAATCAAGCTAGGCTTTTAAATAGTCAACGTGTCCTGGTAAAATACAGAGAGTCAGAAATGCAGTGGGCTTTAAGTTAGAGTTAACTAATACTTCTCATTAAACCCAGATAGGCAGACAGTCAATCTGGAGCCCATGGCTTCACATGAGTCAACCAATGAAACCTGTCCATGAAGTTCTCACACAACATGCTATCAAATAGGAACCAAAATTTTTTTTTAAAAACCTGTCATTTGAAATTCAGGGCAATGATGCCATTGCTTCCTGAAACCGCAGATTGCTTACTGTAACATTCTGAAATCCCTTCTGACAAGCGAGGTGAAGAGGTGTTGACCCATGATAATCTGTTGCATTCACCACGGCCCCTTTCGAAACCAGCAGATCAATAAGGGATGCCTGACCTATGGAGAACATAAGTATTTTTAAATTGAAGTTTGTAATTAGGGATTGGAAGGTTGGGGGGGGGGGGGGACGGGGACGTTTCCTATTCCTATCAAACCATCAAATTCCAACCCTGCCCCTTCTATCGGATTTATTTTACGTGCAGCACTGATTTTCTTAACAGCTCTTTCACTTGAGAACTCGTATTCATTCTTACAATTCATTCATTCAATCGTATTTATTGAGCGCTTACTGTGTGCAGAGCACTGTAATAAGTGCTTGGGAAGTACAAGTAGGCAACATATAGAGACGGTTCCTACCCAACAACGGGCTCACAGTCTAGAAGGGGAGACAGACAACAAAACAAAACATAACATGACAAAAAAAACCATGTAGACAGGTGACAAAACATGTAGACAGGTGACAAACAATCTAATTAAACAATCTAAGTGTGCCTTAAGGGGAAAAAGAATGGAAATCTTAGAAAGTATGCTGCCTTGGACATGTAAGATTTAAGGGTGTTAAAGGCCAGGTGACAAAACTGTGGAGAAAAATATCTAGTACAAGTGAACTGATCTTAAAAATTTTGAAGTCTGCAGAAAAGCCCAAATTCACAATGAACTTTTCCTGCCTGTCCTCTTATAGTGCTTAGGGCCAGAGAATGAAAAAAGGGATTGCATTATTTATATTACCTTTATTCTCCATCCTGACCAACATTTAAAGAGGAATATACTAATCTTCACCTTCCAGCTCAAAAGATATACTCTTAACTATCAGAGCTTCTGGCCTGGAATGCGCTCCCTCCTCGTATCCAACAGACAATTACTCTTCCCCTCTTCAAAGCCTTATTAAAGACACATCTCCTCCAAGAGGCCTTCCCTGATAAAGTCGTCCTTTCCTCTTCTCCTACGCCCTTCTGTGTTGCTCTGACTCACTCCCCTTATTCACCCCCCTTCCCAACCCCACAGCACTTATGTACACTTACGTATATTAATGTCTGTCTCCCCCTCTAGACTGTAAGCTCGTTACGGACAAGGAATTTGCCTGTTTATTGTTATATTGTACTCTCCCAAGTGCTTAGTACAGTGCTTTCCACACAGATTTGCACCCAGCACTCAATAAATACAATTGAATGAATGAAAGCTGAAACTGTTTAGAAACAAACTGGCAATGTACTTGGAATTAAGAGAAAACCTTCCTGTTGGAGTGAATAACACAAATATTCCCCACTCCTTTCATATCCCCCTTTAGCCTCTTAACACTTAAAGACAATTATACCTACCACAAATAGCTGCTATGTGCAGTGGAGTATAGCCTCTGTCGTCTCTGGAAAATGGAGTGACCACTGAAGGATCATTCAGCCTCCTACACGCCAGAAGGAAAAAAAAAATCAATCAATAAAAGAATCCACCAAACTTTCTACGGACATTTCACAATTATTTCAGTCTTTCGTCTGAACACAAGTCCTAATGCACTGCATTAGGCGTAGTTTTTCTTCCAGTCCCCATCTTTTATAACTAATGATGGCATTTGTTTAATTTAATTGTATTTGTTAAGCACTTACTATGTGTGCACTGTTCTAAGTGCTGGGGTGGATACCAGTCCCTGTCCACATGGGGCTCACAGTTTTAGTCCCCATTTTACAGATGAGGTAGCAAGCACAGAGAAGCTAAGTGACTTACCCAAGGTCACACAGCAGACAAGTGGCACCACTGCCATTTGTCACACCACTGCCACTGAACAGAAGTCTTGGATTGCAATCAGGCCTTTTCTTCCAGTTAAGCATCAGTTTGTGATATGAGCTTACTCTGGAGTAACCTTTACTGTATCCATGATTCCAAGTCCCAACAAGCAGATTTTCCCCAAGCAAGTTGTGTCTTCAAGAAGGAAAAAACTTACCCAGAGACCAACTTTTCACAGTTGTCACAGAAGCACAGAGGGTGACACATTTTTTGAACAGTGTCCTTATCGTGGTCATCTTGACTTAGCAGTCTCTCCACTTCTTCCTGGTTACCGGAAGCAACATGCTACAAAAAGTCCGGAGGAGGGTAGAGATCACAAAATATTCTGAAAACAGTTACAGCTACTCCTGAAAGACTATAGAAATTCACCCTCCTACTAGTGCCTGCAATGGTAAACTTTAAATTTTACCCCAGAAGTAACTGAATTGGGGAAAAAATTAACTATGAATATATTGCACGGAGTAGGGGGTTATATACTACAATAATGATGTTCACTGTTGAGATGTGGGCTGGTTCCAGCCCACGCCGAGCCTATTTAAACATCAATTCAAAACAGATTTAAAGTGGATCAAACTTGTCCAAGATTCCTTCCCAGTTGGTACTACCGAGCTCTTATAGTTGTTCCATGAGCTGCTGGGTGTTGATGACCCATCAGCAAGGTAATAATAATAATAATGATGGCATTTATTAAGCGCTTACTATGTGCAAAGCACTGTTCTACGTGCAGGGGAGGTTACAAAGTGATCTGGTTGTCCCACGGGGGGCTCACAGTCTTCATCCCCATTTTACAGATGAGGGAGCTGAGGCCCAGAGAAGTTAAGTGACTTGCCCAAAGTCACACAGCTGACAATTGGCGGAGCCGGGATTTGAACCCATGACCTCTGACTCCAAAGCCCGCACTCTTTCCACTGAGCCATGCTGCTTCTTGGTGAAGCAATGTGGCCTAGTGGATAGAGATGGGTCTCGGGGTCAGAAGAACCTGGGTTCTAATCCCAGTTCTGCCATGAGTCTGCTGTGTGACCTTGACTAGTCATTTTACGTCCCTTTACATCAAACACATTCTGAATTATCCTTAATTCCAGATAATTTTCCATGCCTTACCTTAAACAAGCAATCAATAGGGGTAGAGCTTATTTGGGAGAGTATGTTCATTTTTTGCCTAAAGAAAAGTTTATCACTAAATCCTCCAGACGCCTAGAAGAAAAAACAAGAACACCATTTCACTGAAAACTATCTATGTATGTTTACACATGCAGCCATCCCTCAAATACATATCACTAAAACTAGAAAACTATAATTTCTTGTTGAAACAAAACAGCTTTTCCTACCTTTTCCCCATTCATCAAAAAATAGTCTACTTTATTACAATGGGAGATTTCTATTTCCACTTTGACACATATGCTTGCTGTTGGTTCAAGATTTCCAGACACTAATAGTAATAATGGCATTTATTAAGCACTTACTATGTGCAAAACACTGTTCAAAGCACTGGGGAAGTTACAAAGGGATAAAGTTGTCACACGAGGGGCTCACAGTCTGAATCCCCATTTTACAGATGAGGTAACTGAGGCCCAGAAAAGTTAAGTGACTTGCCCAAAGTCACACAGCTGACAATTTGCGGAGCAGGGATTTGAGCCCACTGTTGGGTAGGGACTGTCTCTATATGTTGCCAATTTGTACTTCCCAAGCGCTTAGTACAGTGCTCTGCACATAATAAGTGCTCAATAAATACGATTGATGATGATGACTCCAAAACCCATGCTCTTTCCACTGAGCCACGCTGCTTCTCTACACTATACAGACCATTAGCAGAAGATCTAAAAGTAGCTGCTTCTTTTTAACCAATGTCACATTTAGAGGTGTACGTGCCTCGCTATACAATTATGTCATCCTAGATGATGAAGTAAAAAAACAATCAAGCCAGCAAATTTTTTAGGAGACTGACAGAGAGAGGTGACAGTGTGGTATCAATTTCAGACCACAGAGAATCACAGTGATGCAGCAGCAGTAATTAGTGTTTTACGTTGTTACAAGGCATGGATTTCTTGCCCAGTTTTATTCGTGTCACTAATAAGCATTCTCATCAAATGAAATGTCAGGAGAAGAAATGATAAGACAGGAAGAGCCCTGCTTATCCTCACAGGACTTCATGGACTTGCAAGGCCTCTGGCCCATCCTCAGAGCATGGATTTGGGAGTCAGAAAGACCTGGGTTCTAACCCCGGCTCTGCTATTTGTCTGCGGTGTGACTCTGGGCAAGCCACTTCACTTCTCTGTGCCTCAGTTACCTCATGTGCAAAATGGGGAAAGACTGTGAGCACCATGTGGGACTGTGTCCAAACTGATGATCTTGTATCTAACCCAGCGCTTAGTACAGGTCCTGGCACTTAGTAAGCGCCTAACAAATACCTACCCCCACTAAAAGAAAAAAAAAGGAACCCAATAAAAGGGATGTCACAACAGCAGGGAAGGATGAGATAATATGGCAGAGAGGATGAGGGAATCCCTATGATCACCAACACTGGGAAAACTGGGGGAGCAGACATGCTGGCTCCATTTCAAGCCCCTTTAAAGCTGCAAGGGGCAGGGAGGGCCAGCTATGGCTGCTCACCCAGCCCAAAAAGCTTTGGGTGCAAAGCCAATGGCTTCATCTATTCTATTTATTTTATTTTGTTAGTATGTTTGGTTTTGTTCTCTGTCTCCCCCTTCTAGACTGTGAGCCCACTGTTGGGTAGGGACTGTCTCTATATGTTGCCAGCTTGGACTTCCCAAGCGCTTAGTACAGTGCTCTGCACACAGTAAGCGCTCAATAAATACGATTGATTGATTGATTCATCGCCTTCTCTTGCCAATCCCATGGGGCACTGGCCCTCCTCGTCCCCATGGAGCTGGCACCCCTAGAACCACACTTGCACACGTAGATAAAGGTCACTCCATCAGTAACAGCACTTTGAAACATGAAGGATTTTTTTCACATACATGTGTGTATCCTAGAATGCGTCTATATCTCATCATCATCATCATCATCATCAATCGTATTTATTGAGCGCTTACTATGTGCAGAGCACTGTACTAAGCGCTTGGGAAGTACAAATTGGCAACATATAGAGACAGTCCCTACCCAACAGTGGGCTCACAGTCTAAAAGGGGGAGACAGAGAACAAAACCAAACATACTAACAAAATAAAATAGAATAGATATGTACAAGTAAAATAAATAGAGTAATAAATATGTACAAACATATATACATATATACAGGTGCTGTGAGGAAGGGAAGGAGGTAAGATGGGGGGGATGGAGAGGGGGACGAGGGGGAGAGGAAGGAAGGGGCTCAGTCTGGGAAGGCCTTCTGGAGGCCTTCTCTTACCAAATATTCAAATACAATTATACACAATACAGGGCAGGGAAAATGTCTACCAAATCTGTAGTATTGCACTCTCCCAAGCACTTAGTACAGTGTGGTGCATACAGCAAGCACTTGATAAATACCATGGATTGATTGAAAATAATCAAGAATTAAACCAATCGTGAATTTACATTTTTCGTCCAGAGTGACATCTAAAGCAGCATGGTGTAGTGGATACAGCATGAGCCTGAGAGTCAGAGGGTCATGGGTTCTAATCCTGGATCTGCCACTTGTCTGCTGTGTGACCCTGGGCAATTCACTTCACTAGGCCTCAGTTACCTCATCTGTAAAATGGGGATTGAGACTGTGAGCTCCACATGAGACAGAGACTGTGTCCAACTTGATTTGCTTGTATCCACCCCAGAGCTTAGTACAGTGCGTGGCACATAGTAAGCGCTTAACAAATAGCAATATCATTATAATTATTAATAAAGGTGTAGCCTACAAAACAGAAATATGAACATAAAAATTAGCCTGTCCATTCATAGTGCACAGTCCTTGCACTTATGAACATATGCTTCCCAAGCACTTAGTACAGTGCTCTGCACACAGTAAGCACTCAATAAATACGATTGAATGAATGAATGAAAAACATGGGTGTCACCATCCAGAAATGTCATTAACTTTCCTAATTAAGTCAGCTCTCTCTTGGAAATGTTTATTTTGATATTTACAAAATCATGACCAACTAATCTGATGGACCTTTCTCATACTGTACAAATAAATGGTGTCCCAGAGATAATGAATACCTAACCAAATTGGATTGCTCAGCTCTTTTGTAGGTGGAACTTAAACACTGATATTTAACGCTCTTTGCCTTTATATTCTTGCTTCCACAGATTAGTGGACAGGGAGATTAAAAATTCTGTTACAAATTTATGCCCATCATCACCATGGAAGAATCTAAATCAAAGGGAGAAGGTGAACACTATTTTTTTTAAGTGGTATTTTCTAAGCACTTACTGTGTGCCAGGCACTGTCCTAAGCACTGGGGTAGATGAAAGCTAATCAGATTGGACACAGTCCATGTCCCACACGGGGCTTACAGTCAATCCCCATTTTACAGATAAGGTAACAAGCACAGAGGAAGTAAAGTGACTTGCCCAAGGTCACAGAGCAGTCAAGTGACTGAACTGGGATTAGAACCCAGGTCCTCTGATTCCAAGAATCACGCTCTTTCTACTAGATCATGCTGCTTCTTAACACTATTTAAATTTTGTTCTCTGTCTCCCCCTTCTAGACTGTGAGCCCACTATTGGGTAGGGACTGTCTCTAGATGTTGCCAACTTGTACTTCCCAAGCGCTTAGTACAGTGCTCTGCACACAGTAAGCGCTCAGTAAATACGATTGACTGATTGATTGAATGCTTGCTGTCACATAGCAGTAGAATAGGTTCATCAAGGTGGATTCTTTCAGATCCCACCTGAAAGCTATCACTTTCTGGGGCCCTTCTCTGTGTGAGACTTTTATTCCTACCCTCTGGACTCAAAATACACTTTCAGCTCATTGAAACAACAAAAATGGAGAAAATGAAACTCTTACAGAAGGCTTCTCAGAGAGGTTTCCTTGACGGATGTACTCTATCGCCGCCTCAATTGAGGTCAGGCAATATCCCAGTTCATCTTTCGTGGAGCTACTGAATCTAAAGTTTTTGATGTAACTCAAGTTTGCCATCCTACAGAGGGGTAAAAGAAATAAAAAGTCAGTGCAGTTGTTTTCTACATTGGAGCTTTGGAGGCACGAAGACTGGTCATGATAATGACAATAACAAACCTGCTTAACCACAGAGAAATTGAAATGCTCACAGCTTTGGTTCAAATTTACATCAAACTGAGGTCAATCCCCTTAGAGTTTGACCTATAACTACAGAAAGACAGCTATATTTTTAGCTCAGTTGAGAGGTTCTATGTAAGCTTACCATGAAGGGGAGAGCTCCAGCTGAGTTGGTGACAGCTGAGGCAGTAATAACAATAATAATAACAACAACAGCGCTTTAAAGGCACATAGTAAGCGCTTAATAAATGCCATCATTATTATTATTTATTATTGCTCACTGGGTGCAATGCACTGCAGCATGACCTAATGGATAGAGCACGCGCTTTGGAGTCAGAAGCTCATGGGTTCTAATCCTGGCTCCGCCACTTGTCTGCTGTGTGGCCTTGGGCAAGTCACTCTACTTCTCTGTGCCTCAGTTACCTCATCTGTAAAATGGGGGTTAAGACTGGGAGCCCTAAACGGGACACGGACCGTGTCCAACCCGATTTGCTTGGCTCCACCCCGGCACTTAATACAGTGTCTGGCACATAGTAAGCGCTTAACAAATACCACAGTTATTATTCTTCTGATGTGGCCCACTTCTGCCCACAGGAAGTTTACACTCCAATGGGCAGTGAAGAACATTTAAGAAAAACCTAGAGAGAGTAAACTTGAGATAATAGCAGACTAGGAGTAGAAGTAATTTCTGACCCCAGGACCTGGCTCAGGGATGATAAAGATGTTATGATGCTCTTTGCCTGCTGTTGTTGATATCTTTTTTTCACTTCTTAAGATTCTTGCTAACAAGAACAGGAAGCAGCGTGGCCTAGTGGGTTCTAATCCCTGCTCCGCCCCTTGTAGGCTGTGGGTAGTCACTTCACTTCTCTGTGCCTCAGTTACTTTATCTGTAAAATGGGGGTTATGTCTCGAGAGCCCCCTGTAGGACCTGGACTGGTGTCCTACCTAATAAGCTTGTATCTTCCCCAGGGCTTAGTAAAGGCTAGCCTGGCACATAGTAAGCACCTAACATATGCCATTAAAAAAGGCATTAGCTTAATTCCAAGGCTGCAGTTCCCGGGATTCATTCATTCATTTATTTAATCATATTTATTGAGCGCTTTTATTTATTTAATCATATTTATTGAGCGCTTACTGTGTGCAAAGCACTGTACTAAGGGATTGGGAGAGTACAACATAACAACACACACATTCCTGTGACATCCTGTCCTCTGGAGCAACAAAAATCCGTGCAGGGACTCCTTCATTTGTGTCAATGAAGCACATGAGCGCTTGCTCCAATGAATGCTGGTCCATGACAGCCCTTTTGTTCCAGATCCCTTCACAAAGAAATGCAACTGGGGAGGCTGCATTTCTATGGGGATGGAGTCCAGCTGGAGGCATCTTCCTGAGTCTCACGAGGGGAATCCGGCCTCATTCCCAGTTTGAGTTCCCCATGGAACAGCACTGTGACCTACCTCTTTAAAATAAGTCCCAGCCCCTCTGAGGGAACTGATCTAGAGCACTGACACACCCAGAAATTACAGGTATCCCAAGCTGCCATAGAATTTGGGTACTCTGGGGGATGCCTACCATAAAAAGGAATATTATTGGCACTGCGCAAAGGCACACAAGGGCAGTAATATGGCCCTACCTGTCTACAGAGGCATACAACATCCCCAGATATTGCCCTGGCAAGGGAGCGAATGGACTGTGTCGCCCAAACATAAATTTGCGGAAGATACCCATCACGATGAGTTCACAAGCCCTCGACCTGCTATCTACATAGCAAGAGAATCAAGGTCAGGGTGGCTGCTAAGCTTTCTCTATAGAGTTAAATTTATTAACTCTGCATCCTTTACTTTTGCCTAGAAAGTGATTATCTGCAAAACAATATTAATAATGGCTTTGTTAAGTGCTTACTATGTTCCAAGGACTGTATTAAGTGCCGGGGAAGACAAAAGACAATCAGGTTGGAAACGGTCTCCATGCCACTAGGGAATCACAAGCTAAGTAGGAGAAAGAACAGGATATGAATTTCCATTTTACAGGAAAGGAAGCTGAGGCACAGAGAAGTTAAATGACTTGCCCAGGGTCACACAGCAGGCAAGCGGCAGAGCGGGACTGGAATCCAGGTCCTCTAACTCCCAGGCTTATGCTCTTTCTACTAGACCACGCTGCTTCTCTGAGCATATTATGAAAGCGATTTAGGAAGCAGCTGTTTTGCAACATAGCATACGTTAAAAATTGCAGAACAAAAAGAATTTGTAAAAAATAAAAGAGGTTTCTTACCAATTAGGAATTTCTGTTTTTATGAGCAAATATAACAGGACTGAGAGCAGATCATCTGCACACATTGTCTCCATGTTAACTGAAGGTGAAAAAAAAATCAAGGATGAATTAAATCATAAACATACCCAGTTCTTACAATGCCAAATTTTCTTTCTTGCACTCTCACACTAAAGAAAACATGTGTTCTTGAACTAAGTTGAACCCCTCGCTAACGTGGACAAGCAAGTTCTTTCTAGACTGTGAGCCCACTGTTGGGTAGGGACCGTCTCTATACGTTGCCAACTTGTACTTCCCAAGCGCTTAATACAGTGCTTTGCACACAGTAAGTGCTCAATAAATACGATCGATTGATTGATTATGGCATTTGTTAAGCACTTACTGTACTAAGTAAGTGCTGGGCCCAAATGAGCTTGTTTCTCAGAAGAACTTTCCCCAGTTTTTCACGGCACTAACAGAAGCTCACAGGAAAACATGCATTACGATAGAACTGAGTGTAAATGAGAATCTTTTAAACACCTTTTCCCATCTCCATGTCCAAAACATACATCCAAGTCCAAATGCTTTTTAGCACAAAATTGCTGCTCAATTTTTTTCTCCCAGCTTACTTGATGTCTGATCTGGGAAAACATATCCTAGCTCTTAAATAAAAATGGCAATTCCAAGCATTGTTATACATTACAGTGACACAGATCTCATGTTACAAAATGTGGACGTCATAGGAACCAGTTTATTCTTGTGGAAATGTACTTAAATAACTTCCCTCACCACAAAATTCCCTCTCAATTTTTCAGAAGGAATTAAAAGACAATGCTTGAATTCATAGGAAGAGGAGAAGGAATGGCAGGTTAATTCACTGAGCGTCTAATGTATGCAGGACTTGGGAGTGTTACCGAGGAAAGAGACAATGTCAAGTATGTGCTTCACTTCCTTTTGTTTTTATATGGTATTTAAGTGCTTGTAAAGGGCCAGGCACTGTATTAATTGCTGGCATAGATGCAAGCTAATCAGGGTGGAAACGGTCCTCGGTTCACATGGGGAATCCCAGTCTTAATCCCCATTTCACAGACGAGGTAACTGAGGCACAGAGAAGTGAAGTGACTTGCCCAAGTCAAAAAGCAGACAAGTGGCAGAGACAAGATTAAAACCCAGATACTTCCGACTCCCGGGCTTGTGATCTATCCACTAGGCAACACAGCTTCTCACCTCTTGTTTTTCTTCTTTTTCCTCCTGCTCCCCTTACTGATAAACATAATTCTTTCTAGGACCCAATGTAATAATCCCTCACTTGTTTTGGGATTGTGAAAATTCTGCCAAAACGTTGGATAACTATGCAGTAAACTGAGTATTTAAAAACATTTTTTCTTAAAGAAATGATTTCCATTTTAATATTACCTCTTTGGGGATTTTATAAATTATATCAAAAAGATAATACTGGTCAAGTACTTCAATCCTTTATTTTAGATTTCTTGGAAAACCACTTTGGCAGGAATTTTGGATTTAATAATTAGAGAGAATTACAATACGTAGGTTTTTGTTTGTTTTTTAGTTTCTCCAGGTGAGGATAACACAGTCAAAGGGGAAGGGATTCTAAAAAACGCACTGAAAGACTTACTATAAACTTGTGCTTCTCGTTGCAGGACTATGTACAGGGTTTATAGCCTCTAAGAGGCAGTAAAAAATCTCAAAATTCAGTTTCTAAAGAGGCAGATTGAGTATGTAACCATTTTTGCTCCTTTGGATTCACTCTCTTTTTGCAGCACTTGTCTCCTTACTATTAATGATATTTATTGAGTGCCTACTGTATGCAGAGCACTATATTTAGCACTTGGGAGCATAGGACAGAGTGGGTAAACCTGATTGAAGCCCTCAAGAACCTTACAATCCTTTTTCAATATCTTTAATGTTGCTGATCACTTGCAGCTAACTTCCTAAATATCTGTGCTTCATCAATGAGAGCAATCTTTTCTGCCTATATTTATATCCCAAGTCTACTTCCTCAACAACTCTAAAACTCCAGTGCTCAACGAGAATGCTTTGTGCCACCAGGATATTGTCTTGAATACCAACCTCTTTGGCTAGGCGACTGCATAATTAGCTGCACCACTTTCCATAGACAAACCAACTTCTGTTGTGGAGAGGTACATTTGTTGAGCTGACCCAGTTCTCGCTTTGCTCGAGGTATGTTAAAGCTATAAAATAATTTGGAAAGACATCTTAAGGGACAAACAGCCTATGAGGTATTTAATGATCCACAAGAGAGCGATTTTATTAAAGTTAGTAGCAAAAATACGTGGCACTGAATGACTGATGTAGAGCGCCAATGAAACGAAACACACTAGGAGTTAAATTGGAAAGGAAATAAAATGCTTGGATGTAGCTTCTTCCTCTCCAAGGAACGACACCAGCAGGAATGGGGCTACGCTTTAGGGATTTTTCAGCTTCCTGCAAAGTCATCCAAAATATCAGCTACTCTAGGACTAACGATGCAGTAGAAATTAGAAAAAAATCTGCAATATATTATGGGCTAGTTTTTGGAAACTAACCGATTTTCAGATTGCTAATTTTATATTTTTTTATGGCATTCATTAAGTGCTTGCCATGTGATAAGAGCTGTAGTAGACATAAGTGATCGAGTTGGACACAGTCCCTGCCCCACCTGGGGCTCACAGACTTAATCCCCATTTTACAGATGAGGTAACAGGCACATAGAAGTGAAGTGACTTTCCCAAGGTCACACAGCAGAAGAGTGGCGGAGCTGGGATTACAATCCAGGTCCTTCTGGTGCTCAGGCCTGTGCTCTTTCCACCTAGGCCACGCTGCTTCTCTATATTTTCTTCCACCAGATGATAAATGGGGTATTTGAGTTGGGACACGGGAGTGGGGGGGAAGTTACATAGTGTAGTTGATTCCCACAATCAGTGACATTTATTGAGCACTTACTGTGCTCAAACACTGTAGTGAGCACTTGACAGAGTACAATGTAACAGAATTGGTAGACATTTTCCCTGATCTGAAGAAGCTTACACAAGGACAAGGAGCCAAACACAGTCCCAAGATCAGCCTTATCAGGTGGTGAGGGTGGTGTGGTGTTTCTAATCTGGGAACTGGAGCTCGCTCCAAGAAGGAATAAAAGACACATTAATGTCAACATACTCGCTGTACCTCAATCTCACCTACCTCGCCAACAAACCCCTTGCCCACATCCTTCCTCCCTCTGGCCTGGAACTCCCTACCCTTTCATAGCCTACAGACAGCCACTCTCCAATCTCAAAAGCCCTATCTACATCACATTTCCTCCAGGAGGGACTGTCCTCATATCCCCTCCTTTTCTCATCATCTCTGCACTTTGTACCACTTAAACACTTGGATTTCCACATAAGCTCCATTTTTATTCATGGCCAGATACTGTCTCATTTCCCCTAGCTGTAATTTATTTTAATATCTGCCCTTCCCCTCCTCCCTAACTGTAAGCATCTTGTGGGCAGGGATCACGTCTGCCAACTCTTATTGCTTACTACAGTGTTCTGTACACAAAAAGTACTAAATAAATGCCGCTGATTGATTGATTGACCTGTTTCATCCCAGGTCACAGTAAAAATAATGACTTTGCCAATGAGTGGGACGATGGCGAGCAAAATGCAGAGCTGGGAGCCAGAGGTGGCATTAGAAAGGAAGAAGGAATAGGATCAGGATTTCCAAGGAGCTGAGATGTCTGGGATCCACAAATTTGGGATGCTTACAGATTTTGGATCTGGGGACTTTTAATCCTTTTTTGTAGCGTTTTTGTTTTTTTAAAAATGGTTCTTGTTAAGCACTTACTATGGCCAGGCTCTCTTCTAAGCGCTAGGATAGATACAAGATAATTGGGTTGGACACAGCCCCACAGGGGACTTGCCCATGGTCACACAGCAGACAAGTGGTGGAGTCAGAATTAGAACTCAGGTCCTTCTGACTCCTATGCCCATGCTCTATCCATTAGGCCTCCCTGTTTCTCACTAGACCAGAAAATTGGCAGAGCCAGGATTAGACCCAGGATTATAAAACTATTTGTCCTCCTACAATCCTCACCTGAACTCAGGCTTAACTCCAATATCTTTTTGCTGGAGGTCTTGAAGGCTCCTTGTAATTTTGTTAAAGGCAGCATCCTACCAACAAGATAAAATAGAGTTTCATATCTTAAAATTGCAGAGGAATTTCCATTATTCAAAAGAAGAACACCTACCTCACTAGCCTCAATAGTTCCCACGTATTTAAAGATCAGATCATAAATATCATGATGTATATACATCTGTGGAGCAAATTAAATTTAGTTTAGAGGGTGATGAGAAAGAAAAAAACTACTTGAAAATTTTCCACTCTCCTTTAGCCTCAGATACTTACTTCAACTGCTTGTTTCATTAGATTCATTTGAGGTTCCTGTTTTGCTAGGATTTTCTAGGCATTAAGAGTTATAGTACAATTTTTAATACGTTTGTGGGTTAAAGACATCAAAACAAGTACCTCTATTTCCAAAGTGTTTTGCTTACCAAATGAGAATCCCTTAGTAACTGCTGGAGACATTTGGTGTAAAGTGCATTAACAGAATCCTGTGCAAAAAGATTGAAAAACAGCATTTCTTTAAATTAGAAGTCATGACAGTCAAGAAGCAGAAAAGTACTGAAACAAAAATACTCGATATATTCTTAAGCTAAGAGGCCAGATAAACAGCCCCATTTACTTAAAACAAAATTACTTTCCTCAATTTTAACAAATCAAAACTATTTCTTATTAAAATCAAAACAGGTTACTATGTAATGACGGAGGCTCTTCCTTTCAAATTCTCTGAAGGTCCTATGGAAAGACACGATGTTTTTATCAAATCTTTCAGAATGTCGTCCCAAAAATTCTCTTACATCTTCGATTGTTGTCAGGGAGAAGGAATTTGTTGGGATCAAAGATTCTTCTGTAACAAAATCAACTGATCAGTGTATCTGAAGGCTTCAGCCTATCTAGATGGTTGTGAGGCTTTCCTTCCTAACACACCCATTTCCCAAATGAGTAACAGTACCAAATCTTTTGTGAAATTTGAGGTTTTTAGATGCCAGAAGGGTAACAGTTCACAGTCCAAAGATAAAACAATAACTTATTCTAGCTAACCAAGTGCAGGCAAAAGAACCACGATGTTTTTAGCATTATTCTTAAAAACAAATTACATGATTTCGATGAAAATAAATAGCTAATCAACAGTTTTTAAAAATGATTTTCCTTTAAGAGAGGCCCTATTATGGATGCTAATTTAGAATACTACTTTTTGAGTCTACTAAAATTTTTATAATTGTTGTAATACTTTGAAAGTCTTTTTAAATCTTATTAACTGTGTACTTGCATCCAGAAGGAATCCCCACAGCACTTATGTACATATCTGTTAATTATTTACATTAATGTCTGTCTCCCCTCTAGACTGTAAGCCACTGTGGGTTGGGAATGTGTCTAGCAACTCTGCTGTATTCCCCCGTACAGTGCTTTGCACAGGGTAAGTGCTCAATAAATACCTTTGATTGATTGAATCAAAAAGTTAATAATCAAATTTATAAATCAGTATGTGCATGATAAAAAGCAACTCCTCCACCCCGAAAAATATACCTGAGGTCTCTTTCTTTTCCAAAGGATGAGCTATACACAATATGCTAAAGCTTTCTTCTTTTTCATTGTAGAACGTTTCTTCAAAGAGAATTGGTACTGACAGGGGATAGTGGAAACCGGTTCCTAATTTAATCCTGTTGCCTTGAATTAAAACTTCCTGAAAGTAGAAAGTTGGATAAGCAGCAATTTATAACATTTATATTTTACCACAATGAATTAAAAGATTCGAACCTCCAGGTAAGATGATCAAATTAGACTTTATTTTAAGAGCTAAACACACTTTTCAAATTAGCCTTTATTTCAACGGCCTATGCAAATTCCTTTCAGCAGGTCGCAAGATGAGAAATCTTTCTTCAACAAGTCACTGAAACGAGGACAAAGAATTCCTCTCCTTTTATCCAACTACCTCAAATTATTTTGAGAGGGTAATCTCATTCTTTTCACAGTGCAACATGAGAGGAAAAAATATACATTTTCTGTGCTTGAGAAAAGAAAAGATTTAAGTATTCTATTTCAACTGGATTTCAGCTTCACAAGGATTCCATTTAATAGGATGGTTCTTCCAGAACTAGATTTGAAGAGAAAACAAAATCCTTGCACAGCCTTCTACAAGTACTACACAAATGCTTCCTTATTTCTTGACAAACTCTTTTCCCCCCATTAAAAGCATGAGAATACTCCAAGTGCCCCTTTTCAATATTAACACAGCAGTCATAATTCATTCATATACCACACCTTTGATTTAGCAACAAAAATGCCACCAATCTTGCTTCTATTTCTTAATAGCACTAACTATAAACAATTTACATCTGAAAAGACTCCAGTTTTATAAACTACAATTGTCACTGAACTGATAAAAATGGGATTCCAAGAAACAGAAAGCAGCTGATGGCCAATCTCCCCCTTCCTGGATTCAGCTCCCTATTCTCCAAATAACTGAGCCCAAGAACAGACTGGGGGATTTAATCCATAGCCCTACACTTTTCATTGTTGTTGGTTTTTAAAAAGCCAACCCTCAAAATCACTGAACCCTGCAGAAAAAAAAAAGCCAACCTTCACTCCCCAGCATCCCTTTCAGCAAAAACCTTTGTCTTATGGCACCAATCTATCCCTAATAATAATAATAATAATGGCATTTGTTAAGCGCTTACTATGTGCAAAGCACTGTTCTAAGCGCTGGGGAGGATATAGGGTAATCAGGTGTCCCACATGGGGCTCACAGTCTTAATCCCCATTTTACGGATGAGCTAACTGAGGCCCAGAGAAGTTAAGTGACTTGCCCAAGGTCACACAGCTGACAATTGGTGGAGCCGGTATTTGAACCCACGACCTCTCACTCCCAAGCCCGTGCTCTTTCCATTGAGCCACGTCCCTAGGTACTTTCAGTCCAAACACTCAAGCAGAGATATCATTCCAAGATACTTCTTAGAAGGCACAGGAAACCAAATTTAACACCATGAACTTTTAAGAAAAAAATAGTTCTCTGACCTTTAGAACCAGACCAAAGGAGAAAAATTTTGCTTAAGAAATCTCCCCTTTCATTCTTATTTGTGTACTATGCTTACCCCTTGCTACTGAGGGAAATCACTATCAGAAGAAGCATATTTGAAGGCTTCGATTTTAATTACCCCTCACTCAATCTTAAAGACCCTACTGCTCCCTCCCACCAAAATACACACACACACACACCCTCCTATTGAATTACTTAAAACAAGGAACAAATACCTTTCCATTTAAGGTCTGAAAACTCTCTTCGGCTGGTTTTAAAACGTATGAGTCAAACTCACAAGTAGATTGAATGTTGCTTGACAGACTTCCTTTGCATGGCACCAAAACCTAGAAGAATAAGCAATCATTTAAATAGATAACTGTTTTTCCAAATCTTTTCAAAAATGGAGAATTTGTCTAGATTTTTTAAAATGCTATCATATTTGAAGCTAGATTTAATATCTTGAAGGGTTAAAGAAATCCAAGGCCCACATTCTTCCGCTACAGGTTTCCACACCTCCTCCTCTGGTGCCCACATGAGACAGTTGCACCCTGTGTCTCTTTCCTGCTGCCACTCCTGTCAATGGGCTGCCTGCTTATCCTCTGGGAAACAGCTGTGCCCATCTTAGCGCTTAGTACAGTGCCTGGTACACAGTAAGCACTTAAACACCATCATCATTATTCTTATTAATATTAAGCAGGATCCTGGGGCGAGCCTATGGAATGGGGGATAAGGGAGAGGAGGGAAAATCAGGAAGATAGTAATAATAATTGTGGTATTTAAGTGCTAACTATGGAGCAGGCACTGTGCTAAGCACTAGTTAGATACACGGTAATTGGGTTGGACACAGTCCCTGTCCCACACTGGGTTCCAGCCTTCATCCCCATTTTACAGATGAGGTAACTGAGGCACAGAGAAGTGAAGTGACTTTCCCAAGGTCTCACAGCAGATGTGGCGGAGCTGGAATTAGAACCCAGGTCCTTCTGACTCTCTAGTGTTTACTTTGTGTCAGGCACTGTACTAAGCGCTGGGATAGGTACAAGATAATCAGGTTGGACACAGTCTGTGTCCCACATGGGGTTCACAGTCTTAATTGCCATTTTACAGGTGAGGTAACTGAGGCACAGGGAAGTTGTGATTTAACAAAGGTCACACAGCAGACTTTTTTTTTTAAGACTAGAGGTGAGCTGGGATTCAAATCCAGGTTTTTTTTTTTTACATGGATATCTTTATTCTCTTAACCTGAGCTCTTTTTTCTGAAGCCAATTTCACCTCTGACAGATGAACTGTTGTGTCTATTCTTAAATGTAGGACAAGCATTTGTACTTGTGGATAGTGAATTTTCCCAGCGAAAACACTGATGTTCTTATTCCCACTCTAGAAACTGATTTCCATGGGTGCCTTTCAGAATGAAGAGGCTTTTAAAGATTTGGAACTGTTATTCACAGAACTTTATTTTTGAAACTCTCAAAATTCAGAATTGTGTTACCGAATTGAGCAGAGATATTATAAATGGAGAATGGACACTTCAGGATCTCTTTGCTCCTCACAATCCCATGTACCTGAAGTTGCCCCTAAAATGTGGGGGAATTGAGCATGTCATAAACAGAAAAGTGTGACATTTCCTTTTACATCATTAGTCTATCAATCAGTCGTATTTATTGAGAGCACTTTACTAAGCACTTGGAAGAGTACAGTAGAGCAGAGTTGGTAGTCACATTCCCTGTCCACACTGAGCTTACAGTCGCTTAGAACAGTGCTTAGCATATAGTAAGCGCTTAACAAATACCATCACTATTATTAATGCATAGTTATTCAACTCCTGCCCATCAGGAGATTCGGACCAATCAGCATCCAAGGAACGGGCAAAAAGTTCTACCAATCAGCCAGTGGTATTTATTGAGTGCTTACTGTGTGCAGAGCACTGTTCTAAGCGATTGGGAGAGTACGATACAACAGAGTTAGCAGACTCTTCTCTGGCCACTATGGCCTTACAGTCTAAATCTAGGGAAATGGCTATTTCTTAAGGATTTGGGGGAGGATTAGGGAGCGTACAAGGGCTGGAAGTGGCTATTGGAAATTAGGCTCTTTACTGGCCTCAAAAACATAAGAAGTGCCATTTTGGGGTCAGATCATTGGTCCGTTTTCCACAGTATCCTGTCTCCAATAGTAGTAACAGGATGCTTAGAAGAACCACGTGATGGATGACTTTGCCTCCTCGACGAACATCCTTAGATAGCTGATGGGTTTATAAGACTTGGGGTGTTGGGACACAGTCCTTGACCCACTTGGGGCGCACACTCCTAATCCCCATTTTACGGAAGAGGGAACTGAGGCCCAGAGAAGTTAAGTGACTTACCCAAGGTCACACAGCAGATGTGGTGGAGCCGGAATTAGAACCCAGGTCCTTCTGACTCCAAGGCCCGTGCTCTATCCACCAAGCCATGCTACTTCTCATGTACCTCCACTACACCGAACCACATAATGCTCTGGATCCCTAATTTGGGAAACATTACTTTATGGCAGGGATCAACAGTTACTGCTTCCCTCTCAGCCTCTGTGCCTGTGTTGGGGTACTTTTAGCTTAATGCTTTCAGGGTCTAAGTATCTGCACCTCCCACCTTTAATGGAGAGGCAAGCCAAGACTCCTGTCTATGATTAGTGTATTTTTGATGGATTTCTCCCTGGTATTTTGCTGCTTCTGGCTTCCCCACTTTGATTTACTCTAGAGTGAAAAATTCTAGTATTTTGTCCTGCTTATGTGCCATATTCAGTGATTCCACATAAGTACGGGAAATAGTAAAGGAGTCCTTCTCATTTTGAGGGAGTGGTTGGAAGGCAAAAACACTTCTCAGTTTTTGGCAAACAGAAAACACCTGCCTTAATTTTCACATTACTGACACATTACCCAAATGGATGTTTCGGTAAACCAAGAATAAGGAAAATGCATACGAATGAAATAAATCACAAAAATTATCCAAACCTCTGTTAGCCTAGTATCGCCTCTAAACAAATTTAGAGTGTCATCAAATAGCAAAATTCTCAAGAGGTAGAGAAATGAGCCATTATAGTTGCATGGGCAATGTTTCAGAATACAAGGACCTTAGGAGCCAAGGGATAAGCGCTTTAGTACAGTGCTCTGCACACAGTAAGCGTGCCATAAATACGACTGACTGAATATTATACAGCAAGTCGTAGGTGATATCATATATTGGCCACACACACACTCACCCACCCACATATGAGGAGGGAGGGTGTTTTTTTTCGTTGTTGTTGTTTTTAATGGCATTTATTAAGCGCTTACTATGTGCGAAGTTCCAAGCCAGAGGCAGGACATGGGCGAGAGGTCAGTGGCAAGATAGAGGAGACTGAGGTACAGTGTGAGGGTTATAACTACAGAAGCAAAGTGTGCAGGCTGAGTTGCAGTAGGAGAGTAGCGAGGTAAGGTAGAAGGGGGCAAGGTAACTGACTGCTTTAAACTCAATGGTGAAGAGTTTATATTCAATGTGTAGGTGAATGGGCAACCACTGGAGATTCTTGAGCAGCTTGACTCAGTGGAAAGAGCCCAGGCTTGGGAGTCAGAGGTCACAGGTTCTAATGTGGGCTCTGCCACTTGTCTGCTGTGGGACCTTGAGCAAGTCACTTCACTTCTCTGGGCCTCAGTTACCTCATCTGTAAAA
Organism: Tachyglossus aculeatus; assembly: GCF_015852505.1. NCBI lineage: Eukaryota > Metazoa > Chordata > Mammalia > Monotremata > Tachyglossidae > Tachyglossus > Tachyglossus aculeatus. The sequence continues at coordinate 60,597,264 of NC_052076.1, read as the reverse complement.
TGGGGATTAAGACTGTGAGCCCCACGTGGGACAACCTGATTACCTTGTATCTACCCCAGTGCTTCGAACAGTGCTTGGCACATAGTAAGCGCTTAAACACCGTAATTATTCATTATTATTATTCTTGAGGAGTGGGGAAACATGGCCTGAACGTTTCTGTCGAAAAATGATCTGGGCAGCAGAATGAAGTACGGACTGGAGTGGGGAGAGGCAGGAGGCTGGAAGGTCAGCAGGGAGGCAGTAATCAAGGCAGCATAATGTGGTGACACCTTTTAGTCACACAGCAGCTTTTTATCAATCAATCGTATTTATTGAGCGCTTACTGTGTGCAGAGCACTGTACTAAGCGCTTGGGAAGTACAAGTTGGCAACATATAGAGACAGTCACTACCCAACAGTGGGCTCACAGTCTATTGCTGCTGGAAGGTGGAGGCACTGCAGGTCCACCCTTCAAATCTGTGGCATGTTTTCTGGGAGCAGGAGGGGAAGGTAGGAGGGAGACAAAGAGAACCTCAGACAGCCACGGACCAACTCTGGTCCTCAAAAATGCTCCCAAAATGGCGTTGCTGCAGCTGCCCTCCTTCAGCTCTCCTGCCATCACCGGCGCCCCTGAAGCAGACATCGGAAGCCAGAGACTTAGGACAACCCGACCTACTCATGTACTGCTCTCCTGAGTCGGGCTGTGACACAGGCTACATTCCTTGGTGACATATCTGGTTCAAGGCCCTTCTACTCCACCGTGCTACTTCTTTAATATTTAAGCACACTTTTGCTGCTGGCATAAAATGGGCATTCTGGTGAGAAATAATTATCCCATACTCAAGAGACATATTTACAAATTTAAAATATATTTTAGTTCTTACTGTCTCAAGGCTAGGAAATCAATAACCCACCTAAATTGGAGAAAAAAGGAGCTAAATCTAATAACAGAGGGCCACATAATCCTTTTCTTGCCTGCAATTCTAATAATAATAATAATGGCATTTATTAAGCACTTACTATGTGCAAAGCACTGGGGAGGTTACAAGGTGATCAGGTTGTCCCACGGGGGGGCTCACAGTCTTCATCCCCACTTTACAGAAGAGGGAACTGAGGCACAGAGAAGTTAAGTGACTTGCCCAAAGTCACACAGCTGACAGTTGGCAGAGCCGGGATTTGAACCCATGAACTCTGACTCCAAAGCCCGGGCTCCTTCCACTGAGCCACACTGCTTCTCCCACGTACTAATCAGGTACTTAGAGTTGCAAAAGCTAATGCAAAGAGAAGCCAACATAATACTAATTATAATACTAAGCGCTATAATACTAAGCGCATAATACTAAGTGCTTAGTACAGTGCTCTGCACATAGTAAGCGCTCAATAAATACGATTGATGATGATAATACTAGCTAGAAAAACTAAATATATGTAGCATATCTTACCAAAGTAAAGCCAGAAGTGTTCAGAATCCATAGCAATTTAATTCCGAGGAAAAAAGAAAGTCTGCCTTACAGAATCCGTACATTTGACATCAATTCTAAGCCATCTGTTCCTGTTAAGAGTTTCTTTTTTTAAAAGCTAAGAGAAAAGGAACTTTACAAGAAAGGTTTGAAAGGATGGATCCCCACTGGAAGATGGGAATCTTAGCAGAGTCAGTAAAATAAGAAAGAAACTGATGACTTCTTCCATCAATCAGTAGTATTTTCTGAGCATTTCCTGTGTGCAGGGCACTTTACTAAGCACTTGGGAGAGTACAGAGTTGGTAGACAGGTTCCCTGCCCACAACGAGTTCTTGTGGTTGGTTGCATGAACTCTTTCAGGACACTGGAGTTCATTCTGAAAAGAGTTAATGCACCTCTGAAAAGCAAAATTCATTTCCACCTCTATGGAAGCGGGCTGTTTTTTTAGCAGAACTGTACAGGCTGGAATTGCTATCTATTGTGTCTAGGATGCATTTTAAAAGGATGTTTGATTAAATGATAGCATGTGGCAAAGAAAGCCTATTGGTGGTATAAGTTTAATACACCAAGGTACCAAATGCCTAACAAATTCAAGCACAATTTAGTATAAACATGCAAATGAGACAAAGCAAATCAGAAAAATATGGAAAGGTTGCTCTATGATTTTTCCCCTTAAATCAGCCATAATTCTGTATTTTGTCCCAAAGTTAAATTCCTTTCTGGAATGTTCATACATCTCTTGGATCCTATCCAATCTCTTCAAAACCCCAGGATTGTTTGGGGGAAGTCACATTGAAAATGCTTCTGTTATTTGAATTTTAATCCTTTCAGGGAAAAATGTTCTGTAAAACCAAACATCAATATAATGAACAGTATTAACTACAATATGTCAAACAGAAGGGTTTTTTTAAAAAAAAATGGATATACTTACAATACCATGAACTTCTGCAACCTTGCTACAAAGATCAGGACGCTGTTTTTGAATTGCCAGATAAAAAGGATTTTTTAAGATATCTTCATCATACATAGCCATAAGGACTCCAGATATTCCGAAACTGAGATTTTTCTGAAGAGAAAAAAAAGGTGATAAGCTGCATAAGTCTTAAAGTGGGTTACAATTCCTAAAATAAAGTGAATTGAAAACATTACAAAGAGGTGATATGTCACCTTCAGCGCATGACTCAGTTGTGCTGATGTAAGATCCACAACGTCTTCTACCAATTTCAAACGCAGCCTACTTATGGTATACATTTGAAAAAAATCTATTGGCCAAATCCTACTGAATTTCAAATCAGTGCTAATAAAATGTTATAGTGATTTAAACATTAGTCTAAATTATGTTTACAGGGCTGATGCTATATTTTTCAGGAAAAATTGCCGTTAGTGGAGAGACAGCAGTATGCACTGCACAGAATTTTTCTAAAGACTGTTCATTCCAATAGCATTATTATGTCATCTAAGCCACTGTGCACTGTTGAGAATTGGCCTTGATGTTTCAGAGAGTGTTTCTCTCAAATGGCTTCAAAATTGAAAACAGAAAGGTGGCAAGTGAAGGAAGAGTATCCCAAAAAGGCAGAACTAGAATGAAAGCAATGCAGAGGAGAGATTTTGCTATTTCGCTTGAAGTTGGGTTTTATAATCCACTGCGAACACCTAAAAGAACGTAATATTTTTACAAATCGAAACCAGACTAGAATGATTCAAAATTATTTCGATTTGACAGATGGTCCCAGGAGAAGATTCAAAGCGGTGATCTTGCTTCCAGGCCTAGTACAGGAGATTACACAAAAACTAACTCTAAACCGCTTCGTGGCAGCAAAAGTTCTTTAGGAAAAGCAAGCTTTTGAGTGAAGCTCAGTTTCATCCAGAGCCATCAAAATAACATTCAAGCACTGAACCTCCAAAAAGTGTGAAAATTGGCATTGAAACACCAATATTTAAAAAATAAAATGTGCATTTCCAAAGGTAAGATGGAAACAAAACTGAAAATCAGAATAAATTAAATTGTCCCTGAAGAAAATAATAATCATTAAAATACTCCCACGACACTACTCATTTCTAAATTCCTTAATGTAATGAATTCTGCTTTTCTCAAGTTTCCTTCTTTAATATACCCACGAAGTTGGTGAGCACCGTACAAGTTTAGAACCAGTGGTTGTCAAAGAGTGCCTAGTAAAACTAAAGACGTATGGGAGAACAAACAGGGACACTCTAGCTATGATCACCCTGGCTAAGGTGAGCTTTATAAGTCAAAAACAAGCATTCTAAGCCTCCACTAAACATGGTAAATATCAATAACAATGGTCCAACAGTGGGAAAGCGTCAATTTTACTTAGCCTACTTTAACATTCTTTGTAATAACACAAATACAAATTACTCTAGAAAAATTACCCCCCCAAAATCATTGTAAAATAAGTTCACTTTTCCTTCCCTTTTCTAAACTTTCTGATACTCATTTTGCTAACAAGGGATGGGGTAAAAATGGAAATAATAATAATAATAATGGCATTTGTTAAGCGCTTACTGTGTGCAAAGCACTGTTCTAAGATCACAGTGAAATTAAAATCAAATTGTAGAGCACTATAACTGGTGGCTAAAGCACCCAACGTGAAGCTGACCACTGGCTATTTAGATTCCACACATTCATTCATTCAATCCTATTTATTGAGTGCTTACTGTATGCAGAGCACTGTACTACGCGCTTGGAAAGTACAATTCGGCAACAGATAGAGACCTACCCAACAATGGGCTCACAGTGGATCTTCACAGACCGGGCATGGATGGCAAACAAAAGGGTGGATAATATGAAATGGAAGGTGGCAGGCAGGCAACCTTCTCACTTCTCACTTGATCTTGTCTAGCTCGCCCACATCCTGCCTCTGGCCTTCCTCATATCGGTCAGATAATTGCTCTTCCCCATTTCAAAGCCTATTGAAGGCACACCTCCTCCAAGAAGCCTTCCCTGACTAAGCCCTCCTCTGCTCCCACTCCCTTCTGTGCTGCTCTTGCTTGCTCCTTCATTCATCCTCCCTCCCATCCCCACAGTATATATGTATATACCTGTAGATAGCTGTAATTTAGTTATATTAATGTCTGTCTCACCCTCTAGACTGTGAGCTAGTTGTGGGCAGGAATGTGTCTGTTTATTGTTGTATTGCACTCCCCCAAGTGCTTACTACAGTGCTCCGCACAGCAGGAAAGGGGAGAACAAACAGCAGCATTGATCTACTGAACAGAGTATGGGCCTGAGAATCCAGAGAACCTGGGTTCTAATTCCAGTTCCTCCATTTGTTTGCTGTATCACCTTGGGCAAGTCACTTCATTTCTCTGTGCCTCAGTTACCTCATCTGGAAAATGGGGATTAAGACCGTGATCCCCATGTGGGACCTGGACTTGGTCAAAACTGATTAGCTTGGATCTACCCCGGCACTTAGTACAGTGCCTGGCTCACAGTAAGCGCTTAACAAATGCCAGAAAAAAGGCAAACAATGTGGGGAAACTAGGGGTTAGTCGGAGAAGGCCTCTCTTTTGGAAGTCTCTTATTCTGTGCCTGACTCTCTCCTGTTCTCAGTGACTTTTCGGCACCGGCATCCGAATCCAGGCCCCCCCCCCCCCCAACTTAAACTACAAACTTTTCCATCTTTTACATTATGAATGATGCTTACAATTTGAGTCTGTGAAATAAAAGTGTTCCCATCCCGGCAGCCAAAATTTGAATTTCCTTCCCCCCAATTTTACTTTTGGCAGAGGCTAAGCAGGAATAATTTCCACCAAATGGGTCATTATTTCTAAGCAAAAACAAGATGCAATGTTTGAAAACAACAGATTACAGTATGGAATTGTAGATCAAGTGCATCTCCAGTTCCAAGGCTGACACTATGCACCAGGGCTTAGTGGCAAAAAAAAAAAAAAAACCCAAGCCTAGGAATCGGAGGGCCTGGGTTCTGATCCCGCTCTACCACTTACCTGCTGTGTGACCTCGGATGCGCCACTCAACCTCTCTGGGCCTCAGTTTTCTCATCTGTAAAATGGAGATTAAATCCTACTCCTTCCTACTTAGACTGTAAGCCCCGAGTGGGACAGGGACTGTGTCCAACCCGATTATATCCCTCTAGACTGTAAGCTCCTAGTGGGAAGGGAACATATTGTTGTATTGTGCTCTCCAAGTGCTTAGTACAGTGCTTTGCACATAGTAAGTGCTCAATAAATACCACTGATTGATTGAAGAACCCCCACCCCGCCATCCAGCATTTGAAAACACATTAGTGTCCTAGGTTTTCAAGCGCTTAGTACACTCCTCTGCACACAGTAAGCGCTCAATAAATGCGATTGAATGAATGACTATGTATTTTGTGAGGGTACACACAGACACACAAAAGTGGATTTAACAGAGCCTGATACTCAACAATCTTGCATTTTCATTCAATCCTTCATTCACTCAATCGTAGTTGTTTAGTGCTATGTGCAGAGTACTATACAATAATAAACAGATATATTCCCTGCTCACAATGAGCTTGTAGTCTGGTAAGGAGCATGGACAGACATTAATATAAATAAATAACAGATATGTACATAAGTGCTGTGGGGCTGGGAGGAGGGGATGAACAAAGGGAGCAAGTCAGGGTGATGCAGAAGGGAGTGGGAGAAGAGGAAAGGGGGGCTTAGTCAGGCAAAGCCTCTTGGAGGAGGTGTGCCTAATACCTTCCTTAAAACACAGATTGTCGTATCTGCTTAATTGGATTGTGAACATGTTTAATGGTGATATGAGTTCTGTTAATGGCTAGCCTGCTAAACAACTGCTCTTGTGTTAAACTAGCTTGGAATGTTTAATACAAAACCCGGTAACATCGCGTTATACATTAAGGAATCAAAAAGCACTGGATTTATATGAGAATCTAGGAGCTCAGGATGGGAAAGGAAGGCTTGGTAAATTTATTTTCATTCTGAGAAACTATATGAAATAAACCAGCACTTACATAGGAGAAAAGCAGCATGGCCTAGTGGAAAGAGCATAGGCCTGGGGGTCAGAGGGACCTGGGTTCTAATCCCTGCTCTGCCAACCGCTTGCTGCGTGACTTTGGGCAAGTCACTTCACTACGCTATGCCTCAGTTTCCTCAACTGTAAAATGGGGCTTAAACCTGTCCTCCCTCCTGCTTAGACTGTATGGCCCTTACGGGACAGGGTGTGTCTGAACTAATTAACTTGTAATAATAATAATAATAATAATAATGGCATTTATTAAGCGCTTACTATGTGCAAAGCACTGTTCTAAGCACTGGGGAGGTTACAAGGTGATCAGGTTGTCCCATGGTGGGGGGGCTCACAGTCTTAATCCCCATTTTACAGATGAGGTAACTGAGGCACAGAGAAGTTACGTGACTTGCCCAAAGTCATACAGCTGATAATTGGCGGAGTCAGGATTTGAACCCATGACCTCTGACTCCAAAGCCCGGGCTCTTTCTACTGAGCCACGCTGCTTCTCTTGTACCCACCCCAGCACTTAAAACAGTGTTTGACACAGAGAAAGCACTTATCAGGTGTCATTAAAAAAGGAACTATTACTCCAGTTTCACCCATGTTCTAAAATAACTCTGTATCGAATGATTTTTAAGGGGAAATTCGGGTAAATGAATCTGACGAAGAGTTTAAGGAAGAAAAACCAAACACCAAGTAGCTCAGATACTACCAAAAGTTACAGTACGAATATTGAGAGGAAAGCTGGATCTGTCTTTACTACTGAAATTGAAAGTCTTGTGACGTTCTCGTGGTCTATTTCCTCAACAATATGTTAAATCAAAAAGTTTATATCAAGTCCTCAACCATGAGAAAAGACTGCAGGTTGTATAACATGGTTTAATGGATAGAGCACAGGGCTGGGAGTCAGAAGGTCATGAGTTCTAATTCTGGCTCCGCCACTTCTCTGCTGGGTGGCCTTGGCAAGTCACTTCACTTCTCTGTGCCTCAGTTACCTCACCTGTAAAATGGGGATTAAGAATATGAGCCTTATGCGGGACAGGAACTGTGTCCAACCCGATTTGCTTGAATCCACTTCAGTGCTTAGTACAGTGCCTGGCACATAGTAAACGCTTAACAAATACCACAATTTTATTATTACTGCACTAGTTCAACCATTAGTAATTATGGACATCTATTTTGGTGCTGAGGGATACAATTCTCTCCCCATATAAAATTCACTTTCCATAGGCATCTTAGGGATGCGTCTTCCAGATATTTGGCTAATCGATGGCAATTAGATACACCACTCATTTCTTATTTATATTACTGATAAATTAGTGACGTACTCCAAGATTTCCAAAGAGTTTGGTCTAGCAAACGTGCCCTGGTTTGGGAGCATAAGCGGAAAACCAAAAAGAATCTGGGATATCTGTATACGAGGCGAGAGGAAGGGATTTAGATTATCGATGCTCCTTTTCTTGAAGGTGAGCTTGGACATTTTTCGACGAATCATCAAATCTGAGTGATTGTCGATGTCTACTTTAAATACTTCATAGAAAAATTCCAATTCAGTTTTAGCATGACAGTTGTGCTAAAATTAATTATGGTATTAATTAATCATACAATTATGGTGTTAAACCAAAGCATTGTGTTAATAGCTTGGGTAGATACACGACAATTATGTTGGACACGGTTACTGTCCCACTGGAAGCTGGTTATCTAAAAAGATAACAAGGAACTTAAATCTAAAAAGATAACAAGGAACTTAACTCCTCAGAAGGCTGGAACTGTAACTGGTATTTTGGGGTGTTCCTCAAGCACTTAGTGTAGCACGTGCCACGCAACAGACAAATCACTACAAAATTTGAAATCGATACATAAATTAAATACTAAAATTCAACTGCTAAATCCTGCTGCTTCTTCCTCCACAATGTGTTCCAGGCCCATTTCTTTCTTTCCACCCAAACAGTGAGTCCCCTGGCCCAACCTTCTGTTTTATCAGTTAGACAATTGCATCAGTTTCCTCACTGATCTCCCCGCCTTCACACTTTCTATCTCCTCTTCAGCCTATACTACACAGCACTGCCCAAATCACCTTCCAGAAGTTCTGCTCAGCACATCTCTCGCTCCAGCGCTTCGAACAGTGCTTTGCACACAGGAAGCGCGTAATAAATGCCATCATCATCATCCAATCTTCGAAAACTTCTAACGGTTTCCCCATTTCCCTTTACATAAAGCCAAAACGCCTGACAACTGGCTTCAAGCTGTCCAACCCCTTTCCCCAGGGGACCAGGGTTTTAATCAAGTTTACCAAGTTTAATCAAGTTTAATTTACCAAGTGACTTTGGGCAAGTCACTTAACTTCTCTGTGCCTCGGTTACCTCATCTGTAAAATGGGGATTAGGACTGTGAGCCCCACGTGGGACAACCTGATCACCTTGTATCCTCCTCAGTGCTTAGAACAGTGCTTTGCACATAGTAAGCACTTAACAAATGCCATCATTATTATTATTATTATTAATCCTAGCTCCTTCACTTACCTGCTGTGTGACCTTGGGCAAATCACTTAATTTCTCTGTGCCTCATCTGTAATATGGGATGAAATGCTCACCCTCATTCATTCGATTGTATTTACTGAGCGCTTATGACACGCAAGGCACTTTACTAAGCGCTTGGGAGAGTAGAATATAATAATAAACAGACAAATTCTCTGCTGACAATGAATTTACAGTCTTAAGGATGTGAGACCCAAGCGGAACAGGGACTGTGTCTGACCTGATTATCATGAATTTACCAAGTATTTGGCACTTAAACCCCATAATTGGCCCTTACATACCACAATTATTATTACTACTACGCATTAGCTCTCTTCACCAGTTACCCCCCAGTTTGCCCTCTTTGCAAGCTCACTTAAATGACCCTCAGCCTAAAGCTTCCCCACCTCCAACCATTTGCTCATGCTGTTCACCCAGCCTGAAATTCACACAAACCTGCCAGACCACTACACTTCCCCATTTTTGAAGTCCTCAGAAAAAAAAAGTAAAATTTTACATTGCGCTCTCCTTCCTAGGATTTCATGCTTGGCTCTTTCCAAGCTATTCTGACAGTGCCTCGTTCTAGATGACCCTACAAATCCAGCAGGCCACAACTCTCCCCGTTTCCAAAGCATTCCTGAAATCCCATAGCCTCCAGGAGGTATACAATAAAGAATTTCCACCACTAGGCCCTGTCATCCTGTCACCTTAGACATGTATTTATTTATGTTTTCTTCTTTCCTAACACTCTTAACAGTTGTATCTTTGTCCTTCTACTCTCATTACTTGCAAAGCTGTGGATTTGTGCTGTTTCCTCCAACAAACTGTGAAATCCCTGAAGGCCGAGACAGTGTCTTTTAGGTCTACCCAACTTTCCAAAATGCTTAACACAACCCTCCCGCATATCAGAGGAGTTCAATAAGTATTTCAGACTGTCTGACCTTGCTCTGCCCCCTGTCAAGATTTCTTAGGGATAGTGGGAATACTGAGCTGCCTGTCAATGACCTAGGGCCCAAGCCAGGATGGAGGAGAGGTGGGAATTGTGGCTAGAGTTCAGAGGAATTAGCTTGGGGCAGAAATCAACAGAGATTCAAGTCAGCTCCTGGAGTCCACCCAAGTCAGGAATACAAGAGGCCACCAAGCAAGTTAGCCAACTTTTTGTATGTGTAGTTATGATTTTCTTCCACTTTTTTTTTTCCAAGTATCACTTCTCTCATCACTCTGGCCTCGTGGCCAGAATCAGTTTAAATAAAAATATTATCGATTCAAGCACTTCCCTCTTCCAAGCTTTTCTTTAAATTAGCATCCCAATGACTAATAAAAAGTTCGGTTGCCCTAACTTCCAAGGCCAAACTTCCAATTCTCCTGGGGTTTAGCTGTATATAGTATGTCTTGCTTGAATTTTTGCCTTCTGAAGTCATGCTATATGAGATTTTACTACACCAGTCACTACCCAGTCATTCTGAAGTATAATGAAATTGAATTACTAAGCACTTTGAAAACAGAGAGATACATAAATACTACTAAAGTTATAAGTACTATCACTCAAAAGATACCACCTGCTTTTCACTCTGAGCACTCTGCTGATTTAATGTTTACTGAGTTTCAATTTGCTGATTTGAAGAGGGATTACTTAAATTCATAAACACTTCCTGACATAATTCTCAGACTGAAACCCACAGTAGTTCTTAAAGAGTACCTCTACCTTGGTGACACACAGTTACTTATTTTACATTCAAGTCTTAGCCTTTCCTGGAACTTTTCAAACCTTGAAAGAAGCCTGTCCTCATACAACACTATGAAATAGGGGCATCACTTTAATAAGCATTTAAAATCAACCTTTATAGGGAAAGTTCTGATAGTTCCTTCTTCAAGAACACTTTCAAGATGCAGAAAGTCACCTTGCTTTTTTTCCTTTGAAGATCGGGCTGATTTGTAAACCTAAATCTGCTGCTGCACTTTATCCATCATCTTTGCTAAACACTGTACATTATAAGAACAGTGCTTGGCACATAGTAAGCACTTAACAAATACCATCATTAATATCAGGAAGAACACCTCCATACCCTACAGCTAAAATACATTTTAAAAGGCAATGCATGACATGTCTGGTAACACTAGTGCCTGAAATATGCCATTAAAGAGACTAGAAGTCAGGAACAAAAATTCCAGTTATTGTTGCACCTGTCTGTTGTGTGACCTTGGGCAAGTCACTTCACTTTTCTGGGCCTCGGTTAACTCATCTGTAAAATGTGGATTGAGACTGTGAGCCCTACATGAGACACGGGACTGTGTCCCACCCGATTTGTTTGTATCCACCCCAGCACTTAGTACAGTGCCTGGCACATAGTAAGCACTCAACAAATACCGCTATTATTATTAAATTCTTAAGCAATTTTCAACCCAAAAACTGTAAAAGCAGCTCTCAGACAACACTTGAAAAGTCAGACTGAAAAAGTCACTTTACAGTTATTCAGCATTATTTACAGTTCAGTATTACCTTTTGGAGCTGAAACTTTAAATGAATTAGAGAGAAATGAACTGCCTTCACAAAGTAGCAAATTCAGGACTAAACTTCCTTTGAACAAGCAACTGTACTTATTCTTCACTGGTATTAAATGAAGTGAAACTACCCATGTGCCTGAAACCAGCAGCAAGGACAAAACAATCTGCTTGTTGAGAATCAGGATTATTTTTGACATATACAGAATGGAAAAAACAAAACAAAAAAGACAAATACAACTTAAATAAATTGAAACTCTAGTCACACTGCTTGCAAGAGAAAGCTAGAAAGTATTTTAATACTGCAATTAAAAAGAAATTTTCCAGGTTTATTTTTTTTAAGTGGCGAAGGAAAGCAACGTGAACCTTTAAGCATATCAAAGCAATGAAGCAAATATTAGGAGACACACACAATCAGTAATGCTCAAAAATGTCAGCACCTTTTCTTCTACTGCGGACCTAACCTGGAATTCAAGAGGGTCACACGGCAAAGCAACTCAAGTAGCTGCTTTTGTTTTTCAAAAGAAAAAAAAGTTGCTCCATTATTATTATTAATCATATTTATTGAGCGCTACTGTGTGCAAAGCACTGTACTAAGTGCTTACCACCGAAATTCCTCAGCAGCAGGGAAAGCCAAACAGAGTGGGGCATCTCCTTTGACATAATCAATCAATCAATCGCATTTATTGAGCGCTTACTGTGTGCAGAGCACTGTACTAAGCGCTTGGGAAGGACAAGTTGGCAACATATAGAGACAGTCCCTACCCAACAGTGGGCTCACAGTCTAAAAGGGGGAGACAGAGAACAAAACCAAACATACTAACAAAATAAAATAAATAGAATAGATATGTACAAGTAAAATAAATAAATATGTACAGACATATATACATATATACAGGTGCTGTGGGGAAGGGAAGGAGATAAGATGGGGGGGATGGAGAGGGGGGACGAGGGGGCCTTCACTTCACTTCTCTGGGCCTTAGTTCCCTCATCTGTAAAATGGGGATTAAGACCATGAGCCCCACGTGGGACAACCTGATTACCTTGTATCCTCCCCAGCGCTTAGAACAGTGTTTGCACATGGTAAGCACTTAACAAATGCCATCATTATTATTATTATTCTCTGGGCCTCAGTTCCCTCATCTGTAAAATGGGGATGAAGACCGTGAGCCCCAGGTGGGACAACCTGATCACCTTGTATCCACCCCAGCGCTTAGAACAGTGCTTGGCACGTAGTAAGCGCTTAACAAATGCCATTATTATTATTACCAAGGTAGAACAGACACTTTCTGGGGACTTCCTCTGACAGCACAATTGGCTTCAAGTAGGAAGCAGAGGGGTGTGTGTCCCCCCTTAAAAGAGGACACCCCATCTAACAGGACGAGGCTGCAGCCAGGGCCTTCCGGCAAGACAGGGAAGCAGCGTAGCTCAGTGGAAAGAGCCCGGGCTTGGGGGAGTCGGAGGTCGTGGGTTCTAATCCCGACTCCACCGCTTGCCAGCTGTGTGACTTTGGGCAAGTCACTTCACTTCTCTGGGCCACAGTTCCCTCCTCTGTAAAATGGGGATGAAGACTGTGGGCCCCACGTGGGACAACCTGATCACTTTGTATCTCCCCAGCGCTTTGCACATAGCAAGCACTTAACAAATTACCATCATTATTATTATTATTATTAAGACAGCTCAGCTGGGCAACTTTTTCTGCTCCACTGAGCAGCTGCACCATTGGGTTTCTCCCGGCCTAGACAGTTCCGTGGCTCAGTGGAAAGAGCACGGGCTTGGGAGTCAAAGGTCACGGGTTCGAATTCCGACTCCGCCACATGTCTGCTGTGTGACCTTGGGCAAGTCACTTAACTTCTCTGAGCCTCAGTTACCTCATCTGTAAAATGGGGATTAAGACTGTGAGCCCCACATGGGACAACTTGCTCACCTTGTATCCCCCCCAGGGCTCAGAACAGTGCTCTACACATAGTAAGCGCTTAACAAATGCCATCATTATTATTATTATTATTCCCCATGTCCTGACCTCAGTGGGTGCCCTCCTGGCCAGAGGCCTGGGAAGGAAGGTCCCAGCGCTTAGAACAGTGCTTGGCATGTAGTAAGCGCTTAAATACCATCGTTTTGTCTGTATTTTATTGAAGGGGGACTGGGGAGCAACTGCACCCCACGGGTCAATGCATGCGGTTTTGCAGGGGGCCTTGCCCCCGGGAAGGGCTCGATAAATATGATAAATGCGGCCCGGTCGCAGAAGCAGCATGGCTCGGTGGAAAGAGCCGGGGCTTTGGAATCAGAAGTCATGGGTTCAAATCCCAACTCCGCCACTTGTCAGCTGTGTGACTTCGGTCAAGTCACTTCACTGGGCCTCAGTTGCCTCATCTGTAAAATGGGGATTAAGACTTTGAGCCCCACGTGGGAAAACCTGATCACCTAGTATCCCCCCCAGTGCTTAGAAGACTGCTTCATACATAGTAAGCACTTAACAGATGCCATCATTATTATTAAAATGATTAAATATTTGTGGAAAGAGCACGGGCTTTGGAGTCAGAGGTCGTGGGTTCAAATCCCGACTCCGCCACTTGTCAGCTGTGTGACTTTGGGCAAGTCACCTCACTTCTCTGGGCCTCAATTGCCTCATCTGTAAAATGGGGATTAAGACTTTCAGCCCCACGTGGGAAAACCTGATCACCCGGTATCCCCCCAGCGCTTAGAACAGTGCTTCATACATAGTAAGTGCTTAAATATCATCATTATTATTATTAAAATGATAACTAAATATCTATGGAAAGAGTCCGGGCTTTGAAGTCAGAGGTCATGGGTTCAAATCCCACCTCCGCCACTTGTCAGCTGTGTGACTTCGGGCAAGCCACTTCACTTCTCTGGGCCTCAGTTGCCTCATCTGTAAAATGGGGATTAAGACTTTGAGCCCCACGTGGGAAAACCTGATCACCTGGTATCCCCCCAGCGTTTAGAACAGTGCTTCATACATAGTAAGCCCTTAACAAATACCATCATCATTATTATTAAAATGATAACTAAATATCTGTGGAAAGAGCCCGGGCTTTGGAGTCAGAGGTCGTGGGTTCAAATCCCACCTCCGCCACTTGTCAGCTGTGTGACTTCGGGCAAGTCACTTCATTCAACCGTATTTATTGAGCGCTTACCGTGCGCAGGGCACTGTACTAAGCGCTTGGGAAGTACAAGTTGGCAACATATAGAGACGGCCCCTACCCAACAGTGGCAAGTCACTTCACTTCTCTGGGCCTCTGTTGCCTCATCTGGAAAATGGGGGTGAAGACTGGGAGGCCCCCGTGGCCCCACCTGATCCCCTTATAACCCCTCCCCAGCACTCAGAACAGTGCTTTGCACATAGTAAGCGCTTAATAAATCAATCAATCGTATTTATTGAGCGCTTACTGTGTGCAGAGCACTGTACTGAGCTCTTGGGAAGTACAAGTTGGCAACATAGAGAGACAGTCCCTACCCAACAGTGGGCCCACAGTCTAATAAATTCCATCATTATTCTGGTTATCAACAATGGAAAGAGCCCCCTCCTCCTCCCTCGAGCACTTCAAAGCTAGAGGAAGAGGGTCCAGTGCAAAAGAGGGCAGAAAAAAAATCAATCGCATTTATTGAGCGCTTACTGTGTGCAGAGCACTGGACTAAGCGCTTGGGAAGTACAAGTTGGCAACATATAGAGACAGTCCCTACCCACCAGTGGGCTCACAGTCTAAAAGGGGGAGACAGAGAACAAAACCAAACGTGCTAACAAAATAAAATAAATAGAATAGATATGTACAAGTAAAATAAAGAGTAATAAATATGTACAAACATATATACAGGTGCTGTGGGGAAGGGAAAGGGAATGATCTTAGAAATCACTTACTCAGAGAGGCAACATTGTGCTACTTCCTGCCCGTCCTGGAGGAGGCGACACCAGCCGACGGCTCGCCCCCCTGCTCCCCTCCCCGCCGCACCCAACAACCTTTCGACCAATCACGTCTCCGCTCAGGGGCGGGCCAGCCTCCAGAGAGCCAATGAGCAGCCGACGTTGCGAGATGGACGTGGATATCGGCCAATCATCGAGGGCCGGCGCCGGAGGGGGGCGGGGCTTGCCTAGCGCCGGAGCCGCCTCGGGAGCGACGGGCGGCTGGGCGAACTGCGCATGCGCGGCCCTCCTCCTTCCCCCCCCCCACTCCAATACAAGCTTTTCCCGAATCCTGGAAAGAATTCCCACTTTGCCCCTGGATTTCATTCCCAAACCGGGATGGGAGGCTGAGAAACGGGGCTGGGAGGGTGGACGGGAAGATCTGGGGAGCAAAGTATTCCCTTACTGGGCTAAGGCCTCAAGCCCAGCGCTTAGAACAGTGCTTGACGTGTTATAATAATAATGATCAATCAATCAATCAATCGTATTTATTGAGCAATTACTGTGTGCAGAGCACTGTACTAAGCGCTTGGGAAGTCCAAGTTGGCAACATAGAGAGACGCGGTCCCTACCCAACAGTGGGCTCACAGTCTAAAAGGGGGAGACAGAGAACAAAACCAAACGTACTAACAAAATAAAATAAATAGAATAGATAGGTACAAGTAAAATAAATAAATAATAGAGTAATAAATATGTACAAACATATATACATATGTACAGGTGCTGTGGGGAAGGGAAGGAGGTAATCAATCGTATTTATTGAGCGCTTACTGTGTGCAGAGCACTGTACTAAGCGCTTGGGAAGTCCAAGTTGGCAACATAGAGAGACGGTCCCTACCCAACAGTGGGCTCACAGTCTAAAAGGGGGAGACAGAGAACAAAACCAAACGTACTAACAAAATAAATAGAATAGATAGGTACAAGTTAAATAAATAAATAGAGTAATAAATATGCACAAACATATATACATATATACAGGTGCTGTGGGGAAGGGAAGGAGGTAATCAATCAATCAATCCTATTTATTGAGCGCTCACTGTGTGCAGAGCACTGTACTAAGCGCTTGGGAAGTCCAAGTTGGCAACATATAGAGACGGTCCCTGCCCAACAGTGGGCTCACAGTCTAAAAGGGGGAGACAGAGAACAAAACCAAACATACTAACCAAATAAAATAAATAGAATAGATAGGTACAAGTAAAATAAATAAATAAATAGAGTAATAAATATGTACAAACATATATACATATATACAGGTGCTGTGGGGAAGGGAAGGAGGTAAGATGAGGGGGATGGAGAGGGGGAGGAGGGGGAGAGGAAGGAAGGGGCTCAGACTGGGATAACCAAAATTCCCACTTTGCCCCTGGATTTCATTCCCAAACCGGGAAGGGAGGCTGAGAAACGGGGCTGGGAGGATGAACGAGAAGATCTGGGGAGCAAAGTATTCCCTTACTGGGCTAAGGCCTCAAGCCCAGCGCTTCGAACAGTGCTTGACATGTCATTAATAATAATAATAATAGCATTTATTATTACTGGGCTAAGGCCTCAAGCCCAGCACTTAGAACAGTGCTTGACGTGTTATAATAATAATAATAATAATAATAATAATAGCATTTATTAAGCGCTTACTATGTGCAAAGCACTGTTCTAAGCGCTGCCTTCATTCATATCAAGTTTAAGATAGAAATGGAAAGATTAAAAAGAAGCCGAACTCCTATCTCCACTTTCCTCACTGTGAGCGTCTCTATACGTTGCTGACTTGTACTTCCCAAGTGCTTAGTACAGTGCCCTGCACACGGTAAGCGCTCAATAAATATGATTGAATAAATACAAGGTGATCAGGTTGTCCCACGGGGGGCTCACGGTCTTAATCCCCATTTGACAGATGAGTTAACTGAGGCCCAGGGAATCAATCAATCAATCAATCGTATTTATTGAGTGCTTACTGTGTGCAGAGCACTGTACTAAGTGCTTGGGAAGTACAAGTTGGCAACATATAAAGACGGTCCCTACCCAACAGTGGGCTCACAGGCTAGAAGGGGGAGAAGTGACTTGCCCAAAGTCACCCAGGTGACAAGTGGTGGAGTCAGGATTTGAACTCACGACCTCTGACTCCAGAGTCCGTGCTCTTTCCACTGAGCCACGCTGTGTTGGCGCTTAGTACATTCATTCATTCAATCGTATTTATTGAGAGCTTACTGTGTGCAGAGCACTGTACTAAGCGCTTGGGGAGTACAAGTTGGCAACATAGAGTGACGGTCCCTACCCAACAGCGGGCTCACAGTCTAGAACAGTGACTGTACTAAGCCTCAGTGCTTAGTACAGTGTCTGTATAACCAGATGTGCTTAGTCCAGTGCTCTGCACACAGTAAGCGCTCAATAAATACGATTGAATGAATGAACCAGATGCGCTTGTATTTGCCCCAGCGCTTAGAACAGTGCTTGATGTGGTAGCGCTTAGTACAGTGACTGTATAACCAGATGTGCTTAGTACAGTGCTCAACACACAGTAAGCGCTCAATAAATACGATTGAATGAATGAATGAATGAACCAGATGTGCTTGTATTTGCCCCAGCGCTTAGAACAGTGCTTGACGTGTTAGCGCTTAGTACAGTAACTGTGTAACCAGATGTGCTTAGTACAGTGCTGTGCACACAGTAAGCGCTCAATAAATACGATTGAATGAATGAATGAACCAGATGTGCTTGTATTTGCCCCAGCGCTTAGAACAGTCCTTGACGTGTTAGCGCTTAGTACAGTGACTGTATAACCAGATGTGCTTGGATTTGCCCCAGCGCCTTGTACAGTGACTGTTCAACCAGATTTGCTTGTTTTTGCCCCAGCGCTTGGTGCTTAGAACAGTACTTGGCACATAGTAAGCGCTTAACAAATACTATTATAATAATAAAGATAATTATTATTATTATTATCATCATCATCAACCATGGGAAGGACTTTATTTGCCGAGCCATCGCAGGGGATAGGAAGGAAAGAAGTGGGTTTGTGTGTGTGGATCCTACCCTGCTCTCCCCAAACTTCATTCATTCATTCCATCGGATTTATTGAGCGCTTATTGGGTGCAGAGCACTGTACTAAGCGCTTGGGAAAGCACAACGCAACAATAAAACAGCCTCGTTCCCTGCCCGCAAGGAACCTAGCGCTTAGTACAGTCCAGCACTTGATACTTAGTACAGTCACTGTACTAAGCACTGGGGAAATTTAAGCAAATTGGGTTGGACACAATAATAATAATAATGGCATTTGCTAAGCGCTTACTATGTGCCAGTCACTGTACTAAGCGCTGGGGCAAACACGAGCAAATGGAATTGGGCATCATAATAATTATTATATTTGCTAATCGTTTACTATGTACAAGTCACTGTACTAAGCGCTGGGGCAAACACAAGCAAATGGAGTTGGACATCATAATAATTATTATGGTATTTGCTAATCGTTTACTATGTACAAGTCACTGTTCTAAGCGCTGGGGCAAATCTAAGCAAATTGGGTTGGACACAATAATAATAATAATAATGGTATTTGCTAAGTGCTTACTATGTGCCAGTCACTGTACTAAGCGCTGGGGCAAATCTAAGCAAATTGGGTTGGACACAATCATAATAATAACGGTATTTGCTAAGCGCTTACTATGTGCCAGTCACTGTACTAAGCGCTGGGGCAAACACGAGCAAATGGAATTGGGCATCATACTAATTATTATGGTATTTGCTAATCGTTTACTATGTCCAAGTCACTGTACTAAGCGCTGGGCAAATCTAAGCAAATTGGGTTGGACACAATCATAATAATAATGGTATTTTCTAAGCGCTTACTATATACCAGGCACTGTACTAAGCGCTTGGGACAGTACAACGCAACAATAAAACAGCCTCGTTCCCTGCCCACAACAAACCTAGCGCTTAGTACAGTCCAGCACTTCATACAGTAATTAACGGATTAGAAGCCACCTAACTCTGAGCCCGTTGTTGTCTCTATATGGATTTGGACTCTCCCAAGCGCTTAGTACAGTGCTCTGGTCACAGTAAGCGCTCAATAAATCCGACTGAATGAACGAATGAGCTTTGCGCCCTCGCCCTGGCGGAGGCGGAATTCGAACCCATGACCCCTGACTCCCAAGCCCTTTCCACTAAGCCACACTGGTGACCTTGTATTTACCCCAAATAGATACTTGTACCCCAAGTATGTACAAGTAAAATAAACAGAGTAAAAAATCTGAACAAATATATATATCCAAGCGCTGCGGGGAGGGGAAGGAGGAGTTTTTCAGGCCAATCTCATCATCATCATCATCAATCGTATTTATTGAGCGCTTACTATGTGCAGAGCACTGTACTAAGCGCTTGGGAAGTACAAATTGGCAATATATAGAGACAGTCCCTACCCACAGTCTAAAAGGGGGAGAACTTTTAGATCTCATAACTCCATACTAGTCAAAGGTTGACAATTCAGCTTTTTCCCTTTTTTTAATCTAGTCTAATAAACCCTAGGCCAGCACACTCTCCCCAACATGGGACAACCTGATTACCCTGTATCTCCCCCAGCGCTTAGAACAGTGCTTAGAACAGTGGAAAGAGCCCGGGCTTTGGAGTCAGAGGTCATGGGTTCAAATCCCAGCTCCGCCAATTGTCCGCTGTGTGACTTTGGGCCAGTCACTTCACTTCTCTGGGCCTCAGTTCCCTCATCTGGAAAATGGGGATTAAAACTGCGAGCCCCCCGTGGGACAACCTGATTACCTTGTAACCTCCCCAGAGCTTAGAACAGTGCTTTGCACATAGTAAGTGCTTAATAAATGCCATTATTGTTATTATTATTACTTAACTTCTCTCGGCCTCAGTTCCCTCATCTGTAAAATGGGGATTAAGACTGCGAGCCCCCGTGGGACATCCTGATCACCTTGTAACCTCCCCAGTGCTTAGAACAGTGCTTTGCACATAGTAAGCGCTTAATAAATGCCATCATTATTATTATTATTACTTAAGTTCTCTCGGCTTCAGTTCCCTCATCTGTAAAATAGAGATTAAAACTGTGAACCCCCCGTGGGACAACCTGATTACCTTGTAACCTCCCCAGCGCTTAGAACAGTGCTTTGCACATAGTAAGCGCTTAATAAATGCCATCGTTATTATTATTATTACTTAACTTCTCTCAGTCTCAGTTCCCTCATCTGTAAAATGGGGATTAAAACTGCGAGCCCCCCGTGGGACAACCTGATCACCTTGTAACCTCCCCAGCGCTTAGAACAGTGCTTTGCAAATAGTAAGCGCTTAATAAATGCCATCATTATTATTATTATTACTTAACTTCTCTCGGCTTCAGTTCCCTCATCTGTAAAATAGATATTAAAACTGTGAGCCCCCCGTGGGACAACCTGATTACCTTGTAACCTCCCCAGCGCTTAGAACAGTGCTTTGCACATAGTAAGCACTTAGTAAATGCCATTATTATTATTATTATTATTATTACTTAACTTCTCTCGGCCTCAGTTCCCTCATCTGTAAAATGGGGATTAAAACTGCGAGCCCCCCGTGGGACAATCTGATTACCTTGTAAGCTCCCCAGGGCGTAGAACAGTGCTTTGCACACAGTAAGCGCTTAATAAATGCCATCATTATTATTATTATTACTTAACTTCTCTCAGCCTCAGTTCCCTCATCTGTAAAATGGGGATTAAAACTGCGAGCCCCCCGTGGGACAACCTGATTACCTTGTAACCTCCCCAGCGCTTAGAACAGAGCTTTGCACATAGTAAGCGCTTAATAAATGCCATCATTATTATTATTACTTAACTTCTCTCGGCCTCAGTTCCCTCATCTGTAAAATGGGGATTAAAACTGCGAGCCCCCCGTGGGACAACCTGATTACCTTGTAACCTCCCCAGCGCTTAGAACAGTGCTTTGCACATAGTAAGCACTTAATAAATACCATCATTATCATTATTAACTTCTCTCGGCCTCAGTTCCCTCCTCTGCAAAATGGGGATGAAGACAGTGAGCCCCCCCTGGGACAATTTGATCACCTTGTAACCTCCTCAACGCTTAGAACAGTGCTTTGCACATAGTAAGCGCTTAATAAATGCCATCATCATTATTATTATTACTTAACTTCTCTCAGCCTCAGTTCCCTCATCTGTAAAATGGGGATTAAAACTGCGAGCCCCCCGTGGGACAACCTGACTACCTTGTAACCTCCCCAGCGCTTAGAACAGTGCTTTGCACATAGTAAGCACTTAATAAATACCATCATTATTATTATTAACTTCTCTCGGCCTCAGTTCCCTCCTCTGCAAAATGGGGATTAAAACTGCGAACCCCCCGTGGGACAATCTGATTACCTTGTAACCTCCCCAGCGCTTAGAACAGAGCTTTGCACATAGTAAGCGCTTAACAAATACAAAGAGTCAGAGGAAAGAGCTTTGGAGTCAGAGGTCATGGGTTCAAATATTATTATTATTATTATTAAACTTCTCTCGATCTCAGTTCCCTCATCTGCAAAATGGGGATTAAGACTGTAAGCCCCCCGTGGGACAACCTGGTTACCTTATAACCTCCTCAGCGCTTAGAACAGTGCTGGGCACATAGTAGACGCTTAATAATAATGGCATTTGCTAAGCGCTTACTATGTGCAAAGCACGGTTTTAAGTGCTGGGGTAGATAGAGGTAATCAGGTTACCCCAAGTGGGGCTCACAGTCTTAGTCCCCATTTTACAGATGAGGTAACTGAGGCAGAGAGAAGTGAAGTGGCTTGCCCAAAGTCACCCAGCTGACAAGTGGCAGAGTCGGGATTCGAACCCATGACCTCTGACTCCAAAGCCCAGGCTCTTTCCACTGAGCTACGCGGCTTCTCAATTAACAACTATCATTAGTAGTAGTAGTAGTAGTAGTAGTCCCAGGCTCTTTCCACTAAGCCACGCTGCTTCTCAATTAACAAATATCATTATTATTATTATTATTAGTAGTAGTAATAATAATAATAATAATGGCATTTTTAAGCGCTTACTATGTGAAAAGCACTGTTCTAAGCGCTGGGTAGCAGCAGTAGTAGTAATAGTAGTAAGTGCTTAACGAATACCATCATTATTATTATGTTATTATCATTCATTCAATCTTATTTATTGAGCGCTTACTGTGTGCAGAGCACTGTACTAGGCGCTTGGGAAGTCCAAGTTGGCAACATATAGAGACAGTCCCTACCCAACAATCGTATTTATTGAGCGCTTACTGTGTGCAGAGCGCTGTACTTAGAGCTCGGGAAGTCCAAGTTGGCAACATAAAGAGACGGTCCCTACCCAACAATCGTATTTATTGAGCGCTTACTGTGTGCAGAGCACTGTACTATCAATCAGTCAATCAATCGTATTTATTGAGCGCTTACTGTGTGCAGAGCACTGGACTAAGCGCTTGGGAAGTCCAAGTTGGCAACATATAGAGACAGTCCCTACCCAACAGTGGGCTCACAGTCTAAAAGGGGGAGACAGAGAACAAAACCAAACGCACTAACAAAATGAAATAAATAGAATAGATATGTACAAGTAAAATAAATAGAGTAATAAATACGTACAAACATATATACATATATACAGGTGCTGTGGGGAAGGGAAGGAGGTAAGATGAGGGGGATGGAGAGGGGGACGAGGGGGAAAGGAAGGAAGGAGCTCAGTCTGGGATTTCCAAAATTCCCACTTTGCCCCTGGATTTCATTCCCAAACCGGGAAGGGAGGCTGAGAAACGGGGCTGGGAGGGTGAACGGGAAGATCTGGGGAGCAAAGTATGCCCTTACTGGGCTAAGGCCTCAAGCCCAGCGCTTAGAACAGTGCTTGATGTGTTATAATAATAATAATAATAGCATTTATTAAGCGCTTAGAACAGTGCTTGACGTGTTATAATAATAATAATAATAATAGCATTTATTAAGCGCTTAGAACAGTGCTTGACGTGTTATAATAATAATAATAGCATTTATTAAGCGCTTACTATGTGCGAAGCACTGTTCTAAGCGCTGCCTTCATTCATATCAAGTTTAAGATAGAAATGGAAAGATTAAAAAGAGGTTTGGGAAATTCAAGTTGGCAACATATAGAGACGGTCCCTGCCCAACAGTGGGCTCACAGTCTAGAAGGCTGCCATCGTTATTATATTTTATATTATTATAATACTAATATAAAATACATTTATATATTTTATACTAATATAAAATATAATACTAATATATATAAAATATATAATAATATAAAATATAGTATATTATTATATATTATATTTTATATTATTATATAGTAGTAGTATCACGGTGATATTATGTCATTGTTATTATTACAGTCTAGAAGACTGTCATCCTTGTTGCATTACCACCATTATTATGATATATTATCCCCCTCTCCATCCCCCATCTTACCTCCTTCCCTTCCCCACAGCACCTGTATATATGTCTACATGTTTGTACATATTTATCACTCATTTATTTGTTTATTTATTCATTTTACTTGTACATATCTATTCTATTTATTTTATTTTGTCAGTATGTTTGGTTTTGCTCTCTGTCTCCCCCTTTTAGACTGTGAGCCCAATGTTGGGTAGGGACTGTCTCTATATGTTGCCAATTTGTACTTCCCAAGCGCTTAGTCCAGTGCTCTGCACATAGTAACCGCTCAATAAATACGTTGATGATGATGATGATGATTACCACCATTATTATGATATATTATCCCCCTCTCCATCCCCCCATCTTACCTCCTTCCCTTCCCCACAGCACCTGTATGTATGTATATATGTTTGTACATATTTCTCACTCATTTATTTATTTATTTATTTTGCTTGCACCTATCTATTCTATTGATTTTATTCTGTTAGCATGTTTGGTTTTGCTCTCTGTCTCCCCCCTTCCAGACTGTGAGCCCACTGGTGGGTAGGGCCCGTCTCTAGATGTTGCCAACTTGTACTTCCCAAGCGCTTAGTACAGTGCTCTGCACCCAGTAAGTGCTCAATAAATACGATTGATGATGATGATGATTACCACCATTATTATGATATATTATCCCCCTCTCCATCCCCCCATCTTACCTCCTTCCCTTCCCCACAGCACCTGTATATATGTGTATATGTTTGTACATATTTATCACTCATTTATTTATTTATTTATTTATTTATTTATTTATTTATTTATTTATTTTACTTGTACACATCTATTCTATTGATTTTATTCTGTTAGTATGTTTGGTTTTGCTCTCTGTCTCCCCCCTTCCAGACTGTGAGCCCACTGGTGGGTAGGGCCCGTCTCTAGATGTTGCCAACTTGTAGTTCCCAAGCGCTTAGTCCAGTGCTCTGCACCCAGTAAGCGCTCAATCAATACGATTGATGATGATGATGATGATTACCACCATTATTATGATATATTATCCCCCCATCTTACCTCCTTCCCTCCCCCACAGCACCTGTATATATGTGTATATGTTTGTACGTATTTATCACTCATTTATATTTATCATCCCCCCATCTTACCTCCTTCCCTTCCCCACAGCACCTGTGTATATGTTTGTACATATTTATCACTCATTTATTTATTTTACTTGAACCTATCTATTCTATTGATTTTATTCTGTTAGCATGTTTGGTTTCGCTCTCTGTCTCCCCCCCTTCCAGACTGTGAGCCCGCTGGTGGGTAGGGCCCGTCTCTAGATGTTGCCAACTTGTAGTTCCCAAGCGCTTAGTCCAGTGCTCTGCACCCAGTAAGCGCCCAATCAATACGATTGATGATGATGATGATGATTACCACCATTATTATGATATATTATTCCCCCATCTTACCTCCTTCCCTTCCCCACAGCACCTGTATATATGTGTATATGTTTGTACATATTTATCACTCATTTATATTTATCATCCCCCTCTCCATCCCCCCATCTTACCTCCTTCCCTTCCCCACAGCACCTGTGTATATGTTTGTACATATTTCTCACTCATTTATTTATTTTCCTTGCACCTATCTATTCTATTGATTTTATTCTGTTAGCATGTTTGGTTTCGCTTTCTGTCTCCCCCCCTTCCGGACTGTGAGCCCGCTGGTGGGTAGGGCCCGTCTCTAGATGTTGCCAACTTGTAGTTCCCAAGCGCTTAGTCCAGTGCTCTGCACCCAGTAAGCGCTCAATCAATACGATTGATGATGATGATGATGATTACCACCATTATTATGATATATTATCCCCCCATCTTCCCTCCTTCCCTCCCCCACAGCACCTGTATATATGTGTATATGTTTGTACATATTTCTCACTCATTTATATTTATCATCCCCCCATCTTACCTCCTTCCCCACAGCACCTGCGTATATGTTTGTACATATTTATCACTCATTTATTTATTTCAGTTGTACCTATCTAGTCTATTGATTTTATTCTGTCAGCATGTTTGGTTTCGCTCTCTGTCTCCCCCCCCTTCCAGACTGTGAGCCCGCTGGTGGGTAGGGCCCGTCTCCAGATGTTGCCAACTTGTAGTTCCCAAGCGCTTAGTCCGGCACATAGTAAGCGCTCAATAAATACGATTGATGATGATGATTATAATCAGCGCGGGGCCCCCGAGCAGAGAGCCGGAGGCGGTCGGTCCTCTCGGCAGCGCTTACCGCGTGGGGGCGCAGGGCCCGAGGAGGGGCCGCGCGGTCGCCATGGCGACGGCGCCGTCGCCGTGGCGCCGGCGCCGTCGCCGTGGTGACCGCGCCGTCGCCGTGGTGATCGCGCCGTCGCCATGGTGACCAAGCCGTCGCCATGGCGACCGCGCCGTCGCCATGATGCGGTCGCCATGGTGCCCGGAGAGTGCGAAGAGCTGCTGGGCGCCCTGAGCCGCGCCACGGCCCGCCACCGGCTTGCGGTGCTCGGCCTCGGGGGCATCGCCGACTGCGGCGCCCTGCGGGTCGGGCTGCGGAGGGCCCGCCGCCTTGCCCACCGGCTGGCCCTGGCCAGCTGCTCCCGGCTGGCCGCCGGCCTCCAGGCCCGGCCCCGCGGCCCCGACGAGCGGGCCCGGCTGCAGCGGCTCTGGCTCATCCTGGACTCCCTTCTGGAGGGCCTGGCGATGGACATGCGGCGGACCCTGGCCCTGGCGCGGGCCTTCCCCCTGGCCCAGCCCGACGTGCGGGAGCTGCAGCGGGCCATCCAGCAGCTGGGACAGGCGATGCGGGAGCTGGAGCAGAAAGTCAGCGTCTCCCCCTGGACCGTGGAAGCCGCCCAGCCCCCGGGCGCCGAGCTGCGGGCCGCCCTGAGCGCCAGCGACTCCTCCTTGGCCCCCCCGTCGGTGGGCGAGGAGGGCCGGTCCTTCTGCCACAACGGCGGCCTGAGGTTGGGGGTCGTCTTCGGCGCCCTCCTCGGGGTCGCCATCGTCCTGGCCGTCTGCCTGGGCCAGCTGGCCTGACCCGGCCGACCGACGGGCTGGACCCCGGAGGCTGGCGGAGGAGGGCCGTCGGAGAGGGGCCGGTGCTGGGGGGGGCTGTAAATAGCCACCGAACTCGGGAGGTGGCTAGTTGGGGACTGATGGGGTCTGTCGGAAACGGGGCCCGTCCCTGTGGCTGGGGGGAGAAGGGTTAACTGGGTAGGAACTATAGGGGCCGGTGGGAAACACGACCCATCCCTGGGGCTGGGGGGGGAAGGGTTAATTGGGTATGAACTAGAGGGGCCGGTGGGAAACAGGACCCATCCCTGGGGCTGGTGAGGGGAGGGTTAATTGGGTATGATCTATAGGGGCCTGTGGGAAACAGGACCCATCCCTGGGGCTGGTGGGGGAAGGGTTAATTGGGTATGGAACTATAGGGGCCTGTGGGAAACAGGACCCATCCCTGGGGCTGGTGGGGGAAGGGTTAATTGGGTATGAACTATAGGGGCCTGTGGGAAACAGGATTAACTGGGTATGAACTATAGGGGCCTGTGGGAAACAGGACCCATCCCTGGGGCTGGTGGGGGGAGGGTTAATTGGGTATGATCTATAGGGGCCGGTGGGAAACAGGACCCATCCCCGGGGCTGGTGGGGGGAGGGTTAATTGGGTATGATCTATAGGGGCCGGTGGGAAACAGGACCCATCCCCGGGGCTGGTGGGGGGAGGGTTAATTGGGTATGATCTATAGGGGCCGGCGGGAAACAGGACCCATCCCCGGGGCTGGTGGGGGGAGGGTTAATTGGGTATGATCTATAGGGGCCGGTGGGAAACGGGACCCATCCCTGGGGCTGGTCGGGGAAGGGTTAATTGGGTATGAACTATAGGGACCTGTTGGAAACAGGACCCATCCCTGGGGCTGGTGGGGGGAGGGTTAATTGGGTATGATCTGTAGGGGCCTGTGGGAAACAGGACCCATCCCTGTGGCTGGTGGGGGGAGGATTAATTGGGTATGAATTATAGGGGCCTGTGGGAAACAGGACCCATCCCTATGGCTGGTGGGGGAAGGGTTAATTGGGTATGAATTATAGGGGCCTGTGGGAAACAGGACCCATCCCTATGGCTTGTCGGGGAAGGGTTAATTGGGTATGAACTCTCAGGGCCTGCTGGAAATAGGACCCATCCCTATGGCTGGTGGGGGAAGAGTTAATTGGGTATGAACTAACAGGGCCTGTTGGAAACAGGATCTATCCCTGTGGCAGGTCGGGGAAGGGTTAATTGGGTATGAACTATCAGGGTCTGTTGGAAACAGGATCTATCCCTGTGGCTGGTCGGGGAAGAGTTAATTGGGTACTTAGAGCCTTATCCCTAATAGGAGAGATTAATCTGCTAATAATAGAAGACTCTTCTCAGCCCCAAATTGCCCTTCATTCAGGGGTTTTGATATGCTGCTGGTTCGTGTTTGCAGTTTGTTCAGGCTTTTTGATATCCTTAGACTCTCTAGAAGATGGGAAAAAATAGATTAATGTAGGGGGGAAATCTGGAGATCTCACAGCGGTGTTTCCAGAACCGGGAGAAAACTGTAAAATGAAGATGTAAATCCATTTCCATTTTAGCTCTTTGGAGTCCAAGTTTTAGAAACAGGTTTCCTACTCGATACGGTTTTGTTCAGCGTCGGGGTGAGTTGATCCAGTCCCAATCACGATAGGCGGTCTTTCCTAAAAGGAAGAGGTTTACCTATGGTTATACGGGGTTCTCTTTTCTCTCAGATTTTTAGTCTTGTTTGTCCAAATCGCTTATGCGATATAAGTTGGCTCAGCTGCACCTACACCAAAAAGTTAGCGTTTTCTACAGTTAAAATTAACACGGTCCCCGATTAAAACTGCTGTTTTTTGTCCCAGACTCCAAGGTGTCATTGTCCGCAGCCACAAGAGAGTTGAGGCACCGCCATAGAGGAAAAAGGGGATGTGGGGATAAAGCTGTGGGACATAATCCCATAATCTTCTGTCAGAAGAGCTCCCACTGAAACCACTGGTCATTTATTTTATGGACTGATGGGGGGCTCTTCAACTTGGGATTTATATGTGACCACATGAATGGTCTAATCACAAATCTGAGGAGCAGATTTTCATAAAGCTTTGGGCAGTGTGAGTAAATCAGCAAGTATTACACAAACCAAGGGAAAAATGAGAACACAAACTTGATCCGAGACCGTAAGGTGGCCTCTTGCAAAGCAAATTATCCTGAAAGTCACTGCCTATCAATTTTGTTTTAATGCAAATAATCAATTAATGATGTCCGGGCGTTTTAAAAGCACATGCTCGGTAACAGTCTCGTAGGCTAGATTGAAATACAGTAACAACAATGATAAAACTTAAATGATTAGATCTGAGGGATGTGATTCATTTGTTCATTGCTGTAGTCTTTATTCTTTTTCCAAGATGTTTGAAGTGCTTGAACGCAGGGGTAGCAAACCATTTCTTTACTCCCGTCGCCTCTGGTGAACTGTCGTCTCTGACTCTGTCTTTTGACTCTATTGTCTATAAAGAAAACGAACTGAGCGGTTCAGATAGGAAATTTTTATCTGTGATTTGTTTCCAAGTGGTTTGATTTCAGTTTTCCCTGATGTTTTCGAGTTGAGCATCATGCTTCTTTTGGGGTGTCTCCTTGTTCCTCTTTATTCATTTGATCCTTCACCAAGGAACAGGGACCCTCTACATCCGGTACAGAGATGTACCGGAAAAGGGCGATACATTGCCTGTGACCAGGAAATGGGGGTCGGGGAGAAAAACCAATCGATCAATCATATTTATTGATTCCTTACTGAATCATCATAATCATCATCATCATCATCATCAATCGTACTGAATGCTGAGAACTGAACAATATAACGGAGACGGTAGACACATGGGGAGCAGCATGGTTTAGTGTAAAGAGTTTGGGAGTCACAGGTCGTGGGTTCTAATCTCGGCTCCACCTCTTATCAGCTGTGTGATTTTGGGCAAGTCACTCAACTTCTCTGCACCTCAGTTACCTGATCTGTAAAATGGGGATGAAGACTGTGAGCCCCACGTGGGACACCCTGATTACCTTGGGTCTACCCCAGCGCATTGAACAGTACTTGACACATAGTAAGTGCTTAACAAATACCATCATCATCATCATTCCCTGTCCACAACAAGCTTTCGGTCTAGAGGGAAGAAGCACAGAGCTAATGGGGAAGCCGAAGAAGGGTCAGACTTACATTTCTCTCTCGAATGAAGTGTACGACCACGTATTTGGTTACTAACCGCTTGGAAACTGAATCGAAAAGGCAGAATTGCAATGCAGTTTCTCGAAACAGTATCAAAAATGGAGGGAGGGTTTTGGGTGCAGTTTTGTTTGGTTATCCAGGAGTTGCGAGAACATCCCCAGGAAAGGAGAGGAACACTGAAATGGAAAGAGTCAAATTTGCCTTGAAAGTATCACGATGGCTCCATTTGTAGTGTACTGGAAGAGGTGAAGGGATTGAGAGGAAGAAAGGGTGAAAGCAGGACTCCTAGGAACCCATCTGAGGTTGCCAATTCTCGTAGGCACAATGATGGAAGCAGCGCATGGAGTGGAGATGATACCAGTGACAAGCTGTAGTAGAAAATTAGAATTCCTACCATCTCTCCCGTTCACTTTCCACGCCATCCCCACAAAGTGGGAAAATCGCACTGATCTCCGCAAGAGGAAAAATCTATCATTTTCGAGTCTGATTTTTTTGAATACACCTAAAGTCTTCATCCTGATTGAAACTTTAGAAGTGGTAATATTTATCCTGATTCCTTGGATCCGAATTGAAGACCATAAAGGATCCTGGTTCTGTACACACAAGGGTCAGAGTTCCATTATAGAGCATGTTTTCTCATAAATTAATTGGCATCCTGAATTTCTCTGGGTAGGCCCTGTGTGTCCCATTCTTTTCAGAGTTGAGTGGAGACAGTAAAGTTTGAAGGTAGCTGGAAATCCAAAACCCAAAAACTACATCTACCAATATTTTCACTGTCTTCAGTTCCTTCAGATGAGGAGGAATTTTTTTTAATAAAAATTGGTCATTTTGTTTGGAATTACTCATTAAATCTTGTTCTATGGAGATGATCCATTGTGTTTGTGTATTCCCCCTTAAGAAAAATTGAGAAATACATCAGTAATTGTTCATTGGTGGTATAATTAGTGCAGCCTTTCTGGATCCAACCTCAGTATAGCTTTGTGCTTTAACTTTTTTTATGGCATTTGTTTAGAGCTTACTCTGTGCCAGGAACTGTACTAAGTGCTGGGGGTCGACACAAGCTAATCAGGTTTGACACAATCCGTGTCCCGCCCGGGGATCACAGCCTGAATCTCCATTTTACAGAGGAGGTAACCGAGGCACAGAGAAGTTAAGTGACTTGTCCAAGGTCACACAGCAGACAAGTGGCCTAGCCAGAATTAGAACCCAGGTCCTTCTGACTCCCACGCCCGTACTCCATCCATCAGGCCTTGCTGCTTCTCCACTTACTGTACATGTAGACGTGGGCCTTGTTCAACAATAGTTCTTCATGCGCTACTTAAAGGTTTTGATTGCAGAGATCGTAACCCTTGCTGCAAGTGAAACTGATTTTGTGAATGGCCCTAAATCACAATCAATATTTCTATCGGTGCCTATTACTTTTATATGCTCAATTTTTAAGAATTAAGAATATAACATTTCCTATTTAAAAACACCATCACATTCAAAAACGGTTTCCTGCGAAGAATCACATCGATAAAATGTCGCTAGATATCTCTTGGGCATGTCTTTTCTCTAAATAGATAAATTCAGCTTATGTGCTTATACTCTGCATCAAATCACATCATATATTTAAGTCCAGTAGAGCACTGGCACAATTTAACCTTTACCCTCATCGTTATCTAAAAATTCCTGTTCGTAGCTTTATGCATGAGGGCAAATGAGTAATGTACAAAGTAATTTCAACATATTTTAAGAATTTTATTTTGAAACAGAGTATTTGGTGGGGGCAAAGTTCAAGATGAGGCCTTCACATTCTCTCAATTGGAAAAGAAGCTTGAGGAAATGCCCCACACTTCATATGTTCTTGGTATTGCAATTTTTCAATCTCATCAGCATCCCATTAATCATAAGCTTTTCACCTGCATTTGTCCAATTAAGAAGCCTCACCTCTCTTCATGTATTCAGAAGACAAAATCCTCTTCCTTTAAATTGAAAACTGAACCTCCGTGTTAAGTCCTGAGCTATCACTGTTGAGGCATATTGGCAATTTTTGATAATAGCCCTACTAATTCGTTTTAAGACTTTATTCCAGGAGCTATTTTCATTTGCTGGAAAGAGAAAATATTTTTTGTTAAAAATGATTTTCAAAATGTAAGCTTTATGACTTTTGAAAAGGACAGATTGCTGCCCAAATATGCTAAGGATTAGTAGTGTTTGAAAAAAAGATACCAAAAAGATGGCATTTGCTTTGCACTGAAATAATACGCATATTTTAGTTTCAAGGATCGGATTTGGGATAAAATCTGTGATAGTGTTTTAAAATAAGGGGTTTTTTTTCACAAACTGGTCTACTGTGATAATTTTAAAAATAGGGAATTAACTGACTTTACTAATCTATGTTTGAGTCCACTCTGAAATCAATACATTTTATCTGTCATCATTCTCATCATCATCATATGATCATCGGATGTCACCAGAGAAGCAGCGTGGCTCAGTGGAAAGAGCCCGGGCTTTGGAGTCAGAGGTCATGGGTTCAAATCCCAACTCCGCCACTTCTCAGCTGTGTGACTTTGGGCAAGTCACATAACTTCTCTGTGCCTCAGTTAGTTACCTCATCTGTAAAATGGGGATGAAGACTGTGAGCCCCACATAGGACAACCTGATCACCTTGCAACCTCCCCAGCGCTTAGAACAGCGCTTTGCACATAGTAAGTGCTTAATAAATGCCATCATTATTATAATTATTACTATTCTCGGTAAATTTCAGTTTCAATGAAAATTAGAATTCCAAAGAAGTAGTTTGAAGCAAAGAACTATATAGTAGTGTATGGTTTCGAAGGCAGCAGGAATCTCCTAGCAACCAAAATATCTAAATTGATTCTCTCCAATTGTAAATGTTCAACTTTGCCGTGTAGTACCAAGGCTGAGAGAATTTTATTCATTAAATTAACTCAGCGCAAAGCAATAATTACATCAACTCTCCTAATATTATAATTGGAAAGCACTGCATGAATAGCTTATGTATGTGGCACCAGAATCACATTCAAATTAACATCTATTTTCTATTGAATAGTGATTCTAATTTAAAATACTGTAAGACAAGAAAATGGAAATGATACGTTACATTGGAGGAAAATGTATACTATAGAGGGAAAAGTGCCCCTGAAAAGATTACTTGTCGGCTGAGGAATTTTAAGATATCTTTGTTAATCCCTAATTTGATTCTACATCGTTATGCATCTTCTAATGTGTGTGAAGGTAGGAATCTGTTTACCCTTCACAGATTTTCATTACATAAAGAGGCAGTCAGGAATCCCCCTGGATTAAAGCTCTCCAAATGCTTCTCCTCAATACGATTATACTAGTCTTTTAATGCAGGGTGAAATCTGGACCAAACAGTAGGTCTACACAGGAGTTGTCTTTTGCTATAGTAAACATTCAATAAAAGTGGGATTAGCAGAGAGAGTCTGATGTTCGCCTTAGTTCACGCGTACCCAAAATGAAGGAGGAGCTGACTGACGATTGCTCATTTATCTGTGAATTGGACAAAGAGAAAAATCTGCAGCAAAATTTTACACCTTGATCTCTACTAATTTTCTTGTCCATTAGTGTTTTTCTTCAGATTTTTAACTCCCTAAGGCAACCAACCTGATTGAGAGGCTTGTACAGTAAAGTGATTGGAAGAAGCTGCAGCATGGTTTAATGGATAGAGCAGGGACCTCGGTCCTAATCCCAGCTCTGTCACTTGTCTGCTGTGCGACCTTGCGCCAGTCATTTAACTTCCCTGTGCCTCAGTTACCTCATCTGTAAAATGGGAATTAAGATGGAGAACCCCATGTAGGACAGGGACCGTGTCCAACGTAATTAATGTGCATCTACCCCAGGGCTTAGAACAGTGCCTTGCACAGAGTAAGCACTTACCGAATACTATAAAAAAAACCTGCCGCTTTTCAGAATTTGCTAACTCTGGAATAAATATGTAATTATGCTGGGCAGTGTAACAGACAGTAATCTTCTATTCTGTGAAAATATAAACTCCAATTGAAGTGGCAAATCCAGGGGTGATAGGGCTGTGGATTGCCAAACTAAGGAGGCCCAAAGCTATGAGTTGCCAATGCATTCATTCAATCAATCAATCAATCAATCGTATTTATTGAGCGCTTACTGTGCAGAGCACTGTACTAAGCGCTTGGGAAGTACAAGTTGGCAACATATAGAGACAGTCCCTACCCAACAGTGGGCTCACAGTCTAAATACGATTCATTCAATCGTATTTCTTGAGCGCTTACAGAGCACTGTACAACATACAGAGACTGTCCCTACCCAACAACGGGCTCACAGTCTAGAAGGGGAAGACAGACAACAACACAAAACAAGTAGACAGGTGTCAATACCATCAGAATAAATAGAATTATAGCTATTAAAAACAAATAGACTAATAAATAGGTTCAAATGTACACAAGTGCTGTGGGGAGGGGAATGTCCTGACAAGCCCTGACACCACTTAAGCCCCAAGAACTGTAAACTCAGTTCTCCCCAAAGAAAAGAAGCCCATAAGACCATTTATTTCCATTGTTTAAACAGTTCAAATCCTTCCCAAGAAATTTTTGGAGCTATATTTTATTAATTAAGAACACGGAATGCATCCTAGGTTGTTTTGTTTGGATAATACTGTGGTACTAGACTGTGAGCCCCTTGTTGGGCAGCTATTGTCTCTGTTACTGAATTGTTCTTTCCAGATGCTTAGTACAGTGCTCCGCACACAGTAAGTGCTCACTAAATACGATTGAATGAATGAATATTATTAATGACGTTTATACAGTAACAGTAATCGTGGGATTTGTTAAGAGCCTACTATGTGCTAAGCACTAGGGCAGATGAGAAGCAGCGTGGCTCAGTGGAAAGAACCTGGGCTCGTTGGAATCAGAGGTCATAGGTTCGAATCCCGGCTCTGCCACACGTCTGCTGTGTGACCTTGGGCAAGTCACTTAACTTCTCCGAGCCTTAGTTCCCTCATCTGTAAAATGGGGATTAAGACTGTGAGCCCCACGTGGGACAACCTGATCACCTTGTATCCCCCCCAGCGCTTAGAACAGTGCTTTGCACATAGTAAGCGCTTAACAAATGCCATCATTATTATTATTATTATACCACATAATCAGGTCAGACACAATCTCCGCCCCACGCACGGCACATAGGGCAATGCACTGTACTAAGTGCGAGAAGTGAAACAGAAGCTCGAGACCTGTTTCCTGTCAAGAAGGACCTTACACTTAAACGGTGAAGAGAACGACGTAGTTTCAACTGCTCGTAACTCTTTCTATCAGAATAAATGAAATCGAAAATGAGGTAACTGAGGCACAGAAAAGTTAGGTGATTTGCCCAAGGTCACACAGCAGACGTGGGATTAGAACCTATGTCCTTTTGACTCCCAGGCATGTGCTCTATTAGGCCACGCTACTCCTCTATTTTGTGTTCGTTTGTGGAACTTTTTACCCTAGCGTATTTCTCCCATTGAAACAAGGATATCGAATCCTGTAGAGAGAAATTATCTTCCTGAATCATAATTCTCCAGTCCTCCCTCTCAGCAAACCAAAAACAAGCCCTAATCAATAACTAAAGCTTTAATCTTTTCAACCCTGACTGACATCATTAGAGCTTTCATTTTATCTATCAGTAGCATGGTAAATTCCATATCTTTGATAGTAGAATCTTTCAAGTTCCTCAGAATAAGGTAGCTGGCTAGGTAAATTATTCTGGAATATTGCATATTGGAAATGAGGCACTTCACTATATGTTAGCACTTTTTCTACTTTACAACTGTTCTTGTATTCTGTATAGATGAAGCTGCATCTTTTGACTTAGGAGAAAAGGTTGTCTCTGCCGAGACGAGCGGAAGAGCGTTGGTTCTGAGACTTTAGGATGGAAAACCTGCACGAAGGAATTGATTCAAGTACTGGTGGTGAGCACCGCGCCGCTTTTGGTCTCTGGACTCTCCCCGTCATATTCCTACTGAAGCAAGTGCCAAGGAAGACAATGGGCAGCACAGTGCGAAAGGTATGCGACGTTTCGGGGTTTTTTTGACATACAGGACCCATTTATGGCCGACGTGACTGCAGCATTGTGTCAATGCTGTGCCAAGGCCCCGTGACTCGGAAGGTGATCGCCTTGGTAATAATTGTGGTATTTAAATGCCAACTTTGTGTCAAACACTGGGCTAAGAGCTGGGGTCACCCCACAGGATAATCGGATCAGGCACAGTCCCTGCCCCATATAATAATAATAATTATGGCACTTGTTAAAGCACCTATTATATGCCAAGCACTGTTCTAAGCACTGGGGTAGATACATGTTAATCAGGTTGGAGACAGTCCCCGTCCCACCAGGAGCTCAAATTTTTAACAGATGAGGTAACTGAGGCCCAGAGAAGTGACGTGAGCCCACTGTTGGGTAGGGACTGTCTCTATATGTTGCCAACTTGTACTTCCCAAGCGCTTAGTACAGTGCTCTGCACACAGTAAGCGCTCAATAAATACGATTGATTGATTGACTGATTGAAGTGACTTGCCTAAGGCCACACAGCAGACATATGGCGGAGGTGGGATTAGAGCGCAGGTCCTTCTGACTCCCACTTCCGTGGTTTATCCACTAAGTCACGTTGCTTCTGTGGCTCGCAGTCTAAATGGGAAGTGGGGCCTTTTTACAGATGAGGAAACTGAGGCTTGGCTAAATTAAATGATTGATCCAAGGTCCTAGAGCAGGCAAGGGGCAGAGCCGGAATTCGAACCCAGGTCTTCTGACTCCCAGCCCTGTTCTCTTTCGATCAGCCATGCCGCTCCCCTTGGTAATAATAATAATTGGCATTTGTTAAGCACTTACTATGTGCAAAGCACTGTTCTAAGCGCTGGGGAGGATACAGGGTGATCAGGTTGTCCCGCGTGGGGCTCACAGTCTTAATCCCCATTTTACAGATGAGGTAACCGAGGCCCAGAGAAGTTAAGTGACTTGCCCAAGATCACACAGCTGACATGCGGCGGAGTGGGGATTCGAACCCATGACCTCTGACTCCAAAGCCCGTGCTCTTTCCACTGAGCCACGCTGCTTCTCTAATAATGAT
This sequence comes from Tachyglossus aculeatus, assembly GCF_015852505.1. Lineage (NCBI taxonomy): Eukaryota > Metazoa > Chordata > Mammalia > Monotremata > Tachyglossidae > Tachyglossus > Tachyglossus aculeatus. The sequence goes on along the minus strand of NC_052076.1, from coordinate 60,560,191 downwards.
AGCATTTATTAAGCGCTTACTATGTGCAAAGCACTGTTCTAAGCCCTGGGGAGGTTACAGGGTGATCAGGCTGTCCCTCGTGGGGCTCACAGTCTTAAATCCCATTTTAAAGATGAGGTAACTGAGGCGCAGAGAAGTGAAGTGACTTGCCCAGTAATCGCTGTGACCTTTGCTACCCAATGCTAATCAGTTATTTTTCAGGATTCCTGCTAGGCCTGTCCGTCTAGCCCCACGTGGTTCTTTGGTCGTAAGCCATCATCATATGTTGCCAATTTGTACTTCCCAAGCACTTAGTACAGTGCTCTGCACATAGTAAGCGCTCAATAAATACGATTGATGATGATCATCATCATCACTGAGGGCATAGCCCCAGCAGGGAGAACTGGAACTAGAACTCAGATTAGTGTAGGGACCGTCTCTATGTGTTGCCAACTTGTACTTCCCAAGCGCTTAGTACAGTGCTCTGCACACAGTAAGCGCTCAATAAATACGATTGATTGATTACCTGTTCCTCAGAGCAGGACTTTTTCCACTGCATCAGCCAACAACAGGGCCGACTTGGGAAATCATAGACCCATTATATATTATTTATTCCTATTAATGAATGTCTCCCCTTCTAGACTGAGCTCGTTAGGGGCAGGGAACGTCTGCTAATTCCTTTGTATTGCACGTGCCCCCAGCACTTAGTACAGTGCTCTGCCCATAGTAAGTGCTCAATAAATACCATTCAGTCTTTCATTCATCCAGTAGTATTTATTGAGCACTTACTGTGTGCATAACGTTGTATTCGGAGCCTGGGAGAGTACAATACAACAATAAACAGACACATTCCCTACCCACTTTAATTCTTGAAAATGCCAGTGCTTCATTAATGACCCACAGGGAACACTGTTTATTAATGAGCGATAACCCCAATTTTTTCCATGCCCAGATCACTCCCCAGCAATTCGGTGCTCAAGAAGGAATGTTTTTATTTATTTCTGGACAATAGAGGGCTAATGCAACAGTAATGTGGCAGCTCATAAAATAATTGCCTGCTGTGCTCGGGAGAGCTCTTCTTGGACATTAGGAAGAAAGAAGTCAGTAGTTTTCATCACGAGAGAATTTTTTATGGAGAAACTTCGTTAATAAAGAAGGTGAAAAGTGTTCAGTCAAACTGAAAACCCAACCCCTAAGCTAAGAAAATCCATATGGAGGGAAGAGGTATTTTAACAATCAAGTATAATTATTTCCCAAAAGGCTAATCTATAAAAAAGTACTAACAGTCTAAACTGAAAGGCCTTATTTTGCAGCAGTAGTAAGACCGCTCAAACCTTACCATCCACGGCTAACTTCCATTTTTCAACAACGTGCCGTGCCGATGGGGCAATTTGGAAAAGATTTGCCGCATGTTCTCTAGAATTGCTTCTTTGCTTTTACTTTCCTCTCTGCTCATTTTCCGATTGGGGATCAGAGGGTGAAGTAGCGGCTTGACCTCAGCTAAATAGGCTGAAAATTGCAGGCTCTATCCGGTGCCACAGTTCTCCTCCCTACAGTCCTTTAGACTGTAAACCTGCTGCGGGAAGGGAATGTATTTGCCAACTCTGTTACTCTGTATTCTCTGAAGTGCTTAGTACAGTGCTCTGCACACAGTAAGTGCTCAGTAAAGATGACTGACGGATTGATTGAGTCTATATTATATCGTGGAAAAGGTGGTAGAAGGAGTTTTTAAAGTTGTGACCCTCAGTGTAGAGGTGGCCCAGTTTCTCATTTGAGGTTCTGCTGGAATTTGAGGGTTGGATTTGGGGGTGGTGAGAGTATATGCTCTTGATAAGTATAATAGACCCAATTTCCCTCCTCCCCTCCACTGTCTCCCAGCCACCTCCATAACTTGGAATAGATAACCACAGACCTGGATCGTGGGAGCTGTGCAGCTTAATTCTTAATAGCAAATATCACTGACTTGATAAAAGACCTTCAAATCAACACTTCTAAGACCTCTGTTTCCTTATCTTTAAAAGGAGGATCACGTAGTACTAAACTGCCTCAGAGGATTATGGTGCTATCTAATAAAAATGAGCATATCATTAAAAACACCATTTAGCATTAGTGAAATGCAATGAGGGATCCCTAGGGAATAGGAAAGCTGGATAGTCTCAAAGGAAGATAACACAGGGCTCTATAAGGAGGCTATTTATATTTGCACTTGGTATTTGAAGGTGATGTCACCGACGGTGAAATTCACCCGTTAGAATGAGTGTGACTGGAAAGGTCAAGGTGGTCTTGGCTGCGTTCTGCGCACAAAAGGCTGTTCCATGTTGTGCTGCGAAAGATAAAAAACCCACTTCTAGTTTGATCCACCGTGACCGATCGCTTACTAAGTGTCTAAAAACAGGAGGCCTTCCCAGACTGAGCCCCTTCCTTCCTCTCCCCCTCGTCCCCCTCTCCACCCCCCCATCTCGCCTCCTTCCCTTCCCCACAGCACCTGTATATATGTATATATGGTTGTACATATTTATTACTCTATTTATTGATTGATTGATTGATTTTACTTGTACATTTCTATCCTATTTATTTTATTTTGTTGGTATGTTTGGTTCTGTTCTCTGTCTCCCGCTTTTAGACTGTGAGCCCACTGTTGGGTAGGGACTGTCTCTATGTGTTGCCGATTTGTACTTCCCAAGCGCTTGGTACAGTGCTCTGCATATAGTAAGCGCTCAATAAATACGATTGATTGATTGATTAAAAACCCACTTCTAGTTTGATCCACCGTGACCGATCGCTTACTAAGTGTCTAAAAACAGGAGGCCTTCCCAGACTGAGCCCCTTCCTTCCTCTCCCCCTCGTCCCCCTCTCCATCCCCCCATCTCGCCTCCTTCCCTTCCCCACAGCACCTGTATATATGTATATATGGTTGTACATATTTATTACTCTATTTATTGATTGATTGATTGATTTTACTTGTACATTTCTATCCTATTTATTTTCTTTTGTTGGTATGTTTGGTTCTGTTCTCTGTCTCCCCCTTTTAGACTGTGAGCCCACTGTTGGGTAGGGACTGTCTCTATGTGTTGCCGATTTGTACTTCCCAAGCGCTTGGTACAGTGCTCTGCACATAGTAAGCGCTCAATAAATACGATTGATTGATTGATTGATTAAAAACCCACTTCTAGTTTGATCCACCGTGACCGATCGCTTACTAAGTGTCTAAAAACAGGAGGCCCTTCCTTCCTCTCCCCCTCGTCCCCCTCTCCATCCCCCCATCTCACCTCCTTCCCTTCCCCACAGCACCTGTATATATGTATATATGGTTGTACATATTTATTACTCTATTTATTGATTGATTGATTGATTTTACTTGTACATTTCTATCCTATTTATTTTATTTTGTTGGTATGTTTGGTTCTGTTCTCTGTCTCCCCCCTTTAGACTGTGAGCCCACTGTTGGGTAGGGACTGTCTCTATGTGTTGCCGATTTGTACTTCCCAAGCGCTTGGTACAGTGCTCTGCACATAGTAAGCGCTCAATAAATACGATTGATTGATTGATTGATTGATTAAAAACCCACTTCTAGTTTGATCCACCGTGACCGATCGCTTACTAAGTGTCTAAAAACAGGAGGCCCTTCCTTCCTCTCCCCCTCGTCCCCCTCTCCACCCCCCCATCTCGCCTCCTTCCCTTCCCCACAGCACCTGTATATATGTATATATGGTTGTACATATTTATTACTCTATTTATTTATTGATTGATTGATTTTACTTGTACATTTCTATCCTATTTATTTTATTTTGTTGGTATGTTTGGTTCTGTTCTCTGTCTCCCCCTTTTAGACTGTGAGCCCACTGTTGAGTAGGGACTGTCTCTATGTGTTGCCGATTTGTACTTCCCAAGCGCTTGGTACAGTGCTCTGCACATAGTAAGCGCTCAATAAATACGATTGATTGATTGATTGATTAAAAACCCACTTCTAGTTTGATCCACCGTGACCGATCGCTTACTAAGTGTCTAAAAACAGGAGGCCCTTCCTTCCTCTCCCCCTCGTCCCCCTCTCCACCCCCCCATCTCGCCTCCTTCCCTTCCCCACAGCACCTGTATATATGTATATATGGTTGTACATATTTATTACTCTATTTATTGATTGATTGATTGATTTTACTTGTACATTTCTATCCTATTTATTTTATTTTGTTGGTATGTTTGGTTCTGTTCTCTGTCTCCCCCTTTTAGACTGTGAGCCCTCTGTTGGGTAGGGACTGTCTCTATGTGTTGCCGATTTGTACTTCCCAAGCGCTTGGTACAGTGCTCTGCACATAGTAAGCGCTCAATAAATACGATTGATTGATTGATTGATTAAAAACCCACTTCTAGTTTGATCCACCGTGACCGATCGCTTGCTAGGTGTCAGTGACCCGTCTCGGCGGCACGATGATCCCGGCTGATCTTTCACGGCCAAGAACTGATCCAGTGAAACTGCACTCTGAGAGAGGTGGGGTGGCAATATTGCTTTTGGTGAAAAATGGGGTGTTTTCTCTCCCCCTCTAGACCGCAAGCTCCTTCTGGGCAGGGAATATGTCCAACCGACCCCGTGTTTTGTCCCCTCCCAGGCACTTAGTACCGGTGCTCTTCCACCCGGCAAGCGCTCAATAAATACCGCCTATTAATTGATTGATAATCATAAGAGGAAGGGTGGATGCCGTGTCTGGAAGACTGTGAGCTCGATGTGGGCCCGGAACATATCTGTAATCTCCCTAGCGCTTGGTACAGTGCTCAGCCCGCAGTAAGCATTCAATCAACACGATTGATTGATAACTAACTTCTGTAATTCTGCTTATGCATGTTGTAAGGGCATAATAATAATAATAATAATAATGGCATTTGTTAAGCACTTACTATGTGCAAAGCACTGTTCTAAGCGCTGGGGGGATACAAAGTGACCAGGTTGTCCCACGTCGCATTGTAATCTCCCTAGCGCTTGGTACAGTGCTCTGCCCGCAGTAAGCATTCAATCAACACGATTGCTTGATCACTAACTTCTGTAATTCTGCTGATCATCATCAATCGTATTTATTGAGCGCTTACTATGTGCAGAGCACTGTACTAAGCGCTTGGGAAGTACAAATTGGCAACATATAGAGACAGTCCCTACCCAACAGTGGGCTCACAGTCTGAAAGGGGGAGACAGAGAACAAAACCAAACATACTAACAAAATAAAATAAATAGAATAGATATGTACAAATAAAATAGAGTAAAAAAAAAATGTACAAACATATATACATATATATATGTTTGGTGTAAGGGCATAATAATAATAATAATGATGGCATTTGTTAAGCGCTTACTATGTGCAAAGCACTGTTCTAGGCGTGGGGGGGGGGGATACAAAGTGACCAGGTTGTCCCGCGTGGGGCTCACAGTCATCATCCCCATTTTCCAGATGAGGGAACTGAGGCTCCGAGAAGTTAAGTGACTTGCTTGTACAAGGTGGCAGCGGTGAATTCTGGTCCCAAAGTATGGCATTATGAATCTAGGCAGTCCCTGGGAAATTCGACCCACTTGAGGATGTCCGTGCCGTCTCTGTGGGTCTAATCATCATCAATCGTATTTATTGAGCGCTTACTGTGTGCAGAGCACTGTACTAAGCGCTTATGCGGAGTGGAAAGAGCACAGGTCTGGGAATCAGAGGGTCATGGATTCCAACCCCGGCTCTGCCGCTTGTCTGCTGTGTGACCTCGGGCAAGTCACTTCACTTCTCTGGGCCTCGGTTCCCTCATCTGTAAAATGGGGATTGAGACTGTGAGCCCCACATGGGACAACCCAATTCGCTCGCATCCTCCCCAGTGCTCAGTACAGGACCTGTCACATAGTGAACGCTTAACAAATACCAGAATTATTACTATCATTATTATCAATCACTATTGTAATAATATAATCATATAATAATCACGATGATCATAAATTAATGTCTTAGTTATTATATTATTATATGACGCATGATTATAAAAAGAAGCAGCGTGCCTTGGTGGAAAGAGTCCGGGCTTGGGAGTCAGAGGTTGTGGGTTCTAGTTCCGCTTCTGCCACTTGTCAGCTGTGTGACCTTGGGCAAGTCACTTCACTTCTCTGGGCCTCGGTTCCCTCATCTGTAAAATGGGGATTAAGACTGTGAGCCCCACGTGGGACAACCCAATTCGCTCGTATCCTCCCCGGCGCTCAGTACAGGGCCTGGCACATAGTGAACGCTTAACAAATACCAGAATTATTACTATCATTATTATCAATCACTAATGTAATAATGTCATAAATCATATAATAATCACGATGATCATAAATTAATGTCATTAATTATTATATAATAATTATATGATACATGATTATAAAAAGAAGCAGCGTGGCTTGGTGGAAAGAGTTTGGGCTTGGGAGTCAGAGGTCGTGGGTTCTAGTTCCGCTTCTGCCACTTGTCAGCTGTGTGACCTCGGGCAAGTCACTTCACTTCTCTGGGCCTCGGTTCCCTCATCTGTAAAATGGGGATTGAGACTGTGAGCCCCACGTGGGACAACCCAATTCGCTCGTATCCTCCTCAGCGCTCAGTACGGGGCCTGGCACATAGTGAACGCTTAACAAATACCAAAATTATTACTATCATTATTATCAATCACTATTGTAATAATATAATCATATAATAATCACGATGATCATAAATTAATGTCTTAATTATTATATTATTGTATGATGCATGATTATAAAAAGAAGCAGCGTGGCTTGGTGGAAAGAGTCCGGGCTTGGGAGTCAGAGGTCGTGGGTTCTAGTTCTGCTTCTGCCACTTGTCAGCTGTGTGACCTCGGGCAAGTCACTTCACTTCTCTGGGCCTCGGTTCCCTCATCTGTAAAATGGGGATTGAGACTGTGAGCCCCACGTGGGACAGGGGCTGTGTCCAACCCAATCCGCTCGTATCCTCCCCAGCGCTCAGTACAGGGCCTGGCACATAGTGAGCGCTTAACAAATACCGGAATTATGACTATCATTATTATAAATCACTATTGTAATAATATAATAAATCATTATATAACCATCATGATGATCATAAAGTAATAATTCTTATTTATTATTATATAATATGATACGTGATTATAAAAAGAAGCAGTGTGGCTTAGTGGAAAGAGTCCGGGCTTGGGAGTCAGAGGTCGTGGGTTCTAGTTCCACTTCTGTCACTTGTCAGCTGTGTGACTTTGGGCAAGTCACTTAACATCTCTGGGCCTCAGTTCCCTCATCTGTAAAATGGGGATGAAGCCTGTGAGCCCTACGTGGGTCACCCTGATTACCTTGTATCTACCCCAGCGCTTGGAACAGTGCTTTGCACATAGTAAGCGCTTAACAAATGCCACCATCATTATTGTTATTACTATTATTATTATTGATATTATTTCTTATTATTAATAATAATGATGATTAGGAGGGGAAATATGGAATTTTTAGTGGTCGTTGGTTTGGCGGAGCAGTGCTAGCAGGCCAAGAGAGCACCTCCACAGTGAGGGCAGAGGGGCCGAGAAGCAGCATGGCTTAGTGGAGAGAGCCCGGGCTTGGAAGTCAGAAGTCACGAGTTCTAATCCCGCTCCGCCACTTGTCAACTGTGTGACTTTGCGCAAGTCACTTCACTTCTCTGGGCCTCAATTCCCTCATCTGTAAAATGGGGCTTAAGACTGTGAACCCCACATGGGACACCCACTGTTGGGTAGGGACTGTCTCTATATGTTGCCAATCTGTACTTCCCAAGCGCTTAGTACAGTGCTCTGCACATAGTAAGCGCTCAATAAATAAGATTGATTGATTGATTGACAACCTGATCACTTTGTATCCCCCCCCAGCGCTCAGAACAGTGCTTTGCACATAGTAAGCGCTTAACAAACGCCAACATCATCATCATCATCATCATCATCAATGAGGATGACCATGATGACCATTGTGTTGCCAATTTGTACTTCCCAAGCGCTTAGTACAGTGCTCTGCACATAGTAAGCGTTCAATAAATACGATTGATTGATTGATTGATTGATTGATGAGTCCTTTCCGCCCGGAGCCTGCGCAGACGGTGCGGCCCGGCCGCGGCGGCGTCCAATGGGCGGTGGCGTCTCATCGCCGGCCCCCTGTCTCCGCGTTCTCCCGCGCGATGTGATTGGACGAGGCGGGCCGCGTGGCTACCAACTCTTGTAGGGCACTTTGTAGGGTGCTCTGCATGCAACAGAATAGTGCTTTGGTAGGAAGCGCTTAGCAAATGCCATTCTTCTTCTTATTATTATTATTATATGCAGTGTGCCGCATCCTGGGGGCCAATTGGAGCCATGAAAAGCTCCCTGCAGCAATGGCGAAGGGCTGCCACGCTGATGGTGGCCTCTCGTAGGGGCCAGGGCCTTCCCCAGGGTAGCAGCAGCAGCATCATCAGCAGTTGCCCCGGTAACCAGGATTACCAGGTGCTTCTGCTGCAACGCAGCGGGCACAGCCACTTCATGCCCGGGGCCTCCGTCTTCCCCGGAGGCGTCTTAGCAGAAGCAGACAGGGCCCCGGACTGGCTGGAGGTCATCCGGCCCCACCACGGGCCTCCCTTCTTCGGCCTGGGCCCGGTGAAGCAGCCGAGAGGTGCCCCCATCCCCGACCAGGTGGCCTTCCGCATCTGTGCCATCCGAGAGACTTTCGAGGAGTGTGGGATCCTCCTGCTGCGACCCCAGCCCCCCTCGGGGACGGTGGAAAGCCCCCCAGTTTGGCGGCTGCCCCAGGCCTTCCAGCCCTTTCTGGAGCTGGCCCCTTGGCGAGCCAAAATCCAGAAAGACCCTTCCCAGTTCCTGCAGCTCTGCCGCCACCTGGACTGTGCCCCCGACATCTGGGCCCTGCAGGAGTGGAGCAACTGGCTGACCCCGTTTCTGAAAAGAGAAGGAAAGCGCTTCGACACCTTCTTTTACGTTTGCTGCTTAGAGGGGAGGCCCCAGACCTTCCCGGACATGCAAGAAGTGGTCAGCCTCCAGGTAAAGTCCGGGGTTCTTGAGATTCTCTAGACACAGAGGCAACGTTTTTGGGGTTTTTTTCTCCCCTAAGGGATTAAAAACCACGGCTGATTAGCAACCGTATTTATTGAGTGCTTGTACTGTGTGCGGGGAACTTTACTAATCGCTTGGGAGAGTACAAACGATAGTATATAGACACTTCCTCGCTCACAATCAATCAGTCAATCAGTCGTATTTATTGAGCGCTTACTCATCATCCGGGACCCCTCCCTCCCTCCCTCCATCCCTCCCTCCCTCCCTCTCTCCATCCCTGCCTCCCTCCCTCTCTCCATCCCTCCCTCCTTCCCTCTCTCCCTCTCTCCATCCCTCCCTCCCTCTCTCCATCCCTCCCTCCCTCCCTCTCTCCATATCTCCCTCCCTCCCTCTCTCCATCCCTCCCTCCCTCTCTCCATCCCTCCCTCCCTCTCTCCATCCCTTCCTCCCTCTCTCCATCCCTCCCTCCCTCCATCCCGCTGGGAGCTCCCCTCCCCCGGGAGGCCTTCCCACACTGAGCCCCCTCCCCACACCACCTGGATATATGTTGGAACCTATTTGTTGCTCTATTTATTTATTTCATTTCTACGTGTTCTATTTATTTTGTTAATGGGTTTGGTTTTGTCGTCTGTCTCCCCCTTCTAGACTGTGAGCCCGCTGTTGGGTAGGGATCGTCTCTATATGTGTTGCCAACTTGTACTTCCCCAGCGCTTAGTACAGTGCTCTGCACACAGTAAGCGCTCAATAAATGTGATTGAATGAATGAATCATCAACAAATCGTATTGAGCGCTTACTGTGTGCAGAACACTATACTAAGCGCTTGGGAAGTACAAGTTGTCAACATATATAGTCCCTACCCAACAGTGGGCTCACAGTCTAAGAGATAGTCTTACTGTGTGCAGAGCACTGTACTAAGCGCTTACAATGAGCTTACAGTCCAGAGGACAGGCTTATAGTCTGGAGGCTGGCCTCAGAGGGCTTTTTACATGTTGTAACGTTTAGATATCTTGTTAGCTCTTTTTCTATTATATTTCTAGCCCCTCCCGCAGATGTGGTGGCTGAGAGCTTAGTTGTGGCATTTATTAAGCTTTCCTCTGTGCCAAGCACTGTACTGAGCACTGGGGTAGATACAAGTGTAAGCAAATCAGACGCAGCTCACAGTCGAAGGGGAAACAAGCTATTTTGCCCTCATTTTACAGATGAGGAAACTGGGGACCCAAAATTGTCGCAGCTTGCCCAGAGTTACACAGTGGGCAAATGGGAGAGCTGGGATTACCTCCTTCCCTTCCCCACAGCACCTGTATATATGTATATATGTTTGTACGTATTTATTACTCTATTTATTTTACTTGTACATATCTATTCTATTTTATTTTGTTAATATGTTTGGTTTTGTTCTCTGTCTCCCCCTTCTAGACTGTGAACCCACTGTTGGGTAGGGACTGTCTCTACATGTTGCCAGCTTGTACTTCCCAAGCGCTTAGTACAGTGCTCTGCACACAGTAAGCGCTCAATAAATACGATTGATTGATTGATTCTCTAGGATCCTGCTTTTCTTAGAGCTCCCTGGGAGAAAGACATGAAGAGACTTGAAGCAGCGTGGCTCAGTGGAAAGAGCACGGGCTTTGGAGTCAGAGGTCGTGGGTTCAAAGCCCGGCTCCGCCAATTGGCAGCTGTGTGACTGTGGGTAAATCACTCAAGTTCTCAGCACCTCAGTTCCCTCATCTGTAAACTGGGGGTTAAGACTGTGAGCCTCCTGCGTGACAACCTGATCACCTTGTAATAGTAATGATGGCATTTATTAAGCGCTTACTACGTGCAAAGCACTATTCTAAGTGCTGGGGAGGTTACAAGGTGATCAGGTTGGCCCTCGTGGGGCTCACAGTCTTAATCCCCATTTTACGGATGAGGTAACTGAGGCCCAGAGAATCAATCAATCAATCATATTTATTGAGCGCTTACTGTGTGTAGAGCACTGTACTAAGCACTTGGGAAGTACTAGTTGGCAACATATAGAGACATTCCCTACCCAACAGTGGGAGAAGTTAAGTGACTTGCCCAAAATCACACAGTTGACAATTGGCGGAGCTGGGATTTGAACCCATGACCTCTGACTCCAAAGCCCGGGCTCTTTCCTACTGAGCCACGCTGCTTCTCTAACTTCGCCAGCGCTTAGAACAGTGCCCTGCACATAGCACTTAATAAATGCCGTCGTTATTATTATCATTATATTCGTCAGTAGCACAGGAAGAATAGCGAAAACAGAAATGCGAAGGGAGATCAGGCCTAGACCGTTTTAAGTGTGCCTTGGCAAATCACCAAGGATTTGCACAATGAATCCGGATCCAAATATATTTATCTCTACAGGGTGACTCGAGCGACGCTTTACCATACCCCCGGAATGGCTCACAATAAATTTGCTAATGATCAGAGCTAATAAAAGGAAGACGAGCCATGTCACCTGCACAAGGGCTCTGTTTCTGGAAAGTTCGAGGATGGAGATGGGGCTGTTGATGGTCTCAGATCATAAGTGTTCATATGATGGTGATGACGGCATTTGTTAAGCGCTTACTATGTGCGAAGCATTTCTAAGCGCTGGGGTGGGGAATACAAGGTGATCAGGTTGTCCCATGTGGGGCTCACCGTCTTCATACCCATTTTACAGATGAGGGAATTGAGGCACTGAGAAGTTAAGTGACTTGCCCAAAGTCACACAGCTGACAAGTGGCAGAGTCGGCATTAGAACCCATGACCTCTGGCTCCCAAGCCCGGGCCCTTTCCACTGAGTCACAATGCTTCTCATGTGACGTGTATGTACATAAGTGCCCCACAAAATTTATGTACATAACCATGATTTATTTTTATGTCTGTCACACCCTGTAGATGGTAAACTTCTGGCGGGCAGGGAACGTGTCTACCAACTCTGTTGAATTGTAGACTCCCAAGCACTTAGTAGAGTGCTCTGTATGCAGTATACATTCAGCAAATCCCATTAATTGATTGATTGATGTACCTGAGTGAGGGAGGAAGCCGCTTCCCATATCATTATTTTTAAATCTCAAGTGTCATTCCTCATTTGACTTCATGTGCCCTTTGAAGCTGCATCCAGATTATCCATAAAGCAAACCTTTCTCCTAAATGAATTCACCTTACAGAACTAAGCCTCTTTCCTTTAATCTGATGAGTTCAAATTTAGGATTAGGTGAAGAAATAAGCCACTGGTTTTCGGTAATGTTTCTGCACCTTTGCCTTTTCCCTGAAAATACAATCTCTTGCTTCTGCCCCTACCAGGGCAACCATTTATTACTTGAAAGCTTTTTAGTTTTTAGAGAAATTTTTCTATATGTGTAGTTGGAGAAGGCTGAAGAAAATTCCCCACAAATTTACAAATGCCCCAGCTGCGTCAGACCAACATCGACCCATGGGACTTAATGTACTTAACTGTATCATCAGCCCTTGAGTCATGTATAAGTGTTTGTATATCTGTCTATACACACACATATATATACAGATACCCACATAGTCATATGTGTATATGTAGATATATACGTATGCACACTCAATTATGTTTTTTCAGCTCTTTCATCTAATGTATTTGTGTTGCTTCCTGCTTATACTGGTTCTTCCCCTGCCTTTCCCTGTGTAAATAATTTTTGTCTATCTCCCCACAGATTATAAATTTGAGGGCAGGGAATATGTTGTACTTTCCCGAATGCTTAGTACAGTATCTAGCACTCAGTAGGCTCTTAATGAGAAACAGTGTGGAAGTCAGAAGAACCTGGGTTCTATTCCTGGCTCCGCCAGCTGTCCACTCTGTGACCTTGGGCAAGTTACTTAAATCCTCAGTGCCCCAGTTTGTTCAGGTGTAAAATGGGGATAAAGACTGTTAGCCCCATGTGGGACGTGGATTGGGTCCAACTTAATCTGCTTGTATCCACCCCAGCCCTTAGTACAGTGCCTGGCACATAGTAAGCACTTAACAAATACCATTAAAGAAATACCATTGATGATGCTGAAAACATCATTTTCTTTGTTTTTTTTTTTTACAGTGGTTATCTCCGACTGAAGCGATTGAAAAATTCACATCTAAAGAAATATGGCTAGCACCACCTCAGTTCTATGAGTTGGCAAGATTTTGCAACTTTTCTTCTCTCTCCGATCTCCACCGATTTAGTTTGGATCGTGCTTTAGAAGGATGTGAAAGATGGATGATTATCACGTTGTCGGCCTCAGATGGTATTATACAACTCTTACCAGGTAAATAGACAATGTTAAAATCTGTCACTAAATAAGTAGTCAGTTTGGCAAGTTGTAGTATAAAGTTCCTTGAATAGCCAACTCTATTTGTGCATTAGTAAGCAAAACACAGTTCAAGTAATCCTGAAGAATTATTTTTATAAACTGTGAAGTCTGAATTAATGAAATTTACTAAACATCCCCAACCTATCTTTTTACTTAAGTCACTGTATTACAGGACCAGAGTAGCAGGGTTTTTTTGTTTGATTTAAGGTGTATTTAAGTGCTTACTGTGTACCAGGCGCTGTACTAAGCCCTGGGGTAGATACAAGATAATAATAATAATAATAATGATAATGGTATTTGTTAAGTGCTTACTATGTGCCAAGCACTGTTCTCAGGTTGGACCCAGTCTACGTCCCTCATGGGGGTCTCAGTCTTAATCCCCATTTTACAGATGAGGTAACTGAGGCCCAGAGAAGTTAAGCGACTTGCCCAAGGTCACACAGCAGGCGTGTGCCAGAGCTGGGGCTAAAATCCAGGTCCTCTGTCTCCCAAGCCTGAGGTTGAAACACCTTTGTTTTGTTTTATGGTATCTGTTAAGTGCTCAGTATGTGTCAAGCACTGTTCTAAGCGGTAGGGTAGATACAAGTTCATCAGGTTGGACACAGTCCCTGTCTCACATGGAGCTCACAGTCTAAGTTTTTGCTTAATCTCCCTGCATCAGAGTTGTTAACCAGTGAATGCTGGCAGCATTTGCTATCTTTTTTGTTTTGGCTCAGCCCAGTGGGGTGGAAAAACACTGTCATGTTTGGCAAGACAAATTTTCTGGGGGATAGTGTCTCAGAATGTATCTCTTGATCTGAAATCAGTTAATTGACTGGCCTTGTGCTCCTTCCTTACAGTGCTCTGCACACAGTAAGCGCTGATAAATGCCATTGATTGATTCTATCAGAACCCTGCACAAGCCAGGCCTCGACCGTATTCTTATCATAAAAGAGAAAGGGGTGATAGTAAAAATGGACTCAGATCAGAATGGGGGATAGGGCCATGGCATTTAAAGGTGGCCAGCTGCTTCTAGAAGACTACCTCACTCTCCCGCTCCATGGGCGGGGGTGACCAATCAATCATTTCAAATGGCAATTGTGGCGAGACTCCATTTCACCATGTGTGGAGGGTTGGCGGGGTGGGGACGGACCCCAGTCGCTCTGTGGAAACTGCCCTCTTGAAGATCACCAGTGATCTCCTTCTTGCCAAATCCAGTGGCCTCTACTCGATCCTAATTTTCCCGAACTTCTGCTTTTGACACTGTAGATCACCCCCCTGCTCCTTGAAACTTTTTCCAACTTTGGCTTCGTTGGCACTATCGACTCCTGTTTCTCCTATTTTTCTGCCCACTATTTCTCAAGTCTTTTCCACAGGCTCTTCCTCTGCCTCCCACCCTCTGTGGGAGCCTCCCAAAATTCAGTTCTCCATCTATATCCACTCCCTTGGGTACCAACTCTGTTACGTTGTACTCTCCCAAGTGCTTAGTACAGTGCTCGGCACACAGTAAGTGCTCAATAAATGTGATTGATTGAGCCAGTGGTGTTCTGGAGGCCAACCGGCTGCCTGGTATACTACAGCTTAGGCTTGGATGAAGTCTGGTGTTTTGGGGGGGGGACCGAGTGTGTTCCCTGGTAAATATGCCAGTGAGGGGGTACCCCAGCCCCTGCCCCACTGTGAAACTGTAAACCAAAAACACTACCTTCCTCTTTGATAGGATTCAAGTCAGAACGGGAACATCAGCACTTATTTTATTACCAGCTCTGCTCTGGACCACTCTGCCATACTTATTTCCAGCCCTATGTCATTGAAACCCTGAAGTCATAATGTATTTGAAAAACAAACTCCCAAGTTCCTAGTTGTAATTTGAATTGTTAAATTGTTTCAGGAGATGAACTGTATCCTGAAAATACCATTTTAGAAGACAACAATTTGTCAACAAAAAAGAAGATTGAAGAGATCATGAAAGATGCCAAAAAGATGCACAGAATAGTGCTATATGAGCGGCACCGTTATAATATTCATATTACTATCCAGGCAAAATATAAACACATTCACCCACAGTGTAAGCTGTAGAAACATTTGAAGTCTGTACTTAAAGATTATTCTTTGTAAATTAAACCTTAATTTTGATGCAAAGTAAGTTATATCGGCCACATTATAGTGCGAAGAAGAGTTTGTAAGATAATAAAGTGCCGTTTGTGGGCAGGGAACATGTCTACCAACTCTCTTGTATTCTACTCTCCCGAGCACGGAGTGCAGTGCTCTTCAAACGGTAAGTACACAGTAAGTTCCGTTGATGGATTGACGGGGGCAGATATATTTTAAAAATAAATTTTATCCTGGAAAATTGAATCCATACCTACCAGGGGCAAGTTTTACTTTAAATGTCAAGTTAAGGTTAGCAGAGTTTATCTTGGGAAGTCATGTCATGTTTTGGGAGCCAACAGTCTACCTCGGAGTTCTCCCCCAGATATTAGTGGTGATATTAAGCATGTTTCTTGATTGAAAGGTCACACTTCAGGGCTTTATCATGTTGTTCCCCCAACCTGCTGCCGTTACTGGACCTGTGGAGAGTCGTTACAGGACTCTCCAACAAAGTGGTTTCTACAGAAACTGGGAACCAAAGATGTAACCCAGTACAGAAGAAATCCTTTTCTTGGGTTTAGAATCTCTTGAATGCCCACTCCAAGGACATCAAATGTCAAAGTCAAGCAGAAATAAAACCAAAACAAGATAAAGGTTGTAGGGGCTTAATGAATACTCAAACTACTTTAACAGCCTGGACTTTGAGAAAGCAAAAATCAGATGAGACAACCAACCTGGATTTTCATTCAATCGTATTTATTGAGCGCTTACTGTGTGCAGAGCACTGTACTAAGCGCTTAGGATTTTGAAAATAGTTTCATGCCCCAAAAGCTTAGCAGCATGGGGCTGCTAGCTCATCTTTATAATGATGGCATTTATTAAGCACTTGCTATGTGCAAAGCACTGTTCTAAGCGCTGGAGGGTTACAAGGTGATCAGGTTGTCCCATGGGGGGCTCACGGTCTTAATCCCCATTTTACAGGTGAGGTAACCGAGGCACAGAGAAGTTAAGTGACTTGCCCAAAGTCACACAGCTGACAAGTGGCAGGGCAGTGATTAGAACCCACGACCTCTGACTCCCGGGCTCTTTCCAGCCCGCTCCCTCTCCACTCCATCTGAGGTAAAGTTGGCGGCCTACATTGAGGCCTTCCGTCCTTCCTTTGTGGCATTTATTAGGTGCTATGTGCCAGGCACTGTAATTAATTAATAATGGAATTTATTAAGTGCTTACTATGTGCAAAGCACTGATCTAAGCGCTGGGGAGGTTACAAGGTGATTAGGTTGTCTCACGGGGGAGCTCACAGTCTTCATCCCCATTTTACAGATGAGGTAACTGAGGCCCAGAGAAGCAGCGTGGCTCAGTGGAAAGAGCCCGGGCTTTGGAGTCAGAGGTCATCGGTTCAAATTCCGGTTCCGCCACTTGTCAGCTGTGTGACTTTGGGCAAGTCACTTCACTTCTTTGGCCCTCAGTTCCCTCATCTGTAAAATGGGGATTAAGACTGTGAGCCCCCCCTCCCCCAACACCACCGTGGGACAACCTGATCACCTTGTAAACTCCCCAGCGCTTAGAACAGTGCTTTGCACATAGTAAGTGCTTAATAAATGCCATTATTATTATTATTATTATTATTATTATTATTAAATGACTTGCCCAAAGTCACACAGCTGACAAGTGGCTGAGCCAGGATTTGAACCCATGACCTCTGACTCCAAAGCCCAGGCTCTTTCCACTGAGCCATGCTGCAATAATAATAATAATGATGGTATTTTTTAAGTGCTCACTATGTGCAAAGCACTGTTCTAAGCACTGGGGAGGTTACAAGGTGATCAGGTTGTCCCACTGGGAGCTCACAGTTTTAATCCCCATTTTACAGATGAGATAACTGAGGCACAGAGAAGTGAAGTGACTTGCCCAAAGTCACACAGCTGACAGTTGGCGGAGGCAGGATTTGCACACAGTAGGCGCTCAATAAATATGATTGATTGATTTGAACCCATGACCTCTGACTCCAAAGCCCATGCTCCTAGAACTGAGCCACACTGCTAACTCCAGCTTCTTCTAGACTGTGAGCCCACTGTTGGGTAGGGACCGTCTCTGTAGGTTGCCAACTTGTACTTCGCAAGCGCTTAGTACAGTGCCCTGCACACAGTAAGCGCTCGATAAATACGACTGAGTGAATGAATGAACTAAGCGTTGGGGTGGATGCAACCTCATCAGGTGGGGTGGAGTCCGTGTCCTATACCCCCAATTTCCAGATGAGGTAACTGTGGCACAGAGACGTGAAGTGATTTACCCCAGGCCACACAGCTGACAGGGGACAGAGGGGGGGGATTGGAATCCAGGACCTGCTGCCCCCCGGCCCGAGCTCTAGCCACTGGGCCTCTCCATCCCTCCATCTTACCTCCTTCCCTTCCCCACAGCACCTGTATATATGTATATATGTTTGTACATATTTATTACTCTATTTTACTTGTACCTATCTATTCTATTTATTTTATTTTCTTAGTATGTTTGGTTTTGTTCTCTGTCTCCCCCTTTTAGACTGTGAGCCCACTGTTGGGTAGGGACCGGCTCTATATGTTGCCAACTTGGACTTCCCAAGCGATTAGTACAGTGCTCTGCACATAGTAAGCGCTCAATAAATACGATTGATGATGATGATGGGCCATGCTGCTTTTCTGTTTTCCCAACATGGCGGCCTCCCTCAGGCCCTGAGGCCCCGTGGATGGGCGGCGGCGCGCACGGGCCGTTAGGCCGCCATTTCCAGCCCCGTCAGCGACGGGGAGGGGCCGCCCTCGGGTCGTCGTTGAACGGACGAGGCGGCGGCTGCTGACAGGGCGGAGGAGAGAAAGAAAGGCATTTATTTATTCTACTTGTCCATATCTATTCTATTTATTTTATTTTGTTAGTATGTTTGGTTTTGTTCTCTGTCTCCCCCTTTTAGACTGTGAGCCCACTGTTGGGTAGGAACTGTCTCTAGATGTTGCCAATTTGTACTTCCCAAGCGCTTAGTACAGTGCTCTGCACATAGTAAGCGCTCGATAAATACGATTGATGATGATTAACAGTCTTTTGGGGGTGAATTTCCACACGCCATTCTCCTCAGCACTTCCGGTTTGGGCAAGCAGGTGGACGTGAGGGAAGGCTTCAAGCGCGGCCTGCGGGTGAGGCCTCAACGGCCGTTAAACCCCACCTCAGGGGGCCTCGGGTCCTGGAAGTAATAATAATAATAATAATGACATTTATTGAGTGCTTACTATGTGCAAAGCACTGTTCTAAGCGCTGGGGAGGTTACAAAGTGATAATAATAATAATGATGGCATTTGTTAAGCGCTTACTATGTGCAAGGCACTGCGCTAAGCGCTGGGGAGGATATAAAGTGATCAGGTTGTCCCACCTGGGGCTCACAATCGTAATCCCCATTTTACAGATGAGGTCACTGAGGCTCAGAGAAGTTAAGTGACTTAACTGACTTAAGTGACTTAAGTGATCAGGTTGTCCCACCGGGGGCTCACCGTCTTCATCCCCATTTTACAGAGGAGGGAACTGAGGCCCAGAGAAGTGAAGTGACTTGCCCAAAGCCACACAGCTGACAAGTGGGGAGCTGGGATTTGAACCCGTGACCTCTGACTCCCAAGCCCGTGGTCTTTCTACTGAGCCTCTCCATCCCCCCCGTTTTACCTCCTTTCCTCCCCCGCAGCACCTGTATATATGTTTGTACATATTTATTATTCTATTTATTTTACTTGTACATATCTATTCTATTTATTTTATTTTGTTAGTATGTTTGGTTTTGTTCTCTGTCTCCCCCTTTTAGACTGTGAGCCCACTGTTGGGTAGGGACTGTCTCTATATGTTGCCAACTTGTACTTCCCAAGCGCTTAGTACAGTGCTCTGCACACAGTTAGCGCTCAATAAATACGATTGATTGATTGAGCCACGCTGCTTCTCAGGCCAGGGGGAAAGACCTCCTTTTTTGTTGTTAATTGGGAGTTTGGACTCGCCCCTGGCGGATGTTAGCTAAGGCCCTGAAAATATTTGCATTTCCCCCCAAAAACCGTAAAGAATGTTCTTGAAGGGTGGTGGGGAAAGTGGTTGGATGTTTTCGGAGAGAACAAATATTTTGGCCTCTCAGACGTCATTGGAGAAAAAGTTGCCTGTCGTTAGTAATTTGGTTCTGTTTTTTAGGCCACTTGAGGAAGCAGTTGGTTCTTAAAAATGATGGAAGTCGTCATACTTAAGGTAGAAGTTTGCGAAACCATTTTCACCCAAATAGCATTTCTGTCGCATGAAATTTTGTATTTAATAATAATAATAATGATGATGGCATTTGTTAAGCGCTTACTATGTGCCACACACTGTTCTAAGCGCTGGGGAGGTTACAGGGTGATCAGGTTGTCTCACGGGGGGGGCTCACAGTTTTAATCCCCATTTTACAGTTGAGGTAACTGAGACACAGGGAAGTTAAGTGACTCGCCCAGTCACATAGCTGACAATTGGTATAGCTGGGATTTGAACCCATGACCTCTGACTCCAAAGCCCGGGCTCTTTCCACTGAACCACGCTGCTGTGCTCAATTTTACGATTAAGCATATCCTGACGTGTCCACTCTCTTCCATACTTTGTTTTCCATCATTTTGCCATTTAGCAAATGGTTAATTTCCAGGCTTTCTTAAGAGGTACTTTTTGTTGATGAAAATTCAGTGCGAGACAGAAATTTGTAAGCTCGTTGTGGGCTGGGAACACAGTGCTCTGCACATAGTGAGCGCTCAATAAATACGATTGAATGAATGTCTGGCAGTTGTGGTATATTGTACTCTCCCAAACAGTGCAGTGCTTAGCACACAGTAAGCACTCAATAGAGTTGATTGGTTTGAAATTTCTCTGAAAATGCCTGTCTGCTCAGATGTGGCCACTTATTTCTGTGATCATTATTAATTATTTAGATTGAAGATCCAGGCTGTTTCTGGGTCATGAAAAAAGGACCTGGACCTTTTTTAAACCAAGAAATAGAATATCAGAAGTTGAGTATTGAGATGAATGACTTCTATAATCATGCATGTAAAGGTGAAGAACTAAAGCCATTACTGTTGGAAGAAGGACAGGTAAAAATAAAATGTTCTGAGGGAGTATTTTACAATGCACCCGTCTTAGTTGGGCTGTTAAAGGATAATTGAAAATGCTACTGTATCTATAAAGAGTACTCTGAAATATTCACTGTTAGTGATGAATTTGTAAATGCAGTTTTCTCTTATAAAATAGACAAAGTTCAAGGTTGGTTTGTTTGTTTTTCTGAAGTTATTTGTGACATTTTACAGACACTCCCCTGACTTTTGTTTAGGTTTGTGTGGTTTATTGTGTGGAGCTGAAGAGTTGGTGTAGGGCAGTTGTTAAATCAATCATGCCCTCTGCGGACCACTACTTGGCAGAATGTTTCCTTGTGGATTTTGCCAAATGTATTCCTGTAAAAACAAAAAAGTAGGTACAACCTTATGATTACCTTTTTTTGAGAGGTGAAACATTTATAAAGAAAAAACTTGGTAGGAAGGAACTATGAGGAAAAGTGTCCTGGGATTATTCAAACACTGTCATTCATTGAGTTTTTACTCTGTGCAAGAACACTATTTATCTAATTTAATCTAGAGAACATTGAGTAGAGATTTAAATAGCTGTCTTCAAGTATATAAAATATTCAGAAGAATTTCCATTGAAAAAAGAATCAGAGGAAAGAATTTTAAGTAGTAAAATGAGTGATTTGGGAGCACAGTGAGGTGTTAGTATACCCTTTAGTTAGTATCTGTGATCTTTGGACATTAGATATTTGCCCTAACCCCACAGCACTTATGTACACATCTTTAAATTATATATTTCTATTAATGTCCGTCCGTCCATCCCCCCCCCCCCCCCCCCCCCCCCCCCGACTGTAAGCTTGTTGTGGCTAGGGAACATTTGCTAATTTTGTTGTATTGTACTCTCCCAAGAGCTTAGCACAGTGCTCTGCAGATAGCACTCAATAAATATCATTGATTGCGTAAACTCAGATACCAAGATTTAAAACACATTTCATACAGATATAATCATTCTGCCGTAAATGTTAAAGGAATACAGTAGTTGAAAAGTGTAGCTGTTCTTAAAATTCTAAGTTACATGTCGATGGAGGAAAAATGTTGACTTCCAAGATTTACTTGCTCCCTTCAGATATTTATGTATAATGAGATGGTCAAGTTGTTTGTGTTTTAGCAACATTTTAAATGAGACTTGATATAAAAATACTGTTTCTGAACTATTTTAAGAACATTTCAGTTGCTCAAGCAACAGTCATGCCTTATAACTTGTATTCTGAATTTACAGATTTATTGATGTGCCTATGTTTTTGTAACTTGTATGGAAAGTGGGCTTTTCATTTTAACACTTTCTACTATCAAAAATATTTAATATTTAAGTGAATTAACTGAACTGAGATGGCAGCTAAATAAACTGGTTTCTTGTTTTTGTTTGAGAATAATTTAATATCCTGAATTGTACTTTCTGAAATGTGCTATTTCATCCAGGTATGTGTCACATTTTTTTATAACTCATTTTTCTTTTCCCATTTTTAAGCATTCGGGTGCTTCTAGAGACTTTCATGCGGCTTCCGTACAGAGCGAAAAAATTCAGGCTCTACTGTACAAAACCAGTTACATTGCATATTAATATCTGTAAGGACAATGCTGAAATAGTGTAAGTATTGTTATAATAGAGGGTTTTTTTAGAGCTTTTTCTTTTTTCCTTCCCCAAAGCAGTACTGGAACTGTTACTTTCCATGTTTGAACCTGGCTAAGGGAACTATGAGCGAATGTTTAAAATTGTTTCATAACGTTTAGCACAGAACTCTAAGCCGCTTTTTGGTGATCTCAGGAGGAAGCCTGGTTTTTTAAAACAAAATTCTTGCATATATCTTTTTCTAGACTAGGCATACACTTCCCAGTTAACTATTAACCTTTACTAAACATCCACCTGTGCCATCTTTCACCTCACATTGACAGGCATCTCCATTCCTTAACATTCCTTCAAAATAAAAATCCTAGTGTATAAGAAACATTAAACATTGCGTGGAAAGGCTTAGCAATTCTTGTTAATCAAATTAATGACAAAAGTACATATACCAAGAGCTCTTTAGCCATCTCGGCTTTTACCTTCTTCCGCTTTCCTCTTAGAATATCTTTGTTCTGCTGCTCCTTAACCCCACCTCTACATACCATTTCAGTATTAAATCTAGCAGTGTATTTCTAAAGGGAAATAGTTTTTCACCATTGTCAAAGACTATCAAACAAAATCTTCAGGGTTTCCTTTTTTGGGTTGTGGATTCTCAGAACAAGATTAGCAGTCTCAGGGCACCTTGTTACTGTATTTCTTGTCTCATTTCCTGCTCTTTTGAAACCTATGAGTGTGGAGTCGGGGAGCTGGTTATTTATAGACTGTGTATCTCCTGATGAGATTACTGAAGAACTAATCAATCAATGGTATGTGGAGTACTTACTGTGTGAGAGCACTGTATTAAGTGCTTGGGAGAGTGCAGTAAATACCGCAGAGTTGGTATACACATCCCCTGCCCATAAGGAGCTCACAGTCTAGCTCACGGGTCAACTGTGTGCCACCAGAATTGCAATGTAGCTTGGGACCAAATCACAGCAAAGCAGACATAATAATAATAATATGCATAATAATAATTATGGTACTTGTTAAGTGCTTACTATGTGCCAAACACTATTCTGAGCGCTGGGATAGATACACGTTAATCAGATTGGGCACAGTCCCTGTCCCACGTGGGACTCACACTCTTAATTCCCATTTTACAGATGAGGTAACTGAGGCCCAGAGAAGTGAAGTGACTTGCCTAGGGTCTCACAGCAGACGTGTTGGAGCCGTGATTAGAACCCAGGTCCTTCTGACTCTCAAGCCCATGCTCCATCCATTAAGCCACTGTGCTTCTCATGATCCTTATAGTGTGACAAACACAGGGAAAATGCCGAGATATTTGTCATTTTTGTTGATCTTACAAAAGCATTTCACACTAAAAGTCAGGACTCTAGAAGTTGCCAGGCAAATTTGGCTGCAGTGAAAAATTCACCTTGATTGTTTGGCTACTCTGTGATAGGATATTTAGTTGAGTTAGGAGTTGAAGGAATTACGTCTAACCCGTTTCCCTTTATTATTGCTGTGAAGCAGTGCTGTTTGGTAAGCAGGTCCTGTTCAGCTCTTTGCTGCTACACTTTTGGATGCAACAAGAGATTTGCAAACTGGTTTAGAATATACCTCTGATTTACTGGGAAACTCTTCTGGTTCCAAAGGCTTGCGAGCTTTATCAAAAGTCAGTGAACTGGTGAGCAAGGAACTGCTGTGAGCTGGTGATTGTTTGAGAAGAATATGCACAAGAAGATGAGCAAATGAGTATGAATTCTGCAGATGTAGTATGGCATGTTATTCTTGATAGTAAATTGAAGAAAACAGAAGTCATGAGCTAGTCCATACCTATGGAACCTTGCAACCAAATATTTTCATATTCATATTTTCATAGAAACAGTGTGAGTGGTCTGGTGGCTAGAGCACGGGCCTGGGAATCAGAAGGACCTGGGTTCTCATCCCAGGTCCACCACTTGTCTGCTGTGTGACCTTGAACAAGTGACTTAACTTCTCTGTGCCTCAGTTACCTCATCTGTAAAATAGGAATTAAGACGGTGAGCCCTGTGTGGGACAGGGACTGTCTGTGTCCAGCCCGATTACCTTGTATCTAATCCAGTGCTTAATACTGTGCCTGGCACGTAGTAAGTACTTAACAAATACCACAGGTATTACTATTATTATTATTTCATCAGGAACGTCACAAAAGTTAAAATAATCACACTAAAAGGCAGCGAACTACCCAATGACTCACGCATGAAGAAAGAAGATAGCCGCCTGTATGTTAAATATTAGCATGGCTTTTGGAAGACTGTGCTACAGAATGTAGTGACAGTGGGGCACCGTCTGCTATATCAAGTTGAGTGTCTTTACTAAACCGGTTGTGATGTCCAACATTGCATATGGCTGTGGGACCTGTACCTATGTCACAGAAGACACATCCTACTACCTGAACGTATATATCAAGGTCTTTTACAAACCAACATCATTCAATCCAGTAACGGTGTCCTTGTCTTTCCAGGCCAGCCAAGAGATGGGACAGTGCTGCTATTCTGTACTTTAATAAAATTCTAAAAGGTAAAACTAGCACATAAACAGCATGAGTAGTTATAGTTATGTATTTTAGAGTGATGATGTGTATTTTTGAGTATGAGCAGAATAAGGCAATATAAAATAATTGGATAGCTTGTTGGCTAAGAAATTTAGCAGAGATGATATAATAACATTTATTGAGCACCCGATTGATGCTATATACTGAACTAGGCATTGGCAAAGTACATAATAAAGAAGTTACACATTCCTTGCCTGCAAGGAGCTGAGACTCAGATGGGGGAGGCAAAAATAAGTGCAAGGAATAAAAATATTAAAGATTACCAGTGATTAAAACAGTCTTTCCAAGTAAAGGATGTAACTAGTATTGTGTTTCTACAATATTTTAGAATTCTTTGTGTAGAATTAAATGATGGAGTACAGGGATGCCAGTTTTTCATTTTGAGTGCAATCATTCAAATCAGTGGTGTTTGAGTGTTTACTGTGCGCAGAACCCTGTACTAAGCACTTGGAAGAGTACAGTACAGCAGAGGTGGTAAGAACATTCCCTGTTCACCACAAACCTACAGTCTAGAGGGGGAGGCAGGTATTAAATGAAATTTTAGATAATGTACATAAGTGGTGTGGGGCTGGGGATGGGGTGAATATCTAGTGCTTAGAAAGTACATATCCAAGTGCAAAGGGGACACAGAAGTGATTGGGAGGAAGGGAAATGAGGGCTTTTGGAGGAGATGTGATTTTAATAAGGCTTTGAAAATAGAGGGAGTGGTGGTCTGTTGTTTATGAAGGGGGAGAAAGTTTCAGGCCAGAGGGAGGACGTGGACAAGGGACCGGCGGCGAAATAGTTGAGATAAAGATACAGTTAGTAGGTTGGTGTCGGAGGAGTGAAACATGCGGGCTGGCTTTTCGTGTGAAATCAGTGAAGTAAGATGGGAGTGAGCTGATTGAATGCTTTAAAACCAGTGGTAAGGAGTTTCATTCATTCAGTCATAATTATAAAGCACTTACTGTGTGCAGATCGCAGCACTAAGCGCTTGGGATAGTACAATATGGCACTAAATGACAATCCCTGCCCACACCGAGCGCACAGCCCTCTGATTGATGTAGGGGTGGATGGGTAATGATTAGAGGATTTTGAGGAATGGAAAGACATGAACTGAACTGCTACTTAGAAAAATGATCCGGGCAACAGAGTGAAGTTAGGATAGGGGTAGTGGAGAGACGGGAGGCAGAGAAGTCAGCGAAGAGGCTGATGGCAATAGTCAAGGTGGGATAGAATAAATGCTTGAGTCATTTATGTATATTAATGTCTGTTCCCCCTTAGGCTGTAAGCTTGTTGTATTCTCCCAAGCGCTTAGTACCATGCACTGTACACAAGAAAGGCTCAATAAATACCATTGGTCGATTAATCAGCAAAGGAGCAATTTGGACAGAAAGAAAAGTGTGGATTTTTATTGATGTTTTAAGGTTAAATAATAATTATTATTATAATTATTAATAATACTCATTATAACAAGCAATAAGTATTTGTTAAGCACTTACCATGTGCCAGGCCCTGTACTAAGCACTGGGATGGATACAAGCAAATTGGGTTGGAAACAGTCCCTGTCTCACATGGGGCTCATAGTCTCAATCCCCATTTTGCATATGAGGTAACTGAGGCAGAGAAATGAAGTAACTTGCCTAAGGCAATTGAATAATTTGGGGACAGGAGTTAAAATTTATGAGGGTATAATAGGCGTGGATTAGTGAATTGTTTTGAATAGGATAGTTAAAGTCTAGCCGCAAATTTTGTTTTCTTTGAATCCATTTCTTTGATTATTAATTCCCCAAATCCTCTCACCCTGTTCTGTGTTGTGGTGAGAGAGGATGTGGCATTTGGAGCCTAATTATGAGTGAAACATGTTTTGTTTTGTTATTTGTCTCGCTTTTCTAGACTATGAGCCCATTGTTGGGTAGGGGCTGTCTCCATATGTTGCCGACTTGTACTTCCCAAGCGCTTAGTACAGTGCTCTGCACACAGTAAACACTCAATAAATATGATTGAACGAATGAATGAATGGAAGGTGGTGTCTGTATGCTGTCATGTAGACAAACCTGAAATGACTCTCAGAAAACCTGATTGAAATTAAGGGAGGGATGGACTTTAAAACTGAGTTGGAAGGTTAGCTTTATTTTTGTCAGTGTCAATTGTTTGTATTTCTGTTATCTCATAGCAACTACTCAGATTGAGGCTAAATTATGTGCTGAGCAAGAAGACTTTTTTGACGTTTACCTTTATGTAACCGTAAAGAATGAAAAGGTAAGATAGTTAAATGGAGCATGCTGCCGTTTTGTAGTTTCATGTCCTTTTGACTTTAGAGTTTTATAACTAGATTGTATCGTCTGAGAGATTTGTTATTTTCTGCTGGTTTCCCATCATGCTATTTCAGTGCTCTCAACAGTCTTACTCAGTATATACTCTTGACTGACTTTGCAGAATAGATGTGCAGTAAACATTATCTGGTTACTTTTTTGGTTGCATTAATTTGCCTATCCAAGTTTTAATAACTTAAACCCCACCCAAATCAGACAAGAGAGAGCGAGTGGCCCTGCGGAAACCACTAGCAAAATAATTAATTCCGTCACCCAGGTTTTTGGTCCCTAAATCTTGGTGACTGGACCAAGCCTTTTATTATTTTCCTCGGGGGATTTATCATCGTCATCATTATCCATACCTTCATCCATTTTTATAGCTATGGTTTCTTTGCTCCTTCAATAGTCTGGCTTGACTTAATCATAAAATGTAATAACTATATATAAGTTCACTTTTTTTAAAGTGGTTCTTTAAATATAGATTTGATTAATTTTTTTACTTATTCCTCTTACCCATTTCACCTTAACTGGGTGTTTTATGCTTAACTTTCTGGTTTTATCTATCTCTCTTCTTCAACCCCTTTCTCTCACTATAAGTTTGACACTCTCCCTCTTTGTCCTAATGAAGTTATTTTGTCTGTACTTTTAACTTGGTTACAATGTATTGTGAATAGTTCGAACATTTAGGTTAAACCTAGTCAAATATTTTGTAAACTTGTTAGCCGGCTACCCTTATTTCAGTGTTTATGAAACGTACTTCATTTTGTAGATTTGTGTTAATGATGAACTGGTTGCAAAGAATTTTGCCTGCTATGATACACCCAAAGAAAGTGCACTTGGTACTCCTGAGAACATAGTGAAGTGCACCACCAAAATAAATTCTACGCCCCTGCCAGATGAAATTAATCCTGCACTTGCTCTTTGGCCAGCGTTGTTTCAAGGAAAAATACCTGAGTGTCTTGGAGCCAGTGAGTTGAAATAATCTTTTGTACCTCTTAAGCAAAATTACATATTGTACTGGTGTAAATTGTGTTTCGCTAAATCACTTTCTACAGCAGGTTTAGTTCTTTATCATGAAGGTCGTTCCTCTGTTTACTTTGGCGAGCCAGTGGCAGCTTTTTAAACAATGCTATACTTTGTTTTAACAATGTCAAAGCATATTTAATGTTTAATCATGTTCTTGGAGAGCACCGTGCTATGTGAAATGGAGTTGAATGAGTCATTAGAGGTTAGAATTAGTGGTTAACTGGTCACAGTCTGATTTTCATAATTTTAAAAATTGTCCAGGATTTTAGTATACTTGAAATAGATACTACTTATTAGTGCCTCTGTGTTTGATGCCTTTGTTTTTCTACTTTTCTCTGACTGCTTATCTGCGTATGGGTGTTTTGTTTCTAACGTGGCCATATGTGAGCCCTTGCATATGCAGTTTAGTAGCATTAGTATTCATTAGTGCTCACTGTGTCCTGAGCACTGTGGTGGGAGAGAAAACACAGATAGGGAGTAAGGCATGGTCCCCAGTAGTAATGCTACCAGGATTTGAGTGCCTTCTGAGTGCAGTGTGCTGTCCTAAGGGAAGTACAACAGATTCACCAGACCCGTTCCCTACACAAGAGGCTTACCTGGGGAAGACAGACTTGAAGCAAAGGAATCAAAATAAATGTTTAACTTGTCTATAAATGCATAAGAACTAGAGGCAGCTGAAGGTTGGTAAGATTTGGGTGCTGAATTAAAGTCCATTAAGTCAATGAAGGCTTATTGGAGATGGTAGGATTTTAGGAGTTAATTTAAGGTATGGAGGACAGAGATTTGGCATCTTTCATTAAATTTTAGCAGAAGTTTCAACTTTCCTCTTTTCTGCCACTCCCCTCAGCAGGAATAATTTCTATTTTTTCTGGATTTTGTTGAGCTTTTTCTTTGACATTAACGTAGCTGTCTAGAGGACTGCACCATCCAGCTTGCGCCCCCACCTCCCTCCTGCCATTCCTTTCCAGACATCCCGAATGAGGTGTTGACACCTGTTGCCCTCTCTCCTCCTCCTCCAACGCTTTCCCTCTTTAGCAGTTTCAATGGAGCGGGGGAGGAGGGAAACCAGACTATAATAACCAGTAACCTCCTTGCCAAATCCAGTGGACTCTACTCCATTCTAATCCACCCAGACCTCTCATCTCCCTTAGAGATTGAACCACTCCCTTCTGAAAAGATTATATAACCTGGGTTTCACTGATACTGTCCCTTCCTACCTATCCTCCTACTTCTCTGGTTGCTCCTTCTTGATCTCTTTTGCTGGCTCCTCTGCCTCCCACTCCCTAACTGTAGAAGTCCCTTCAGGCTCAATTTTGAGTCCCCCACTATTCTCCATTTACACCTACTCCTTTGGAGAACCCATGGCTCCCATGGCTTCACCTACTATCATTACACAGGTGACTCCCAAATGTACCTTTCCAGCCATGACTTCTCTCTTCCTTTTCTCTACCACATGTCCTCCTCCCTTTAGGATATGTCTCTTCTTGGATGTCCTGCTAACGCCTCCAGTGTAACATGTCCAAAACAGAACTCCTCATCTTCCCACCCAAATGCCCTCCTCCTCAGAACTTTCCCATCACTGTAGGCAACACCCACCATCTTCCATTTCTCACAAGTCCATAACCTAGGCATTTTCCTGGACTTAATCTTTTATTCAGTCCACATATTTAATGTCATCAAATCCTGTTGGTTCTTTTATTATTAATATTAGAAGAAGTAGTAGTAGTATTGTATTTGTTACGCACTTATTATGTGTTAAACACTGTTCTAAGCCCTGGGGTAGATACAGGTTAATCAGGTCGGACACAATCCCTGTCCCTACTTGGGGTTCACAGTCTATGTAGGAGGGAATTTGCTTTGTCTTATACTGTCGAGTCGACATGTATTTAATCCTCATTTTACAGTTGAGGAAACAGAGGCACTAAGAAGTGACTTGCCCAGGGCCACATGGCTAGCAATTGGCAGAGCCGGGCTTAGAAGCCAGGTCTTCTGTCTTCCAGGCCTGTGCTCATTCCACGAGGCCACGCTTCTTCTCAACATCGCAGAAATCCACCCTTGCCATCCAAACTGCTCTCGCACTGATCCAAGCCCTTGTTATAACCCTCCTTGACTACCGTGTCAGCCTCCTTGCTGACGTCCAGCTTCCCCCCTCTCCAGTCTGCTTGCCTAGATCATTTTTCTAAAAAAAATCATTCTGTGTAACATTTTCATACTCTTCAAAAACCTCCTATGATTGCCCTTCCTTCGCTGCAGGAAGTAGAAGCAACTTCCCCATTGGCTCTAAGGCATTCAGTCAGCTCTCTCACCACCTCCCGATCCTTATTTCTCTGCCACTACAACTCAGCCACACACCTCGCTCTTCTAATATCAGCCTACTTACTTTCCACTACCAGTTATCTCACTCTTGCCTCTCTGTCCAATCTTTGTTCAGGATTTCTCCCTCCTGCCTTCATGCTTTGAAGCCCCGTATTTGAAGCCATACTAAAATGACATCTCCTGGGAGCTTTCCTTGAGTGAGGTCTCATAACCCCACCCTATCTTTCCTCCCAATTGCACACCTTATACACAGTTATTTCTCGTATCTGTAATTTACTTTGTGTCACTCTCCTGCTAGACTCTAAGATCCTTTAGACCACGGATTACTTTATTGGCCTTTCCCAAGCAGTAAATATAGTACTTTGCACAGAGTAAGTGCTTAACAAATAGCACTGACTGATTAATTTGAGGGCTTTGGGCAAATGGAAACAAACCTTTCGAAGGTCCTTTAGAATTGAGGGCATTAAGAATCAACTATTTATGTTGAAGTGTGTGTGTGTGTACAGTAAATGTCCATCTTAGTATTTAAACATTCAGATTTAATCTTGGAGAAGGAATTTTAAAATCATGAAATTAAAATGGAAGGGGAAGATTAAGTAGGAAAACTATTAAATGTTTTTCTCTCTAGTTATTCTTTCCTCAGTCTTCCCAAGTTAATTCTTTTCTAACAATACTAGAACTATTGTTATGGTTGAACTGTAGAATGGTTGAACTGTTATTATAAGTTTCATTTGACTTATTTGACTTATTTTAAGGTTTGAAATATGATTCTTGTATTTGCAACCTTGAATTTCCCGATATCTGTCAGATTCATTCAGGTTGACTCATTGTGGTCAGGGAATGTCTGCTAACTCTGTTGTATTGTACTCTCCCGGAGTGCTTATAAGGTACAGTGCTCTGCACGTAGTAAGCGCTCAATAAATACCGTTGATTGAGCTTGATGATTCTTGCTTCCCACCTTAGAAAATGCATTGGTATTATAGGTCTCTTGGGACCAATTCCTTTGAAATATGATCGGCATTAATTTGCTAGAATTTATTTCTTAAACAGCGGAATAAAGTAAGATTATTTTAGAGGTAAGATCAACTAATGGACTCAGCATTGTCGACAGCAGAGTTCTGGTGTTGTATCTGGCTCTTTTAGGAATCAGATATGGCTTTCGAGCCAAGGAGTGGGACGTGAGATATCGGTCAGTCAGTGTTATTTATTGAGGGCTTGCAGTGTGCAGGGCACTTAAAACTTTCCCGTTGGGACTCAGGTTAATCGGGGGCACCCCTCTAAATACTCCGCAATGTGTGAGGCTGCTACCATGCACCCCATCATACCTAAAAGCAGTGGCAGATGGCCTAAAGCCCTGGACTCTGGAGTCACAGTGAAATATGCTGTATTAATGTGTGTTGAAATGGTATAATTAGCTTCTTTATGCACCAGCTGTTCAATTCTAATTTTGTTTTGCCCTTTTGCACAAAAAGGTTGCCAATCCCTGCTGCAGTTTTTGAAATTGAGCAAATGAATCAATCAGTCAGTTAATTCGGTTAATGGAAAAATTAGATGTAGGACAGCTAACAGACCTGAGTCTCGTTGGAGTGAGTTGTTCCAGACCGGAATATTTATTTCAGTGAATATAGTTGCATCCTAGGTGCTATTGCATATGCTTTATGCAATCACAAGAAAGGGGGCAAAAAAAGACTTGAGTTAGTGTGGCATAGGAAAGGAGCCCATCCTCATCCTTTTTATTTTCTCTGCTGCATTAACATTTGTAGTATGTTTGAAGTTTCTACTTCTTCACAAAATTGCTGCATCCTAAGCTGCCTTTTCTCTCCCTTTCTCTCCTTTATTTTTTGGTCCACTGTTTTGAGGTAGTCCCTGTATCACAGTTTAGTTTTTAATTTGTAGGTATTGCCTCTCAGGCCCAAAAACTTCCAATTGGAGATTTCTCACCTAAACAAGTCCCGGAGAATGGGTGTAAGGGAAAGGAGCACATTTCTTCCAATGAAATAAATGATTCTGTGAGTACTTTTCAAATGTGATTTAAAATATTCTCGGTGGTTGACATTGAATTCTTTCAAAATGTGCTTTAGTGCCCTGATTTTTATTACAGTAACAAAATAGTTTTGTAGATGAAATCTAATTGGTTCACTGTAAATAGGATTAAGTGCTGATTTTTAACCTGAGATGTTGAAAAATAAAAGTTATAGGGCATATACGTTGTGCACACCATTGCCTCAAGAAGTGGTATAAGTAGGTCCTCTAGCCTTCTGCCAATTCAGTAGTATCTCCTTTCTAGGTTTACCCTCTCAGTGCTTTCTGCTCCCTTCCCCGGACTTTAACCTCCCTCCCACTTGAAAAAAAAAATAGCTAAGCCACAAATCATCAGTTGATCGTTTTGGGTGTGGAGACAAATTTGGGGCAAAGCACTGAAGGGGAGGGACAAGAAGGAAATGGGAGGACCAACTAGTGTATCTGCATGTGGTGGGGAGGAAGAGAGAGAGAGGGAAGAGGGGGTTTTCCAATTCCAGTCTGCCCCCACCATTGTCCTCCCCCTTCTAAACTGTGAACCTGTGGTTGGTTAGGGACCATCTCTATATGTTGCCAGCTTGTACTTCCCAAGCGCTTAGTACAGTGCTCTGCACACAGCAAGCGCTCAATAGATACAATCGAATGAATTGTCACCTGGCTAGTAGTAGTAATAACATTCATTTAGCACAGGTGGGAAATAGACACAATCCCTGGCCCTTAAGAGGTGCTCACAATCTAATAGCTGGGGCTGTGATCAGCTGTTCCGGGTTGGGAAGCGACGCTGGCCATGCAGCCCTGGCTTTGGGGGATTAAGGGCTTTCCAGCTGCTCCGGGACCTAACCCTTAAAGTACTTTCTAGACGCTCTGGACAACCAGGGATGAGTCGAGTCTTTGTACTGGGCCTGGAGCCCAGTGAGGATGATGGACTGTGGGCTGTAGTCTGCCACTAGAAGGCATCATCAATCATCAATCGTATTTATTGAGCGCTTACTGTGTGCAGAGCACTGTACTAAGCGCTTGTACTAAGGCAGGGACATCCCATCTCTTTCCAGCTCCCTGGAACAGGGTGGACTAACTACACCCGGAGGACTGTGAGGACAAAGCTAACGGCTTTCCCTCTTTCTCAGGTGCCAGTCCAGTAAATCTGATGGCCCTCTTTGCCTTTATGTTGTTGGCACTTGTTCTTTTGTCTCTGGAAAGACTAATTTAATTTTTTTGGAAATAAGAGTTTTTCGTGACTGCGAAAGTAATTGCCATTTTAGAACTTGTTTTATGGGATAGACCAGAGAAGTGGAGTGTTGCCGTTGAATTAGAGAAGAAGTGTGTGGCCCTGTGGATAGAACACAGGCATGGGAGTCAGAAAGACCTGGGTTCTAATCCTGCATCTGCCGCTCGTCTGCTGTGTGACCTTAGGCAAGTCACTTAACTACCCTTTGCCTCAGTTACCTCATTTTTAGAATGAGAATTAACTCTGTGAGCCCCATATGGGACATGTACTTGTGTCCAGCGTGATTACTTTGCATCTACCCCAGTGCTTAGAACAGGGCCTGGCATGTAATCATCATCATCATCATAATGGCATTTGTTAAGCGCTTACTATGTGCAAAGCACTGTTCTAAGCGCTGGGGGGATACAAGGTGATCGGGTTGTCCCGCGTGGGGCTCACAGTCATCATCCCCATTTTCCAGATGAGGTAACTGAGGCTCCAAGAAGTGAAGTGACTTGCCCAAGGTCACACAGCAGGCATGTGGCCGGAGTGGGGATTCGAACCCACGACCTCTGACTCCAAAGCCCGGGCTTTTTCCACCGAGCCACACTGCCTCTCTAATAGTAAGGGCTTAACAGATACTATTAAAAAAAAAATGAAGGAATTGCTGGGCTGTTTTATTCATTACTTTATCCCTTTGGGCTGGACCCTTCCATTGGCAAAATATTTTTTTTGAAAGTTGACTGGGTCACTTTAGTGATTCTAAGGCATTTGTAAATTTGCTTTAGCACTGTAGCAACATAAGAGATTTCATTTTATTAAGAAAATTTGTTATTGTCTAAGAACATTCATACTTCACTTAAGTGGATGTGTGTCATTAGGTCATGTAAAAGAAATCTGAAAAAAATGTATTTTGTTCCACAGACTATCACTTCAGGGTGCTACCTTCCAAAGAGAGGCATGACTAATCTTGCTGATCGAGATGAACAAACTGGAAGGTATGATTAAAAGTTCTGTAAAATCCAGTATTGCTAGAGTAATTGTAGGTGTTTTAGTCTAGCAGCATTGCTTAAACAAAATAATTTTGTAGAAGATATTGATAATGTGAATTTTTTTACCTCTTTAGAGTGCTTGTTAAGTTGGGTTATACATATTTTACATGGTCTTGCTGTATGAAGATTGAGCATTCAGGGAGTGGCTTGGGGCAATTTAAAAGCCTTGAAAGGCATGTATTTTTGAATACACAGTAGAAAGTTTCTAAAATGTTTCTGAAATTACTTTTGAGAGTAAGGCTTAGAATTTAGTAAATTGTAAAAGGGACACACATCTTTTTTTTCCTGCTCTTTTTACATTTCACATGGTGTTCATTCATTCATTCATTCAATCGTATTTATTGAGCACTTACTGTGTGCAGAGCACTGTACTAAGCGCTTGGGAAGTACAAGTTGGCAACATAACATGTCACAGTTTAACCACTTTGTTTTTTGGGAGGGAAAGGAGGAATACTGATAATTTAAAAACAAAACCAAAAATGCAGAAGGCATTCCACTAACTAATGCAGAAGAGGTTTGGGCTAACATGCACCACACAATACAATGTGTGAAGGAAGGATATCTTTTCTGACCTTTTAAATTATAAAATCTTATGGCGTGCCACTTTCATCTAATCACATCTGATCACATCTTCAAACCAAGTACAACTCTGTAGCTGATTTAAAAACTAGCACAAGAAGATGGTTTATACATCTCTTTAGCTTGTCCAGACTTTTCGGAAAAGAGATTTCCATACCTAGGATGAGAGGGTTCTCCATTCAGCATGGCTGCATAAAACCTGAGAATAATTCACTGCTGAGAATAGGCCAGGCTTGTTTGTTTCTTCAGTGACTTCTCTTGATAAGCTTTGAGTAAAGGTGAAAGAGAATATGTGTCTAAAAATTGTGTGACCTCTGTATTCAGAGATGATGCTTCTGATGGTGAAAATTTACAGTGAAAAGGCCAGCTTCGATCCATTCCCTTCTGCCACAAATACTATTCCCTTGTTGTAATGAAATATTTCCTGTTTATATCCTATTTGCATCCCTGGTACCATTATCATTTTCACCTCCTAGAGAGTCTTGCGATTGTCCTGAAGGTTCTTGTTGAAAGGAGCCACTCCTTTCTTGCTTGTAAAATATAATATTTTTGAATCCTAAATTGGCTGGCTTTTGCTAATAGGCTAAATATTTTGTATTGGCTTCAACTTCCAAATGGCTCCCTATGACTGACCTAGTTAGTGTAATACATTCTAGAAATTACAAATAATTTGACATAATACCAAGGTAATGATACTTTTGCGTTGGAGAAAAGATCCTATTTTGCTGACCTCATGTGGTATGAAAAAAACTTTTAGCTGCCAGTCTAGCAGGACCTAATTTATCATTGGAGAAGTACTTCCATTTCCAGTGCTATTATATTATTAATCACCTCCATAAAGCCCTTACCACTTTATGAGTATGTCCCTGACCTTATTGGGATTGTTTGCCAGGAAGAGTTAATTGAGGAGCCTATTTCAGAAGTATAGGAAAGTAATTTTCAGGTGCATAACTCAAAGCAATTTTGTTCCTTTGAATTTAAAAAAAATGTAATGTATGTTTTCCATACTGAGTTCTTGACCTTTTATTAGAAAAGAAGGGCATTTTCAGGGTTTTTTGTGCATTTTCTGTATCAATACTTTTTAGTGAAACTTTTAAAATGTTTAAATTATAGTGTATTGAGTCCCAAGTTAAATGAAAACCAGTCAAAATGGACTAAGAAGAGAGGCTGTGGTGAGAGAAATGGCTGTGTGAAGTA
Organism: Tachyglossus aculeatus; assembly: GCF_015852505.1. Taxonomy (NCBI): domain Eukaryota; kingdom Metazoa; phylum Chordata; class Mammalia; order Monotremata; family Tachyglossidae; genus Tachyglossus; species Tachyglossus aculeatus. The sequence goes on along the minus strand of NC_052076.1, from coordinate 60,523,857 downwards.
AGAATTTTTCTCATTGAATGTTGTATTGGTTCACAGTGATTCACTGAAAACAGTAGTATAGTGTAGCGGTGACCAAACCTCAAAGAGCTGAATATCTGCAAACCAAAAATATAATATATCGGAGACTCACAGACCAAACAGAGTTCTTATAACTGGTGCAGCGAACAGGCATTCAGGTGTCTAGGTTAGGGGTAGGATAGGGGTGATGGCAAGTAAGAAACATCAGGGGGCTTGGGGAGGGTCTGGGCTCACCCCAACTCCATCCCAGGCAAGATGCCACCAAGGTGAAAAACAATCCACTAAACCCACATTACCTTGTTTTTCACTGTAAGACACACATCAGGTGGAGAAGAGCTGCATGTGGCATGCAAGTCACAGTTTGGCCACCCTAGTACTAGCACTATGGTTGGATAAGGTTCTTCGAGTCCAAATATTTTGCCTTCCTTAATACCAGGATCATTTACTAGGCTTATTTTGAGCAGACAGAGAGTATTTTCCTCTCACAGTAACCAGTCTGTTAAGCATTGCACCATAGAAATCGTGAGTCACCTTTAAAATTTGTAAAATTGAAAAGTGAATTCTCATCATCATGTTTCCCAAGTCTATTTTTCATGTTACTGTTATAGGCAGTAATACCTTGTTCTTGCCCAACCATTATAATACATGTTTCTGGATCTTCTAAAATAATTTATGCTATTGACACTGGGCATATATCCAGCTGCACTGACATCAGAGAGAAAGCGTTAAGCTTTTGTATGTTAATTTTAGATGAAGCAATGTTTAAAAACTAACCTCAGTGGAAAACCAACATCGAGTTGGTTTTAGGATATCTAATTATCTAGATATTCTAATATTCTATTAGAATTATCTAAGTCCAGTGCTTAGAACAGTGCTTTGCACATAGCGCTTAACAAATACCATTATTATTATTAACATTTGAGCTATTACTTTAATATCTAGAAGAATATGATGCCACATGCTGGTCAAAGTCTATAACTTCGTAGTTTAGATAGCACTACTCTACAGCAAGTTAACAAAGTGTAGATTTTTAAGGGCATCCGTTATAATTATCTCTTGATAATACAGCTTTTTTTTTTCAGGAAGATGTCAGATTTAAATATCTCCACATTTGATTACTTGGCATTTAAGAGCTATTATCAGTCAATCAGTGGTATTTATTGAGTGTGCAGAGCACTGTACTAAGAACTTGGGAAAGTAAAATATGAGTTGGTAGACACGTTCCCTGCCTACAGTGAGTTTACAGTCTGCAGCATTTATGAATGTAAATGCTATGGGCAGACGGTGGTGTGACTATCACTATTAGAGAGCAGCATGGCTTAGTGGAAAGAGCTCGGGCTCGGCAGTCAGAGGTCATGGATTCTAATCCTGGCTGCTCTGCCACTTAGCTTTGTGACCTTGGGCAAGTCACTTAACTTCTCTGGGCCTCAGTGACCTCATCTGTCAAATCGGGATTAAAACTGAGCCCCACGTGGGACAACCTGATTACGTTGTATCCGCCCCAGCGCTTAGCACAGTGCTTGGCACATAGTAAGCGCTTAATAAATACCATTATTATTATTTTTATCAAGTACTTAAAGGGTACAGCTCTATGTACATAGATGATGCAGGAAGGAGAGGGAGATGGGGGGAAGAGGGTTTATTCAGGGAAGGCATCTTGGAGGAAAGGTGATCTTCATAACTCTTCGAGGGTGAGAAAATGGTGGTCTGGCGTATTTTAATCTGTACCCTTGCGATATTTGGTATTCACCCCACCCTCAGCCCCGCATCACTTCTGTACATTAAATTATATACTTGTAAATTATCTATGTTAATATCTGTGTCGTCCTCTAGACTGAAAGTTCACCGGGGGCGTGGAATGTGTCTACTCCACTCTGTCATATAGTACACCCTCAAGCACTTAATTCAGTTCTCTGCATACAGTAAGCACTCAATAAATACCATATATTGAGTACTTTGTTGTAAAGGTAAAACCGACTGAACATGGGGTTGCATTCTTTTATGTAGTTATGGGTGGTTGTTATGGAACGCCCTCCTTGCTGTTTTTCCAAGAGTATCTTTTCGCTATTGCTGAAAATTGAGTTCTGGGTTGAGTGGACCATTGGTCCGACCCAGTAATGGCATTATGTATGGTCTTTACTGATTGAACTTTAACTTCACTTTGCTAGAATTGAAATTAGAATAATTGAAAAATGCAAGCACAGTTTCTTAAGATGTCCTTTCATTTTTGTAATTTTTAATATACCATCCTTTGTAGGTTGCTGCAGTTTTTAAAACCAGATCCTTTATTTGCTGAAGGCACTCATTACGTACGTCAAGAGCTCAAAGCGAAATATAAGTATCTCTTGATTCAACTGTGAAATACCCCTCCCTTCTTTGCTTATAGGCCTAAGGGCAGAGTGGACTTCAAGGATTTGTGGGAGTCTTCTGCTTGAAAAGTGTTGAGATCCATTGGTTTAGAAAAATCCAAATGGAAATTGAGACGAGAGAAAGGGGGTAAAAAGTGATACGAGCAGGGCAACTGTCCTGTGCCCTGCATAGGAATGGAGCGCTCCCTTTCCAAAGAAGGACTGCCCATCAAGTCCGTTCCTCAAGCTGCTTTAGGCCAACCAGGGTTGCTGCTTCTGGTGCCTCTTATCCTCATCCTAAAGCAGTGTTTCTTTCCCGTTGGAACTCTGTACCCAAGCTAGAATAAGCACAAGAGGCAGTAAGAAGTGTCTGGGAGTTGCTCTGGCAAGGGGATTCACCCTGCCCTGGGGTGCAGATAACCTGAGGAAGTTGATTACTTTTTAATCAAAATTGTACTTTCCAAGCTTAGTACAGTGCTCTGCACACAGTAAGTGCTCAATAAATACGATTGAATGAATGAATTTGCCTTGCTATTACTTTATGTAGGTTGGAGTCTTATGACTTACCTATGCACTCTGTCCCCTTATGATCCTTCATTCAACCCTATTTATTTTGATGACTATTTTCCCCCTCTAGATTGAAAGGTCCTTGAGGGCAGAGAATGTGCGTACGAACTCTGTTTAATTGTACTCCTCCAAGTGCTTAGTATAGTGCTCTGCGCACAGTAAACACTCAATCAATATTATTGGTTGATAACCTCTATTAAATATTCACCTATAGTCAGTTGCTTCAAACGCATTTCCCAAGTTTCATTCAACAGTAATAAATAAAAATAGAATTAGGACTTTAAAGAGGATGTACTAGTTAATTACTCATTTTCTCAATTGAGTGAATTGACTACGTGCATTTTTGCAAGCTAATAGGCAATGATAAATAGTAGTATTCCATATTCCCAATTATTTTTTCATTTAGTTTTAACAATGATTATACTACGTTTGTAGCCTTGTTAGTGGCAGATAAAAGTTAATGTATTCACTTCATCAGTTGCAGGAACCAAATATCAGCATACGGCAGCAGCCTTTTATTGTTCTCCACAACAAAATTGAACCATGTTCAACATTTGAAACTGCACCTCTGTCAAGAAACCTGAAGAAGGTAAACTAAACTATGTCAAAGTCTTGTGCACCATGTCCATAAGGGAAGGATGAGAGTATTTTTTAAAATGGAAGTTGGGAGGCCTAATTGTAATTATTTCTGTAGGGAAATTCCATTTTAAATTTTCAGGACTTTGTGCAACTTCCCATAGTGCTTTTTGATTAAAGATGAATTCTTTTTAGAAAGTGTGAGAAAACAAATTGCTTTGTAATTTTCATGTAACACTAAATGCATTTTAGAAAATTGCTCATGTTTATATTTCAAGATCATTCTTTGTTCTTACCAATGGGTTTGGTAAGACTGCACGCTTACCAACTCTGTATCGTACACTCCCAAGCACTTAGTATAATGCTGTGCACACAAGTAAGTGCTCTTTGACTGATTGATGAGAAACATACTTTCTTACATATGATGAGTTAACCTTAATGAAAAATTAGTTTATCAATTTGGTTTTTTATTTCTTCCAAGCATTATATGTGTGTGTGTGTGTGTGTGTGTGTAAATAATTCAGTTATCAATTTGGGGGAACAATGCACCTTCCTAAGTTGTATATAACCTTGTCCCAACTTAACAGAGAACTCTTTAAATGGTAAACTAGGATTGTACTCTTTTGCAGTGAACCTGGGCAGCTCTAAGTACATTAGTTGCATTTTCCAATTTATATGTTCCTAGATGCCTAGTTTAATTTTCATCTCTTATACCATGCAACTACTTACAAATCTAGGTATAGTCTGCTTTAATAGTATTTAAAAATTGATAGCTGATGTGCTACAATGTATACTCAGGTCTATAATGCAAGGGTTGCCTTTCAACACCATGAGCCTTAGCAGTGGCTTCAGTTATGCAGCGCACCAAGCCCAAACAGTTGGAAGCACATTGCTTAATTCCCTAATGTTGAGAAGCAGCATGGCCCAGTGGAAAGAGCAGCTCTGCCACTTGTCTGCTATGTGACCTTGGGCTAGTCACTTCATGTGTGTGCCTCAGTTTCCTCTTCTGTAGAGTGGGGATTAGATCCTACTCCATCCTGCTTAGACTGTGAGTTCCATATGGGAGAAGGGACTATGTTCAACCTGATTGTCTTGTATCAATCCCATCGCTCAGTACAGTGCTTGACATAGTGTAAGCACCGAACAAATACCATCATTAATTAAGCCAAAATATATATTGAAACCACACATTTGCCAGTACTGAGAGTACTGTGAAAACCTCCCGATCAGTTGTTCCTAATTACTGCTCCATTCTAGCCCCTTACCAGGGTAACAGAGCTGTTCTTCAAGAATCAGTGTGTCAATCTCCTTTCAGTGGACGCTCTCTGGTTCTTGTCCTGCGTGGAGAGGATCCAATTCAAACTGGTACCTTGACCTGCCCAGAGAAAAATGCCTCATTTCTAACATCAGGGCCCCAATCTAAAATAATTGACAAATCAGATTAGTTACTTGAAATGCATTTGGAATAAATAGATGATCAACTGACCGTAGAATTAAGTTGTAATGTCTTCCATATGGCTATGTCCTTAGGCATATGCCGTAGTGCAGAATTGTTCCTGCCTAAGAGAAACTTTCAAATAGAACTTGCTTCAGTAATTCAATCTAATAATTCTTTCATGAAGCATTATTGTATATTTTATAAAAGCCCCAAGGACATTGCAAAATAACCTTTAGAATTTAAAAATTCCTCTCAAAATATGTTCATTGCATTGGCAACCGGGGAATTCTATTAAGGGTGTTCTGTATTTTGTGAAGTTAGGAAGTTAGGTTTTTGTTTTTTGTCAAAGCACATGCATCTTTAGAAATCCTCTCACTTATCTACTTAATGTTTGTTTTATCCAACCCTATTCAGCCACTAGATATTTATGTGCCGTAATTCAATGAAATTAGTTAAGTCTCTGAACGCTTTGACATTGACTTTTTTTTTTCTTTAGGCACTTCGTAGGAATAGGTTTCAAGGACCTAATCACACTGAATCCTACTGCTGGCCACCAATTGCTCGTGGATGTGATTCAGTAGTCATATCTCATCATGGAAAAGATCCCTTATTGTATATTCCACCAATTCTTACATTTATGCAAATCGGAAACTGCTACAAGTCTTTACCCTCTAGGAATGGAGTAAGGAGAAAGATATTTTCATTTTATAATGAAATGGCAACAGTTGATGTTTTGATGGTCAAATTTGACCAGTGAAATCTGGCCAAGGAAGTCCTTTCATCTGGATTTAGTAGTTCCTGTTATTGGCTTCCTTCCAGATGCATTAAGAAAAATTCAGCCCAGGATAGGAAAAACTCTTTTGTAAAGGGTGGTTAAAGGGGGCTAGTGGTTTGTAAATAAAATGTATGTATTTGGGTAGTCAAGAGAAGATAGATGATTTGGAGGATGATATCCTTATTAAAGAATATAAAATATGTGTTAGGCTCAATCTGATCAATGTGAATTGGGTTAAAATAGGATGGAAAAAGTGCAGTTGTAAAATTGTGAAAGCATTGTATACTTCTTTCGGTCAAATCCAGGAATATTTATTTCCTACTAATCATCGTGTTTCACGTCTGGTGGCTGCATTCAGTTTGAATCCGTATCCCCAGCAATGACTTAATCCATTTACATTAATAAATTTTAGTTCCCAAAGTACTAGAAATACTTTAAACTGACTTCCCTGTAGAAAAAACCAGACTCCTCTCTAATGTCAAGGTGGCATATGAGTGCCCGGAATTGTTGGTTCCATAAAGCCTGAAAGTCAAAACTTCCATCCAGTCCTGACTGACAGGGAGTAGTTTATGAACTAAGAGAGCTTGATTCTACATGTTTCAGTCCGTTTATTGTGAATTTTTTGTGAATTTGTGCGTTTGTGTTCACAGCCATTAGCAGTAATTTTATGCCCGGGATGGAAGAAAGCAATGCTTGTTTTTGACCTGTTAACAGAATACAGCAGAGGCACCAGACCTCTTCATCCTATGTTAGTATTGGTTGGACTCTACAAAGAGGAAGCCAAAAATATGAAGCTTCAGAAGGGATGTAAGTATAATTTAGTACTTAGGAAAACCGAAGAAACTAGCCCTGTTTGTGGAAGGGCATAGTGAAACTGTCTTAGCGCAAAATTTCAACCAGTCGTGTTTATTGTACTTCCCAAGTGCTTAGTACAGTGCTCTGCACACAGTAAGTGCTCAATAAATACGATTGAATGAATGAATTGAGCACTTACTGCATGCAGAGCACTGCATGTGCTAAGCGCTTGGGAGAGTACGGAATAGGTAGACATGTTCTCTGCTCACAAAGAGCTTATGTTCTAGTACGGAAATTGTGAAAGTTCATCTTCCAGTTTCTAAATAAGACTTAAAAAAAACAGGTTGTGGTAATTACATGATGTAGGAAGAAGTTAATGGAGAAGGGTCTAACGCTCAAAGTCATTCCTCTTGGTAATAACTGAAGTGTGAAAATAAATTAGCCCCACGTTGAAAAACTACCTCATAAGCCTTTACCATGACTTTATTCTAGTTTATTGTGAATCCAGCTACATGTGTTCTTTAAAAATTTGCTTTTCCAGTATTAACGGTCACTTATAGGAAAGTTAACATCATCATCATCATCATCAATCGTATTTATTGAGCGCTTACTATGTGCAGAGCACTGTACTAAGCGCTTGGGAAGTACAAATTGGCAACATATAGAGACAGTCCCTACCCAACAGTGGGCTCACAGTCTAAAAGGGGGAGACAGAGAACAAAACCAAACATACTAACAAAATAAAATAAATAGAATAGATTTGTACAAATAAAATAAATAAATAAATAAATAAATAGAGTAATATGTACAAACATATGTACATATATACAGGTGCTGTGGGAAAGGGAAGGAGGTAAGATGGGGGATGGAGAGGGGTACGAGGGGAAGAGGAAGGAAGGGGCTCAGTCTGGGAAGGCCTCCTGGAGGAGGTGAGCTCTCAGCAGGGCCTTGAAGGGAGGAAGAGAGCTAGCTTGGCGGGTGGGCAGAGGGAGGGCATTCCAGGCCCGGGGGATGACGTGGGCCGGGGGTTGACGGCGGGACAGGCGAGAGCGAGGTACGGTGAGGAGATCAGCGGTGGAGGAGCGGAGGGTGCGGGCTGGGCTGGAGAAGGAGAGAAGGGAGGTGAGGTAGGAGGGGGCGAGGGGATGGACAGCCTTGAAGCCCAGGGTGAGGGGTTTCTGCCTGATGCACAGATTGATTGGTAGCCACTGGAGATTTTTGAGGAGGGGAGTGATATGCCCAGAGCGTTTCTGGACAAAGATAATCCGGGCAGCAGCATGAAGTATGGATTGAAGTGGAGAGAGACACGAGGATGGGAGATCAGAGAGAAGGCTGATGCAGTAGTCCAGACGGGATAGGATGAGAGCTTGAATGAGCAGGGTAGCGGTTGGGATGGAGAGGAAAGGGCGGATCTTGGCAATGTTGCGGAGCTGAGACCGGCAGGTTTTGGTGACGGCTTGGATGTGAGGGGTGAATGAGAGAGCGGAGTCGAGGATGACACCAAGGTTGCGGGCTTGTGAGACGGGAAGGATGGTAGTGCTGTCAACAGAGATGGGAACATCTCTGTTTAACATCTTCAGTTAAACAATCAAACCTATGAAATTTTGTAAATAATGATGGATACTATCAAAAAATAAAAACTTTTAATATTTTTGTTTTAAAATGTAGGTGAAGTAATTATCACAACACCACACAGCCTTTCAAGACTCCTTAAATATCATAGCTTATTATTTCTTAGAATCTGTCATCTTATTTTTGATGAGGTTGAAACATTATTCTTGGAAGCTAATGAGCAAGTAAGTAAAACATATTATTTATTTGTAAAAGTCTCCATTAAATTAAGAACCAGAGAATATGTGTACCCAATAATTCCACCACCTAAAGTGATGATATAGAGCTAAGGTACCTATTATTATTATCTCCTTTAGAAATATTATGATATGATCTCTTTGCCCTCTCTTCAGGAGCCCAACAGTCAGCAATATTTCCTTGGATGACAAGCATGGGATGTGAAGTTTATTACGGGCAATGTGTCTAAAATATTGAAACAGCGTAGCACCAAAGGTTGAGGAAGGGAAAAGGGGATGGGGATTGGAAAGTTTTATAAGGAATTTTTTTTCCCCAAATTGTGGTAGGGGCTGAGTGTACCTTGAATGTGTGAATTCTAGTGGGTTGGCAGCTTTGTCACTCCCACCTATTCAGCTCCAAGTAGGTTGAATGTTTTTTGAAGGGATTAAATGTCATCAGTCCATTGAGAGCATCTCTACTCCAAAATGCTTTTTGCTTGGTTTCCCAGCATTAGGAGAACCTTTATGCTATAATTATGAAACTCTTATGAGAGATGTGTTCTCTGAATAGATTTTCAGTATTTCTCATTCTTCCCATAAAATTCAAAAACTTGATCCCAATACATTTTCCTAACTTTCTATTCATTTACTTACTTCTTGATCTTATTCAAATTTCTTCTTTTGTTGTTACTTATTTGGTTTTTAAACGCTTGTACATTATACAAAATACAAAAGTTCCTCTTCAAGGTAATTCTGACCAGCCACGTTTTTGCTAGATGCATACTATCTTGGACTATTTCAAGAAAATGAGTATTGAAAGGGAGTCTTCACCACATCAGATTGTTGCTGTTGGAGGTCATTGGAGCAAACACTTAGAAATCTTAATAAAAGAGTTCATGAATGATCCTTATATTGTTATAACCGCCTTGGAGGAAGCTGCAGTGTATGGAAATGTACAACAGGTAACTCAATGTGGAGGTGTTTTCTTTTTTGATGGCAACCTAAAATAGGAATCTATAGTAGTTCTAGTTTCTTTGGTAGACCTTCTGATTTAGGAAAATTATTTTTACATCCAAAATGCTCAATACTCCTTTCGCTCAATAAATTGTATGTATTGCTTGCCTTCTTTGTGTCCTAAGCATCTGGGAGAGTACAGTACAGCAGAGTTGGTAGACACATTCGCTGCCTTCAAAGAGCTTACGATCTTGTGATTTTTTTAACATGATTTAAAAATTTTTAACATTTTAAAATCAAAGGGCTCGTCTTCTTGGTCCCCAGAATGGTTCTGTCAGCATCTCTCCAAAGCTAAGAGAAGGGAAGAGTCCCTTCCCCCTGCTGGACTGTAAGCTCCTTGAGGGCAAGGAACATGCCCATCAGCTGTATTGTGCTCTCCCAAGTGTTTATGCTGTGCCTAAAGTAGACATTCAGTAAATAACCATTCTTTAGTTTTCCCTTTCAGGCTTGTGCACGTATAGGTTCAAACTCTGGGTGAGTAAAGGAGTTATCACGCCCATGATTGGCACAGATTTGGGGGCAGGGGGGACAGTTAAACTAGCCCATTCTGAATGTTGGAGCCATAAAGGGATTAGGGATGCAGCAAAATGCCCCTCTGTCATCGAGGCTGTCACTCCTCTCATCCTCACTGGGCTCTCGAACCAGAGGCTCTTCTTGTCCCCAGTCCCGGAGCCCTGTGAGAGTGTGCTGTCGTTCTTCCATTCATTCATTTTTATTGAACACTTTAACTGTGTGCAGAGCACTGTACTAAGCACTTGGGAGGGTACAGTATAACATTAAACAAGACACATTTCCTGCTCATAATGAGCTTACAGTCTCTGTCCCTCCCTGGTCTGTCTAGACAGCTTGAGGAGTTTACTGGGGACTAGATAGGGTTTGCAGCTCCGAAGTTGCTAAAGCAACTTACATCCTGTGGACTAGGCAGGTACTGTCCCACTTTCATCCTCCTGAGTAATATTTATTAAGCAACTATTGATAAAGCGCACTGCAATAAGTGCTTGGGAGAGTACAATTACAGTAAGAGACAATCCCTATCCTCAACTAGTTTAGTCTAGCAGGGCAGATGAACAGGCACACATGGTTTCAGATTAGGAGAAAAAACAGTTACACGGAGGAAAAGATGGACACATGATTAAATCATCATCATCATCATCAATCGTATTGAGCGCTTACTGTGTGCAGAGCAGTGTACTAAGCGCTTGGGAAGTACAAGTTAAATAGTATGTAGATTGGTATGTAATGCTCTGTGGCTATAAGTGCGTGCTTAGGTGGCTCTAGGGATGAGGAGACTTGGAGAGGAGCTGTCGAATTGGGATACCTACTGGGTTTCACGAGGGATTTGAAGTTGGGGAGAGTTGTGGTCTTGCATATTTGAAGGGGGAGAGAATTCCAGGTGGCGGGAAGGGCAGATTAAAGGGCCAGTGGTGGGAGATTCAAGAGTCAGACAGTGAGTAGGTGAGCTTGGGAGGAGTGGAGAGCACAGCCTGGAAAGGACTAGATGGAAAGAGTGGATCTGTAAGGAAAGAGGAGCTGGTGGAGAGACTTAAAGCCAATCGTCAGGAGGATTTTGGTTTTTTTTTTTTCCCATTGTAGTTTGTTTACGTCTTACTGTGTTCCAGGCCCTGTACTAAATGTTGGGTGGGTACAAGCTAATCAGGTTGGACACAGTCCCTGTCCCATCGAAGTTCTTAATGTGAAGGAAAATCGATAATAATTGGCAATTTTTGAGGAGGGGAAGGAATCGTTTGCTGAATGACATTTTAGGATAATGATCTGACCCACAGAATACATTGTATAGCCTGAAAAGGGGAGGGAATGAAAACAGAGGGACCATTGAAGAAGCCAGTACAATTGTCTAGTCAGGAGATGGCAGAGTTTGAAACAGCGTGGTAGCTGTTCAGGGGGAAAGAGTGGGCCAGATCCAAGAAATAATGTGCAGAAAGAGCCAATAGGATTTAGTGACATTTTCCATTCAATATGTATTTAAAAGTCCAAAGAAGAAAATACAGAGAGTAAAACTGAAAGGGATATGGATATTTTAAAATTTGATTCTCTGTTTTCTCTTATTAGGTAGTACACCTGTGTTTAGAATATGAAAGAACTTCTACTTTACTCCGATTTCTTGATTTTACCCCAAGTGATACTCAGAAGACTCTAATATTCACCAGTTCTGTGGATGAAGAAGAACTGATTTATAAGGTAAGCTTTATCAAAGATCAAAAACTTCCATGGTGTGTCCAAAGGGACACCTGCATGTTTACCCCCAAGAGGGTCAACTTGTACTTCCCAAGCGCTTAGTACAGTGCTCTGCACACAGTAAGCGCTCAATAGATATGATTGATTGATTGATTGATAGCCTGGACCACACCCAGACCAGAAACCAGTCTAGCTGCCCCCATTTGGACAGAAAGAATTAGGAGACAGAAATCCCAAAGGAGTCCTTAATGAGACAAAATCTGCACGTCTACTCTCTCGCTAGAGTACTGGGGACTTCCCATCAGTCAATCTTCCTTACCTTCCCCTCATTTGCACTGGTAACTCAGCTGCCCTTCGGGTCAGCATGACCGGAAGGGGCATAGCCATTTATTTAAAGGCCAAAGCATCTTAGGTCCTTTAGAAATGGCTTTTAAAAATCAGGAACTACAGCTTTGCAGTGACACCTGTAGCTACCGGAAAGAACCAATCTGCGTTGTATTGCGTTTGAGATTCAAAAGCTCGTACACTGTACTTGCTCTCTCTCTGGATTTTCCCAAAATTTCAGTTTTTGTGTTTGTGGCAATTCTTTCTGGCCTTCCATGCAAAATTTTGACAAGAGTGTTAGAAAAATGCCAGAAGGAGTTCGGCTTGTCAGTTGACCTGACACTATTAAAAAAATATGCAGGAGCCATTTAGGTTTTTTTGACCTGTTGTCAGGTTATGGGGACATGAGCAGTGTGTGCCTCATTGCACCAGGAGTCAACGTTTATATCAGCTTTGTGAATAGCCACGGCTCTACAAGCCTGGAACACCTAATAAATTTTCCTTTCCTAGAGGGTGTAAAGACAGTGGCAGATTGAAAAGAGTCCCACTTCCTGCAAGGATTTCAAAGCTGGGGTCAAGGGCCAGGATTCACCAGGGGTTTTTATTAACCCAAGCCACTCCCTGACTCAGCTCTCTTGCATAATTTCCTCTTTAGGCATTTCATGCTATGAGAATCCCTTATAGAGGGGAAAGTCCAACCGGTGTGGTAAAAAGCTTTTGCTTTGAAGCTGGTGATAACACTGTTGGAAAAGCTTCATCCTCAGTGATTCCGTCTCAAAAGGTTTATGCCAGATATATAAATAACATTACTGTATTAGGCTCAATTGTTCCATGTTTTATGCCAGATACATACATAACATTACTGTCAATTGTCCCATGTTTTACAGGGCATGGAAATTCAGCTTTTGTGTCTTCAGAACCAAGCGCTTAGTACAGTGCTTTGTACATAGTAAGCGCTCAATAAATCAGATTGAACAAATGATTGAATATTACCAAGGGAAGCAGCACGGAGTAGTGGATAGAGCCTGGGCCTGGGAGTTGTAAGGCCATGGGTTCTAATCCCAGCCCTGCCACTTGTCTGCTGTGTGACCCTGGGCAAGTCACCTCACTTCCCTGTGCCTCAGTTTACCTCATCTGTAAAATGGGGATTGGGACTGTAAGCCCCACGTGGGACAGGGACTGTGTCGGTGTCCAACCTGATTTGCTTGTATCCACCCAACTGCTTAGTACAGTGCCTGACATATAATAATAATAATAATGATGGCATTTGTTAAGCGCTTACTATGTGCAAAGCAGTAAGCACTTAACAAATAACATTATTAGTATTATTAGCAGCACATCCTAGATTACAACCCCAGGTCACTGAAGTGTTCTCTCTTCAAAAAGTGGATCTCATAGTTGTTGTTTTATTCAACTTTATAATGGACTATGAAGGAAAATAATGTAGAAAATTTATAAAAATAGTTGGTGTTCATGAATTTTTCTGGAGTCTGTTCCTACCTCTCTCTGTACAGGATAGTAATTCCACATTGGAACAGAATTCTTTGGTATTACTTAGCAGTTGACACCTGGGTTTTATCCATATACAATCTTTCTTATTGATTTCAACCTTTGGGTTTCATCTTCAGGCAGTGGCGAAGAATTCGATATTTTGTATAAAAAGCCACAGAGATGTGGGTTTTGACTACAAAAATGTTTTGGAACAATGGAAAAAGAAATTTAGTTCTGGCACTCATATAGTGTTAGGTAAGTGCTTACATTTCTGTATGTCTTGTAACCATAGGTTAGAGAAAATTATATCCAAGCATTTTTAAATGATTTTTCTATATTCCCAAGAATCTCATTACTAAAGTTCAGTTGCCCTCTAGGAAAGAATTTCTTAACTGTGACATCAATTACTTAATAATCTTAAAACTTGTTTTACTGATATAGGAATGGTTTTATTTTGAGGAAAGGAAACTTTCACAATCGATATTCAAATATAGCTGTGAAAATAGAACATTTTAAGGTATTGTAGAAGTAGCAGACTATGGGGATAAACATGTGCTTGTAGCAGGGAAATAATCATCTGGGGAAAGAAATTTGCAGTTAGCAAGTGATTATTGATGGATGCAGTTTAAAAAATGGATTTGAAAGTGGGTAAGAAATTTTCGAGTGTAATTAAATATAGTTCAGGAAAGAACGTTCTTTGGGGATGTATAAGTTTGAACATTTGTGAAAACAATGTCATATTTTCGACACCTTTGGTAATATTTTTCATTCTTTTCAGTTTTAACAGATGACTGCATTCCTTCCTTGGCCATTACTGATGCAACTTGTGTGATCCATTTTAATTTTCCTAATTCTCCAAGAATTTTTGGTGACCGTTTGTACTGCATGTCAGATAATTTTCAAAATTTAATTGAAAAGGCAGGTTTGGTTAATTCTAAAATATGTTTACTTTGAATACTGACATTCGTAAGCATTATGATAACTCCAGAACCTTAATTAAGATTTACAACTAGAATCAAAATGAATAAACCTCTTCCAATTCCTCCCTTCTTCCTTTAAATCTAAGGGTACTTCTGTGGAGCAAGGTGTCTCAAAGGCAAAGTCTATTTTACTGCTGACTGAAAAAAGTGCATGCCATGCAGTTGGTATACTGCGTTATTTGGAACGAACAGATGCCAATATTCCACCTGAACTGTGTAATTTTACTGCTGGTGTCCTGGAAACTAGAGAAGATATGAAAATTGGAAGACCTCTTTGTCAGTACCTTAAGGATTTTGGTTTTTGCAAGTAAGACCATATTACATTAGTAATAAGCAGAGTCTCTGTATGTATCATGTTTTCTGCTTCGAAAAAGCGTGTTTAGCTGAGATCGATATCCTTGAGCATCTCTCTCATTTCTGTTGTAGTCATTACTATTTGAAGACATTGTGAATGTAGGCTGGGGCTTCTTTTGCTTTGTAGTGCTTCCTGCTCTAGCTTCTGTTGTTCAGGTTTATGAGTCCTATTCCTTGTATCATTGTTATCACTATTATATAGTAACAGTATTAGAGCTTTCTATCGAAAGCTCTGGGAATCAAGATTTGAGTTCTAGTACTGATTCTGCTTATAGCGGGTTTATGTGGACAAAAATCACATGTACGTTTCAGAGTGTGCTGCATCCCTGCTCACCTACTTGCTTGTTTGGAAGTTTTTTGTGTGTTTTTCTTTTTTTATGGCACTTGTTCAGCACTTATTGTATACTAGGCACTGAACTAAGCTCTGGGATAGATACAAGGTCATCAGGTTGGACACAGTCCATTCCCCACATGGGGCTCACAATTTATAGATGAGGAAACTGAGACACTGGGAAGTTAAGTGACTTGCTCAAGGACCCAGCAGAAAAGCGGCAGTGCCAGGATTAGAACCCAGGTCCTTCTTTCTCCACTAGGCCACGCTGCTTGTTGCGTGCCATGCCCCAGTGGAAATGTAACTGACAGGGACAAAAGAGTGAGTGGCCCCGCACTAGATACTAGCACTATAACCGATTCTTCTGTGCAGCTTCTTGTTCATGGCGTTTCTGAACCTAGGCACATTCGTCATACCTCCATCCATTTATGTACTAAGAACTCTGCTAAGTCCTGGGATCGATGCGGGGTAGCCAGAGCGGGCACACATGCCCAGCCCCACATGGAGCTCAGAGAGAGCAGCTATCTGGTCACAGTTTTACAAATGAGGAAACTGGGCACAGTGTGTTTAAGTGACTTGTCCAAGGTTAAGCTGTGACCTGTTAAACTTCACTGCTGTACTGTACTTTCCAAGCAGTTTGTATAGTGCTCTGCACACAGGAAGCGCTCAGTAAATATGATTGAATGAACCGTTGGCAGGGCTGGAACTAGAACCTGGGCCTCCTGACTCCCAAGTTCGCTCATGCGCTTTCCACCAAATCAAATTCTCTGTGGCGAGCTTAAAAAGTCCAGAGATGACGCGATGTCTTCTAATGAATAAGTAGTGTTTATTGAGCACTTACTGTCTGAATTAAGCACTTTCTAGACTGTGAGCCCACTGTTGGGTAGGGACTGTCTCTATATGTTGCCAACTTGTGCTTAGTACAGTGCTGTGCACACAGTAAGCGCTCAATAAATACAATTGATTGATTGAAGGGTAAAATAGACTTAATAGACATGATCCCTGCCCTCAAGAAGCTTAAAATCTGGTAGAGGAGGCCGACACTAAAATAATCCACAGGTAGGAGGAAGAAGGGAAAGTGAGCATTTATATTTGTGTTAAGTAATCGGGTAGGTAAGATACAGAACCGATCAATCATATTTACTGAGTGCTTACTGAGCACAGAGCACTGTAATAAGCACTTGGGAGAGTACAGTATAACTAAGTTGGTAGAGAAGTGGTATGGGTGGTTGGGCATAGTTGGCTAAAGTTGGCCATTAAGTTATAATCTGAGGGGAAAATAAATTAGCCAGGGAAGGCCTCCTGGAAGAGGTGGGATTTCAGAAGGGTTTTAAAGTTAGGGAGAGCTGGGTCGGGCAGATTTGAAGAGGGAAGAATTCAGCCCGCAGAAGGTGTAAGCTAGAGGTCATAGGAGGGAGAGATTCTTTTGCGCTAACTTCAATTAATTTTGCAGAAATAAAAGGAAGTGCCCTGATCGACATCGTATTAATACAGAAATAGATATACCAAATATTTTTTCTGAAAGAACTCCAACAGATGGATACATAACTGTAAGTGTTAAATCCTTTCATTTATTTTTAGCAATTCACAATAGAAGCTAGTAGTGCTTCCGTTATTTTTCTGTAGTTAATTCATTCAATCAGTAGTATTTATTGAGTGTCTACTGCTTGCAGAGCAATGCAATAAGTGCTTGGAAGAGTACAGTAGAGTTAGAAACCATAATTCCTGCCCTCAAGGACCTTATAATCAAGCACAGGTGACAGATAATAAATTATAGATAGGATGAAGCAATATAGTAAGGTTGGGGTGAGTAATTAGGAAGCTCTATGCACGTGATGGACATGTATTTTGGCCTTTTAGCACAGATTTTATTTGACACTAAATGGGATAGTTATTTGATTGAATTTTCAGTTGAAGAGTACAGTTCAGAGCTTTTTACGAACCATAGAATATTTGAATAACAGTTTTGTGGAGTCATTTATCCGAGATATATTTAAGAGTACACTTTATATAGCATTTTGGCCAAAAATGCCCTAGAATCTGCTGGACTGAACCGGTTTTTTATTACATTTCAGCATAGAAAGGCTTTAAAGAGTTAGGGTGTAATTCTTGAGCACAACCTCGAAGGTGCATCCCAAGTGGCTCGGGTGTGTCCAGTCGTTAGCTACTGATGCCCGGAGATGCTAGGGACTCTCTGCTTTCATTACCCCGCTGTCTTCTGCCATCATAAATAACTCCAGGAACCTCAAGAACCACCCAATGTGGCTAGCAGGAGGGAAAGGCTGAAATATAATGCCTAATCAGGTGGGGAGGCAGCCAGGTGACTAGACTAATAGTTCCACCACTTAGTGTTTTCCCCTCCCACAGTAGATTTATCTCAAACAGATTTGAGCCAAAATTATATTTTCTACAGAAACATTATCTGTGTGTGTACGTGTGCATTTATATACACCAGTTCTACCAAAATGTGGGTTTTCCAATGCGTGTTTCACCTAAAACATTGATAGGAAATTAGGGAATGCTTGTCTGACAATGAAGCGTTTTTGCATATAGAATTCCACAACGTTGCAAGAAATAGCTTGTGCGCATGAGTATGAAATCAGACACCGTACTGTTTTGAGTTTTGTGAGGACATAAACCCCATATTTTAGGAAAACTGGGTATTTATGCAGGTTTGTACATATGTTCTTTTTGATATTTAATAATTATGGTATTTGTTAGACACTTACTATGTGCCAAGCACTCTTCTAAGTGTTGGGGTAGATACAAGATAATCAGATTGACCCACCTGGGGCTCACAGTCTTAATCCCCATTTTACAGATGAGGTAACTGAGCCACAGAGAAGTTGTGACTTGCCCAAAGTCACACAGCAGACAAGCGGCGGAGACGGGATTAGAACCCATGTCCTCGGACTTCCAAGCTGGTGCTTTTTCCTCTAAGCCACGCTGCTTCTCATAGTAATAATAATTGTATTTGTTAAGCACTTACTATGTGCCAAGCAGTGTTCCAAGCTGCTGGGGTAGATACAAGGTAATCAGGTTGTCCCACGTGGGCCTCACAATTTGAGTCCCCATTGTACAAATGAGGTATATGAAGCCCAGAGAAGTGAAGTGACTTGCCTAAAGTCACACAGCTGAATAGTAGCGGAGCTGGGATTAGAACCCACATTTCTTTCCACTAAGCCATGCTGCATTATGTGCCAGGCCCTGTACTAAGCACTTTAGTGTGTATATATAAACTAATCAGGTTGGACACAGCCCATGTACCACGTGGGGCCCACTGTATTAATCCCCATTTTATAGATGAGGTAACTGAGGCTTAGAGAAATTAAGTGACTTGCCCAAGGTCACACAACAGACAGATGGTGAAGCCAGGATTAGAAGGTTCTTCTGATTCCCAGGCCGATGCTCTATCCACTAGGCCAGGCTGCTTCATGACTTTATATGTGATTTCTTATTTCTCATTACACATGTTTTTCTATACTTTCAGATAATTCCATTTTACATTGTGAATGCAACAAACTACTTTGGTAGAATCATAGATAAATATGAGGATCTGTATGGACATCTTAGTGCAGAAATGAATGAATACTTCAAGGAATCCACTAATAAAGTACCTGTTAAAAAGGTGGAGAAACTTAAGTTGTATACATTATATGAAGACACACGCTTTCACAGGTAAAATGTTGCTTCATTTTATTCAGGTGAACTCCAGACGATATGGTATATTTGGTTAAGCCTTTAAAATGAATTAACAGGGCTATAATTTTGATGTCTTTAAGTTCAAATTTTTATGATTAAAAACTTTTAAAGGTTTGTTAAGATGTTTAATACACGACATCTAGGAGGAGTATGATCCTTGCTGCTGTTGACAGTAAAGCTAGAGCAGTGAGAAGTTTGAAATTATTCTAGTAATCCAAAGGTGGTTAGGAAAACTTTGGTAGGGAAACTGCTGGGAAGTAGGAAAGCTACAGATTTGAGAGATACTAAAAGGTAAGAATTGGCAGAATTTAGTAATAGATGGAATGTGGAAGAGGAGCAGGGTTGCCAACTGCAGAGTACCATTTTTTTTCCAAACAGTGTGAATAAAGAGTAATGAATGACTCACATTTTTTAGTCATTGTTTTACATAAGATGAACGTTTACTATTGAATGTATAAAACACTGATTTTATTGTGTACACTAAGCCATGTTTGCACCCTCAGTGTTCTTTTGTTTGTGATCCTGCATTGTTACATTCAGCAGAGGTCGATTAGTGTGCAGTAATTCCACCAGGAACATTTTGGGAAGCCAGTAATCCTTCAAGCATAGGAGTAATGCATTCTATTTCTTACGACTGCCTTTATGAGTTTTGTGGTAGAAAAAACCTACTCCACTTCTGTGGTTCCACTTGGAAGTGCTAATGCTGGGGTAGACATGAAATGAAGACCCTGAGGACAACAATAATAATGATAATAATAATAATTGTGGTATTTGTTAATCCCTGACCATGTGCTAAATACTCTACCACTGGGGTGGATTCAGTATAGTCACACGGGAGATAGTCTCTGTACCACATGGAGTGCACAGTCTAAGGGTTGGGAGCACAGGTATGTAAAACCCAGTTTTACTGATGAGGAAACTGAGGCACAGAGAAGTCAAGCCACTTCCCTTAGATCACACAGCAGGTCAGTGGTGGAGCTGGGAACAGAATCCAGGTCTCCTGACTCCAGAACCTGTGCTCTTTCCACTAGACCACACTGCTCTAATCATGCCCTCTGTCACCCCATGGGGAAGGGCTGGAGTGAAAGTCCTGGTCGCCTGCTACTATTCCCTACTGCCTCCCTTGGCGACGAAACAGCCCTGACCAGGGCAAACCGATTCTGAGATGCCTAAAACAAAGCCAGGGCCACCTAATCCCAGGGGGCGAAGAGCATCTTTCCTGGGCTTCACAAACTTATGCAAGAGCTGAAGAAACTCTGCCTACTACTGCCTTTCCATGATGGGAACGGATGCTCACTTTTGATTTTGATAATGGGGGCCAACCTGGGAAGAAAGGTAGGGAAAAAGGGAGAGAAAGGTACTTAGAGGTACCTCTTCCTCCTCTTCTCCTCCTCCTCCATTGCTTCTTTTGAGCCTTCATTGGATACCACAGTTGGACCTGGGTGGTTTCTGGGGAAAAGGAGCTGAGAAACTTTCGGGGGACACCTAGCTAAAAAGCAGTCCTTTCTTTTGGCTCTGCTCAGAATTCCCAGAGGAAGGGACTCTATCTTCCTGCCTTGGCTCCCACCCAGGGCTTAGTGAAAGGACCCTTGGCCACAGAAGTGGGAGAGGAGCCACGGCCAAAAAGGTACCCAGCCAAGTAGCACTTGTGCCGCTCTAAGGGGCACATACAATACAGCTACATCCATTGGGTTCCTCATGGGGGAAGAAGGTCCCTCCTCATGGGAATTGGGAACAAAGGGGAGATTTGGGGGCACTGCTTTTTAGCCAGGTGTGCCCAAAAGGTCTTAGAGACTGTCCTCTGGTCCTTATACCCAGAATCACTAGCGTTCAGCCCTAGTGTCTGGCTAGGACCCAAAAGTAGCATTAGAGGAAGAGGAGACTCACCAGTATTTTTTTTCCTTCCTCTTCCTCCCATTCCCTCTTCCATCTCTCCTCATCCTCTCCTCTTCCTCAGGGTGCCTACTGCCTTTGAAAGTGCCGAGAACAGCTGTACCCAACCAAGACCAGTGGAGCAGTGGCACATTGCAACTGCCACAGTGTTTGCAGATATCAAAATATTTTGAGGGCTTCATGGACATGCCCAGTTTTAGCTGAATTATACAGATGGTCCAAATTTACACATACTAGGCAACTTTGTAGAGGAGTGGGAAGGACGACGTTTATTCTGTCATGATCTCAAGACCTACAAACCTAAGGGGCAGGCATGATGCGATACCATTGACTGCTAGAAAGATTGGGAGATGGTGGGAATTTGGGAGCTTTTTTTTGAGGTATCAAGTTTCAGCTGGTGATAGAACATTAACATTTCCAGTAATCGGGGAAAAATGTACTTTTGGATGAAATTTGAGAAGGCACAGTCAGCTCAGTGAATTCCACACTGCGATTTGTTATCTAAAAACCCAATAAAGGGAGTATAGAATATAAATCGATCTGATGAGACTTCACTGTGAATTTGCCTGTTGAATTCACATTGGATGTGAAGCACAGTTAACGCATTGTAAAGCATTAATCAGGTGGCAGTGTATCTTTTAGACTGTGAGCCCAGTTTTGGGTAGGGACTGTCTCTATATGTTGCCAATTTGTACTTCCCAAGCGCTTAGTACAGTGCTCTGCACCCAGTAAGCGCTCAATAAATATGATTGATGATGATGATGATTTTGTGGAAAGAGTATGGGTTTGTGAGGCATGTGACGCAGGTTGGAGTCCCAGCTCTGCCAATTTCCTGCTGCATGACTTGGGGCAAATAATTTTACCTCCCTATGCTTCAGTTTCTTCCTCTGCAAAATGGAGGTAATAATATCTGCCTTTCCCCACCTTACAGGGATACCTTACAGGCAAAAATGGCTTAATAATGTGGAAGAGCGTGGGGAATTAAAAAAGCACCATGTGGAACTGAAGAATTATTATTTTGTTGTTACTATTCTAAATAATAGTACATGGTATTTAAGAACCTGGAAGTCCAGGATGTTTTTGTGTCTGATATTGTAGCTAAAGTATTCAGCCCTTTGAAAAACCAAATTCGGTTAAAGTGGTTTTTTTTTTTCTTTTAAGGGTTCAAGTGTTGAAGATCAGTCAAGAAGAACAAAATCGCATCTTTTATAATGTCCAGATAAAATTTATAGATGAGGGCAGAACTGACAACATAAAGAGTTATCACCTGCTTCACCTACCTGAAAGATTTCACAGTACCCCTCCTCAAGCTGTGGAATTCATTGTTTGTAGGGTGAAACCTATTGATAATGAAATTGACTGGAACCCAAAGGTAATTTTTTTGTAGGTTTTTGTATTAAAAATTTACTAATAACTTTCTCCCCATATCTAATGGTTTCTACTACATCGCAATAATCCTTCACTTTTCAGCTGCCTTTAGCGCTGCGGTCCACTTTCCCTTCCTGATAAACACTGTTTTATCATGGTTTCACCTTCACAGTTCTCTCCTGGATTTCTTTCTACTACTCTGGCTGTTCCTTCACTGGATCCTCTTCCACCTCTCAACTCCCAACTGTGGATGTCCCTAAAGGCTTTTTATTGATGCTCTACTCTTCTCACTTTACACCCACTCCCTTTGGAACGTATTCATTGCCATGGTTCAGCTAATACGTCTATGCAGATGACTCCCAAATCTGTCTTGCTAACTCTGAACTCTCCCACAACTGCACTCTTCCTCTAGACTGTACGGGCCTTGTGGACAGGGAATATGTCTATCTAACTCTGTTATATTCTCCCAAGGGCTTAGTATGGTGCTCTGCACACAGTGAGCGCTCAATAAATATGATTGTTTCACTTTCTCCTGCAAGACTTCTACCTATATATGTCCTGCCAGTACCTTAAGCTCAGTGTGTCCCAAACTCATCTTCTTTTCCAACCCATCAATGCAACTGGACTGCTTATTGTGTGCAGAGCTTTGTATTAAATGCCTGGGAGAGTACAATAGAGTAGATAGAAATGCACCCTGCCCTCAAGGAGCTTACAGTCTATTGGGAGAGACAGTAAAGTAGATTACAGGTAGGGGAAGCAACGGAGAATGAAGTACATAGTACTTTGGGGTGAGTAGCTAAGTGCATAGGACTCAAATGCATGCTTGATGGAGTAAGGAGCTAAAATAGGATGGGGCAATGAGAGATTAGTCAGAGAAGGCTTCCTGGAGGAGATTTAGTGGGGTCTTGAAGGTTGAGGATAGAGGTCTGCCAGAGATGGAGGAAGATCTAGGCAGGATGGAAGGTGGTGGGAGTAAGGCATTGAGTGTGAGAGATGAGAGCAAGACAGAATAAGTCGGTAATAAGAGGAGTGAAGAGTGTAGGCTGGGTTGTAGTTAGGGAGTAGTATGGATAAGTGGTAAGGAGAGAGCTGATTGAGTGTCTTAAAGTCTATGATGAGACATTCCTGCTTGATGCAGAGATAAATGAGCAATGATGGGAGGTTATTGAGGAGTGGGGAGAAACGTGCCAAATGATGTTTTAGAAAAATGATCTGGGCAGCAGAATGCATTATGGACTAGAGAGAGGGGAGGTTGGAGGCAGGGAAATCAGGAAGAATAGGCTGACGGCGTAGTCAAGACCAGGTAACCATCCGATGCTCCTCTAATGTGGATTGCTTAACGAAGCGTTGAATTGTACTGTTTCGTTAGTAACACCACGTTCATATGTGGTTAAAAGGTAGGGCTTTCCCATAAACTGTAATTTTAATGAAAAAAACACGATTTCCTTTAGACTGCTTCGCCTTAGAAAATAGGAACTAAATTGGTGAATCGGAGTTCCTCCCAGTACAGTAAAGAAGTCTTAAAATAAATTCAGCTGTCTCAAAAGTTTTAAATCAAGACGTAATCTCTCCTCCCTGACGTAATCTCTCCTCCCTGTGTATTTTAGAGCTAAATCACATGCAATAGTGAATTCATAAAATGAATGCAACCTTCTCAAAATCAGAAGTTTTATATCAAAAAGTAATCAGCTCTTCTCCTTGCATATTTTAGAGATAAAAAGCCCATCATATAGGTCTTCCGTGAAATTGAATTTTTTGGTTCAGTGAAAGTCACCAAACCCCCACATCTTATTTAAATCAGCCAGTACCAAAATATTAATTACCTGCCACTAGAGTCATACCTCTGCACACAGTAAGGTCTCAATAAATAGGCATTGATTGATATTAAGTACTATGGGTAATTACAAAGGACATATACAGCGTGGTCTTTACCCTCAAAGTACTTGTATCCAAGGGAAAGGCAGGATAAGATCAAATGTCCAACTGCAAGTGAAAATAAATTAAAAACCCGAGTGACAGAAATGGGTTAGTGTCCATTTTGGATTTTTAAGCTTATATTGGGAAAATATTCGTAAATGTAAAGGGGTTGTTGGAATACTTGGAAAAGCTGGATCCAAGTGTGGTTACCCTGAAGGCTTCTTGGAGGAAGTGAACATTTTTTCATAAAGCAAACTTGCAACTTTTGGGCAGGGAATATGTCTACCAACTCTGTTGTACTCTCTCAAGCGTTTAGTGTTCTGCAAAGAGTAAGCACCCAATAAATACAATTGACTGATCAACCGAGAAAATAGTTCAGATTTCAGACTGTTTAGTTTTATGGTTTAAGCTCCTTTTGATTACAGGGTATGTTGTGAAGATGTGTGTTTCTAAATTACCAATTTTCAAGCACACGATTATGACCTGGCTCTTAAACACAGCCAGTTTTTCACAGACATACGTGAAAATTCTCACCTGGGTCAACTGCTGCCTCATAAACAGAAGAAAGGAAGGAAAAACAATGTTCCTTAATACATGATTTTGATTTAGATCATAATGAATGAATATAATAACTGTTCTTTGATTTGTTAGGTCACTAGGTACATTCACAATAAAATTAAAGGGACAACACATGAGGCAAAAGTAGTACTTTCTCTGGGAAATACAGTTTGGATTGATCCGATGGTAAGTGTGATTTTTGTTTTTGTTTTCTTTTTCCCCAAAAAATCTGCTCATTTTTGTAACCTTATAATAGTGTGTTTATTAAGCGTTTCCTATGTGTCTAACCCCTGGGGTAATACTACTACTACCACTAATTATGGTATTTGTTAAATGCTTACTGTGTTCCAAGCACTGCTCTAAGTGCTGGGGTAGGTTCAAGATAACCAGATCAGACACAGTCCTTACCCCACATGCGACTCTTACCATTTAAGAAGTCGGAAGAGCTGATATCTTATCCCAGTTTTACAGTTGAGGAAAATGAGACTCAAGGAAGTTAAATGACTTACCCAAGGTTGCACAGAAAGTCTGTGGCAGAGGTAGGATTTGACCACATATTTCAGTTTCCTCTTTTGTGATTTTTAAAGTCTATAAACTAAACTTGAATAAACTAGAGTAGTTCCCTTGCTCAAAAGGATCCCTCTCCGTAATACGGTGGTTGAAAGTTTGGGGTGTTTAGATGTATAAATTTAGGTCTTTTGGGCAAATTGCTGGAAACGATGTCATCGATGTAGTAATGATCAAAATTGGGCATTCTGGTCTTAATTGATGTAGAAGTCAGGCATTAAAAAATAACCTGAACCCTTTCCTGCCCTCTCAGTCACTGTATTCCATGCCCCAGAGGAAATTTGACTGTCAGGGCCTAGAGAGTGCAAGTGGCACTCCATAAACCAATATCCCACTAACCCATTCCTTTGTCCAGGTTCTTGGTAGCGAAGTTTAAGGATTGAGGTCCATTCAGTTTCAAAACCATGGTCACCACCATCATAAAAGCTTAGCATTGTTTTTCAGCTTCAAACGATAAAATATGGAAATTTCCCCAAGCCCTGGTTTTTCTTGGGAAACACTTGTGCCCTGAACACCAATTATTGTAACTTAATTATGAAATTGACAACCCTGCAAAATAAGAAAACAGTGCCAGCACTCTTTCAGTTTATGGCTTAGGGTGTGAGATTTGTTAAAAATAAAAATGTAATTACGGTGATTATTTTTGCTTCTCCAATTCAAGATCCATGTCACCAGACTGTCCGATTTGAAAACATCTATTATCGAATATAATATTCGATCTGAGATCCTGTCTTTGGGCATGGGCACTGATAATCCAGAACATGCAGAAAATTTGAAAAAATTGTTTCAAGAAGCCAAAACCACAACTCATGAGGAGACCACAATCGAAAACTCGTAAGTTAAAGTTTTGATTCCTTACCTGAATGCTCAGCAGTTGTTTTAGAACACAACTGTTTTGATAAACAAAATGTATAGTCTGAGAATAGATTCCAGACCACAGGCGCATCCCCATTTTGAATGACCGCAGTCAGAAAAGTCCAGAGATCCCACACACTAATTGGTGACATAGCCCGGCATCTGTTCTGTCCGACGTTATGTCTAGTTGCTGCAGGGAAAATAGTTCCCTTCCCCTGTCTTTCTTTCCTCACCCTGCCTTCTCCACACCACTTTAAAATCAGTAACTTGCAGCTCAGGTTCTGTGCTTTGGCAAAGGCTTGGATGGAAATGAAGATTTCTTCTCTCCTGAAGCTGAACTGTCTTCTACTAGATGAAATTGGGTCACAGCGGGCAATTTGGAGCTAGAGGAGCCAAGTGGGTTTAGTAGTAGATCAGCAAGGTAAAATAGTCAGGGGAGCAAGCTGATTGAATGCTCTGACCACTGCACCATGCTGCTGTGCAATGCCCTGGCACAGGTGCAAAAGTCTTACCTCTCCTCGTATTCCACCAGAACATTTCAAAGCTGAGTGGATCACGAAGAAAACAGACAGCATTTCTTACCATTTTATTATTTTTTCCCAGCTAAGCTTAGCTAAAAAGGGTGACTACAATTGCATCTGCCCCTCAGTGGGGTTCTTCTGTATCGATACAGCTAACTAGCAACTGAAGGATGGTAGTGAGAGCAGTCAGTAAAAGGTGGGGCAGTTGTTCTCTGGATGGTCAGAAGGAGCTACGTGAGCAGGACTTACTGCTGGAATTTAGGGCCCAGGTGTCGAACTGGCTTACTCCAGTGAGAACTCCAAGACCGAGTCAGCTCACTGTGGGCAGGAAGAATGTCTGTTTATCGTATTGTGCTTAGTACAGTGCTCTGCACACAGTAAGTGCCCAATAAATACAATTGGTTGCTGGAACCGGGAGTCCAACTATCTGAACCGGAGAGCTGTCCGGAAGCAGGGCGAAGCCCAAGCTTGAAGACTAATGAGGACTAAGTTGTTAACTACGGGAAAGGACTACTAATACGGACACAGCAGGCAGCATTCCTTTCAATCAATCAGTCAATCAATCGTATTTATTGAGCGCTTACTGTGTGCAGAGCAGTGTACTAAGCTCTTGGGCTCTTGGGAAGTACAGGTTGGCAACATATAGAGACAGGCCCTACCCAACAGTGGGCTCACAGTCTAGAAGGGGGAGACAGAGAACAAAATCAAACATACTGACAAAATAAAATAAATAGAATAGATATGTACAAGTAAAATAAATAGAGTAATAAATATGTACAAACATATATACATATATACAGGTGCTGTGGGGAAGGGAAGGAGGTGGGATGAGGGGGAGAGGAAGGAAGGGGCTCAGTCTGGGAAGGCCTCCTGGAGGAGGTGAGCTCTCAGTGGGGCCTTGAAGGGAGGAAGAGAGCTAGCTTGGCGGATGGGCAGAGGGAGGGCATTCCAGGCCCGGGGGATGATGTGGGCTGTATCCTTTCCCTGTATCACCCATCTTGTGCCTGACCTGGTACATTGGTTGGAAGGTGTAGGCCACCTTGATGCCACATGTCCTGCCCTCAGCCTGGAATTGCACCAGGGCCTGTCATGCTCTCTTAGCCTCCAGCAGTAACTTAGCTTTCTGATGAGCCCAAGCTCATGAAGGAGAGCTGTCCTGATTCTTGACCTGCAGATAAGGGTGCTCACTCAACTCTAGTGAGATGAAATAGAACATCTCACTTCTGGGCCTCAGCTGCCTCGTCTGTAAAATGGAGATTAAGACCTTGAGCCCCATGCAGGACAGGGATTGTGTCCAACCTGATTACCTAGTATCTACCCCAGTGCTTAGAATAGTGCTTGGCACATAGTAAGTGCTTAACAAATGCCACTATTATTATTATTATTATTATTACATTCCAAAGAACTCTTCTGACTAAGCAGTGAAGTTTCAAACTGGTTTTCTAGGGAGCAAGAGAGGAGCATAACTGGTTTGTTCTAGAGATGCTCCTGTAGATAATACCATAGAATTGGTAGGCAGGATGGCATAATAGTAATTGTAGTATTTGTTAGGCACTTATTACATGCCAAGCACTGTACTAAGCACTGGGACAGATAGAAGATACTCAGTTCTCACATGGGGCTCACAGTCCAAGTAGGAGGGATAACAGGTATTAAATCCCCATTTTACAAATGAGGGAACTGAGGCCCAAAGGAGTTAAGTGACTTGCCCAAGGTCACACAACAGGCACATGGCAGAGTCAGGATTAGACCCTAGGTCTTCCGATTCCCAGGCCCACCAGGGCACACTGCTCTTCCCACCAGGGCACACTGCTCCCAAAGCAGGTGCTGGTACTTCGGGCGTAAGGTGGGCTTACGGTCAATTTTCTTGGGCTCTCGGACAACTCCGGAGCAGCCTGGAGTGGCAGGAAAACCGAGGGCCACGGAAGTGTTCCGGTCTTCAGTTCTCCAGCAGTCAGTGGAGATGCTGATGTCCTGGTTTCTTGACGGCGTGACGGCAGAACTAGTGGTCCAGTGCTCACTTTGTTCTCCCAAGACCGTGCCTACAAATGTTGGGTTGCTGCTGAATGTGAGGCTTCCCCGGTGAGGACCCTTACATCAAAATCCGTAATTATGAGCACACGCAGCTTTGAGTGGCCACTCTAGGGTTGGTTGGCAAGGTTTTGCTGTAAGCTCTTCCACCAGACTGTAAGCCTTTTGTGGGCCGGGAACATGTCTACCAACTCTGTTACATTGAACTCTCCCAAGCATTTAGTACAGTGTTCTGCACGCAGTAAGTGCTCAATAAATATGACGGATTGATTGATTTACTGAGTGGTCATGCTTTGGGTGGTTCTGAATGCATTGTCAGTGTAATTAAGGAAAGTATCATTTTTTTTTCTAGATTATTTGCTAAAAGGCCCAACATAGAAAAGAAGGGTGCAGATGAACTGCAGAGCGCAGAAATGGAGGACAGGGTCACAGAAAGTGTTTCATTAGAGATGGGTCCGGAAGATCCAAAATGTGGTCTGTATTTGAATATTTTCGTATGAAACTATTTTTGAAAAATGATATTTAGCACTGTATACTTATTAAGAATATTATTTAGGGTCTTGTGACCTTTCTTTGATTTCTGTAGCCTGTTGCTAGAAGTGTTTCCAGTGGTTTCAGAATGTTTTAGTGTCTTGTTATATTGTACTCTCCCAAGTGCTTAATATTGTGCTTTGCACACAGTAAGCACTCAATAAATTCGATTGTACAAATGAGCAGTGCTCCCACTTCTTGAAACTGCTGCAAAATTAACTTTGGCATAAACACCTCCCTTCCCTTCCTCTCCTCTCCTCCTCAATCCTTGAAAGTTTTTCAAAGTACTTGAATAAAGTAGTTAAATCTTTGTTCAACTTAGCATTAGGTACTTTAAGATCTATTTAGCATAATAACATCTCTAGTATGTTAGTGCATGATTCCTTTTGGCTGTGTGGAAAAATATAGCAGATATTTATGTGTATGTACATGCATACCTTTCAAATTAATACGTATAGTGTCAGTAATTTATTTACATTGCTATTTGATAACATTTTCAGTCATTGTTTTGGGGTATATTTACGTTGTTTGGGTCAATTTTTTTTGGATTCTGGAAGCACAATGTACGTTACCTTTTTTCTAAGAAAAAATGGTCCTTTTTTAACACTCTTAAGCTTAATAGTCTATTTTCATGTAACCAATTAAGAGCGTAAATTGGGTGTGGTAGTGTTCTGACTACATCTTCAGGCCCGTCATCATCTCTCAGTCATGGTAGCTAGGAACAGGATGAACAGGACTGGACTTTCCACCTAGCCTTGCTTTACTCTGGTGATGGGGAAAGGGGCTGGTAGAACACGTTCAGCTCTGACTGGACAGGCCTAATCAGAATGCAGTGCATCTCATGAACTTCACTGGACAGCTTAAATGTATTCAGTTGTCTCCAAAGTCCAGAGTTTCTTTAGAAAGGCCTGCAAATACAGTTTGGAGATCCTGGTGCTGCTCCCCTACACATCTCCTGTGTCTTTCAGAGCTGAAGAACACCGAGCTATCCTAATACTTTCCAGTTGGCCCTCAATTTTCTTCTTGAAAATGTTGATTATGGTAGCCTCTTTAAAGTCCTTTGGCATTTTTCCTCAGTGTTTTGTATGTTGAATTTTGTAGCCCTTTAAGCCTCTTCATAGGTTTCTGCTGATCCAGGTCTCTTTTGGCTTTCATTCTCGAAGTGACTTCCTAAAAAATTGGAAAGAAGGTCATATGTTTGCATTTTGGCCAGAACTCTGAGTCTTTCAGCTGGTCCTTTAGAGCTAGGGACTGAGTTGTGAAGACACATCCCCAAGAAGCCTCGCAAATGATGAAGAACTGATTTGCAGAGTTAGTGTAGCATTGGGGACTGACAGTGGGTCCAAATAAAACTAGTAATGTGCCAGCATGCAATAGGGGAGCCCAATACCAATATTTGTATCGGCAGCATAGAACACGGTGCCGTCCCTAGCTTCTGCTATCTCTCCAGCACTGTTTGATAGAAAAGGAAGTAGAAAACTGAATCAGGAAGGCAGGAAGGACTTTAGGAGATTGACGCACTGTAGTCTCAAACCCCGTCAGGCTTCATACTAACTTGAAAATCTACTTTGGGGCTGAGCCTTCTCTATTGCTACGAGGTCTAGACAGGAATAGAAATCCAGCTTCTAGAGCAGTTTCATCAGTGACACAATTCACTGCCAAATAGAAGGCTAGAATAACCAACAGTGTGAGCCAGTCAGTGGCATTGAGTCTATGCTCATTGATACACATCTTTACCAGTCAGTACTGGTATTTATTGAATATCTACTCCGTGCCGAACATTGTGCTAAGCACTGGGTTGCATATATGGGCCAGTCAGGGGCATTGAGTCGATGCTCATTGCTACACATCTTTACCAGTCAGTACTGGTATTTATTGAATGCCTACTCCGTGCCGAACATTGTGCTAAGCACTGGAGCAGTTTAGATTTGGTCCCTTGTCCTGCAGGAAGAGCTTTCAATCTATCCTAGGTCATTGTAGAAGAATGGTGGATGCGGGAGTCCCAAAAAGCTGCTAAATGATAAGCTAAAGTAGGCCACATGTAAGCAGGAAGGACAGAACATCTTTACCAGTCAGTACTGGTATTTATTGAATGCCTATTCCGTGCCGAACATTGTGCTAAGCACTGGAGCAGTTTAGATTTGGTCCCTTGTCCTGCAGGAAGAGCTTTCAATCTATCCTAGGTCATTGTAGAAGAATGGTGGATGCGGGAGTCCCAAAAAGCTGCTAAATGATAAGCTAAAGTAGGCCACATGTAAGCAGGAAGGACGGAACAAACTTATAAAAGACACTGTGGGCAGGGAACGTGTCTTCTGGCTCTGTTAGAGTATACTCCCCCATCTGCTTAGTATAGTACAGTAAGTGCTCAATACATGCCATTGATTGATCATAAATCATAGTCCGAACGACATGGTATAGTCGCTGGTTGTTGGGAGACAGCTGCAGCAGATGTAATAGTCTGGCATAAGGCAGTCAGGAAGGGATTTCCTCTGGGCTGTAGCGGGTGGATATGTCTGCATGTGCCTAGGCCTTTCAAACCACTCCCGTTCAGTTGGAGAGGATCTCCCTGATAGGGTCATCTTCAAATAAAGAGAGAGAGTGTAATAGACTGCAGCCGCACCATAAGTTTGTAATAAGTGTAACTGGTCAAGCGCTTAGTACAGTGCTCTGCACACAGTAAGCGCTCAATAAATACGATTGATGGTCTGCCACTATGATAATTTTGATCTTGGTTTTGAAAAGGTAGAATGCTTTTGTCATTTATTATTATTATATGTAATATAGTAGTATAATAATATTGCTTTGAATTTGTAGAAGACTTCCATTTCAAAGCCCTTTTATGTCAGCTCTCATTTTATTACCCCCTCATCCATGTGAGGTAGGGGTTAGAAGTTAGACGTTGGAGAGGATCTCCCTGATAGGGTCATCTTCAAATAAAGAGAGAGTGTGTGTGATAGACTGCAGCCGCACCATAAGTTTGTAATAAGTGTAACTGGTCAAGCGCTTAGTACAGTGCTCTGCACACAGTAAGTGCTCAATAAATACGATTGATGGTCTGCCACTATGATAATTTTGATCTTGGTTTTAAAAAGGTAGAATGCTTTTGTCATTTATTATTATTATATATAATATAGTATTATAATAATATTGCTTTGAATTTGTAGAAAACTTCCATTTCAAAGCCCTTTTATGTCAGCTCTCATTTTATTACCCCCTCATCCATGTGAGGTAGGGGTTAGAAGTTAGATGTTGGAGAGGATCTCCCTGATAGGGTCATCTTCAAATAAAGAGAGAGAGAGTGTGTGATAGACTGCAGCCGCACCATAAGTTTGTAATAAGTGTAACTGGTCAAGCGCTTAGTACAGTGCTCTGCACACAGTAAGCGCTCAATAAATACGATTGATGGTCTGCCACTATGATAATTTTGATCTTGGTTTTAAAAAGGTAGAATGCTTTTGTCATTTATTATTATTATATATAATATAGTATTATAATAATATTGCTTTGAATTTGTAGAAAACTTCCATTTCAAAGCCCTTTTATGTCAGCTCTCATTTTATTACCCCCTCATCCATGTGAGGTAGGGGTTAGAAGTTAGACGTTGGAGAGGATCTCCCTGATAGGGTCATCTTCAAATAAAGAGAGAGAGAGTGTGTGATAGACTGCAGCCGCACCATAAGTTTGTAATAAGTGTAACTGGTCAAGCGCTTAGTACAGTGCCAAGCACTTAGTACAGTGCTCTGCAGACAGTAAGCGCTCAATAAATACGATTGATGGTCTGCCACTATGATAATTTTGATCTTGGTTTTTAAAAGGTAGAATGCTTTTGTCATTTATTATCATTATATATAATATAGTATTATAATAATATTGCTTTGAATTTGTAGAAAACTTCCATTTCAAAGCCCTTTTATGTCAGCTCTCATTTTATTACCCCCTCATCCATGTGAGGTAGGGGTTAGAAGTTAGACGTTGGAGAGGATCTCCCTGATAGGGTCATCTTCAAATAAAGAGAGAGAGAGTGTGATAAACTGCAGCCGCACCATAAGTTTGTAATAAGTGTAACTGGTCAAGTGCGTAGTACAGTGCCAAGCGCTTAGTACAGTGCTCTGCACACAGTAAGCGCTCAGTAAATACGATTGATGGTCTGCCACTATGATAATTTTGATCTTGGTTTTAAAAAGGTAGAATGCTTTTGTCATTTATTATTATTATATATAATATAGTATTATAATAATATTGCTTTGAATTTATAGAAAACTTCCATTTCAAAGCCCTTTTATGTCAGCTCTCATTTTATTACTCCCTCATCCATGTGAGGTAGGGGTTAGAAGTTAGATGTTGGAGAGGATCTCCCTGATAGGGTCATCTTCAAATAGAGAGAGTGTAATAGTCTGCAGCTGCACCATAAGTTTGTAATAAATGTAACTGGTCAAGCGCTTAGTACAGTGCCAAGCGCTTAGTACAGTGCTCTGCACACAGTAAGCACTCAATAAATACGATTGATGGTCTGCCACTATGATAATTTTGATCTTGGTTTTAAAAAGGTAGAATGCTTTTGTCATTTATTATTATTATATATATAATATAGTATTATAATAATATTGCTTTGAATTTGTAGAAAACTTCCATTTCAAAGCCCTTTTATGTCAGCTCTCATTTGATTACCCCCTCATCCATGTGAGGTAGGGGTTAGAAGTTTTTAGAAAACTTCCATTTCAAAGCCCTTTTATGTCAGCTGTCATTTTATTACCCCCTCGTCCATGTGAGGTAGGGCTTAGAAGTTTTTAAATTCTTAACTTTTTCTATTGAGTAAATGCCCCGTGATGCACTTTACTCATCCAGAAGTGTTATTTGTTTAGTATGAAACTTAGAATCTTTCTTCTAGCTGTTCCTCAATAAAACTGTTTTTATGTAGATTTTGTGTCAGAAAACAAGGGACAAACATATATTAAAGGAACAGCATCACCGCCGTACCCTAAAAGGTATGTTTCTTTGACATTTGTTTTTATGAATCTTTCAATTTACTAAGCACTTACTTTTAAAAAGTAATTTAAAAATGCTTATCTCTTTTTTATAGCTACCACCCAGAAATAAAGTGGTTTCAAAAAGAAGATAATATTATTTTGAAGTTAAACTTAAGAAATGTGAAAGATCATAAATGTACATTTTCTAGAGAGGGGGTTATTTTCAGGTAGGTTTGTATACGTATATATATTATATGTACATTATCAGTAAAAATTCAATAAGAGGGGGTTATTTTCAGGTAGGTTTGTATATGTATATATATTATATGTATATTATCAGTAAAAATTCAATATTTATTTTTTAAAAAATAACTTTGTTTTATAGTGCTTGGGTCGGAGACAAGTTTTACCTGGCTGATCTTCAGCTTCATAAAAGCATATCTGAAGAAAAGTGCAAATGTATAATTAAAAATGAAGAGCCTATGATCATTCTTGTGAAAGAGAAAAAGGAACCGTGGTTGACATTACTCAAGCACAAGGTGAGTTAGCATATCCTACATCAGTTGAGTCTTAAAACCATGTTGCATGTTACTTGTTGCTAATTTATACATTTTATTAACAGAGTCCTAACGTGTCTTTTGATTTTGATCACTGGGAAGAACCTGAAGAGGAAAGCCCTTTTTCTAACGGTAAGAAATCGTTTAATTTATCAGTGAGAAGTGCCCTAAGAAAGCTGACAAGTCACATGATCAAATCAAGCGGAACTACTCAAGCAATTAATTCTCTATGGGGTAATTGTTAATAAATAATTGGAATGGAAGAAATCATGACAAACCTATAACTTATCAGATGAGCTTTTAAAATCATGTCCAAATAGCCGTAAAAAAAGTGGATATATTTATTCATTTTATGATGAAGTTTGCAAATTGTCTACTCTGCCTGGAGAAATTCTTCTAAAGAAGCTCCCTCATTGACCAGGCGAACAGAGGCTTGATAGGTTCTGGCCAGAAAATCTAAAACAACGTAATGTGAATTGTTAGCGTTAAGTGTAACCAACTCCTGGGTAGTGAACTTAATGAACAGTGTTCAGGAATATGAAGGACTATTCTGGAAGGGATACAGAATGCGTCTGTGATATGACAGAGTTAGTACTTTCCCAAGCGCTCAATAAATACGATTGATTGATACTGCCAGTGTCCGTGGAAGGCATTAGGAAATGAACAAATTAAAGCAGTAGGACATACATCTGTATACCTAGAGGCGTTTCAGAAAGGAGAAGACAGCCACCCCGACTGCGTGGTTTTGTCCATCACCTGCCTTGAAGCCGGGGTTGAAGTTCAGTCAAGCTTTGTTATTGTGAGGTTCAGTGAAGGTAAATTTGGTGTCAATCTGTGATTCATGTGCTGTGTGACAATCCCACGGACTCATCTAAGTGTTTGGGATCATTCATTTGCTTGAATTCCAGGCAAATAGATTGTATGATATAGAGCTCTTCCCAAGACTTGGACCCTTCCAACAGGGAAATTCACTTCATTTTAACAAAACTCCACTAAAATAAAGCATAAGAATCCTGTGAATTTTTACCAACCTCTAAAATAGGACCGTAGTTGTACAAATACAAAAAATACGGAATTCTTGTTTTCCTATACCCCCTTCTCAGTTATTTTGCTAGTAAATTCTCTTTTGTAATTTTACAGGGAAAGGCTACTAGAACTGCATGTGTATTTATTTGTTCATTTATCTCTGCCTTCTCTTGTCTTACCAAAGGTGATTTTGATCATCAGTAGATGTCACCTTTAATTTGTAATTCCTCTTGGAAATGGCTGTGTCTTTTGTATGATCCCCAAGAGCGTAGTGCAGTGTTTTGCACACAGTAGATAGCTAATGAATACTGTTGATATTGTCACTCCTTGAGTCCGATGCTGTTCACTCATAGTGTGGTATTCCCTTTTAGTTGTACCTGCTAAAAGAACGCACCATTTTCCTGAACGGGTAATTGAAGAAATGGATGACTCTTCAGGGGACAGCGAGAGTGAGAGTGACTAACATGTAGTTATGCTTCATGTTTGGATGATGTACTTTTATGTAGTAATGGGCGGTACGAGCATGAAAGTTGAGATACGTTGGAGTGTTAACATTTGCAGAAATAACCTTTTATTTTTATCCCCCAAAACATGGATCATTAGATGATCTCATTAATAGTTTAAATGTCATTTTTAGCCAGATTAAAAAAAAAGACTAAATTAAAGGGGTGGTGGAGGAATGCAATAGGGAAATTTGATGGCACAGTTTCAAAGATTGTTGATGGCAGCATTCAGAATTTTGATCTGGGTTAACCATCTGAGTGAATGGACTCACACAAACAGATGTCCGACTCTCCCGTGTTGAGTGATTCTGGGCATATGCCTTTCTCTCCATCCCTCCCCTTGGCAAACTTCAAGTTTGAGTTGTAAAAAGCAAATTGTGATCCATGAGTAATGGAATATAGAGCTCTCACTGTAAAACAGTCATTTAGAAATTAGCCCAAGATTTTGTCTTTGTGAGGACAAGGAGAAACAGTTGTCCTCTTGAAGGTGGCTTTCTGCCCTAATTGAATAGGCTTCCTCCTCACAAAACCATCAACACACAACACGAGTTAATATCCATTATCCCTTCAAGCACTGAATTAATCTAAATATTAAGTTGGCCTTGGAAAACATATTAGCTCTGCACCCATTGTTGTCAGGAACAAAGCAGTTGTAGCAGGGTGGATTGTTACTGCTTGCTAAAACTTTCAATGCTTTAAATTTTGGTTTACAGCCCTCTGTGTCATTTAATAAGCACCAAATTCATTTTTCATAAGAAGCTATATATATCTTTGGCAATGCTGCCTGGAAAATTAGGCTTCTGACAATGTGAAAATGTGGATGAAACCATATATTCACAGTCCTAAACAGATTGACCAGGTCATTAATGAAATGGAGTTTCATTATGTGTATTCTATCCCATTATTTACTACAGATTTTGCTGATTACCTGTGGCTCCATTTATCTCATGGAGTTCTTTGAATGTTATTTAGCAGTAGTTAAAGGTACAAAAATGATGACTAACTTACTGAAACTCCAGAGGAAACCAGGTTTGACTGAATGTTGCCATTTGGACAACATTGCCCTCAATCAAAAGCCACAGATTGATTGAGACTCCTGTGTGAGCATGGCTAAGGTGATACTGACCTAATGGGCTAATGGGCAGGATAAATAGCTAAAATGGAAATTCAAAACAAATTTCTATGTAAATTTCACAATCTGCATTGATTCAGCAAAAGAAAATTAATTCTTCTCATACCTAATTAGAAACATGGGATGCCAGAAAACCAATTGACCAGTAGGATTAGCACACAGGAGTTACGTTCTTCATGAACAGCTGAGTAGGGAAAACTTGCATTGTAGTGCCGATCCAGTACATTTGCACAGCTGTGTCTTCTGACATTGCACTGTGTTGTATCCAGACAGAATCCAGTTGGAACATTCCCTAATTCTGCTGTCACAGTCTAGCCAAAATACGTAGTGAAAACACATGTTCTTAGGGGAAGCAACTGTACTTGAAAACCTAACAGAGATGGCTTAACTAGCCACCTGAATGTTGAGGAGCAAAGAAAGGAATACCATCATTTAATAGGCAAATATTTAAAGTGAAATAGGCAGCATGACAATGTTAAACGTAAAGCTCACTAGGCACTTTTGGTGTTGTGGGCATGCATGTTGAGGCAATTGATCTTTTGTGCCTTAGTTTCCTTATCTGTTAGAAAAATCTAAGAATTAATGGTTATTTTATATAGCACCTGTTTTTGTTTTGGTAATGTCTTCTCAAAGCATCCAAAACTCTCTCTAAATAGTATGCTAATAATTCTCCTCTAAATTTTGTTTCAAAGTTAAATGTGAATTGGGCACCATCCAATGTCCCGTACAGGAGGATTTCTTCTCTGTTCATGGATTCTTCCTTTGGATATTCTCAGCAGAGCAGTAGTCCTTTCGTGATCCCAGTCTAATCCTAGAAACGGAGGGAGGAACCTGGAGCAGATTGCCTTGGGCCTCTTAGATTAGCAGACCATTAGCAGTTTTAGGGGACTCTTGTTATCACTATTAGAGCTATGCACAGAGTGGAAATCACACGGCTCACCTAATGGAAGCCTTTAGCCTGGTGCTGGCCCAATTTCCTAGAGAGCTGGGAAGGCCTCATTTTGCCTGCAGGTTCCCCCGGGGACCACGTTGATACAAAACCAGTCCAGCTAGATTTGGTTGGCTTCAGCCTTCAGTGTCCCCTATTTTTGTTAAGGAAGGTTTGGGGAACCCAAATCACCATGGCTAAATAAGTTGCCCAGGGCTGATATGTAGGAGAGCACCATTGAGGCAGTAGCTCCAGTTTCGGGAGGCCTTGTGGGTTGCCCAGATCTTTGTAAAGACCTTACTCCTACGTATTCTCGTGAAATTCTGGAGCAGCAACAGAGTGACCCAGTTTCCAGATTTGCATTTGAGGGCTTCTGCAGGGGGAGAGTGGGTGACTTCCAATGTGCATGTTCTGTGCCTTGGAACTGTATGTTATAAAAGGTCCTTGGGACATCAGATCCTCTCTGTGTGTGTATTACTCTCACAGAGAGAAAGAGGCTTACACAGAAGCCTGTCCTGGAGCCTCTGGCAACCTTATCCTGCCCCTGGGTGAGTTGGGAGAACGTACTAGGAGAATTCTGAATGGTAAGACAGGAGTGAATTTTTCATCCTCAGGATTTTTATTCTTCTGTTCAAAATTTGAAGTATTAGTGCCCAGGGCAAGATGCTTTACTGAATGGTTCCCCTGAGCCTCAAAGAGTTCCAATGCTCCCCTTCTTATTCACTGGCAGAAGGGGCACACTTAACAGTTGTTCAATTAATTGTAACTTCTAATTATATTGCCCACTTGGCGTTCTTGCTGGTGGATAGCTCTAAAGGCAGTTTATTCATCCTTAAAGGTGGGAATTGAAAAAAGAAAAACCTTAAGCAGCTTTGGCACTTCATTTGTGGAAATTGATTAACGGCCAGATATGTAGGTAACAAAACTAAGCTACTTTGAACAAATGGGGAAAGCTTAGAGTGCTCGTGTAAGCTTAGGTTAGATGCTCCTTAACTGGAAGTCATTTGAACTTCCTGAGTGGGGCTGGGGAGATCCTTTGTTGTAGGTAGTTCAGATATGGGGCAAGTATGTGATGGGCTTGGGTGTTCCCTGACAGGAGAGCGAGAAAGAGAGAGAAAGAGTCCCCATGGGTGGATTTGCCTGGAGACGGGCCGTTATATACTACCGTTGTAGCCGCCGGGGCTTTGCATTTGATTTCATTATGTCTAGGCTCCCTAGTCTCTTCTTGCAATGAGCTTAAAGCTCGCCTGGTAAATACTAGCCAAGAGACAGTTTGGCCTTGTTTTGTTTATTTCTAGGAGGTGCTAGGAATGTGTAAAAGAAATTTTATTTTTAGTTTGCTGAATTGAAGATTATTTAGTAGCAGAGCTCATATCTTGCTTTGAAATATGTCATTATAGAGGCCTGTGAAATTCATATTGCATAAAAATTCTCAAAAACATTTATTGATCTGTCATATTACTGAATTCATACTCCACCCGATCTTTCACACTTGTGTTGTTTTGTTCATAGCCTTCTGAACCGTACCTCTTGTAATGTTGTAATGTAGACTTTATTTGAGCACTTCAATAAAAATTTGAGCACGTTCACGTAAAATCGGTGTATGAGATTTAAAGTAGTCTTCCTGAGTAGCAAAAAAGAGTAAAGTTGTTATTACCCAAGATGATTCAAGGGTTTACTGGGCCCATGAACACACCAGACCCAGAATTGTAAGTAACACTTTTGAACTTGCAGTAGATGAATTATCCTAGGGGGGTTTAGTCACCCTTGAAACCTATTTTTAAATAGAAAAAAATGGGCAACAGTGCAGTTAATGATTTAGCCAGTTAGTGGACCCAGTTTGAATTGCTTGGAAAGCCAGTAGTTTCCAGGCTTACTGTTAGACTGCACTGTATTTACTGTCGGTCTTTGGTGAGAGCTGTGTGCGTTCAGATCATCCAGTCAGAGGTCCGGCTGCAAAGTTTGGCACGGGAATTGCTGAAGAAGGAAAGAATCAACTACATTTGCCAAGAAGAAAAGGGACCGGTTTACTACCTTTTGGATGGAGGGAACCCTCCAGAGTTCTCAGGCAGAGACAGCGGAGCTTTCTTCTCTTCTCTTCCTGGTGATGGTGGAGTGAGGGGCTTCTCCAGTTCATAGAAGCCGATTCTTTATGGTAAGAAGGTCCTATCCCCTAATTAAGCTAATGGGAAGGAGGGAGGTGATCTATTTGCGAGGTTTTCTGGTGTAAAGTCATCGTTTGTGGCTTTGAATTTCTATCTGAATTTATTTTTTTTTTTATTCAAGTATCATCATCATCATCAATCGTATTTATTGAGCGCTTACTATGTGCAGAGCACTGTACTAAGCGCTTGGGAAGTACAAATTGGCAACATCTAGAGACAGTCCCTACCCAACAGTGGGCTCACAGTCTAAAAGGGGGAGACAGAGAACAAAACCAAACATACTAACAAAATAAAATAAATAGAATAGATATGTACAAGTAAAATAGAGTAATAAATCTGTACAAACATATATACATATATACAGGTGCTGTGGGGAAGGGAAGGAGGTAAGATGGGGGGATAGAGAGGGGGACGAGGGGGAGAGGAAGGAAGGGGCTCAGTCTGGGAAGGCCTCCTGGAGGAGGTGAGCTCTCAGCAGGGCCTTGAAGGGAGGAAGAGAGCTAGCTTGGCGGATGGGCAGAGGGAGGGCATTCCAGGCCCGGGGGAAGTATATATCCCTGATTACACA
Organism: Tachyglossus aculeatus; assembly: GCF_015852505.1. Lineage (NCBI taxonomy): Eukaryota > Metazoa > Chordata > Mammalia > Monotremata > Tachyglossidae > Tachyglossus > Tachyglossus aculeatus. Next base: position 60,483,074 of record NC_052076.1, on the reverse strand, counting down.
TGTACGCTAACAAATACTATTTTTTATCAGCGTTTTCTAGTTCCTTAAAGGATTCCAGCAGTGGTCCCTGTGGGATTCTAACTGGAATGACTGGATTGATGAAGGGCTCCTGTTGGTTCTTATCCTCGATACTTAATGAAGTGGCCCCTGCCTCACCAAACATGTGAGTCTAACATGTTGGTTTTTAATATATGTATACAGACACACACAAAGTTGCTTTACCTTTTAGGGAATGTTTATCTGGGCAAAACTGTCCTTAGATGGTTTGGGGTGCTTCATTCCAGATATGAATGAATGTTGAATTAATTGTAACTTCTAATTATATTGCCCACTTGGAGTTCTTGCTGGTGGCTAGCTCTAAAGGCAGTTTATTCATCCTTAAAGGTGAGAATTGAAAAAAGAAAAACCTTAAGCAGCTTTGGCACTTCATTTGTGGAAATTGATTAACTGCCAGATATGTAGGTAACAAACTTGACACTGGGGTAGGAAGGTGTGTGTAGGAGAAGTGTATGAAAAAATGAGGCAAAGTTTTAAGATGGAAAACCAGACAGATTAGTAGGGCTAGGGGGAGTTCTTTTTAATAACTAGAACCCAAGTTTGGAGTGGTGTTGTCCATTCATAATTATAAACTCTTACTCTTTTGTAGGAGGATTTTGTATTGATATAAATAAAAGTACACTATTTTAGCATTAAAGAATTCCTATGTAGCTTCATTTAAGAGACTCCTCCTGGTTTGGGGAAACGTAATAATAGGTGCCGAAGTTCTTAATCTGTAGTAACACTGCCAGTGCTGGTTACTAGAGCTTATTGGTTGCATTTGGTTACAGGAAATAGCCTGCATTTTCAAACAGATATTCCATTCCTCGTTCAAGAATCAATATAAAATGCCTTATGGATACAAATGCCCTCAAGGGAAAATGCTTATAAAGCTAATTGTTGACTCCCAGGAAAGACTGTAAATTTTAAACTACATTTTAAAGAAGGTTTAACAGCAAACAAGTTGGAGACTAAAGAACATACTTTTAATGACAATCATTTTAAATAAACGAGGAGTTTCCCCTTGTTAAATAACTACCACAACAATAGTGACATTTTATTTAATACCTCTCAAATTAGGTCAGTGAAGCGTTCTTGCTCCATAACTAATTTTGACTGACCACCACAATGCTGGCTTTATAATAATAATAATAATAATGGCATTTATTAAGCGCTTACTATGTGCAAAGCACTGTTCTAGCGAACAACCAATCGCTTCTACCACATAGAGCTCCGGGCTCAGAGAACTTCTGAGTTCTCCAGAAGTATTAAGATATTAGAAACATCTGAATACATTTACTGTTGGGAAAACTTACGCACATCAAGAAAAAAAAGGAGTTACAAGCCCTTCCATATAAAAATATATTCATCCTACGCCTTAACTTGAGGCATTAGAAATTTCAGTGTATTATTCAGGATCTTCTTCTGGGGGAACAACTTCCAAGAGCATCTGGAGATGCATGGTGAAAGGTTCTGAAATAAAAAGTAATTAGAAACATTAAATACATTCCAGTTTGCCCACCTAACTTCTGATTACATAATCTGGTTAAACACAAATTATTTCAATTCATTTATCTTTATCTGTTTTGATTAGAGATATTTCACTTTCGCAACTGATCAGTGGTAGAAAGTGTTTGCAAGTAATCTGCCGTATAGATACTTACTTGAGATTTTTTGAGCCCAGCTGAACTTGTAGTAAACAAATAGGAAGTAAAATATGAGACCACTCAAAATAAATATGACGCAATATAGGTATGCCCATGCCGGTTCACCAATGATTGGAGCCAAAACCAGGTATATTGAGATTATAGTCACCAAGATGGGAATGACAATGGGCACCTGAAACAAAAGGAAGGAAGAAGACAAATCTCAGTTACTGGCTCCTCCACTTGTTAATGCTGTTACATGAAGAGAAATCAATAACTGATATTTATTTATATATATACATACATATGTACGTACACACATATAGGTAGTTAATGAGGGTTTCACTGTTTTATTCAAACAAGATGCTCAGATGTCTTGTTCAAAGTCAGATTTTTTTATATAGGCGATTAGAATTTAGCTACTGAAAAATCAAACCAGTCAACTCTTTTAATCAGACTAAGTTTGGTGCAGGGGGTAGGAGGGAGAGACTAAACTGGATGGGGAGCAATGTCAGTGAGGGTAGAAAAGGAACAGGCATAATTAGAATTTTTAAGTTCCCAATTCCCAAGCCAAATGGGGTAATCAATCATACCAGAGGCCAGAGGCCCCACCACACAAGAACAAACAAAACAGGCAATAGTTTGAAAACAAAACAAAACAAAACAGCAGTACAGGTCACATACAGCCCAATCCCTGAACAACTCTCATTTAATTGAAGCAATTTTAAGCTGAAAATAAGGGATATTCAAAACAATAGTGTTACATCTGACTCACACTTGCACAATTTCAGAATAGTTTGGTGTCTATGGGTTAGAGATTAGCATTTTATTTAGAAAAAATACGCCTCTTACCTTGATTGGCCTCTTAAGATCTTTTCTTGTGAACCTCATAACAATCAGTGCAAGTACAGTCAATCCATAAAAGACCCATGCGGCAAAACTAAAATAGTTGATTAAGGTATTGATATCTCCAGGAATAATATAAATAATGCCCATTATGCCCTAAAGAGATGAATAGATGTACATTAGTTCTCAAGCGCCTCAGGGAGCAGGGACCATAATGGCTTACCAGCACCAAGTACTATGCTCTGCACACAATTTAATGAATACCGATGATGATTATCAAAATGACCTGGTTTTTTTTCCACTCAAAAGTAAAATACCATCCCCACCTTTTCCCCCCATTATTTAGCTGTGAAAAATAGTGAAACTTAGCCCAAGGATGGTGTGGAAGAGGATGCTCCCGGGTTTTGTTTCTCATTTTGTTTCGACACCCTTGGATCAGATTGAATACACGCTCTACCACCTGATTTTAAGCCGTGGAGGAGAGCAGGGGAGTCGGGGACCTGATGGTTCACCGGTTCAGCAATGAACTCTCCTTTCCAGGGTCCTCTCCCTGCCCTTCTCCCCCACACTCCCACCGATGTCAAACCAATTCCTGGGGCAGTGGTTTCTCGGGAGAAATTCCAGAGTGTAAAATCCCTGAGAAGTCACTTCCTTCACGAGGATTAGCTTCCAAAATTCACTTAAAGTTTTAAAAAGAGCAGTGAACAGCACCCCCCCCCCTCCCCAAGTTGCGGCCTTGGGTATGATGGGGTACGGGTAACTGCCCCGGGAGGCACGAATATTGGCTGACTGAAATGATGGCACATGTGGGAGGCCCAACTCAGGGGGACCAAAGTCACGGTTGGATTCGGCTTTAGTGGAGAAGATGCGGCTGAGTGATGAGCTTTCCCAATTTCCCAGCCAATTAGAAAGTGAAGATTAGTCTACTTGCCTCTTAACTGATGGACTAGCGTGGACTTGGTCTTAGGAGTAGAATTTGTAACACAAGACCATAATTCCTCAAAGTGAAGGGCACCTGTGTGGCTGGAAACGTGCTCCCTAGTTGACCCCCATCCCTGGCTATTGCCTTGACCAAGTGGAGCCTTGTAACCTCCCTTTAGACTGGAAACTTGTTACTCTCCCAAGCGCTTAGTACAGTGCTCTGCACACAGAAAGCACTTAATAAATACCACCGATGGATTGACCGTCCAAGACCAGGTTGGATGGGGAGCGACGGTGTTTTTCCTCTAGCTGCGCTGCCGCTTCCTTAGCCCAAGGTGCTGAGATTTGTACTGAAGACTGCCTAGATAGAGCGGACGTCTGGGAGTTGGGGAGGTGCCACTCCTGCCTGGGTTTGGACTTGTGATGGCCCATTTCAGCCTCAGCATGTGGGGCCTGCCTGGGAGATAGGGGGCAAGACTATCTAGAACTAGGTTAAGTGCACGATTCAAACCGCTTGTTTCTAGGAATTGAAAAACTGCTACTGAGCCATTCCAATTGTGTTCATTTTTAAATGCCTGAGAAGCAGGAGGAGAAATAACCATTTGTTTGGAGGCATAGAAAAGTGAATGAGTTCACTGGGCCGGAAATCTGAACAAGGCATAATTTTAGAAGCTGGGATCTCATCCATCGGTGTACCAGCGGATGCCAATACCCAAATTCCCAGCTGATATGGTCAAAGACAGATGACAGTCGAGAGGTAGTTGGAAATTCATTCAAGTCCTGAAAGCAGCTGGATAGGGAGAGAGGGGGTTACACCTGGGGACCAGCTGGTGGAAGGGCAAGGATATCTAGGGAGAGGAGTTACAGCTAGGGAACGGGGTTGGGGCTGAGGACAATGAAAAAATGGAAAGAAGAGTTTGCGTTTGCAGGAATTCATTCCTACTTACATAAAAGATGATTGCAGGGGCAGGTGTTAAGCGCTTGACACTAATGTAAGAGAGAATCTTCAGCATGTGGCCTTCACGACCTGCAACATAAACCAGTCTGACAGAACAAACACAAGGAAAGGTGGTAAATGTTAATCTACATGGTATTATGGAGTTGGAATCATGCTTAACAAGCATTAACCTATGTTAACAAATGTAGTTTCCCCAATTAGCATACTTTGAATTGGGGAGGGGAAAAAACAGTTAACAATTAACAAGATAGTACACTCCAAGTTAGTGATTATAAACGGAGGATAATGTTTTAAGTGTGTTCTGACAGCTCCTCTTAAGCATGCTTTTGAAAAATGTCCAGGGTTAAGTGCTGTGACTCAGGCTTTGCTTTGGGGAGCAAGAGTCCTGATTACTGTTTCAGAGTGAAAACTGAATACAGAGTTAGTAAAGTAAGTGGGGACAATCATGGAATTTTGAGAGCTTCTTAAAAGTATAAATGCTGTCATTTTGTTTAAGAATTGTATGACTACAGAAAATGCCTAAAGTGGAAACGATCATATCCACCAAACACAAGACTTCTCAAAGGGCAGCCTTGGGCCAAATGCAGTCAACATTGCCCCTTTGTGTCCTACAAAGAGTTTTTGAAATAACATTAATATGCTTCCAAACCGCTTTCTAAAAGTATAAATGCTGTTTAAGAATTTTATGACTACAGGAAATGCCTAAAGTGGAAACGATCATATCCGTCAAACACAAGACTTCTCAAAGGGCAGCCTTGGGCCAAATGCAGTCAACATTGCCCCTTTGTGTCCTACAAATAGTGTTTGAAATAACATTAATACGCTTCCAAACGTTGTAGCTGTCACCCTCAAAGAGCTATGTTGTGGAGGAGTGAATATATTCAGATAGGCTGTGATAATAATGAAGATGGTATTTGTTCAGCGCTTATGTGCTAAGCACTGTTCTAATCACTGGGGTAGATACAAGCTAACCAGGTTGGACACAGTTCCTGTCCCACATGGGGCTCTCTTAATCCCCATTGTACAGATGAGGTAACGGAGGCACAGAGAAGTTAAGTGATTTACCCAAGGTCACTCAGCGCAGAACCAGGATTAGAACCCTTGACCTTCTGCTTCCCAGGCCCCTGCTCTATTACACCATGCTGCTTCTGATGAACCAGTTCATACTCCAGATGAACTGGAGGATGCCATTAATAATAATAATGATAATTGTGGTGTTTGTTAAGCACTTACTATGTGCCAGGTAATATACTAAGCGCTGGGGTGGATAGAAGCAAATCGGGTTGGACAAAGTCCCTGTCCCACGAGGGGCTCACAGTCTCAATCCCCATTTCACAGATGAGGTAACTGAGGCACAGAGAAGTAAAGTGACTTGCCCAAGGTCACACAGCAGACAAGGGGAGGAACTAGGATTAGAACCCAGGTCCTTCTGACGCCCAGGCCCGTGCTGCTTCCTCCCTTCCCTTGCTGTGGGGGAATAGAGCCGACCACCAACTACTGGCTCTCTGGGACTGAAACTTCTGGAGAACCACAGTGGGATATGACAGAATCAATCAATCGTATTTATTGTATTTATTGAGCGCTTACTGTGTGCAGAGCATTGTACTAAGCGCTTGGGAAGTACAAGTTGGCAACATATAGAGACAGTCCCTACCCAACAGTGGGCTCACAGTCTAAAAGAATCAAGCATTATAATAATAATAATAATAATGGTATTTGTTAAGCGCTTATTATGTGCAAAGCACTGTTCTAAGCGCTGGGGAGATTACAAGGTGATCAGGTTATCCCAAGGTGGGGCTCACAGTTTTAATCCCCATTTTTGCAGGTGAGGTAACTGAGGCACAGAGAAGTGAAGTGACTTGCCCAAAGTCACACAGCTGACAAGTGGCAGAGCCGGAATTTGAACCCACGACCGCTGACTCCAAAGCCCGGGCTCTTTCCACTGAGCCACGCTGCTTCTCAATCAATCAATCGTATTTACTGAGCGCTGACTGTGTGCAGAGCACTGTACTGAGCGCTTGCAAAGCACAAGTTGGCAACATATAGAGACAGTCCCTACCCAACAGTGGGCTCACAGTCTAAAAGGGGGAGACAGAGAACAAAACCAAACATACTAACAAAATAAAATCAATAGAATAGATATGTACAAGTTAAATAGAGTAATAAATATGTACAAACATATATACAGGTGCTGTGGGAAAGGGAAGGAGATTGGCAATTATGTCTTCTATCCTCCCCCTTGTGAAAACAGAATTCCCGTGTCGTCCAACTGCAAAGCCCACATGCCTCCCTTTAGGGGTTGAATTTTACCTGCTCGTTGTGAAACAGGTTCCATTGGCAGCTCCAATCGTTGAAAATGCCACAAATAAAGGAACGATCCAGGAAACGGGATAGAGAACTCTGTCACCAAAAGTCTGAGAGGGACAAAGAGAAGCAGCGAGAGTGAATATTTCACATGGGATGCATTTGGATGAAGAGAAACCATTGCTAAACCTTTACATAAATCTACACGCATTTCACATTTGGGCTTCAGAACTGTGGATGAAAGATTTCAACCTGATCAACAGCAGTAATATACAAGTTCTTTGGCTCTCTCCGATACCTTAAAATAGACAAAATACTGCTCTGTGTGTCTAAGGTACAATTCTTAAACCCCTATTTTTTTTTTTAAATGGTATTTGTTAAGCACTTACTATGTGCCAGGCACTGTACTAATCGCTGGGGTAGATACAAGCTAATCATCATCATCATCAATCGTATTTATTGAGCGCTTACTATGTGCAGAGCACTGTACTAAGCGCTTGGGAAGTACAAATTGGCAACATATAGAGACGGTCCCTACCCAACAGTGGGCTCACAGTCTAAAAGGGGGAGACAGAGAACAAAACCAAACATACTAACAAAATAAAATAAATAGAATAGATAGGTACAAATAAAATAGAGTAAAAAAAATATGTACAAACATATCTACAGGTATATACATAATCAAGTTGGACACAGTCCGTATCTCACATGGGGCACCCGGTCTTAATCCCCATTTTTACAGATGAGGTAACTGCGACCCAGAGAAGTTAAGCAACTTGCCCAAGGCCGCACAGCGGACAAGTGCCTCGGGGAGCCAGTATTAGAACCCAGGTCCTCTGATTCCAAGGCCCATGGTCTTCCCACAGGGTCACGCTGCTTCTCTTGACCAGCAACCTAGCGGAAAGAGCATGGGGCTGGGACTCGGAAGTGGGTTCGAGTCCTAGGTCTGCTATTGATCTGCTCTGGGACCTAAGGCAAGCCACTTAAAACTGTTCGGGCTTCCGTTTCCTCATCTGGAAAATGGAGATAAATCACTGTTCACCCCTACCTCACAGGGACGTTGTGAGGATAAAAAAAAAGTGATAACTGGTGTGAAAGTATTTGGGTAAAATAGGAACACTGGTTTTAAGAAAAGCACAAAATGGCAATCACTGTAAAATCTTAATAAAAGCCTAAAATAGGAACACTGGTTTTAAGAACAGCACAAAATGGTAATCATTGTAAAACCTTAATAAAAGCCTAGTATTTTGTTGTTATGCTGGAGGGAATTAATAATAATAATAATAATGGCATTTATTAAGCGCTTACTATGTGCAAAGCACTGTTCTAAGCACTGAGCACTGTTCTAAGAGCTGGGAATGCTTTCTTTCTCAGTCTACACATACTCCTCTGCCTTTCTTTTCCCATTTCTCCTTCCCCTCGTTCCCTTTCCCAACCAATGAGCACTTTAGGACAATGCAGAGGAGGACTTACCACTGCCACAGCCGAGGACTGCAAGAGTTCTGTTGAGGTCATTACAGTGAAGTAGGAAACATTAATCAGCACATAGCATACTGTTACAAGGGGGATTCCAATAATTATAGACAAGGGAAGGTTTCTAAAGATGACAAAAACACAAGAACATAATATATTTCTCAAATACGTTGGTGTTTCTCAAATAATTTTGAGACATATTCCACAGCATCGTTCCCCAAAGGGGCTCTGACTAGAAAATCATATACAGCGTTTAAAAATCAAATTGTAGCCATTAGTGCACCTGAGACTATTAAAAAGATTTCTAGTTTTAGAATCTACAACACTTGATTCTCATGTTTTGAAGGACATTTATAAAGCGGTGCACGGAGAAAAAAGTGATTTTTTTTTTAAATATGTGTTAAGTGCTGACTGTTGTCCAGGCACCATACTGAGCTTTGGGTTAGACACAAGCTAGTCAGGTTGGACACCGTCCCTGTCTCCCATGGGGCTCATAGCCTTAATTCCCATTTTGCAGATGAGGTAACTGAGGCACAGAGAAGTTGTGTCATGTCCAAGGTCACACAGCGGAAAAGTGGGGTGGGCAGGATTAGAACTCAGGTCCTCTGACACCCAGGCCTGTGCTCTTTTCACTAAGCACTCCACACAGTAATAATAATAATGATAGCATTTATTAAGTGCTTACTATGTGCAAAGCACTGTTCTAAGTGCCGGGGAGGTTACAAGGTGATCAGGTTGTCCCACGGGGGGCTCACAGTCTTCATCCCCATTTTACAGACGAGGGAACTGAGGCCCAGAGAAGTGAAGTGACTTGCCCAAAGTCACACAGCTGACGAGTGGCGGAGCCGGGATTCAAACCCATGACCTCTGACTCCAAAGCCCGGGCTCTTTCCACTGAGCTACGCTGCTTCTCCACAGTAAGTACTCTGTCAATACCACTGACTGATTGATTACCCCCAGGTAACAACAAATAGTTTGAGAAACTATTCAAAATAGAGAAACTATTTGTTTGAGAAATGAAATCCTGATTCCAACGACCGAGGATGACGTGGAGTGAATAAGATTTCTGTTCTGAGGAACGTGATTATGGGAATCCAGAACAAGCTAATTTACTTAATAAGGAGTCTAGATAAACAGAAGCTACTAGGGCACATGCTGGACCCTGGGCTGAGCGAAGAGGTGTGAGCAATTTTATTACCTATAAAGCAAAATGTCTGGGGACAGAAGAGAGCTTGCCACTCACTCCCTGCGTCTTCCTTTTCTCTGTGCTCTGAACCATAAAAAAATCAATAATTAGCTTGTGCTTTGGGTTTTTCTGCTGTAGCCTGTTTTATTTCACGTGAAAGGATAGTTCTTGGGAGGGACTAAAACGATCTAACAGGATCTCACTGTCATCAAAAAAAAAGAAGGATCAAATTCACCTTAAAGGAGAGTATCATTTAGGCAGCTGGAGGAAGGATATTTAAAGCTCTGGGTGGGAGAGTAGAAATCTACCAGTCCATTCTTGTCTTCATTGCCCCAGTTGGACTCTTACCTGTAGGGGTTTTTCAGTTCTTCGGTAATGTAATTTAGCTGATTCCTGGAAGAAGATAAAAGCAAAATCAGTGACTTCCTTAAGCATCTTGAGAAACAAAATATCACGAAGCTCGAACGTGATTCACCCTGGAAAATACCACTTTCACCCGGAGGGCAAATCTGAGGATCGTATGGAATATGTTGCCAACTTGTACTTCCCAAGCGCTTAGTACAGTGCTCTGCACATAGTGAGTGCTCAACAAATACGATTGAATGAATGAATGAACACGTTTTCAGTGCCACCTGTCTGAGAACGCAGGCTGCCTACTCAAGAGTTTGGAGGCTTAGAAGCGAGGCACAAAGGTGGGCCAGACGGCTGAGTTATTAAAAAGTGAATTTCCAGGCTTGCGTCAAAACAGTCTGCAATAAAACTATTCATTCAGTCAGCCAGTTCATTCAGTTGTATTTATTGAGCGCTTACTGTGTGCAGAGCACTGTACTGAGCGGTTGGGAGAGTACACTATAACAATAAACAGACACATCCCCTGCCCACAACGCGATTACCAGGAGGCTTCCATGGGGGTGGTGACTTTCTTTCTTAAACATTCACCAAATTTAAGTATGGAGATGGAAGCAGCGAACGGACGTTTGGCTCCTTCCCACTGGCCAGTTGGAGCCATATGCGGATGCGCATGCTCTTCGATGGCTGAGCGGAGGACTGGGAGTAAAGAGAAGCACTGTGGCCTAGTAGAAAGAGCACTCTCCTGGGAGTCAGAGGTCCTGGGTTCTAATCCCAGCTCCACCACTTCTCTGCGATGTTAAATACAAGTAACTGAGCTTCTCCGTGTCTCAGTTCTGTTCTCCCTCCTACTTAGACTGTAATCCCCGTGCGGCTCAGGGACTGTCTCCAACTTTTATCTTCCCCACTGCCGGACACAAGGCAGGCCGAGGTTTCCTTAACATAGACATCTCCGGGAATATAACCGCCTCACGGTGGGGGAACTGACTTGATGATTACGGTGCGAGTGGGAGAGCAAAACCTTTAAAACGCCAAATTTAAAGGCCCTTGAGTTGAATTTCAGACAAGCGCAGAGAAAGAGCCAGGGAATTGGAGAGGTAACATCTTCGGGCACTGGAGGACTCTCTTAGACACTGTTTCCACTAAAGCAAGAAGACTAGGAAAAGCAGTTCAGATGCAGTGCAAACTTTGGTTCTGCTGCTCTGTGCCACATTGTCAGGATGAATTGTGTACTCCATTCACTCTATAAGGAACTCTGCTTTTTGGCAACTAATCTAACCCCCACGGAAGGCCCCATTCGATTTCTCGGCCCAGGTGTGAAAGGAGAACCTAATATATCAGACACGCATTTTAAAAGGGAGGTACTGTCACGGCTATCCCCAGCTGTGATTTGAGGGAACAGTCATCTTAATGGTAAGGGGATTAAAATGTAGGACCACCCTCAGAATATTCAATCAATCTTTGGGAAGGTCCTATGAGGACAAGTCAGGCCAGGAAATGAGTCTTAGATCCTTGTTACTCAAGCAGAAGCTTACCATCCATCATATGCCCAGAGTCCATTGTAAAATGCCAGACTGATAGCACCCAGTGACACCTTAGTGTCATCAAAAGAATTTTCAAAAGTTTTTGTATTCCCTGCAATTAAAACAGAGTTGGTGAACAGTGGGTGTTGACAGGTGAAACTCACACTTCTCACCCTCATTCTCCACTTGATATATCTGCACAGGGATTTCAGGTTGTAAAACACCACTTTCACAATAAAATGATAACCTAACTGATCCTTGTGAATTGATCATCATCATCATCATCATCAATCGTATTTATTGAGCGCTTACTGTGTACAGAGCGCTGTACTAAGCGCTTGGGAAGTCCAAGTTGGCAACATATAGAGACAGTCCCTACCCAACAGTGGGCTCACAGTCTAAAAGGGGGAGACAGAGAACAAAACCAAACATACTAACAAAATAAAATAGAATAGATAGGTACAAGTAAAATAAATAAATAGAGTAATAAATATGTACAAACATATATACAGGTGCTGTGGGGAAGGGAAGGAGGTAAGATGGGATGGAGAGGGGGACGAGGGGACAGTACTGCTGTCTCACAGATACAGTTCCCTCTTATTCTGTACAACTCAAAGACACATGCACAGGATCCATTTTCTTAAAAGGCTGAATTCAGTCAATGTTTTTGATTAGTGGCTTGAGCCGCTCTGAGTTCAGAGCAAGGAAATGGATTTTCATTCATTCATTCAATCAATCGTATTTATTGAGCGCTTACTGTGTGCAGAGCACTGTATTAAGCACTTGGGAAGTACCAATCGGCAACATACAGAGACGGTCCCTACCCAACAAAGAGCTCACACGTTGACCTTGGATATGCACTCCGAACGGGGAGAGGAAAAGACTCCTCTGCCACACCCACAGCTAACTCCGGGCCACCGCTGTGCCCGTGTTGCTGGACACAATAACCATGAAACTTACCTTGTGCCAGAAGGACAATGCCGCTGATGATGATGACGGCCACAATGATCAGTTTCGCCGCGGTGAAAAAATTCTGGACGTAGCTCCCCAACTTGACACTGAGGGCATTCACTGTCGTGATGATCACTGGAAATACAGAGGCAGAGCCGGAAACAGCCTTCTCTTTCTGAATTTTCAGAAACTCCTACGCTAACCCGGCAAGAACCTCTTTGGAGAACTGGGAATTCCGGGCAGGAGCCAAGACTAACCGAGGTCTGTCTTGCTGCTTCCGCCATGGAGTGGTCAAGCCCAGGGGAGGGACATTTATCTTTAAAGGTCAACGCTGGCTGACTGGCAGAGAAGCCTATCGGACCCAGAAAGGACGAATGCTGAGCGACCAGAGAGGAGGCGGCAACTCAGAGCCTGTTCTGCTAAAGAGGAGGCCTGGGATTGGACTGAGAAAACTTAAAAATCATCATCATCATCAATCGTATTTATTGTGCGCTTACTATGTGCAGAGCACTGTACTAAGCGCTTGGGAAGTACAAATTGGCAACATATAGAGACAGTCCCTACCCAACAGTAGGCTCACAGTCTAAAAGGGGGAGACAGAGAACAAAACCAAACATGCTAACAAGATAAAATAAATAGAATAGCTATGTACAAGTAAAATAAATAAATAAATAGAGTAATAAATATGTACAAACATATATACATATATACAGGTGCTGTGGGGAAGGGAAGGAGGTAAGATGGGGGGATGGAGAGGGGGACGAGGGGGAGAGGAAGGAAGGGGCTCAGTCTGGGAAGGCCTCCTGGAGGAGGTGAGCTCTCAGCAGGGCCTTGAAGGGAGGAAGAGAGCTAGCTTGGCGGATGGGCAGAGGGAGGCCATTCCAGGCCCCGGGGGAGGACGTGGGCTGGGGGTCGATGGCGGGACAGGCGAGAACGAGGTACGGTGAGGAGATTAGCGGCGGAGGAGCGGAGGGTGCGGGCTGGGCTGGAGAAGGACAGAAGGGAGGTGAGGTAGGAGGGGGCGAGGGGATGGATGGACAGCCTTGAAGCCCAGGGTGAGGAGTTTCTGCCTGATGCGCAGATTGATTGGTAGCCACTGGAGATTTTTGAGGAGGGGAGTAACATGCCCAGAGCGTTTCTGGACAAAGGTAATCCGGGCAGCAGCATGAAGTATGGATTGAAGTGGAGAGAGACACGAGGATGGGAGATCAGAGAGAAGGCTGGTGCAGTAGTCCAGACGGGATAGGATGAGAGCTTGAATGAGCAGGGGAGCGGTTTGGATGGAGAGGAAAGGGCGGAGCTTGGCAATGTTGCGGAGCTGAGACCGGCAGGTTTTGGTGACGGCTTGGAAAATTCTCTAAACTGGTTTGCCAGTCATGAGCCCCTTGTTCTCATAAGCACTGTTCTAAGCACTGGCGTAGATACAAGTTAAGCACATCGGACACAGTCCTTGTCCCACATGGGGCTCACACTCTTAATCCCCATTTTACAGGTGGGCTAACGGAGGCCGAAAGAAGTTAAGTGACTCGCCCAAGGTCACGCAGCAGACATGTGGAAGAGTCGGGATTAGAACCCATGTCCTTCTGACTCCCGGGCCCGTGCTCTATCCACTAAACCTCGCTGCCTTTCACTCAGTAATTTCACAAAGCAACAAATACCATAAAAAAACCCCCAAACCATGGAGCACTGTAGAAATTGCATAGAGAATAATAATAATAATAATGACTGTGAGTGATAATGACTTTTAGACTGTGAGCCCACTGCTGGGTAGGGACTGTCTCTATATGTTACCAACTTGTACTCCCCAAGCGCTTAGTACAGTGCTCTGCACACAGTAAGCACTCAATAAATACGATTGATGATGATGATGATGATGGCATTTGTTAAGCGCTTCCTATGTGCGAAGCACTGTTTTAAGTGCTGGGGGGATACAATGTGATCAAGTTGTCCCACGTGGGGCTCACAGTCTTAATCCCCATTTTTCCAGATGAGGGAACTGAGGCTTGGAGAAGTTAAGTGACTTGCCCAAGGTCACACAGCAGGCTCGTGGTGGAGGCGGGATTCGAACCCACGGCCTCTGACTCCAATGCCCGGGCTCTTTCCGCTGAGCCACGCTGCTTCTCTAGAGAAGGACAACTGGGGCTGATGCGGTGGACTCCGTTACGTCGTTTGCCAGGCATCAGGGACAGAGTGAGAATTTGGGGTAGTCTAACAAGGAGCCCAGCCGCAACAGTGGGAAACGAGGAGGGAAACGATTTTTGTGCTACTTCTGCCGCTGCCGCTTCTTTCTTCAGCGTCTGAGCCTCTGCTGGGGAAGCCCGGTGAGAAGCCATCCTAGAACCCTGAGCTCTAAATCATCAAATCATCATCAATCGTATTTATTGAGCCCTTACTATGTGCAGAGCGCTGTACTAAGCGCTTGGGAAGTACAAATTGGCAACGTACAGAGACAGTCCCTACCCAACAGTGGGCTCACAGTCTAAAAGGGGGAGACAGAGAACAAAACCAAACATACTAACAAAATAAAATAAATGGAATAGATATGTACAAGTAAAATAAATAGAGTAATAAATATGTACAAACATATATACAGGTGCTGTGGGGAAGGGAAGGTGGCAAAGACAGTAGCAGTAGGCACTTTCTCTACTAGAAGAGCAGCATGGCTCAGTGGAAAGGGCCCGGGCTTGGGAGCGAGAGGTCGTGGGTTCTAATCCCGCTCCGCCGCTGGTCAGCTGTGTGACTTCGGGCAAGTCACTTCAGTTCTCTGTGCCTCAGTGACCTCACCTGTAAAATGGGGATGAAGACTGTGAGCCCCATGTGGGACAATGTGATCTACCCCAGCGCTTAGAACAGTGCTTGGCACATAGTAAGTGCTTAACAAATGCCAGCATTATTATTATTATTACTCCCGCTCTAGCTGCTGCTACTCCACTCCTGGGGCTCTGTCTCTCACGATGTGAGGTGTGGGAAGTGAGAGGGTAACTGTGGCATTTGATCGGGGTTTACTTTGTGCCAAACAGTGCACTAAACCCTGGGGCAGGTAAGACGATAATCAGGTCGGACCCAGTCCCCGTTCCACGTGGAGCTCAGAGTCTACCCAGGAGAGGGAACAAGTTTTAAATCCCCATTTCACAGATGAGAAAACCGAGGCCCAGGGAAGTTCAGCGACTTGCCCAAGGTCCCATGACAGGAAAGCGGCAGAGCTGGGATTAGAAGCCAGGTCCTCTAACTCCCATGCCCACGCTCTTTTCACTAGGCCACACTACCGGTTGTGTGTTTAGGGAGTGGTGTGAAAGGTGAGAAGTGGGAGGGGGGTATGGGAATGGAGGTATTTTAGGTGCAACTTGGTCTCGGGGGTACAAGCAAGTTATGAACAGGTCAGGGGGCCCCTGTCCCGGGAAATGCGCTTGTATCCTGAGCCGGCGGAAAACCGCGTCCCAGAACCACTGCCACGTAGCAAGCACTGATGCTTGGTAAATTTGGAACCTCAGCCTGGCGCTAGAAAAGAGGGCTAAGCACAGTCCTTTCCTCCTGCTCCTCACCAGCCTCCCACCCGCCCATCCCGGAGGTCCAAGGGCCTTCCTTGGCCCAGAGGGCGGACCCCTGAACGGGGTGAGACTGAGCTCTCCTACCTTTTGGAACAGAGCAGTCTGACCCTTGTCTGTTTCCTTCCCGGTGTTGGAAATCTTAGCCAGAAAAATCAACAGCGGGCCTCCGGATGGTCACCGGGGCCCAACCCAACCTCCAGTCACATCCCGGAATGGAGACGCGTCAGGGATGCCAGTAACCCGAGGGCTGGCTGAGGTAGAAGTTCTAGCAATCTACCGATCGGTCCTGTCGCGGACGAGTTCCGACTCGGACACCGGGCCGCTACAGAGACCAGCGCGGGACCCGCGAATGACCGAGGGGACTCACTGATGGCGGCCGCCGCGAGACACTTGATGACGATGGAAGGGGGCTCGCATCCGGGATAAAACGGAGCAGCAACATATTCGGCAAAACTGAGGCAAATGATGGCAAAGGAGCTGGGCTTTATGACTATTAAGCTAGTCCAGGAAAACAGGTAGGCAGGAATGGGTCCAAAGGCCTCCATCAGGTAAGGGTACTCGCCCCCAGATTTGGTTATCATTGTGCCAAGTTCAGCAAAACACAGTGCACCTGCAAAGCAAACGGGAGATAGAATTCTAAATGCATTTAGTCCAAGACCAACAGAATTTCCCTTGGATAAGCCTTGTCAACAGATTTCCTTTTGAGTCCCCAGATATTGGTTTCGGCTAAATCAAATTAACCAAAGTCCTCAACCGAGAACAAAAGAACAGAGAATCTCCAGCGAAGTTCAAATTCCACCGGCCGGGTTGCTACTTTCCTTGCTGCTCTGGGCTTTAGAGTCCTACTGGAGCTCAGCGTCGTTTTCCCTGCTCTCATCTCGCGTTTCTGAAGGTCCCTCTTCTTCCAGGCGGAACCAAAACTTATCCCGACCTCCCAGTTCTGGACCTCTCCGATGCAGGCTGCAGACCCTGGAAAAATCCCTCTCCCCGGGGGGACTCGTTGTGGGCAAGGAATGTGTCCGCTAGCTTCCATATTGTATTCTTCCAAGCGCTTAGTACAGTGCTCTGCGCACAGTAAGCGCTCAAATAAATACCGCTGATTGACAGGAAGGTTTCCCCGGGCAATATTACACATGAAGCAGCATGGTGTAGTGATAGAGCCCGGGCCTGGCACATAGTAAGCGCTTACCACAATTATCATCATTACACCCCAAACTCAACTCTGTCTGTGGTCCAGCCACACTTGGAGACGTCTTGTGAAATCATTATCTTGGGGAATTATCCACCCCATTTCCCCCACTCTCCCCTTTATAAGCACCCAGCTTTGTTAAACTTTTTTTTCTTTCTGTGTCAGAACAGAGGGCCACATAATTGAAGTTTTGCAGTAGGCTAGTTGCGATTAGTGAGGTAGAAAATACCATTTCCCCATCAAAGCTAAGACTCAAATAGGAATTAAGAAGGCAGTCCTTTTCTCCATAGTTTTATCACACCTGGTGGGTTTCTTTCTCAAGCCTGGAGGCATCTGTGGTCCAGTCTGCTTCAAACCCAGTAAAACTAGCTGCTTTTAAGAAATGTACGTTACGATCACGCTCACGTGGAGAAATTGGCTGTCTGAACTAAGAGCCCAACAACATATTCTCATACTGATTCATGAAAGACTGGATTTTCTAAGACGTGACTCAGCACCAAGGAGCATATCACAAGTTCTAGGTAATAATAATAATAATAATAATAATAATAATAATAGCATTTATTAAGCGCTTATTAGGTGCAAAGCACTGTTCTAAGCACTGAGCACTGTTCTAAGTGCTGGTCTATACAGGTGAATTTGCAAAAAAAAGAGTCAAAAAAAGAAATGTAGTCATGCTTTGTTTTGTGTTTTTTTTGTTTTTTTAGTTTCTTTACCTAGTGTAGCAAGGATCCCACAGGCTGTCCAGATGATCAAACAAGGCCCCACAGCTCCGATGTTGCTTAGCACAGATTTGGGTGAAATAAAGATTCCGGAGCCAATTACGGTGCCAACAATAACACAGATCCCGCTAATCAGACCCACCTTGAGTTAGGAAGAAAAAAACAATGATTAGTATCGCAACAGCCACGGAAGATCTTCGAAAAACGTATGCAGAAAGAAAGATATTAACATGGACTATGGCTCACGTTTTGGAAGATTCAGCTAGAGAGAGGGCAACCAAATATTTTGGTTACCGATTTTCACAGAAATGCTGCAAAGGAAAGTGACAGGGTGGCCCAGTGTAAAGAGCACAGGCCTTGGTTCTAACCCCAGCTCTGCCACCTGCCTACTCTGTGAACACGGGCAAGTCACTTAACTTTTCTGTGCCTCAGTTTCCTCATCGGTAAAACGGGGATTCAATACCTGCTCACCCTCCTCCTTACATCGTGAGCCCTTGTAGGTCAGGGATTGTATCGGACATATTTTTCTTGTATCTGCCTGTGCTTAGTGCAGTTCTTGATACGTAGTAAGTGCTCAACAAATACCATAGTTATTATCATCTAATTCATTCATTCATTCAATCGTACTTATTTGTTTATTTTACTTGTACATATCTATTCTATTTATTTTATTTTGTTAGTATGTTTGGTTTTGTTCTCTGTCTCCCCCTTTTAGACTGTGAGCCCACTGTTGGGTAGGGACTGTATATGTTGCCAACTTGTACTTCCCAAGCACTTAGTACAGTGCTCTGCACACAGTAAGCGCTCAATAAATACGATTGATTGATTGATTGAGCGCTTACTGTGTGCAGAGGTCTTGGGAAGGACAAGTTGGCAACATATAGAGACGGTCCCTACCCAACAACGGGCTCACAGTCTAGAAGGGGGAGACAGACAACAAAACAAAATATATTAACAAAATAAATAAAATAGAATAGTAAACATGTACAAGTAAAATAAATAGAGGAATAAATCTGCACAAACATATATACAGGTGCTGTGGGGAGGGGAAGGAGGTAGGGCAGGGGATGGAGAAGGGGAGAAGAAGGAGGGGGCTCACAGAGCAACAGTGGCCAATTGCTTCTGGGAGACTTTGGCATTGCTGGTATTGATGAAGAAAAATGTGAAATGCAAGTTCACGTGCTACATGTATCTCAACTCATTCATTCATTCATTCAATTGTACTTATTGGGCGCTTACTGTGTGCACATCACTGTACTAAGTGCTTGGGAAAGTACAGTTCAGCAATGAAGAGTAACAATCCCTGACCACAAGGAGCTCACAGTCTAGAGGGGGGAAGACAGATATTAATGTAAATAAACAGACAGCAATATAAATAAAATTACAGATATAATCATAAGTGCTGTGGGGTAGGGAGTAGGTATTACTCTATTTATTTATTTATTTATTTTGTTTGTATGTTTGGTTTTGTTCTCTGTCTCCCCCTTTTAGACTGTGAGCCCACTGTTGGGTAGGGACTGTCTCTAGATGTTGCCAACTTGTACTTCCCAAGCGCTTAGTCCAGTGCTCTGCACACAGTAAGCGCTCAATAAATACGATTGATTGATTGATAGGGAGAAGTGGAAAGAGGAAAGGGAGCAATCTTGGTTCTCCCCCTACCTCTCTGACCACTCCTTCTTGGTCTCTTTCACCAGCTCTTCCTCTGCCTTCCATCCTCTAGGTGTGGGGGTCCCTCAGGGCTCAGTTCTGGATCTCTTTCCGTTCTCCATCTACACCCACTCAGCGAATCAATTAATCTATTGTCTTTATTGAGCACATACTGTGTGCACAACACTTAGTAAGCTCTTGGGAGAGCACGATATGACAGATTTGGTAGACGTTTCCTGCCCACAAGGAGCTACAATCCAGAGAACTCATTTTCTCCCATGGCTTCAAATACCATCTTTCCACAGATGACTCCTAAATCCATCTCTCTCCTTCCCCGCACTCTCAAATTCCCTCCTGCCATTAGGACATCTCTACTTGGACGTCTCACTCTCTGATATCTCAAACTTAACGTGTCCAAAACTAAACTCACCTTCCCATCCAAACTCACTTCTCCCAAACTGCCCATTACCGTCGACCACGCCACCGTCCTCCCTGTCTCGCAAGCCTGGAACTAATCTCTCTCATTCAACCCTCACATTTCCCAAGCGCTTAGTCTAGTGCTCTGCACACTGTAAGCGCTCAATAAATACGATTGAATGAATGAATGAATATTTGGTCAGTAATCAAATCATTTCAGGTCTGTCCTCACAACGTCTATAGAGTCTCTGCCTTTGTTTCCGCCCAAACTGCTACCATGCTGGCACAAGCACTTTTCATATCCTATCTCAATTACTACATCAGCCTCCTCACTGATCTACTTATATGCCTCTTAGCCTCTCCTTTTTCCAGTCCATACTTCACTCTGTTGCCCAGAATGTTTTTCTCAATAATAATAATGATTGTGGTATTTGTTAAGCGCTTATGCGCACGTCTCCCTACTCCTCAAACATCCCCAAGGGTTGTCCAGCCATCAGACAGAAATTCCTCATCATTGGTCTTAAGGGGCCCTATCGGTTTTCTCCCTTCTATCTAACCTCACTCCTCCATCAGCCAACTGATAGAATTTATTGAGTGCTTACTGTGTGCAGAGCACTGTACTAAGCTTGGGAGAGCGCAATGCAGTAGAATTGGTAGACACAATCTCTGCCCTCAAGGAATTTACAATCTAGTGGGAGGGACAGGTACTAAAATAAATTACAGATAGGAGGAGCGGCATAAGGCTATTCATTCAATTCATTCAATCGTATTTATTGAGCGCTTACTGTGTGCAGAGCACTGTACTGAGCTCTTGAGAAAGTACCATACAACACCAAACAGTGACATTTCTTGCCCACGACGAGCTCACGGTCTAGAGTTGAGGAGGCAAACATCAATACAAATAAATAAAAGGACAGCTCAATCAATCAATTGTATTTATTGAGCACTTACTGTGTGCAGAGCACTGTACTAAGCGCTTGGGAAGTACAAGTTGGCAACATATAGAGACAGTCCCTACCCAACAGATAGGTACCTAAGTGCTTTTGGGCTGGGAAGGTTGAAGAGGATAGGGTGGGTGCAAGTCAGGGTGATGTAGAAGGGAGTGGGAGATGAGGAAAAGTGGGGCTTAGTCTGGGAAGACCTCTTGGAGGAGATGGGCCTTGAATAGGGCTTAGAAGCGGGGGAGAGTGGTTGTCTGTCGGCTTAGAGGAGGGCTGTGCATGAGTGCTGTGGGGTTGGGGTGGGGTGAATAGCAAACTGCTTAAGGGGTATGTACCCAAGTGCATAAGTGACCCAGAGAGAAAGGCAAGCGGAATGGGGAAATAAATGACAGGTTAGTCAGGGAAGCTTTCTTGGAGCAGGCAAACTTCACTTCCTCACCCTACTCACTATGCCTCAATCCCGATTCTCTCTTGCTGTTGACCCATTGCTCACACCCACCCTCCTCCCTGCAATTCCCTCCCCTTTCACATTCAACAGACCACCACACTCCCCATCTTCAAAACCGTACTAAAATCCTATCTAGTCCAGGAAGTCTTCTCTGACTAACCTCCTATCCCCCCACCCTATCCTCCCTCCCTTCTGCACTGATTATACACTTGGGTCCAACGATACCCTCAAAGCACTGTTTCACCCAATCAATCAATCAATCGTATTTATTGAGCGCTTACTGTGTGCAGAGCACTGTACTAAGTGCTTGGGAAGTACAAGTTGGCAACATATAGAGACAGTCCCTACCCAACAGTGGGCTCACAGTCTAGGAGGGGGAGACAGAGAACAAAACCAAACATACTAACAAAATAAAATAAATAGAATAGACATGTACAAGATAAATAGAGTAATAAATATGTACAAACATA
The DNA here is from genome assembly GCF_015852505.1 of Tachyglossus aculeatus. Lineage (NCBI taxonomy): Eukaryota > Metazoa > Chordata > Mammalia > Monotremata > Tachyglossidae > Tachyglossus > Tachyglossus aculeatus. The sequence continues at coordinate 60,461,500 of NC_052076.1, read as the reverse complement.
TATGCATATAATATATATGCATATATATGCATATAATATATATATACCCAACCTCCAGAACACTTGTGTACATCCCGGACTTGGTTGTAAACCCCCCAAGGGCAGGGATCCCGTCTCCCCACTTTATTGTAATGTCCCAAGCACTAGTACCCTGCTCTGTACACACACAATCAGCTCTCAACATATGCCACTGTTTGATCGACTTGTACGTAGCACACTGTGGACACTAGGTGAATATTCAATCAATCAATCAATCAATTGTATTTATTAAGCACTTAGTGTGTGCAGAAGACTGCAGAAAGTGCTAGGGAGAGCAGCATACAACAGAACCTCAGTAACACTAAAAATGAACACTTGCCCCATTCCCAAGCAAATCTGAATTGGAGAGGATTATTATTATTATAAGAGAGAATGAGAACCAGCCCGGGACAGGTTGAGGGCCTGTTGTCCTGGGACAGAAGTTGCCCGGTCGCCATAGTTCACCCCTTCCCAGGCTCCAAGGAGATTGTACCCCGCCTCATTTCCCGTTGCAGCCTCTCCTCTGCAACACAGTCGGGGCTGTTATTAGCAGTTCCAACTAAGTTAATGGTGGGAGCAAAAGGGGGCTGTTGGGGCCTCCTACCAGTAGCTGGGCACCCCACTGAGGGGTGTGTGGCTCGGGGCAACTGCCCTTTCTCTGTGGCCAATGGCACCCGGTCTCTGGGTGAAGGCTGCTTCAAACCCTTGCTTTTAATAACACTGATTCATCACTCATCCCCGTCATGGAGAAGTACGTTTCATGTTGCCGCTCCTCTGGGCAAAACAGTCCTGCCTTGTCCTTAGCCCTGCTCTTTCAGGACCTACAGAAGCATCACCGGGGGCTGTGGGAGGAAAATTCTCTCCATCTGAATGAAAATGGATACAGCGGTCTGGAGCGGGGGCGTGGAAGGGGAGAATCTGGCCAAGACTCCGTGACGGTTTTCCCGTTGACTCTGCAGAACTGCCTTAGCTTACACTGCACTGGGATCTCTGCTTGCCACAACAGTAAATGCTACCCTTCACAGTTTACAAGCTAATCCCGACTCTGCCACATGTCTGCTGTGTGACCTTGGGCAAGTCACTTAACTTCTCTGTGCCTCAGTTACCTTGTAAACTTTGTAAACTCCCCAGCGCTTAGAACAGTGCTTTGCACATAGTAAGCGCTTAATAAATGCCATTATTATTATATTATTATTATTATTATTACCTCATCTGTAAAAAATGGGGTTTAAGAATGTGAGCCCAATGTGGGACAGGGACTGTGTCCAACCTGATTAACTTGTACTACCTTAGCGCTTAGAACAGTGTGTGGCACATAGTAAGCGCTTAACAAGTACCATAATTATTATTATTATTGTTATTACTATTATCCATCAGCTCCACTACAAACTACCTCAGATTTACTCAGCCAAAGCTGCCACTAAGCATGGAAAATCTTGTCCAAGACCATTTTGGCTTATCATTGTCATATAAAAATTAATCACTAAAACTTTGCTCATCTATCCAACTGTACCCTTGACCCTGGGAAATTTCAAGCAGTGCAAAATGTAGTCATTATGGCTTTATCATTGACTGTGATTTTCTAGATCTCATGCAGACTCCAGGGCTCAATTATACTGACAGCACAGGTTATTTCAACATTTTAAAGGGATAACTCTCCCAGTCGGGAATTGAACCCTTGGATTATCCTTTAGGTCAGATGCCAGATGTTACCCTGGAAAGGAGTGAATGCTTCCACGAGCTAAAATCCCACTCAGGATGGGCAGCAGAGGGGAGGGAAAGGAAGGAAAAGGGGAGGAATCATCATCGTCGTCAATCGTCACCAATGGTATTTATTGAGTGCTTACTGTGGGCAGACCACTGTACTAAGTGATTGGGAAGAGTACATCAGTAAACAGACACATTCCCTGTTCACAATGAGATTACAGTTTAGAGAATGATAAAGCCTAGGGATGATAGAAAAGAGCAAAAGGAGAAAAAGAAGAGATGCTAGGTGGGTTGGTTTCAAGGGGGCCAGAGGTTCCCTCTGTGTTCCCGACAACCTGCTTCGATAAATAAGGAGGTGGGGATTCTGGGGTCCTGGACTTGATCATGCATCTTGGTGATCCCTGTTGCCAGAGATCCCTTTTCAGGGTGCCTAGCTCCCCAGGCCACTGGACGGTGCCTCTGCCTCTCCGACCACACGAAGGCTGGGGGGGGGGGGGGGGTGGTCCTCTCCGATTAGCATAAACCACAGCCAGGGAAAGGGGAAAAACACAACCTTGTTTTGGAGGCCATCAACATGGAAAGAACTCAGCTGGCCAAAACCTGGCTCTGACCCTTGCTCCTGGAAGCCGGACCTGGCTCAAGGGGTCCAGAAGATCTGGGGTCCGGGTGGTGGTCATCCTCCTCCTCCCGCCCCCTGACCCCACTCCTCCCCTGCCTCCACGCTACAAGGTGCTCCAACTGTGTGGGTGAGAAAGCCAATGCAGGACCCATTATCTTGCCACGCCCACACAAAGATGGTGCCGTGTTGGCCCCGGGTCATCAACAACCCTTGAAAATTCCTGGGAGGATGGCCCCGGCTGGGATTAAACCTCCTAAATTCCAGACTCCCCCTATCACCCTTTAACCTGACTTGGCCAACTTTGGTTTACCTGGCTCTGACTGAGGATGGGCTCCAGAAACCAAAAAGCCACGCAGAACGTAACGTGAATCCTTAGCCAAGAACTCGGTTCAGGGGCACAGCCTCTGCCCTAGGCCCAGGGTGGCGAGCCCTTTTTCTCACTCCATGCCCTTGACCCCCACGGTCCTCCAGCGGTCCCAAATCCCAGCCCAATCTCTGAGGCCTGGGGTCTTCTGAAACCACTTTTTGTCTGTTTTAAAAAGCTCAGGTGAGCTCTCTGCATTCAATGTTGATGAAGCAAGCAGATTTAGCCAAAAGATACCCAAGGAAATATGTATTACCCAGGTTAGACCATAACTTTGTTATCTTCTGTAATCACGTGCTAATTTCCTTACTTGTGACCTCCGATGATCAAAGTCTCGTATTTCTGAACAACTTTCTCCTCTTTTTCCCTAGGAGAGCAAATCTTAAGGAAGCATATATGATAAGTGGACTTACTGGAACCAGGCTAGAAGGAAGATTTATGGAGCGGCTGCCCGCAAGCAACTCCTCTCCACCTTAAATCAAGCCAGCCGGACGTTGTGAAATGTAAGGAATACAACTGACTCTTAAAAAAAAATTGTGTCTCCGGCTAGTCATATATCTGGGTGAAGTGAATATTCAGCTGGGCCTATTTTACCCATCAATCATCTCATTACAGGTGCTAATGTTGTTTCAGAAAATAAGGTTAAGATTTTAAACCTCTTGCCCTGAAAATCGAGTAGGGTGGGGTAGAGGGTGATGGATTTAAACATCAACACTGCAGGTTACTCTACGGCCAGGGAACTATCCAACGTGAAATTCAGATCCACCATGTTGGAGAGCTTGGAGTTACTCCAAAAAGGACCTTTGCTTACGCAGCCACACGGACAGTTTACAGAAGACAGGTCCCCTTTGGCTAATTCAGTCAATGGGAGAGGAGTGATCAAGCTACTGTTAACCCAGCCAATATCAAAGATATTTTAAGCAATGGTATCCACTGAGGACTTACTGTGTGCAGAGCACTTTGCTAAGCGCTTGGGAAAGTACAAAACAACAGAATCTGTAGGCAGGATCCCTGCCCACAGAGACCTTACAGTTTTAACTACAGGATCTATGCAGAGAAATGGAATGTGATCCAGGATCCCCCGGAAGTCCAGCTACAAATACCCCAACATCCCGAGTTCCTCAGGGAGACATGAAAGTCTAGGGAAATGTATTACTTTCAACTTCAAAATGCTTTGGAGAATTAAGAATCAGTTTCAGTTCAGTTTTTGCATGCTCCTAGGGACGTCAGGTTTGATTTCCTTTTGCTAGCACTGCTAACGTAAGTTACAAGTCTGGTTTTTTTTGCAATAATTAAGTTGCCTAAAAATTGAAATCATCCTCTTACCTCTTTTTGGAGATTTGTACTTTTGACTTCTTTACCCGTGCAAGACTGCTCATTCTCTTGTCCATTTCCTTCATATCTCCTTTTTCTTATGGCTTGTTCATCCATTTTAACCTGTCAGGGACTAGGATGCTAAGAGCAGAACAGAAACAGAGTTGAACAAACTACTCCCATGTCTCATTTCTCCTAATAACCCCCACAAAGTGAACATAAAAACCGGAATATGATCAAGGTTTTGCTTGAGAACATACAAATGTCAAATGATCTCTTTACTGTCATCAGCAATCTTTCAGTCATTTAGCTTCTGTCATCCTTAGACAGAACTGTGGGAGGCTTAACTAATGATCCTAATTAGCTCAAAATTCAAAGAGAAATCTGATGTACTGGAAAAGCACAATTTTCCATCATTCAGATGTTATTCTCACTTTAAGATCCTGAAATGAAGTATGACTTTTGGAAAATGAGAATATTTTGTCAGAAGGATATTGATCTTTATATCTTTCCAAACCTGCAGTTGCAAAAATATTCAGACATACCTAATTTTCCTCCATTGCACGTTTTATGCAGTCAACTTAGATTTGATTTTGGCTTTTGACACTTGTCATCATATTTTGCCTTCTCCACTTCTGCTGGGTGCTCTTGGATTTTTTAGGGATGACAACATTATAAATCATTTTGGTAGCAGGCTAATGATTCCTTCTGGTCATTTTTCAAGGGAAAGAGACACAAACTAGAATCTACCCTGAGAACAATTATTCAGCGAGGTGCAGATCATCAAAATACATTTCCCTTGCATTATCCTGGTGCAAATGAAAGCTAAAGAACATTTGGGGGAAGAGAGATCAAACGCATTAGATGTTTCAATTCCCCAATCCTAGAAGAAAGCACACTGTGAACACTAATATGGTAACGTTAGTATGGTAATGTGGAAACATTATTTTTCCATCTTACCATCAGGCGCTTACCTTATTTATTTGTCCTTGTGGATTATAAATCTAGCAGACAGGATTTTCTCCTCCTAGGATACTCTGATTACTTCTATAGAAAGGCTCTCAAAAGGGAATGTCCATGTCTTAATGGTTAGGAGTGAAGGAAGCTGGAGGGTACAGAGGTCATCAGAAGGTAATTATTAAACACATTTTTTCAGCAAGAGAGCCCAGCTACACATTTGAGAATAGCCAAAATGAGTGGAAAAGACAAGATGGTTTGTCAACACGTCTTTGGTTTAGCCGATTTGCGGGCCAATACGATTTCTGGAAACTGACAAATATCAACGCACTATCAAAAGAATTTGTTTAGAAGTCTGGTCTTTATCGTCTTTAATCGGTGGGTGAAGATAAACTTTGGAAGAAACTGTTTTACTGTCTTAATAGGCTATATTTACAATATGCACTGGGTTCTACAAACATTAACTTCTGCTCATATAAATCATTGGTCAAGAAAATGTTTTTATCACCCACCCCCAAACAGGTCAGGAGGTTTAAACAGAGGCGTCTGTCTGTTTTCTGTTATGGTTGTAGCCAGCTGAAAGAAGACGCTGAATACTTTTCTTGGTACACAGTAAGCGCTCAGTGCATCGGACTGATTGATTGATTTTTCCATTTACCGTTCCAGGGAGATATTTTTCATCTCTCAACTCCAAAAGGGATGCCAAGGTGATTGAACTTGAGTTTTCCGCTCTTCTCCTAATTCATGTAGGAGTCTGGTTAGTTAACTCCAGAAATCCACACCGTGTCCCAATTCTCTTTTTAAAATTAATCTGCATGGCCTCAGATGCTGAAACCCAAGCCCTGAGATTCCTCTCAGCCTTGAGGGAAAGCCGGTTTGGTGCTCGGATCTCAGAATTCTCGGGTCAAATCCATCAGCGGGGCCAGGGTGCCCCCACCTCTGTTAGTGATTCTGTTCCCACTGTGTTAACAAGAAGCAGACAGGACAGAGGCAAGAGAAGAAGCAAAAATCTACAAACAACCCCCAAAGAAAACTCCTCACAATGAGGTAGCCATAGAGAGTAAAAAATAGTTTCTGAATAGCCTTGGCTAGGATCTCCCACTGAGCTTTCAGCAGGACGGTTGTGGGAATGAAAGCAGTAAAGACAAGGAAGGGCAATGAGAAAGGCATTATCTAAATATGAAGCCTTATCAAGTTCATCCTTTTTCAGTCTGTGCAGAAATTAAAGTAGGTCAGAGAGGTTACCCTGGGAGCAGAGGGTCACATAGCAAAAGGCATCTTGGAGCCAGGAAAACACAGCTGTGAACTGCACTGTGAAACCAGAACTGCTCTTCCTTGGAACTGGCAGGCTCCTTGGGGAGAGGGAGCTGACAGAGGCCGACATTCTGGTTTCACAGTGCCGTCCCAGAGGTTTAACAAGATTGAAGGACGAAAGTGCTGGGCACAGCACCTTGGAACCCCTAACTGTTTCCAAACAGAGCAGTTTGGATGTTGGGAATTTATAGCTTGGCTCAGTAACTGTACCAGGCTGATAAACAGTGTTCCTTCTCCAACATCGTTTGACCCCACTAGGAACCAGAGATTCTCATCAGGTTTGGGTGATGCTTCCAAACTTTCCTAATTAATGGTCTGTTTATGAAATTCTTTACGATCATTAATCAGTAAACAGTTCCCATTGTGTTACTGTCACCCTGGAGGGCAAGGTGAGGAAATGAGGAAAGGAAAGTCAAATGATTTGCCCAAGGTCCTGCAGTTAATCAGTGGTAGACTAGGGATCAGAACTCAAAATGTCTGATTCCTGGTCCTCTGTTCAGTGCACTGGTATCTCTGCCTTTCATTAGTTATTCTCTTCTTAAAATAGCTTCTTCCCCATCCCCCTTCAACCTTTTTTTTTTTTAACAAAGGGGATAAACTGTGTTCCTCTCATTGTTCTTATAATCTGAAGGATCTCTTGAGATCTTAAAGGAGTGTTAACTCCTTTTTTCCTGAGGGTTAGCCAGGCACAGGGTCAGATTCCCCCAAAGGGCATTCAGCAACCTCTTCAATGTTGGGGAGAGGGGGGAGGGATGCAACCTTAGCATTTTTCCATGGGAAGGAGAGGAGCCTCATCTCCCCTCATCCCTCCCTTCCCCTCACTCCCAGTGACCCAATCATGTCACCAATTCTCTAGAAGCCCCATGCTTGGAAGACCTGCCCAGTGGTTTGGCATCTGTGAAATTTACCTGGCCAGATGGGGAAACCTGAGGGTCCTGTTCATATAGAAATGCCTCTTAAATTACGTGTCATTTTCTTTAGACACCAGCAACAATAGTGTCTGGGTGCTTGGATCTCTTGCTTAGCATGCTTGAAGTTACACTGAGCCCTGCAGACAACAGGTAGGCCTTTGAACACAGCAAAGGACAAAGCTGAATTTCTGTCCAGGAGAGAATATATGAATATTGAAAAATCAATTGATCAATCAATCATATTTATTGAGCGCTTACTGTGTGCCAAGCACTGTACCAAGTGTTTGGAAGGGTACAATATAACCATATAACAGAGCTAGTAGACACGTTCCCTGCCCACAACAAGCTTTCAGTCTACAGGTGGGAACAGACGTTAATATAAGTTACGGATATGTACGTAAAGTGCAAAACTAAGGAATATGTTCCTCTAGACTTTAAGCTCATTGTGCACAGGAAATGTGTTTACCAACTCTATTGTTCTGTATTCTCCCAAGTTCCTGGTACAGTGCTCTGCACACAGTAAGTGCTCAATAAATACTATCGATTGAGTGATGTTCACAGTGATCTTATTGAAATGGTCCAACTCTGGGGGAAGGGTTTGACATGACCTGAGAAAAGAAAGACAATATCCTTTGTGTTTGAATTGCATTTGGTGGCCATTCTGAGCTGCTGGTTTCCACTTGTCGGTTCCAAGTGGGATATCAAGGACGGGGAGGGCGATGCGGGAGTTGTATTGCAGCTGCTGAAGGACAGACAGAAAATGAGGAGTATTACATTCTGCCCAACCTTCTCTGTCTTCCCCAAGAAACAGGCCTGGGCGAGGTTTCTTCCTCAGAGGCTCAGAATGTGGAATTTGAAGCCGAGTTTCATTATTTCCTCAGAGAAAAGGTAAATGGAAACTTAGACATCGTGGGGAATACTGGAGCCTTCATCTGCAAGGTGCCTTTGAGCTGTCTGTCAAAGCATTTGTAATATTTTCTACTTCCCTTTGGGAAACTTGTTAAACGGCAGAATAGCTGTGAGAACATGCATCTTAATATCTCAATTCCTTTCCCATTCCTCCCTCTTATCTCTTCGTCCTCTAAGTTAAACTAAATATGAAAATGATGATTACTTTGATTCCCTTGAAAATTCTTGTTTTGAGTGGAGAAATCTTACATTTTTCCAGTTAGATTCTTGGCTATATTTTTTGAAGTCTGTTAGACTAGGATCATGCTCCTCTGCCAACATATTTTCCATTGTTTACTGCAACCTTTTTACTATTATATTATTATTATCATTATTAACAGTAGTATTTATTAAGTATTACTATGTGCCAAGAACTGTACTAAGTGCTGGGGCAGATACAAAATAATTAGGTCCCATGTGGGGCTCACAATTTACACAGGAGGGAGGATAGGTATTGAATCCCCATTCTAAAGATGCGGGAACTGAAGCACAAAGAAGTTAAGTGACTTGTTTAAGGTCACATAGGAGACACGTTTTGGAGCCGGGATTAGAACCCAGGTCCCCTGACTCCCAAGCCTGTGTTCTTTCTGCTAGGCCACGTATGAAGCATAAACAATGTGGTCCTTGCGCTTATCAGTTCATAATCCCATACTTGGACCTTAACAAATCAATCAATCAATGGTATTTATTGAGCCCTTACTATGTGCAGAGCACTGTTCTAAGACTATGGGAGAGTACAATACAACAGAATTAGCAGAAATGTTCCCTGACCATAGTGAGCTTACAATCTAGTGCTTAAGTAGGTATTCTGAAATTGGGGTCGGGTGGAGGGAAGGAGAGAGTAGAGAGAAAGAGAGGCTCCTTTGAGCAGCGCTGGCAAAATAGTTACTAGAAAAGGAGCTAAGACCAAGAGCAGAGACATATTGGGTGAGAACTATGGTTCATCCTCCCTAGTATTCTCTCTTCTGTGATGGAAGCTTTAAGGAACTGTGTGAATGCTGCTCTCTCTGTCACCCAGGATTCAATCCCAAATTGATTAAGTTTCATTCAATTGTATTTACTGAGTGCTTACTGGGTGAGGAGCACTTTATTAAGCACTTGGGAGAGCCCACAATGAGCCTACAGTCTAGAGGGACTGTAAACTGAAGTTGTGAGTATACACCTCGGGGCTCAGACATAAAACAATGTGATGGTAACAGTGTGGGAACAGAGTAAGTAAACCCAATGATAGATGGAACAAAATGACTGTTTATCCACCTCCTTACTGGTGTCATTTCTTCATTTTCTTCCCCCCCCGCAGTCCTTTCTTTTCAATCTTACATTAGATAGTAAGCTAACGTCATACTCCGCTTTTTGCTTTGATCATACATTCCTAAATGTCCAATAGAGTGTTTTGCACACCACAAATGCTACTGATGGGGATGTTTCCAACCCTCTCAGCCCCCAGAACTGATGCATGAGCATGAGTTTCGGCGTTCATAAAACCAAAATGTATTTTTCACGGGGCTTAGGCATTATGAGAATTTCCCTAATACGGAGCAAAGAAATACCCCTTTCCTCTGACGAAGTAACAGTTGTGCGTTTGTCCTCCCACACTACATTTCTATCTCTATTAGTAATTTTCTTACACCGTTCCCAGTGTCCCAAGTACTTCTCTGCCATCGGGCCCATTGAACAAATGAAGAAATGAGGCTGGAGCTGGTCAAATGACATATCCAGGGACACACAGTAAACCAGTTTCAGCAAATCTGGGGGACTCTGAAGGATGTCTTTAAAAGTCTACCGTTTTCTGGCTCTTAAGCAGACTCTAAGAAGCCGCCTTGGCATAAAGTGAGCTGTTTTCAGTGTTCTTTCATCACCAATTTTGTGAAGCACCTTGAGACATTTAGAGGAAAGAAGCTCTGTAAATTCAAAGAACAAACACTTGAATCAGACAAACCTAGGGCCAGTTTACAATCTCTCACCTTGATCTGATTGTCTTGCTGTATCTTCATATCCCTTCATGAATCTTGTTTCATATAATTATGTCCTTCTGAGAGATGCTCACATCTGCTTTGCCAGACACTTAGGGAAGAAGTTCTGTCTTTTTGACTCGTGATACATCCAGCACAGGGAAGACCTAATAAATGCTATTTGGTGAGGAAGATGGTCAAGTGGTGTACATGGTAGGGAATGGCAAAAGTTAATAATAATAACGATGGCATTTATTAAGCGCTATGTGCAAAGCACTGTTCTAAGCACTGGGGAGGCTACAAGGTGATCAGGTTGTCCCACTGGGGCTCACAATCTTAATCCCCATTTGAAACTGAGGCCCAGAGCAGTTAAGTGACTTGCCCAAAGTCACACAGCTGACAGTGGGCGGAGCCGGAATTTGAACCCATGACCTCTGACTCGAAAGCCCGTGCTCTTTCCACTGAGTCACGTTGCTTCTCTTAAAGTTGCATCTAGCTAAATGATTAGACATCTTTTCTGGCTGGTAAACTCTTTTTTATCTAATAGTATGTGATCACCCCTCTTGTTCTTCTGATATTAAAATTCATCTCTCTCAACTAAAACACAATTCAAATTCCTAGACCAGGTTGCATATATCTACTGCCTTAATTTCCTCTCCACCAACTCATTTCAGTCTGGCTTTCTGGCCCTTTCATTTCACTGAGAGGGCGGTCTCTAAGGTCACCAATGACCTCCTAATGCCTTTTAACCCCTCTGACTTCAAAACATTTCCTCTTCCTCGAAACACCATTAGGCCTCATTTTTGCTGATCAAGTATTAACCTGGTTCTCCTCCTACCTCTTTCTGCCTTCTTTTTCCAGTTTGGCTTCCTCCTCTGCCTCTCATCCTCTTGCCAGAACAAAGCTCTGTTCCGGGTCCTCTGCTCTTCTTTTGCTTTATACTCTCTCTCAGAGACCTCATCGGCTCGCTTGGCTTAGGCAGTGAGAAGCAGCGTGGCTCCGTGGAGAGAGCCCGGGCTTTGGAGCCAGAGGCCATGGGTTCAAATCCCGGCTCCGCCGCTTGTCAGCTGGGTGACTTTGGGCAAGTCACTTCACTTCTCTGTGCTTCAGTTACCTCATCTGGAAAATGGGGATGAAGACTGGGAGTCCCCCGTGGGACAACCTGATCACCTTGTAACCTCCCCAGTGCTTAGAACAGTGCTTTGCACACAGTAAGCGCGTAATAAATGCCATTATCATTATTATTATTATTGTGATCTCTATCCAGATGACTCCCAAGCGTACATCTCCGGGACATCTCCATTTGGATATCCTGTTGGCACCTCAAACTTGGGATGTCTGGAGCAGACCTGCTCCTCTTTCCCATTAAACCCACTCCTCCTAACGGGCCCATCGTAGTCAACGATACCAACGCCCTCCTGGCCGCAGAAGCATCCCGCCGCTTCGTCATTCGCAACTTCGCCGTCTTTCACTTCTCTCATTCCACCTACCACCCAATTCTGCTGGTTATTCCTATTCAACACCCGTCCCCTCACCCTGATCCAGCCCTTCCATTCCACCCAAACATCTACCACTCTGGCACAAGCGCGGGTGATTTTGCAACTCGACTACTGCATCGGTCTCCTCGCCTTCCCGCTCCAATCCATATGACCAGCTGTGATGCACAGCATAACTCGAAGCGCTGCTTGGCCCACATCGCTCTTCTCCTCAAAACCTTCCCTGACTTCCTGCATCTCTCCACAGACAAAATTTCCTCAAAATTGGCTCTCTGCCAACCTGCCCCACCTTTCCTGTAGACTAGTCCTGTCGACTGTAAGTTCATTATGGGCAGGGAATGTGTCTGTTATAGTGTACTCTCCCAAACACTTAGTACTGTGCTGTGCACCCAGAAAGCGCTCTGTAAATACAATTGGCTAACCGCTCCCTGTACCCACCATTCCCCAACTGGCCGTCTTCTATCCGTACCTCGTTCTCAATTCTCCCGTCTCTGTCCCCTAAGCTGATTGCCTGGCTTGGAACTCTTTCTCTCCACAAATCCAACAGACCACAGGTCTCCCCAAGTTCAAAGCTCTCCTACAATCTCACTTCCTCCAAAAAGCCTTCCCTGATCAATTTTCCAGCACCCCAGCCAACTCTAGAGTTATTAACTTATTCATACCCATCCTTATCATTCACATATCTACATATACATAAATTCCATTTTAGTTGTAAAGATTTTTATGTCTGTCACCTCCGTTAGAGTGAAAACTTCTTGCGGGGAAAGAATGTTTCTCTTTATTTCTCAAATGCTTAGTACAGTGCTGTGCCCAAGTGGACATTTGAATACCAATAGTGCTATTACTACGGCAAATCTCTATCACATCTGCTCCATAAAGTACCGGTTTACTGTATCTCATTAGAGGCTCTTGTACTAGGCTATTCCTGGTCTCCTGGGACCCAGCTTGGTTTCAAAAAAGAGTGTCCCATCTTGTAAAGTGCTTCCACAAATAGAACTATGCTTGTTGATCTTAACTAGGGGTCAGACAGGGGCATAAGCTGGAGGCAGTCCCATACTCTAGGCAGACTACTGGCCTACATAGGGGGCAGAACAGATTTATTTTGAGCTAAATATGAGGAGGCATTTTTCACTGAGCTGTTTATGTTCCGGGAGACACAAGTGAGTATTATGAAATCATCTGCCTTAAGGGCTGCTCCTGTTCACTGAACAAACCTGTAGAATAACAGCAAGCCCATAGGTCAGCAAAGGCGTGCCCGTGTGAGTGCAAGTAGGGGAGAGCGCTCCCGCACCACAGAATTCAGTGCAGGGGTGCCCCCGCGGGTGCTCCCTGGATTTTGGAGGCTTGTGGGAGGAAGGAGGGAGAAGGACCAAGGGTGGAAACCCAGGAAACACCTCCTGGTACAGCAGGTGCTGTAGGGAGCTTAGCTCCCTCCGCCCCTATCCCACTCCGGGGGCGATGGTGGCGGAAGTGGCCCCAGCACACATCACTGCTGTCTGGGCACAAGTTCTCTCTTTCCAGCACACAGTCACTTCAATCAGGGATGGATAAGAAGGAGCGGGTGGAGTTGGAGAGAGCGGGAGGGGGCGTTGAAGGGGGGGGAGCAGAGGGGGAGGAGAGCAGAGGAGGGGACAGCCGGGGGGAGATCGGAGGTGGGGAGCGCAGGGGAGAAGAGAGGAGAGGGGAAGAGAGAGGAGGAAAGAGAGGAGAGGGAATGAGAGGAGATGACAGATGAGGTCACTGAGGCCCAGAGAAGTTAAGTGACTTGCCCAAGGTCACACAGCTGACGATTGGCAGAGCTGGGATTTGAACCCGTGACCTCTGACTCCAAAGCCCGGGCTCTTTCCACTGAGCCATACTGCTTCTCTAAGCTAGTGAGGAAGACTAGTGGGGAAGCTAGTGATGAGGGGAGGAGGCCACCCAAAAACACACACACACACACACACACACACACACACACACACACACACTCTCTCTCTCTCTCTCTCTCTCTCTCTCTCTCTCCCTCCCCCCCCCCCCTTCCCCAGCAGGCCCCGTCCCCAACAATCGGGGTCCCAGATTCTCCCCCTCCTCCCCCCTCCATCCCCCCTGCCTTATCTCCTTCCCCTCCCCACAGCACCTGTATATATATATATATATATATATATATATATATATATATATTTGTACGTATTTATTATTCTATTTTATTTCTACATATTTATTTATTTTATTTTGTTAATATGTTCTGTCTTGTTGTCTGTCTCCCCCTTCTAGACTGTGAGCCCGCTGTTGGGTAGGGACCGTCTCTATATGTTGCCAACTTGTACTTCCCAAGCGCTTAGTATAGTGCTGTGCACACAGTAAGCGCTCAATAAATACGATTGAATGAATGAATGAAAGAGTGGGAGGGAGAACAGGGAGGAGGGGAGCACAGAGGGGCAAAGCAAAGGGAGTACAGAGCACAGGCCTAAGAGTCAGAGGTCTTGACATTTATCTTCAGGATGCCTTTGGCAAATCATTTAACTTTTCTGTGCCTCAATTACCTCACCTGCATAATGGGGGTTAAGACTGTGAAGCCCATGTGGGATACGGACTTTGTTCAATCTGATTATCTTGAATCTACCCCAGCGCACAGTATATTGCCTGGAATATAGTAAAGTGTTTAGCAAGTACCATAAAAAAAAATGGGGAGTAGGGAGGGAGTGGGGAGATAGGCTCCTCTCCCCTTCTTAGCTCCTAAAGGCAAATTCCTGCATCTTTGTAAGTCTGTGACAGGAGAACCAGACACAGGCATGATAACAACCCCCTACCATCGACTGAGTACTATGCACAATGCTTACATGCTTATGAGGATCAGGTCCTGGCCTTTAGAGAGCTTAATCCTATTTTGGAATAGAAATATACCCAGAGAAGCAGCATGGCCTAGTGGAAAGAGCGAGGACCTGGGTTCTAATCCCGGCTCCACCACTTGCCTGCTGTGTGATTTTGGGCAAGCTCTCATTGCCTAGTTTCCTCATCTGTAAATGGGTGATTCAAAACCTGTTCTCCCTCCTACTTAAACTGGACCCCATGTGTTTCCTATTAATCCCACTTAGCCCATTGTGGGCAGGGATTGTCTCTGTTTGTTGCTGAATTGTACTTCCCAAGTGCTTAGTACAGTGCTCTGCACACAGAAAGTGCTCAGTAAATACAATCGAGTGAATGCACGAATGAACATCCACGCTCTTCCTCCTGCCTCCACCCTATCCTCCACAAGGACCTACGTGAGGGATGAGGGTGGGAGAGGAAGGTCTGCCTATCCAATCTCTTCCACTCCGCACTGCCCAACTGCAAGAGTTCCCTCGAGGCTCTGAGCACTTGTCCACAGTGTCCAGAGTATCCGCAGTCCAGCTCTGCCCAGGAAGGAACATCATACTGGAACTTGGTCAAAGCAGGCTGGTTAAATGAAAAGCTCAACTGCCTTTCTGAGTTAAAACTATCTCAATGACTATTAGTGCTGCCCCTAACATTGAGCCATGGCTTTGCTGCAATCAGGCACACACGCGTGCACATACTCACTCACATACATACACTCATTTATCCCAAACAATGTTAAATAAGCAGGTCAGTACATTGCAGTGCAGCTTCATAGAAAGCACAGCAAGGCCTGGCTCCCACTTACCCCCCCTCCCCGGAGCACTGCTTCACTCTGGCTGGCATTTCAGATGACTCCTTTCGGGGGGAATTACACACCGGCTTTCAGGATTCCACACACGGTGCCAGGGGGCAACCAAGTCCTGGATTGGACTCTGATGAAACGCGGGACATGGCACGAAGAACTCCTCTGTGGTTACACGACAGGAAAGTGGAAACAGGACGCCAGGCGGCCGTGACAACTAGCTCCCGACTTCCCCGCCTGCAGATTGGCGGTCTTTGCGGTTCCACCTCCCCTTGGGTCTCAGTGGAGACTAGCCTGGCCTAGGGCTCCCTTGGGGCTCTGTTCCACGATTAGTAGATCCGGGATCTACAGACTGGCTCCAGGGGCCCCGGGGGACTGGATCGATATCCTGACCGTGGGAAAATGACGGCTCCCCTCCTACCCTGAGATCCTCTGACGTTCTCAGATAAATCTCCCCCGGATGGATTTAGCCAAACCGTAAAACACCAGTCTTTAGTGGCTGTCTTCTAAGGAGCTCAGTCTGAGGAGGCCGATGTTGTCGCTTAGTGCTTACCTTTTCTCCCCTTCCTTCCTTCCCTCTCCATTCTCAGCAGAAGCTGTTCCTTTCTGGTATGATACAGTCGAGGAAGGCTCTAGTTCCTAGTTTAAAACAATCAGGGATTCAGCCTCCTTTTTCATCCCATCTGGCCATATAAATGTGAGGAGAGACTTTTATTTCCATCTGGTTCTCTACTTTACCCTGTATGACTAATATTGCTGTCCAGTTCTAAAATATCATAATTCACTCATTTCACTCGATAGCTTTTGATAAGCACTTGCTCTGTGCAGAGCAGGATACCAAGCACTAGGAAGAGTCCCTGTTCTGAAAGACCTTATGCTCTAAGGGAAGTGCTGTGGCCTAATGGAAAAACCACAGGCCTGGAAGTCAAACGACCTGGGTTCTAATTCTGGCTCTGCCACTGACCCAGCGGGTGACCTTGGGCAATTCACTTGACTTCTCTCGGTCTCGATTACCTCATTTTACCTCTGTAAAATGGGTATTAAGACCGTGAGCCCCAAGTGGAATATGGACTGTATCCAACCTGGTTTGCTTGTATCTACACCGTGAGCCCCAGGTGGGACCTGGACGGCATCCAACCTGATTAGCTTGTTTCTACCCCAGCAATTAGAACAGTGCCTGACAGAGTAAGTGCTTAATAAATACAAAAATAACCCCTCCTTATCCTCCCACCCAAACCCCGTCCTCCCCAGTCTTTCCCATCACTGTAGACAATACCACTATCCTTCCTATCTCACAAGCCAGTAACCTTAGTGTTGTCATAGACTCATTTCCATAGGATTCAATACCTGTTCTCCCTCCTGCTTAGACTGTGAGCCCCACGTGGGACGTGGACTGCGTCCAACATGATTACTTGCATCTACCCCAGCCTTTAGTAGAGTGCTCAGTACATAGTAAGTGCTTAAGGAAGGCCATTAAAAAAATCTAGTGAGATAGGCAGATACAGCAGGAGGTAAAGGAATACAAGTGGTAATAGCAACAATGTGAAAAAGTGAAAAAATAAACAGCATACAAAATTGATAGGCCCTAATGGTGGCCTTTGGGATAATATAACTAAGACTGGTGGAAGAGGTGGGATTTCAAGAGGACTTAGAAGATGGGGAGAGTCATCTTCTGGAGGATTTGAAAGGGGAAGGAGCTCCAGGCAGTTGGGAGTTAACGTTGTGGCTTATACAGGGCTGAAGGTAAAAATTGACAAACTGGAATGAAGGGCAGGGCTGAGATACTCAGAGATGCCTGGCCATTCTGTTAAAACTAGGCATTGTGCATGGTGCAGGGAGAAGCAAGGCATTTCAAAGCCCGGCGGCGGTGAGAATCCTGGGTCCCCTGCCACATGGGGTGGAGGAGGGGAACCCCGGGGTGGTTGCTGTTGTTGTTGTTTATGGTATTTGTTAAGCGCTTACTATGGCCAGGCATTGTACTAAGCGCTGGAGGGGATACAAGCTAATGAGGTTGGACATCTTCCCTGTCCCACCTGGGGCTCACAGTCTCAAACCCCATTTTACATATGAGAGAACTGAGGCCCAGAGAAGTGACGTGACTTACCCAAGGTCAGACAAGTGGCAGGGCTGGGAATAGAACCACCTTAGGTCTTTCTGACTCTGAGGCCCGCACTGTCCCGGCTGGGCGAGGCTGGCTGAAAGAACAGGAGTAGCAGGAGCACGGAACGGCTTATCCCCTGTCCCCTCCCCAGGGTGGCCTCCGTTCTCTGCCCGGAGCACGCCAGCTTGCTGTGGGAGCCGACATCACTGTTGGAGGCCAACTGGCTGCCTGACTGGACCCTCACTGTGGCCTTGGGCAGAGGCTGATGCCCCTTGTAAGCGAGTCCGTAACTTGGCACACACAATTGCGCCAGCGAGAAGCAGCTCAGCCCCGTGCCACTGTAGAACCAAAATAATTGTGGTATTTGTTAAGCACTTACTATAAGCTAGGCACTGTATTAAGCGCTGGGGTGGATATGAGAAAATCAAGTTGGATGTAGTTCCTGTCCCACAACGGGCTCACGGTCTGAATCCCCATTTTAAAGATGATGTCACTGAGATACAGAGAAGTGATTTGACTTGCCTAAGGTCACACAGCAGCTAAGTGGCAGAGCTGGGATTAGAACCCAGGTCCTTCCGACTCCCAGGCCATGCTCTATCCACTAAGTGTTGGCCTTAAAGTGCTTGCAATGGGACTGGGCAATCTGGAATTTATTCTTTGCCCGATGACCCAGTGTGGATGGTTCCATTTCATTTCCAGCCCTGGGCTTAAACTCCCAAACCCAAGATTTCTCCCTTAGCCAGTAAGCCCTGATTTCTTCACTCAGACGATGGCGGGAGAAATTCGTACTAGGGCATTGATCGGTGTATACATTAGAAGAGCAGGGGCTTGGGAGTCAGAGGTCATGGGTTCAAATCCCGCCTCTGCCAATTGTCAGCTGTGTGACTCTGGGCAAGTCACGTAACTTCTCTGTGCCTCAGTTACCTCATCTGTAAAATGGGGATTAAGACTGTGAGCCCCACCTGGGACAACCTGATCACCTTTTATCCTCCCCAGCGCTTTGCACATAGTAGGTGCTTAACAAATGCCATCATTATTATTATTATTATTATTATTAGAATCTTGTGATATCTTGTGAATCTTTTTCTTCCCCGCAGTAGAGGTTCTAAGAGGGTTTCTCTGAACAATGGTTAACCTCTCCAGCTGGTCATCGCAAAGTTCAGCCAGGTTGAGTTGGTGGCTTAGTTCCCTGCTCTTTTTTAAGAGGAAGTGTCCTCACAAAAGCCACGCCACTTGCATCAGTGTTGCCGCATCAGAAAGGAGATTCTGCTGATTCTGCAGTTGGAGCCATGTAACTTTTACAGTCCTGTTAAGCACTGCTAAGCCATTGGGGAGTGGCAACAATTGACCAGCAATTTCCACGGAAAGAAAAACCTCATGATGAAAACCGAGTGGAAGGGGCAAGTGCTTTCAAGGATTTATTGAGTGGCCATAAAATTCTGCTCAGCACAAAAGCTTGGTTATACAACCCCATACATGATGATTCATTCATTCATGTGTGCAGAGCACAGTACTAAGCGCTCGGTAAGTACAATTCAGCAACATATAGAGATGGTCCCTACCCAACAACGGGCTCACAGTCTACAAGATTCAATACCTACTCTCCCTCCTACCTAGAATGGGAGCCCCATGTGGGACCTGATGATCTTGTATCTACCCCTGTGTGTTTAGTACAGTGCTTCATTCATTCATTCATTCATATTTATTGAGCGCTTATCGTATGCAGAGGACTGTACCAAGTGCTTGGGAGAGTACAATACAACAATAAGCAGACACATTCCCTGCCCACAACAAGCTTACAGTCGAGGGGTGGAGACAGACATTATTATAAATATATTACAGATATGTACATAAGTGCTGAGGGGTTGGGAGTAGGGATGAATAAAGGGAGAAAATCAGGGTGATACAGAAGGAGTGGGAGAAGAAGAAAGAAGGTCTTAGTCAGGGAAAGCCTCTTGAAGGAGATGTGCCTTCAGTAAGACTTTGAAGGTCGGGGGATGAGTAATGGTCTGTCGATTTGTGGCGAGAGGGTGTTCCCGGCCAGAGGCAGGACGTGCGCGAGGGGTCAACGGCAAGATAGATGAGATCGAGGAACAGTGAGAAGGTTAGCATTAGAGGAGCGAGTTGTGTGCGCTGGGTTATGGTAGGACAGTAGTGAAGTGAGGTAGGAGGGAGTAAGGTGATTGAGTGCTTTGAAGCCAGGGGTGAGGAGTTTTTGTTTGATGCAAAGGTGGATGGGCAACCGTTGGAGCTTCTTGAGGAGTGGGGAAAAATGCCCCGAACATTTTTGTAGAAAAATGAGCTGGGCAGCAGAATGAAGTATGGACTGAAGTGGGGAGCCTGGAGACTGGAAGGTCAGCAAGGAGGCTGTTACAGTAGACAAGGCAGGATAGGGTGACTGGGTTAACGTGGAAGAAGCTTTGATGGAGAGGAAAGGTTGAATTTTAGCGATGTTGTGAAGGTGGAACCGATATGATTTAGTGATGGATTGAATATGTGGGTTGAATGAGAGAGAGGAGTCCAGGATAATGTCAAGGTTATGGACTTATGAGACAGGAAGGATGGTGGTGTCACCTACAGTAATGGGAAAGTGAGGAGGAGAACAGGGTTTGGGTGGAAGATAAGAAGTTCTGTTCTGGACATGTTAAACTTGAGGTGATGGCATTTTATTAAGCGCTTACTATGTGCAATGCACTGTTCTAAGCGCTGGGGAGGTTACAAGGTGATCAGGTTGTCCCATAGGGGGATCACAGTCTTCATCCCCATTTTACAGATGAGGGAACTGAGGCCCAGAGAAGTGAAGTGACTTGCCCAAAATCACACAGCTGACAATTGGCGGAGCCGGGACTTGAACCCATGACCTCTGACTCCAAAGCCCGGGCTCTTTCCACTGAGCCACGCTGTGACGGGAGGACCTCCAGGTAGAGATGTCTTGAAGGCAGGAGGAAATGTGAGGCAGCAGAGAGGGAGAGAGATCAGGGCTGGAGATGTAGACGAGGGTATCATCTGCATAGAGGTGGTAGTTGAAGCCATGGGAGTGAATGAGTTCTCCAAGGAAGGGGGTGTAGGTGGAGAATAGAAGAGGACCCAGAACTGAACCTTGAGGGACACCCAGTTAGGGGGTGGGAGGCAGAGGAAGAGCGCATGGAAGAAACTGAGAATGAGTGGCCAGAGAGATAAGAGGAGAACCAGAAGAAGACAGTGACAGTGAAGCTGAGGATGGATAATGCTTCTAGGAGAAGGAGGTGGTCGACAGTGTCAAAGGCAGCTGAGAGGTCGCGGAGGATTAGGATGGAGTAGAGCCCATGGGATCTGGCAAGAAGGAGATCATTGGTGACCTTTGAGAGGGCAGTTTCTGTGGAATGAAGGGGACAGAAGCCAGATTGGAGGGAGTCAAGGAGAGAATTGAAGGTGAGGAATTTGAGACAGCAGGTGTAGACAACTCCCTCAGGAGTTTGGAGAGGAATGGGAGGAGGGAGGTGGGTGATAACTGGAGGGATCCATGGGGTCTAGGAAAGGATTATTTTTTAGATAGGGGAGACATGGCCATGTTTGAAAGCAGTGGGAAAGAAGCCACTGGAGACGGAACAGTTGAGGATGGCTGTTAGGGAGGGAAGAAGTGAGGGGGCAAGTATTTTGATAAGGTGTGGAGGAATGGTGTTGGTTGTGCAGGTGAAGGGTGGATTTTGAAAGAGGGCAGGATATCTCCTCTAGAGACACTGCTGGGCTTGCTTGGTACTTAGTAAGCACTTAACAAATACCACCATTTTTAATATCAAAGACCTTCCAAAACCAGCTCCATTTCCTACAGGATGAGTTCACTCATTTGTCTCTGCACTGTCATTTCCCCCTGAAGAAACAGTGCTCTGCACAGAGTAAGCGCTCAATAAATACGATTGATGATGAAGAAACAATTCCTCTATGAAACCTCAGAATCTGGGAGTTAGAAGGTCTTCTGAAACACTCAGTTCATCAGACCTTCATTTCATCTGTTCCCACAATTTCTCATTAGGCTTTTTGGTGTGCAACTGGAAGACAGTGGCTAATAGGAATGATTCAAGGGTGAAAAATGTACCTTGAAGAGCTTGTGATTATTGAGTTCAGAGAAGAGAGGAAGGTAATGGGGGGCAGCGGTGGTGGAAGAATGGATTATAAAATATCTACCTGCATTTAGGAGGGGAAATTATCAAGGGAGAGCTTTGACAAGCTGCTCTCTTTCTCTGCTGGAAACAGGCCAGGAAGAAATCACAACAGAATAAATTTGGGTGAGACAGTAAGACTATTTCCTCTTGGTAAGATCTGGCACACTAGAAAGGGATTCCCAGAAAGCTTATTCATCTCCATTTGTTCAGGTCTTTTTGAGTCAATCAGTGAGATTTACTGAGTGCTTACTGTGTGCAGAACACTGTACTAAGCACTTGGGAGAATACAATAGAGCTTATAACACACATGATCCCTGCCTCCAAGGAGCTTGCAATCCAGGGAGAAATCTAGTCTTCAAGAACAAAACAGAGCTGTTTCTCAGAGCTTTGGGTGTGGATTTCTGGGCACTTTATCATGGATCAATACCTTCAGGATTCTTCAAATACAGGGCAAGACAGAGCCCAGATTTGATTTCAAAACTGCCTTCTGTTCTTCTAAATTGCTTAGTGCTGTTTCAATTGATAGAGCAGGAAAGTAATGAGATCTGTTTGAGAAATAGGATTTCTTCCTGAATGTTTTCCTCCATCTCAAACAGTGATCTACGGATGAAGTTTTGCATTTTCTAATATGACTTTATTTCCCAGATTAAATGAAGTGCTTGGTTAGAATATGCACTCGACAATCTAATCTGCTATCCAGATTCAGTTTCCACTTGGCTTATGCAACCCAAACTAATCTGAGTTGACCTTTCATCACTGTACTCAACAGAGTTTCTTGGCAAGGATGAGGTTTCCCGCAACAAGCTAGATGCCGTTAATGCTTTCCAAAAGGCTTTCAGCTTAGTTGGAAATGACAAAGTAGCTTTCTAGAATGTTATTGTCCAGTGTAAACTGAGACCACAGCCAAACACAATTCTATTTCTTAAAACAGATGACGATGATGTCCACTCCTCCGAGTTTTCTGAGCCATGAAATTAGGATTTGAGCCTAGGAATAGCACTGTACTGCCAATCAGAAATCAAATATTATGCCACCCTCAACCACAGTTATTTGGTTCTCAGAGGTCGTTCCTGGTCAAAGGACTAAATGGATTTTTCAAACCCGGACAAAAGCAATACCTCTGAGAACCCATCATTCTGATTCCTTTCCTAGCAGAGTGAGTTTGGCAAACTGCTGATGATTCGGAATTTTTCATCTGGCGTTGTCAGTTTCAATCCATCATTTCCCCTCCTGCCAATGCTCCTTGATTTTTTTTTTTCTGAGCCACACATTAACCGTCCCATTGCTTTCTGATTGCTATCTCACCGACCATGAAATACTGACCCTGAACCTTAGATAGAGAGATTGCAGCGGTATCAGGTTTTGAGTTCAAGAACATGCAGAGCAACCTTCCAAAAAAAAATCTAAAGCAGTTTTGTGGGTGTGTACAAGAATTCATCACCGTTTACAGGGAAATGACAAGTGTTCATTACAGAAGCAGTGGGGCTTAGCGGATAGAGCACATGCCTGGGAGTCCGAAGGTCCTGCGTTCTAATCCTGGCTCTGCCAGTTGTCTGCTGTGACCTTGAGCAAATCACCTAACTTCTCTGTACTTCAGTTACCACATCTGTAAAATGGGGATCAATACTGAGCTCCACATGGGATATGGACAATCTGATTAGCCTGTATCTACCCCAATACTTAGTACAGTGCCTGACACATAGTAAGCTTATAAAGACCATAAAAAATACATAAAATAACCTAGTTTCAGCAGCCTTTCTCAGACGCCCCCCAGTCAGACATATGCGCACACACACACTCTCCAACACCTCCACGGACACCCACCCTGGACTCCAAGATGACTCTCCTTCCCATGAAATTTTACTGGTGCCTGTAAGTGTAATTCAAACAATGGATGCATGACTTGACAATCCCTTCTACTTTCTTTGCATGTATAGACTGCCCCAGATTGTCCCTTGCTGATTCTGCAAAATCATGACGCTCCTTGTGGGCAAGGAACATGTTTAACAACTCTTCTATCCTGTACTCTCCCAAGAGTTGAGTACTGTGCACTGCACACTATAAGTGCTCAATAAATGATTGCTTGATGTAGACAAGGCAAATGTGGAATTATTGTTCACAGAATCCAACAACCTTAGAACAAGGAAATATTCATTGAAGTTTGAAGATGGTGGTTTAAAACGTACAAAAGGAAATATTTCTTCATCTAGCAGGTGGTCAGTACATGGAATTTGTTTGCACAGGAAGTTGCATAAGCATTAAATAATAATAAGTTCAAGGGAAGTTTGGATAAAACAGTGGACCTCTACTAGAGAATAAGTTTGGGGTGCTTAGAGGAAAGTTAGGGGTGGTACATCCCTAATCAGTAAGAGAGATTATGAGCCCCATGTGGGACAGGGACTTTGATCCAATTATCCTGTATCTAACCCAGGGTTTAGTACAGTGCTTGACTATAAAAAGCACTTAGTGAATACCATAATATATTTAGTTCCTTCAAACATCTTGTTTCCACCATTGCAGATAAAATACGGAGCAAGATAGAACACTGATTTGACCCAGTAATGGAATTATGTTCACTATTGCACTTGCTAATCACAATAACTGACACCATTTCCGTTTCACCTTGAAGGTATTGCAATCTGAGATAGTCACCCATTTCTAATCGCTGCAAACAAGTCTGATATCTCTCCTATGGGCTGTCTCCCATCCATCTTTTGCTATCATCATCACCAACAGCATTTACTGCCTGCCTACTAGGTGCAGAGAGTCTTTAGTAGATGCTTTAGAACATACAGAAGTAAAAACTTGCTCCTTGATGCCTTATTGAATCTGTAATCCACAGTGCTTGGGACTTCATTTCTTCTCCCCCTTGATGCCACGCTTACCCTGAAGTCTCTACTCTAAGACAGTGATTCCATTTCTGATAGTTATACACCTATCAAATCTATAGCAATTATAGAGCTTTTACCGAGTGCAAAGCACGGTTCTAAGCACTGAAGAGAGTACAAAAGAAGAGAGATACACATTCCCTGCTGTAAATGAGCTTATAATGAAGGGAGGACAAACAGGTAAAACTAATTTACTAACAGTGGGAACAAGAGGAAGAACGAGGATTTTTAAAGTGAGTGGTAGAAATGTCAGGATGAAATAGTGAATAATGAAATATTTACATTCACTCAATCATATTTATTGAGCACTTACTGTGTGCAGAGCACTGCATTAAATGCTTGGAAAGTACAATTCCACAACATAGACAGTTCCTACCCAACAATGGGCTAACAGTCTAGAAGGAGGAGACAGACAACTAAAATGCTAACAAGAATGAAAACATAAGTGCAAATGGTGGTTGTAAAGTTGGGCCAGAAAGTAATCGGAGAAGGTTTGTCACCTGATCTTTCTGCTGCTTCCAATTCTCCAGTGCTCTACCTCATCTTTTGAGATTTAGACTTCATTGTGCCTTTAAAACATTGGTTTAACTACTCTGCTGACAGTTGATCCATTTCAACTCAGTTTAGAGTTGCTGTTTGGGTAACCTGCTTGTCAGCCATCCTCCTCGCATTCCAGAAGAGGAGAGCTATGATGATCATTGCTTTGACATTACTGGACTCTCCTGGGACCTCATGGTTTGTGTTCCTGCCTTGTCATCTTGATGTTACATATTGTATGTAGGAGGCATTAGGGGAACTGCTTATAAAGTTGGATCCAGCACTTAGTGCTTTGCACATAGTAAGTGCTTAATAAATGCCATCAATATTACTATATATTATGGTTAAGAGTAACAACTTTGCCCCCTCCTACCTCACTTCCCTTCTCTTCTTCTACAGTCCAGCCCATACACTCCGCTCCTCTGGTGCTAACCTTTTCGCTGTGCCTCATTCTCGCCTGTCCCGACGACCCCTGGCCCACGTCCTACCTCTGGCCTGGAATGTCCTCCCTCTTCAAATCTGCCAAACTAGCATACTTCCCCCCGACCCTCAAAGTCCTACTGAGAGCTCACCTCCTCCAGGAGGCCTCCCAGACTAAGCCCCCCCCTTTTCTCTGTTCCCCCTCCCCTTCCCACCCCCCGACTTGCTCCCTTTGCTCTACCCCCTCCCTAGCCCACAGAATTTGTGTATATATGTACATATATTTATAATTACAATCCTATTTATTTTTTATTAATGATGTGTATATATCTATAATTCTATTTATTTGTAATGATGCTACTGATGCCTTTTCACCTTGTTTTGATGTCTGTCTCCCCGCTTCCACTGGGGCAAGGACTATCTCTATTTATTGCTGAATTGTACTTCCCAAGCACTTAGTACAGTGCTCTGCACATAGTAAGCGCTCAATAAATACGACTGAATGAATGAATGTAACAGTGAAGAAGAGACACTCTTTTCATGCACATAAAGTGGAAGGACCTGTCATACATTGAGCTTATTATTCATTCAATCATATTTATTGCGTGCTTATTGTGTTCAGAGTTAATACTCTGACTCCACACCTATAAAAAATCTCACCATCACTGATAAAATTTCTGAATGCCTGCCTGTCTGCTCGCCTCTTACACACACACACACTCACTCTCTCTCTCATTTCCAACAGATTGTTTGGGCCCCTTGCCAATTTTAGAGCCTTGAAATACAGATGCTGAGGTTTGGCAGACAAGTCTAAATTGCAAAGAGCAAAAATGACAACCAGAAGATGGGAGAATCAAGCTTGGTAGTAGCTATGTATTGATTACTCTGATAGAATACTGCCTAGCCTGTATACTTTCTATCCGTAAGCAGTTGCCTCTTTTTGCCTCTATATGGTATTTCCCCAAATATGCAGGAAATCATGGTCATTTGGGTGGATTAAATTTTTGTCTGCTTGTTTAATGGCGCTTCCTAATGTTGAAGAGTGCTCAAAAATGTTTCACAGCTGAAAGAAATTGGGCATTGGCAGCCATCTGTTTGGCCTAAAGATTAAGTCATTTGCCCAAGGTTAACTGATGCAGAAGTTATAAGGGGGGGAATAAAAATGATCATATTCATTCTATTTACTCCATAGCCTCTATTTGCTATTCAAGAAAAGGGTTTTGCAGTATTGAAGAGGTGATTAATAGAAATTGTTACTAGGGAGATAGGTCTAGCCTCCATTTGGTTAGGGGATTTTTCTTCCTCTGAGAAACAGTGTGGCTCAGTGAAAAGAGCAAGGGCTTGGGAGTCAGAGGTCATGGGTTCAAATCCCAGCTCCGACAGTTGTCAGCTGTGTGACTTTGGTCAAGTCACTTTCTCTGTGCCTCAGTTACCTCATCTGTAAAATGGGGATTAAGACTGTGAGCCCCACATGGGACAACCTGATCACCTTGTATCCTTCCCAGCGCTTAGAACAGTGCTTTGCATGTAGTAAGCACTTAATGAATGCCAAAATTATTATTATTATGTAGTTATTACCACAGCCTGTGTTAAGGTGCTGCTCTGCAGTTTGCTTGATTTCTATTCATTTGCAAAGGAGTTTTCCTTGGTAGAAGAACAATAGAAACCTGTGAGTGTGAACAATCTAGAAGATTAGGAGAGTGTTGCCAATGCTGTTCTAAACAAATTCAATTTGGAAAAAGATAGTCTGCCTCCTAAAAGTCCCCTCTTTTATCATTGGATTTGGATTTTTCTGCTCTGAGCACAGTAAGCGCTCAATAAATACGATTGAATGAATGAATGAATGAATTTTTCAACTTTTCTATTTTT
Source organism: Tachyglossus aculeatus (assembly GCF_015852505.1). Lineage (NCBI taxonomy): Eukaryota > Metazoa > Chordata > Mammalia > Monotremata > Tachyglossidae > Tachyglossus > Tachyglossus aculeatus. Next base: position 60,434,303 of record NC_052076.1, on the reverse strand, counting down.
GGAGATTAGGAAATGTTCTTCAGTGTCATTTACAATCATTACAGTTCAGTGGAAGATGAATTATCATGCCACAATAGCAATGACCACTCAAATTTAAATCCTGATCTCTGCTTTAGAAGGTTAAAGTCAACTGAAGAAAAAAGAAAATGGTTTCTTCCTGCAATACGGAAATTCAGTTAGTGAGAAATTTATTGCTACAATTTTTTCACCTTAACAATCAATATTATTTGTTGAGAATCATGCGGGAGTACTACACTGCTTGGGAGAGTAGGAGAGGTAAAAGATATGCTCCCTGACCTCAAGGATCTTCTCTGCTCTTTTGTAATCTTATAACATGAGTACCCAAACCTGGATTTGTGTCTTGGCTGGATTTTTCTAGTAATTCCTGTCACCGACTCTTGACCGGGATCTCAGAGCCTCGTGTGTTTCGCACTAACCTATCAAACTCAGGGAATGGTTGAAATCAGTTAATGGGTATTGCAAATAACTCCTGATCCGCATGCCACTTTTGCCCCAAGCTACTCCACCTTACACCACAGCCCTATTTAGTACAGTGCATGCAGGAAGAGCTCAATAAATACCATTGATTGATGGATTCCCAGAGGATTACCTGCAACAATCAACAGCATTTTTTGAGTGCCTACTATATACAGAGCACTGTACTATGTGCTTGGAAGAGAACAACAGAATTAGCTGACACATTCCCTGCCCATAACGAGCTTACAGTCTAGAGAGGGAGACAGACATCAATATGAATAATTCCGTGGCTCAGTGGAAAGAGCACGGGCTGGGGAGCCAGAGGTCATGGGTTCTAATCCTAACTCTGCAACTTGTCAGCTGTGTGACTTTGGGCAAATAACAACTTCTCTGTGCCTCAGTTAGCTCATCTGTAAAATGAGAATTAAGACTGTAAGCCCCACGTGGGACAACCTGATCACCTTGTATCCCCCCCAGCTCTTAGAACAGTACTTTCCACAGAGTAAGCACTTAACAAATGCCATCATTATTATAATATGTAATTGAAAGATATATACATAAGTGCTGCGGGTTGGGAGTGGGCAAATACCAAGTGTCCAAAGGTCACAGATTCAGATACCCAAACGATGCAAAAAGGAGAGTGAGCCGAGGAAAAGAGGGCTTAACTGTGGAAGGCCTCTTGGGGGATTAAGACTGTGAGCCCCCCGTGGGACAACCTGATCTCCTTGTAACCTCCCCAACGCTTAGAACAGTGCTTTGCACATAGTAAGCGCTTAATAAATGCCATCATTATTATTATTATCATTATTATATGACCTTAACAATGCTTCGAAGGTGGAGTGGGGGTCTGGCATATACTGAGGTGGAGGGAGTTTCAGGCTAGGGGGAGGATGTGGATAGGGGTCAACGGCGAGATAGATGAGATTGGGGCGCAATGAGTAAACTGGCGCTACAGAAACAACCATAAATGAGAACTGATGACTTTTCCCCACCTCATCCTCTTTTCTGCTGCCACAGTCGTGGAAGCAAATATTCACATTGGCAGAGACCCACAGTCCTCCCTCCGCCCTTTCTCCCTCATAGTTTTGTTAGGGGTCAAAGTGTCTGTGGCAGTGAAAAGTCCTCATTTCCCCTCCCTTCTCAGTCTGGTTCCTGCCACGGGAGTTGAGGCTCCATTGGAAGTTACCAAATCCCAACCTCCTGCCTTTTCCCTCTGTTGGGAGCCAAGTCTGGGAAGCAGCGTGGCTTGGTGGATCGAGTCCACCATATGTCTGCTGTGTGACCTTGGACAAGTCACTGATCTTATCTCTTATCCACCGACTCCATTGTCATCTTGGAAAGCTTTTAGGATGGATGTGTGTGTGTGTTTGTGTCTATCCCTGCCTGTGTAGCTAACAGCTTTGTCACTCTGTCTCACTGTTTCTCTGTAGCTGAGTCTGTGGAGCTGCAGTGTGGCTATCTGCCACTCCATTGGATATTTGTGTCTATGTGTTGAGTGGGTATATGTTTGTGTGAAGTTTTGTTTTTTTTTTAAAAAAAGAAGAATGAGAATTAATGTTTAGCAGGATTTTATAGTCCCTGGGAGATAAAACTATGGAGTGGTTTGTAAATGTTCACAGAGTCCCTAAGAATAGTGACAGGATTATGGGATAATAAAGCTTAATATTTACCTCAACTTCATGCTAAATGGAATTTAAGAATCTGTTTGACTGTGGTTTTAAAAGGCGAGAAACAAGAAAATGAGTTCCAAAACAAACCTATCTTCCAGAGGTAGCACTGAAAATAAGATGTGTTCTTCAGTTGGGGGCTAAAGAGAGCAGTAGCCAGACCCCCTACACTGCATACAGGGATTTTTCCAAGGGCCATCTGATAGAGAATAATAGGATAGAGAATAATTGTTTTCCCTCTAATCACACGTTTATTTTAAGCTCTTCTCTTCTTCTTCTACCTTTCTTTACCAATCTCCTACTACAAGTCAGCCCCTTCCCTTCACTCCTATAACCACCAACCTATTCTCTGTACTTTGATTTAGTCTATCTCACTACCAACCCCTTGCCGGCATTCTCCCTCTGGCCTGGAACACCCTCCCTCTTCAAGGACCCTGAGGCACCCAAGCGGCTCCAAGTCTGTGAGACCTGGGGAAACTGAGTCCTGGGATGAAAAGGGAGCTGCCGGGGGCAGGGAGAGAGGGGAAGAGTTGGTCAGGGTTGTCCGAGGGTGGGAGGGATCAGGCTCGAGCCACCTGCCACTATCTATAGAGAAGCAGCGTGGCTTAGTGGAAAGAGCCTGGGCTTGGGAGTTAGAGGTCACGGGTTCTAATTCTGCCTCTGCCACTTGTCAGCCGTGTGACTTTGGGCAAGTCACTGAACTTCTCTGTGCCTCAGTTACTTCATCTGTAAAACGGGGATTAAGACTGTGAGCCCCACATGGGACAACCTGATTATCTTGTATCTACCCCAGTGCTTAGAACAGTGCTTGGCACATAGTAAGTGCTTAGCAAATACCAGCATTATTATTATTATTCTATCCAACAGACATCACTCTCCCCACCTTTAAAGCCTTATTGAAGGCACATCTCCTCCAAGAGGCCTTGCCTAAACCCTCATTTCCTCTTTTCCCACTCCCTTCTGCACTGCCCTGATTTGCTCCCTTTTTTCAACCCTTCCCTCAGCCCCAAAGCATTTCTGTACTTATGCGTAATTTGTTTAATGTCTGTCTTCCCCTCTAGACTGTAAGGTCGTTGTGGGCAAGAAATGCATCTACCAATTCTGTTATTTTGCACTCGAAGCACTGTTATTTGTGTGCTTAGTACAGTGCTCTACCCACAGTAAGCACTCAATGAATGATTGATAAATCGACAGACTACCACTCTTCCCAACTTCAAAGCCTGATTAAAACTCACATCTACTCTGAGAGGCCCTCGTCCCTGAAAGGCCCCTCATTTCCCCTCTTCACCCTCCCTTCTGTGTCACCTCTGCACTTGGGACTGTACCCTTTAAGCACTTAGATAATCACCCTACCTGAAGCCCCACAGCATGTATGGTCATGTCCTTATACTCTGCCATTCTCCCTGTCAGATAATTGAGGTTATCTTTCTGTTTTTTCCTGTGTACCTATTGACTGTCCTGATTCTGCCTGCAGTCCTTTCTGTCCAACTGCCCAAACAGCTGCCTGATGCTTCTCTGGTCTCAATGGCTGATTGCCCTGACCTTGGTCTATTGAAGCAGCCTGTTCAAACTACATACAGCCTATCCAGACTATTGCCAAAAAGACGGAAGGACCCAAATGGGAAGCGGAATGGAGACAGGTATGTGAATAGTATCTCCTATCACTTATGCAGGGTATTGTATTCTGTTGTGCAATAATTAAGACTGTCACATGGACATAACTTCATTACAAGAGTACCTCACTTTTTTCTCTCCCTTCACCTTCCACTTTCAACAAAGATTAGTCACTCAATGTTTCTTGATTCTCTTCCTCCACAGCTTTTCTTAGAGGCACAATATTAATTTCTGAGCATACCTTAATTTTGAGTAGAATTTTTCTAGAAATTTGTCAGAACTCTTTAAAAGCTTATGTGACTAGTGAGGTAAGATATATCTGGAAATAACATAAGGCTGTATTACTATATTCTATCAGCATGGTTTCTTCACAATAAACTAAATGTGAGCTAATTTGGAATTACAGAAGTTCATTCATTCATTTAATCGTATTTATTGAGCGCTTACTGTGTTCAGAGCACTGTACTAAGCACTTGGGAAGGACAAGTTTGGAACACAAGTTGGTTGTCAGTCATTCAGTATGATTTTTTGAATCTTAAAATAGAGCTTTTTCTATCGAAAAAGCTTCCCCAGCACTTACAACAGTGCTTTGCACATAATAAGCGCTTAACAAGTAACATCATTATTTGTGATTGAGCTAGTCTCCTAGTTTTAACATATTGTTCCCTGCCCAACATTATCATGAGGTAACTACATTATCATGAAGCAGTGTGGCACAGTGGAAAAGAGCCCAGGCTTTGGAGTCAGAGGTCATGGGTTCAAATTCCCGCTCCGCCAATTGTCAGCTGTGTGATTTTGGGCAAGTCGCTCTACATGGGAAGCAGTGTGGTCTAGCAGAAAGTGCACAGGCCTGGGAGCCAGAGGATCTGGATTCTAGATCCAGATCTACCACTACCCTGCTGAGTGACTGTGAGCCCACTGTTGAGTAGGGACTGTCTCTATATGTTGCCAACTTGTACTTCCCAAGCGCTTAGTACAGTGCTCTGCACACAGTAAGTGCTCAATAAATACGATTGATTGATTGATATGGACAAGTCATTTAGCTTTTGTGCTTCAGCTTCTTCATCTGTAAAATGAAAATTCAACAGCAGTTCTCCTTCCTAATTAGATTGCGAGCCTCACATGAGACAAGGACAGTGTCCTATCTGATTATCTGTATGTACTCCAGTGCTTAGTACAATGCTTGGCACATAGTAAGCACTTCACAAACACTATTGTTATGAGATGACGCCAGGTCTTCCAAAGTCAGAAAAATCTCCTGTTTTAGCCAATGTGATTACTAGAACAAAGTTATTCTCTCCTTCAACAATTCTCTCCAGAGCAAAAACACTCAGAATCCAATTTCACCATTTCATTATTTTCTGTAGGTTACAACATTTCCATATTTTTCTCCTTAGGCATAACTTTCACCTCTGATGACTACAATATCTCCACATATAAATTTTAAAGTGAGGATAACTTCTAAGTAATCTACATTTGGCAGCACATCACATTCCTTATGTTTATCCACTCACCCATGGTTACTTTCTACCCTGAGCAAATTAAGAATTTTCCCGGGGGCCCTTTATGACTGTCAGAAGGGCCCACCCCAACTATCCTGAGAACTTCTCCCCCTCCACTCTCTTAGCTTGGCTGCAAGGAGGCACGGTTGCAGCTTTCTGCACTCTAAAACGAGGGAGAGCCCTCCCTCAATTGCATCTCCCAAAGTCCACCAAAGCCTTAGAGTGGTCCCGATCGCTCACTCCGTCTTTTTCAAATTCCACCCTGTCCTCTGGGAAATGAGCACTTTGGCTCTCATTTTCCCCCAGCTCCTCAGAATTCAGGCTATTTGACAGGAGGCATTCTCCATGCTTAGGTGTCATTTTAAAAAATGTTTGACTTCATAATTACCAACCAGATTAAAAATACAGCTGTCGGGAATGTTAGAAACACAGAGATCTTCCAAATGGGTATACAGAGAAATACAAGGAATATCCAAAGGCTGATTCTCTTACAGTTCCCCAAACAGGTTATGTGGCTGAATCATGATGAAGAAAATTGGCCCATTGTTTCCAAAATATAAGCCCGCCAAAAAAAAAGTAACATCCAAATTTGGCCTGTCTAGTCCTTACTACATTTCTTTAGTATTTTATACTCTGTCACATATCAATCAATTGTATTTATTGAGCACTTACTGTGTGCAGGGCACTGTACTAAGCGCTTGGGAAGTACAAGTTGGCAACATATAGAGACAGTCCCTACCCAACAGTGGGCTCACAGTGGGCTCACATATGGGCAATAGGTATTTTTTTTCCTTTAATCTTCGGAAATTTGAAGATCTTAAAGAAACCCTAGGGCTCAATTCACCCTCTAGATGAGGTTGTACTCTCCTGAGCACTTAGTACTAAACTCTCTACCCAGGAGCTGCTCAATAAATTCTACTAAGTGATTGATGAAGTGATTGTAAACTACAACACAGTGGTAATTTTGGTAGGTTTACAATACCTTTGCTCCACGACCAGTAACCAATTCCCGGAGAACCTAGGGGAAATTGGCATAGCACGGCTGAGATCCAAGAGAAAGCCAGAGCCATAAGGTGTTCACTGGATGTGTAGCACTACGGCTGAGTCCAATCAGCTGTAACACTTTAACAAGTGCTAGTGAGAGAACAATAAAGGCAAAAGGCAAGCTCCCTGCCCTCAGAGCTGTTCCATTCTGACCCACGCAACCATCCCAAGCCTCCCAACACTTCCAAAGACGATGGACATTACCTGGGTCTGCAGTGGAGGTTTTGGGAGTAGCCACTCCAGAGCAGATGGGCCTATAAAACCGGGAAATGAGCAAGCCCTCTCCCCAAACACATACTTAGGACTTCACTGAAAGTGGGTTAAATCTCTTCATCATCATCAATCGTATTTATTGAGCGCTTACTGTGTGCAGAGCACTGTACTAAGCGCTTGGGACGTACAAGTTGGCAACATATAGAGACAGTCCCTACCCAACAGTGGGCTCACAGTCTAAAAGGGGGAGACGGAGAACAAAACCAAACATACTAACAAAATAAAATAAATAGAATAGATATGTACAAAATAGAGTAATAAATATGTACAGACATATACACATATATACAGGTGCAGTGGGGAAGGGAAGGAGGTAAGATGGGGGGGATGGAGGGGGGACGACGGGGAGAGGAAGGAGGGGGCTGAGTGTGGGAAGGCCTCCTGGAGGAGGTGAGCTCTCAGTAGGGCCTTGAAAGGAGGAAGAGAGCTAGCTTGGCGGATGGGCAAGCTCATCAATCAATCGTATTGATTGTACTAAGCGCTTGAAGCACTGTACTAAGCTCATCAGAAAACTGGGGAACGCTTCACGAATTTGCGTGTATTAATGGGGGCCACAGTGGGGGCGTCGAGGCCTGAGGTGATGCCATCGCCTCCTCTCCACTGGTGGTGTCTGATGTGTCTGTTTATTGTTATATTGTACTCTCCCAAGGACTTAGCACAGTGCTCCGCACACTAAGTGCTCAATAAGTATGATTGAATGAATGAATGATGGCGTTTAACTGACACTTGATTTGGAGGTCATGCGATTCTGTTACTTTTATAATGCCCAGTTGAAATTCCTCGCTTTCAGCTTTCTAGAGTTCCAATCCAATGAGCTAAGTTTCTTTGTGTTTGCTGCTCAGCAAATCTGGGTTATATCTTCATCCTTACATGAGCAGCATATTACCTGCTCTTTTCCCAATACCCACTTCTTACCTTAATCACCTGCTGAGATGCAGTAGTCCTGTATAAAGCATATACATATCAGTTTATAATGATGGAGGTTTCTGGTGGGAATGAGATGGATGAGCCTCGATCCTTATACTTCAGGACTGAGAACCTGTATGAAGGAATTTTTAGGGCTAGTGAATTGAGTGAAATCTACTCAAACCGGTCATGTTCCAGTTGGGGCACGGAGTACAATTAAGTGGGGAAGTGCAATACACTGTAAGGCGCAGGGGAAGTTTTTTTATTTGTTTTTATGGGTAGATCCCATTTACAGCCCATATGACCACAACATAGGGTTGCTGCTGTGCCTTAGGGCCAAGCCTAGAAAGACAATTACCTTGGTATCCACTGCAGTCTTGGCCAGCTATCCTTCAGGATTTCTTCTGGGCGTATCCACCTCGCAACACATTCGGGTGAATTTTTTGTGTGTGGGGGGCATGGGGGATTGGGAGAAGCGGGTTCCATAAACTTCAGCACTGATAGCATGGCTCCAAATGGCAGAACCCAGGTCTCCAGATTTCCCATCAGCAGGATTTCTGTTTATAGACATCGCAGTGCATATCAGCTATTGTTATCTAATTATTCAGTAGTTCGCTTCTGTTTTTCTCATTTGTATCATTTATCTATTGTGCGTTTGGCAGTTTATGTTTGCTTATCTCCCCCATTAGATTAGCTCCTTGGAGGCAGAGGCCAGTTTTTTTTTTCCTTCCTATGTATGCTCCCAAACACTTCGTACGGGCTCTCCGCCCAGAGATGCACAATAAATCCAGTTCAAGGCTTGCCACTGGCATGGTTTACAATTCTTAAAACACTGCCCAGAGCAATGGGAGAGGGCTGCGGGGGCTTCTGCTTCTAGAATCAGGCTCGACCAAAGGAAGAAGCCTCTTAATCATCTCATTAGTCCTTGAAGGAAAGAAAAGCAGGAAAATAAGGTCTTCGGGTTCTCCATCAATCCTTAAGGAAAAGATGACTCAAAGTCATAAGGCTTTCTGATTTTGTGATTTACTTCTGTGTTTGGGATAGCAATTTGAATCTTCTCTTGCATTCCTTTCGAAGTAAATTCTTCTAAACAAAATATTAGTTGCTGACCATCGCTGGGTCAGGGGAAATATTTTCTCTCAGCCATGTTCACCAAGGCTTTTCTAGAGCTCCCATCCAGATGCCGGTCAGACTCTGCATCTCCCGTACTCCCTTCTGAATGCTCTGAGCAAAGGAGGGCTGTTCCCCTGAATAAGGAACAGAATTATTTCAGCAAGAAGGGCCACATGGCAAAAATCTGAGTTAAACAGAGTCACCACGCACATTCTTAACACTTAAAAGCACCGAGAAGCAGTGTGGCCTAGTGGGAAGAGCACAGGCCTGGGTTCTAACCCCGGCCCCGCCACTTTCCTGCTGTGGGACCTCGGTCAAGTCACTTCACTTCCCTGGGCCTCAGTTCCCTCAGCTGCAAAATGGGGATTCACTACCTGTTCTCCCTCCTACTTAGACTGTGAGACCCATGTGGGACCTGATTATCTTGCATCAACCCCAGCGCAGAGTACAGTGCTTGGCACATAGCAAGCACCTAAAAAGTATCACAATTATTATTACTCTGATCTTCCATTACAGGAATTTCTTTTGCAGAACAAAATTCAATAATGCTGCTCTGCTTCATTTACCCCCATGAAGAGAGGTTGTCAATTTGAACCCTGGGTGGAATGTAGCCCCTGGCCCAACAACTACAGGAGTTAACTTTAAATGGGTGAGAGATACAGCCCTGCGTATTTGATGCAGCTTTACAATGAGACTTTGGTGATGCGATGAAAAATAAAAGGTATGACGTTCAAACTAACCACTGTACACAATGACAAGCCTCAGGATGTGGGAAGGTATTCAGGGAGTGGGCTCAAGGTCTAGGTTTAAAAGAGACTTTTCCACATTTCATATTACATTCCCAAAAGTTTAGAATTTTTCCACAGAGTTGTGGTTCTTAGCAGGGGTACAGAGCAGACAGACTCTGGATAAAGCTCATTTGTTAGAAACCAAAAAGGCCCTGAATCTTCATTTGTAGTGAACCACAACCACCCTCCAAACATCTTACGTCGTTCACTGTAAGATGAGAAACAGGAATCAGCTTTATGTATCTGCCCAGGCTTACGTCTAATAAAAGAAACTCTATAAATGCTGCAAAGGTGACCAAATTTATTAAATCTTAAAGTGAAAAGGCTTCCCAGGATTGTACCAAAAATGGAAAACAATCTTTGGTCCTTAAAACTCTCCACACAGCTGCCATTAAAATGATCACTAACATGAGATTTTAAATTGTTCCTTAATACTAAAAAACCCAAAATATTATTACATAAGAGTACTGCATAATTATAGTTAGTTGATATAACACCAAATAAACTACTGGAAATGAATTAAGCTTTTGACTGAATTTGCCAATGCCAAAGTCCCTTATTCCCTGTAAATGAATTCCCAGTTATTGCAGCATTGGGATTTACATGCTGAGAGTGCTTGGACAATGGAACTCCAGGTTCTCTAGCTTGTTAACTGATATCTATCTATGTACATATATACATAGATAGATATCAATTACATATTAATATACATATACACATACCTATTCATGGCTATCTATATATACCTCTAAACTCAATGGCGCTACTCTATAGTTTTATACTTAAATATTTTAAGTTTTATATACAAAAATAAAACCAACTTTTTACCATCATTCACCTTCCAAGCTCAATAATTTGACTGATTTTATAAGGTAAAGAAAATGGCAGTCTTGAGGAGAAAACTGCTTCTGTGCCTTATAAAATATAGATGATCCCACAATACACAGGGTTCCATTCCTTGGAAACATGGATGCATCATTAATGTTTATATTGTGAGGTACACTAGCCCATAGACTTACGTGGCCATCATGGCCACAGATGTACAGGCAATTTATTAAGTTTGGTTCCAGAACCAGGCTTGATGTGAAACCTTTCCCCGACTCTTTCCTCCCCCTTCCTGTCCCAGTGATTTTTTGCTGTCCTTTTTCTGTACCCCCAACTCAGATCCTACCCACTCTAGTTCTCCCACCTCTCCTACTGCTCCAGGCTTAAAAAAAAAAAATTTAAGTAGTGACAGCTGCTGCTGTGAGCATAGCCATCATTGCCACCCTCCTTCCTCTTCCTCCTGGCAGTTCCATTTCCCCACCCCAGCCAATGCTGTGGGAACAGGGGCAGGGGCGACAGTGGTTTGAAGATATATCGTCCAATCTCCGACCCTCTGTCTTGCTCCAGTTCATCCCTTGACCTGTTCCCAGAGTTTTGGTTGGGGCAGAGAGCCGGGCTAAGAACAGAAAGTGGGTAGGGAGCCGCTTGGAGCAGTGGCCACCGGCCACTATTGTTAGTTTGAGAAAAGAAAGAAAATACCAGAGGAGGTGGGGCTGGTGTAATGGAAGGAGGGGAGCTGCTGGAAAGCCACTTAGGTACAGAGGAGGGTGGGAGGAAAGTAGGGTGAAGGAAGGATGGGATGGAGGAGGAATTGACTTGCCTGCTGTGTTTGGGCTTTACTGGGGGGGATGGAGTTTACATACGTTGCAATAAGTCAGCAAATAGTGGAGCTGTACGTCTTGTGGGGTGGTCAAAATCTAGGTATGCCACGATTGCAGTTTCCTTTTCAATAGTTACTGGCAAACCAAATCAAACTGACCAGAGGGATTTCGCTTTGGCTTCACTGGAATATTTTGTTCTTCTCTAAGGCAGAGTGCCACATATGGTAATCCTGCTGTTTCTAATTCAAAGGCTCTTTCTGACTTTGACGGTTATTTGGAGACGATTTTGTATCACAATAGCTAACGTCGTGTCCAAAAATGAAGTCTCTGGAAGGGATTTCATCTAGGCACGATTCATATACTTTCACCGTCTTCCACATGTCGGTCTTCTCCAAGGATGCATGCAGGAGTTCTTTCATTCTTCTGTTTTCTTTGGAGGTAGATTCCCAAACTACTTCAAGTTCACCTTCTATTTCCCTAAGAGCAGAAAAAACAAACAAAAACCCCCAACCCAAATTATCAAATGGCTTCATACTCAGATCTTTAAGTTGTCACATTGGACTCAGGCAGGCCTAGGCTCTGGCAGTACTGAGGTTATGTCAATATTTCTTACACTTCAGTGAGTGTAGATATTGCTGATTAATACTGTATTTAGTGTTAGTTTCAACTACCAAAATTGCCACTTTTAGGGACTTTCTCATTTCTGGTCAGAAATGTTACATATTTTGGAAGTAGTTTTTAGATTAGTTTTTCAATTTGAAAAAGATTCATGTGTTGGGTAAATCCATTGCTATATTTAATTTCAACAACCAACTAGGCCTTAGTCCACACCAAACCAAAATGCTGACTTAGAATGCCATCTTTCAGTCACTCAATAGCATTTGAGTCCTTACTCTGTGTAAAGCACTGTACAAAATTCTTGAGATAGTACAATAGAGTTGATAGAAAAAAAAACCCCTTCCCTTGAGGATCTCATACTCTAAATGGGGAAACTGACAAAATTAATTACAGGTAAGGGGAAGCAACCAAGTTAAAAGATATGAACAAAAGTGCGGTGAAGGGAGGCCGTAAGGAACTGGCAATTGAAGTTCTTCGAGTTTTGAGTTATCCTCTTCTGACAGTCAGGCAAAAACGTACAGCCCTCTGAATTTCCACATCCAAACACTCTTGTCGGAAAGATCATCAATACCCTGTGCTAAAAAAGATTTATCTTTTTGGCGAGGCTAGAACTTTAAGCAAACAAGCCAAGGAAAAGGGAGAACTCTGAAATTTATGAGAATGGAAAGCTCAAGTAGCATGTGCTTCACTTTAAATTTCTCTTAAGGATTACTTTCTCCAGGATTACCTTTACATTTGGGAATGCCACTGTAAGAGTCAGAATATATTCCTTTCCTGTTACTAAAGCACAAAGAGTCACAATCAATCAGTGGTTTTTATTGAGTGCTTACTATGTGCGGAGCACTGTACTAAGTGCTTGGGAGAGTACAAGACAACAAAGAATACTAGACAAAACAAATTCCTGTGAAGTTTAAGAGAAGTTTAGGAGAAAAAAAACCACTGTAATAATGTTGCTTCAGAAGCTGAATTTTTATGGAGCAATCCAATGTTAAGCCCTCTGATAAATAATAATAATTATAATGACAATAAGCACTTACTTTGTGCCAAGCACAGTACTAAGCACTGGGGTCGTTATAAGATAATGAGTTTGGATATGGTCCTTGTCCCAGGTGGGGCTCACAAAGGAGGGGGGAGAACAGGAATTTAATCCCCACTTTACAGATGAAGAAACTGAGGCACAGAGAAGTGAACTGACTTGCTCGAGGTCACACAGCAGTCAAGTGGCACAGCCAGGATTAGAATCCAGGCCCTCTAACTCCCAGGTCTTTCCATCAGGCTACGCTGCTCTGTCTCTGTCTGCATGACCATAACCTAATCACTTTCCTTTCCTTCTGTGCTGAATTTTGGCCAAAAGTTCCAAGACCAGATCTCCATTTTTTTTAGCTGGCTAACAAGTCAGGTCGCACTAGCGTCATTAAGAAACAGCCCAGTTCTGAGACCTTACTTCAACCTTGGTTCCGGTCCGCTCTACGGAAGTAAGGCCTGGGTTCCTCCACATACAGACTACATTTTCTAATTTTTCTTACAGTGGTCTTTACAATATTACTATTAGTGCTTATTTCTTAAGCATTAATTCTTGTAAATATCCTGTTTCCCTTCTTCCTCCTGTCTGTAATTGGATGTATAATCTTCCCAGCTGGATTACAAAATCCTTGCAAGCAGGGACCAATACCCTGTCCCTGTGTAATGTAATATATATATAATATATATAATATAGTATAATAGGGTTGGCCTGGGGAATGTATTGCTTGCATGGCAGCTGTGGGCAAACCAGCCCCCACCCTTCCCTCAGTGGATTTCCCCCCAGACTGTCCAGGTAGGAGCAGGGAGGATAAACAACTCCATTTGCCATTGGACTGTGGGCAAGGGGAGCCTGCTATACCTGGCCCTGTTTAAGACCTGAGAAGCAGCAGCTGTAGTTGCTTCTTCCTCCTGCCAGCTGGGGAACAAAAGGGGGGTGGTACCATCATGTTCATTCATTCAATTGTATTTATTGAGCGCTTACTGTGGGCACAGCACTGTATTAAGCACTTGGGAGACTAAAATATAACAAACAGACACATTCCTGTCCACAACCAGCTAGAGCTCACATCCAAAAACTTTCTTCAGTACTACCTCCGTGGGAATGATTTCCCCTATCTCCCCATAGAGCTGGGGTATTTTCTGAGTGCTTACTGTGGGCAGAGCACTCTACTAAGCACTTGAGAGGGTACAATACAATAATGCTGGTAGACACGATCCCTGTCCACAAGGAGCTTCCAGACAAAACGGGGAGACAGACGATAAATTATGGATAAGGCAAATGGCAGATTATAAGAATTTGTACTTAAGTGCTGTGGGACTGGAGAGCAGGTGCTTAAGGGATACAGAGTCAAGTGCATAGGTGATGCAGAAGGGAGAGTGAATAGCGGAAAGGAGAGCTCAAGATCTCCATATGGTATTTCTAGTCCATAAAAAAGTATGCGGCTCCACCAGAAAACCTGAGCTCTTTCAGCTGTTCTAATAACCTAGCCTACCTTGAGGAGACTGTCAATATTATTAGGCGATACCATGACAAGTAGAGTGGTTGTTGAAAGTGCCCTGGCTGCATTTTTCCCCAGTTGAGAGAAAACTATTGTATACAGTCTTACGTGAGGCTCCAACAAGGAACTGGAAAATTATAGTATGCTTCTGCTCCTTTGAGAAGGCATTCAATTTTAACACATTATTGGAATTACTTAAAGCTCTTAACTCAATCACCCTGGAGCTGTTAGTTCTAAAAGCATGAATGGACACACTTAGAAGACCTGGCAACAGCGTGAACTGCCAAATAGCAGTATCAGGCAGATCAACAGGGTGTATGACAAAAATGGAATGAGATTGCTCTTTTTAGGATCAATCAATTAATGGTATTTATTGAGTGCTTACTACGTGCAGAGCACTGTACTAAGAACTTGAGAAAGTACAATACAATAGGGGTGACAAACATGAATCCTGCCCACAAGGAGCTTAACAGTCTACGTGACAGGTACAAGGAACATAGGGAATTGAAAACAGGCTGGAAAAAAATAATTTGCTTTTTTTATGGTATTTGTTAAGTGCTTACTAAGTGCCAGGCACTGTACTAAGTACTACTGGGATAGATACAAGACAGTCCCTGTCCCACATAGAGTTTGCAGTCCCAATCCCCATTTTACAGACTTACAGATGAGGTAACTGAGGCACACAATGAAGTTAAGTGATTTACCCAAGGTCATACAGCAGACAAGTGTTTTTACATTGTGGAAGATTGGAGAGACCTGTAGTTATGCCACATTTGCACATAGATACAAGCTCACTGATAGTAATACTATCTTTGAACACCACGGGCAACGCTTAGTTAACAGTCACCAGTCATTTTGGCATATGCACTTACTAAACATGACCTGCAGGCAAAGCACTGCTCAAGTTGTCACTCTTAAAAAACAAGAAAACAAAGAATCCAAAGTTAGTTTAAGTCATTAAAAAAAAAATCTAAATGAGCATTTATATCAGCTAAGGTCAGTGCATCAAGAAAGACACTTCACTTCCATCCAAGAACCTCCTTCTTTGACTAATTCTTCCATAACAAGTGCCTTTAAAAGAAAAGAACCTATATAAAACTAAAATAATGCCAATTTTAAAAAATTCAATTCTATATGCAAGTCTATATATAGGATATATACGAATAACTTTATATTCAGTTAAATGTAATGAGTCACAACAATCATCTTATAGAAATTCTTGTATATATCTATACATGTATATATTGGGGTATTTGTTAAGCACTTGCCATGTGTCAAACACTGTTCTAAGCAGCAGGGTAGAAAAATTAATTTGGTCAGAGACGGACTCTATCCCACATGTGGCTCACAGTCTAAGTTGGAGGGAGAACAGATATTGTACATACTCCTTTGCAGTTTATGTAGGCGAGCTTCACTTAAAATGTACTGTGAATTGAGTCTTCATATGTATTGGAGTGGAAAAATGGGAAGCAGTAAAAACAGACATCCATCCTATCCACGTTACCACGGCCAAATAATGTTAGCAATTTACATTTTTGTCCGTTGACAACAATTCTTTGGGCTACAAATCTGCTTCTTGAACATGAATGGGGGAAATACATTTGCATCAGTACATTATGATACCAGAACCAGAGATGGTGGTTGCCAAGCTACAGATGATTAGTGACATGTAACCTACGAGTAATTTCCTCCTCCTTTATTTCTCTGACAGTGGGGGCAAAAACAGGAAAAGACAAAGATAAATCTCATACTGTTACAAATTAATGGAGCTGGCTAAAACCAAGATTCACTCATTTTTAGTTTTTTATGGCTATGTGGGGTATTTAAAAAAATCATATGAAGACTGGATTATTGATTGATTCATTTTAAGAAGAAAAACAGTAGACACAAAGGAGTCTAGAGGTGCTGCCATTTAAAATGCTTCAAAACCAAATAGTAAAGTACAGCTTTGAAATCTTTGGGGTTGTTCCTCTACATAGTAAGTGTGTGGCAAATACCCTCCAGTTCTCTTTAAACATTTGTCAACACACACACACACACATCAATGGTGTTTGAGACATGGATTTAACCATAAGGAAAGAAAAATGGATATAAAAAAATGGTGTGCCTTGAAGAAAATAAAACCAATGCCTTATTTAGTATCTGCAGTGTGCATCATTTTATGCACCACTAAACACAAGCAAGATTCTGTACTCACTGATGGCTGCTGTCAGCAACTCCACCTTAATGAAAAGAACCACCTGAATGTAAAACACAACTGGATGTGAAATTGCTACAATTATTTTCACAAACCTTACTGCTTTCTCTTATTTTTTACCTTAATGATTTATTTGTTATATTGCCTGATGCTACCGCAGCTATCATTGCTGTGAAAGGATGAAGATATGTAAATGATGTAAAATTCTTCACTCCACAGAGTAGAGCAGCTGCTCACGGTAGCAAAGTGTTCAAGTGCAGGAAACCTCAGTTCCTTCAAAACACAAAATCAAAATCTGAAGAGGGAAAACCTTCTAAAACTATTTGAAGATGTATTGTTGAGAAGCAGGGTGGTCTAATCAATCAATCAATTGCATTTATTGAGCACTTACTGTGTGCAGAGCACTGTACTAAGCGCTTGGGAAGTACAAGTTGAACAAGTTGAAGTACAAGTCTAAAGGAAAGAGCATGGCCCTGGGAGTCAGAGGATCTGGATTCTAATCAGACGCTACCCCCTTTGTGCTGTGTGACCTTGGGCAAGTCACTTAATTTCTCTGGGTATCAATTACTTCATCTATAATCTGGGGATAAACTACCCATTCTCCCTCCCTCTTAGACTATAAACCCTTTGTGGGACAAGGACTGTCCAACCTGCTTATATTGCAATCCAAAACAGTGGTTGATGCATACTAAGGGTTTAACAAATACCACAATTATTACTGAGTTAAAGTGTCATTTAAGGTAAATTAGACTATGGGATAATCAACAGAAGACAATCAAAACATAATTACCGGCATATTCAACAGGAGTAGTTTTGTGTTTAATCAATTCAACATGAAACAAACAAACTTTTCCCTCATTTGCCACCATTTTTGAGGTAGGTGATAATGAAGACAAAACTGCACACAGCCACCGAAGGGCATAAAACTACATTTGTAAGGACAGAGAGGGCTCACTCAAATACCACAAGAGATTTCAAGTGCAAAGCCTACATCGGAAAAGGTTCAGGTGACGCTAGCGAAAATATGTATTACTGATTAGTGCATAATACAGCCTTTTGCATTTGTGATTCTGAACATCCCAATCAACCTACCTTCGGATGTCGCCTTATAAAAAAACTGAACCACTTACTAAAATGTTATCTATAATTTTCAAAATCAAGGAATAGGGGTTTTTGGCCAAACAGAGAAGCACTGTGGCCTGGTGTAGAGGGCACGGGCCTAGGAGTTAGAAGGACCTGGGTTCTAATCTCGGCTCTGCCACTTGTCTGCTGTGTGACCTTGGGCAAGTCACGTCCCTTTTCTGTGCCTGTTTCCTCATCTGTAAAATGGGGAATAAGACTGTCAGCCTGATGTGGGACAAGGATTGTGTCCAATCTGATAAACTCGTAGCTACCATAGCACTTGGTACGGTGCCTGGCACATAAGTGCTTAACCAATAACATTCGAACAAAAAACAAAAATCACAATGCTAACTCTGAAGGCACTGCCCATTCATTCAACTCCACCTTACTATTCTTTTGCTGTTTCAGATGCAGATGACAATAGCTCTGAGCTCATTTTCATAAGTTGTCGGTCCGTTTAAAAAAAACTCTAAGTTAATTTTCAAAATGACTGCTTAACTAGCTGTATCTCCTACACTTATTCTTGTATGTTGCTAATGGAACTGTGTTGGGAAAGGTTTCACCACCAGAGGGAAAGCCTCTTCAAGAAATTACGTCTATTAAGACAGTATTGGGAGTCCTAACCTTGTCAGGATCTATTAAACTCATTATGTTTTCCTTTTGTAGTCGCCTTTCCGCATCACCGAGGAAAGGGATGTAACGGTTTGGTCAACTTCATTCTCTAAAAGCAGACCAACGAAACGCTGTAACCAGCAAGGCATGCTGTCAACGTCCTGCTTTCATTTCTCATTTGTCAGAAAACTGTCAGAGGAAGAAATTGCTTCATTACAAGATGTAATTGAACAGCTACCCTTTCTAGTGAACCGCTGACAAGCTACAACTATGTAACTTGGCATTTTCTCCTTATTAATTATTTAAGGGGTCTGTAGAGAGAATTTATAATTTGCTTTAAAAACACCCCCAGTGTCTAAACTCCTGCTTTAAACGATTGACCCTATGGGTGGAGCAGAGAAGGGGAAAGGGGAGGTGTAAGAAAGAATGGATTTTTCAACTCAGTTTGGACTGGAGAGAGAAAACGCGGAGAGGATGCCAGATGGGTGTCTAATAGAACAAAAGCAAGTGTCTGCAGCTGTGCAGCTACTCCCCCCCACCCCCCTTTCTCTCTCCCTCTCCCACCAGTAGGATCTAATTGGTTTGTTTGGGGCTGTGTCTGATTTTACCTTTTCTGCTGCAGCACTTCATCAAGGGTTTGCTGCTTGTCTTGCAGCAGCCACTGGAGATGCTTCATTTCACGCTGGTACTGAGCGGTCTTCCCAGCAAAGTCCTCCTCTTGCTCGGTCAGTCGGAGATTGATGTTTCCGAGCTTTACAGCTGCTTTCCTTTTATACACCTGTGAGGGTGAAAAATCAGGGGGAGAGTGATTATGGCCACCAACAAAGTAACTGGCTTAACGGGTCTCTTTGAGGAAGGATTGCTATTTTTATATCATGGATGCCTGGTTTAAAGAATAAATCAGGTAAGTTTCCAATTGAATTCTCTTTCATGGAATTTTTGCTACAAAAGGTTATGATGATGATGATGTTGGTATTTGTTAAGCGCTTACTATGTGCAAAGCACTGTTCTAAGCGCTGGGGGGAATACAAGGAGATGAGGTTGTCCCATGTGGGGCTCACAGTCTTAATCGGTTATCACCATTTGAATGATGTATAATTGATCCCATTTTATTGTTTATGGAAATACTCAATACTAGCTACCCACCAAAGAAAGCAAGTGTGAAGAAACAGCATATTTCTCTATTCTTTCAATAGTTAAGTCTGGGTGTAAAAAGTGGCATGGAAAACTCTCCGCTGAATATGTGGTTTATTGTTAGTGGCAGCCTCATTACACGAGGATAAGAGAAATCAATTCGACTTAGCTATTAAATGCATAACACGAGACCGATGTGTTTGACTGATGTGTCAAGTCTATGAACAGTTTCTCATTTTAGAAAAATTTGAAAAAAATCTTTCATTAAAATACCCTCTAGGGAAAATCTGTCTTTTCAGTACAGTTATCGTCCATATTTGAGTACCTGTCATTGTAAAGATTTTGCTTCTCATAGGTATTACTTCTTGACAAACTGTATTAACATTAAAATGCTTGGCGGGGGGTGGGGGAGTAATAAATGTTTTATTATCTTTGCAGGGGAAATTGGTCAGCAAAAACTTAAAACAAAATGTAGCTCCTGCTGCCCTGTTTCTTTAGTAGGAAAAAAAATACATATATGATATCTGCACTGAAAAAAATGAATCCAAGAAAATCAATTTTACAACTGGAAAAAATCTTTTAGTACTTTAAAGTATGCTAACTGAATATACTCTACTGCTTACTTTGCTGCAATTGGGCTTTTTTACAAAGAGATTTAGTTTACTATGGATTTTGTGGTTCCTAATCTCACATGCCTAGAGACACTCAAAATTCTGGACTTGAAAATGAGACCCCACAAAAGGAATCTCAAATTCCTCACATTTATGGAATTAATCGGCATAATTGAGGATTGCAATCTAGAAAGACAATATTAATGAGCAGAGGAAAAAGACATTTAGAGCCAAATGAACATAGGCAATCAAGAGGAAGAATCTAATTTTGGGGACATTAGGCAAATTCCAGGAGGCAGTTCAATTATTGTGTCCTATTTCTTGGGAAATTCCTTTGGCGTGCCTTTTTTCCCTTTCATGGAAGCAACAGCGTAGAACCAAGGAGCACATGTAACACTGGATTTAAAAACAGTGTTTAATATCATTTGTCTTTATTAGAAACTTAATTTAGTGTTGCAATTTAATTTTAAAACAGCAACTATCAGTTCTGCCTTGGTGAGTACCAATACTTTATTTTAATGCTTTTGAATGCACTAGTGAAAGGGTGGAAAGACATTACGATAGGTTTTAATTCATAACTGCATTGTCCATTTTAGTTTTGTGCTGGTTATAAATACCTTGCCAATTAATAGGCCCATAAATGCCTTCATATCCCTGGAACAAATGATACCTCCTCACTAGAGTTAAGTAATTTCATGGGCTCGATGATACAATAACTATATATATACACACAGTCTTATGCATCTTAAAACTCTACTAGAGGGGTGCTTGGAAATGCCTTGCCTTGCTGTTCTATTATGCTATTTAATATAAATGGAAAGACCTCTAATGATGATAGTGATAGCATAATTAACATCCCTAGTGATTAATTAGCCAGTTCTGTGTGCCCAGCGCTGGGGTAGAAAGAAAATAATCGTATCTGACACTGTCTCTATCCCACATGAGGTTTCTGGTGTGAGCAGAAGGGAGAACTGGTATCTTATATCCATTTTAGAGATGAGGGAACTGAGGCACAAAAATGTTAAGTGCCTGGTTTACCATGTACAGTGCTCTGTGCACAATAATCACTCATTGACTGATTGACTGGCCCAGGGTCACACAGCAGACAAGTGGTGAAGCCAAGACTAGAACCCAAACCTCCATGCCTAGGCTACACTGCAAAAATACTGTCAAGCCCAAGTACTTCTTCTATTTTATGCATATCACTTCCCTGAGAGCCTACAGCCACGCTAGTGATTGCACTTGGGCTCGCCCTAATTAGAACCTCATTTCATTCCACAGTACTTCAGAAAATGCTTTGAGAAAGGTCATAACAAATGAGAAAGCTGACTGAAAATACCTCGGACCAATTTTTAATGATCATTCCATGCTTGGCCTTTGAGAGTACTAAATTAATATCCATTCTAAAGGGAGAGAAACCGTTCTTTGCAGGAAACACATCAATTGGGGAACATTAGATACCCACCCTCCAACGGTCGATCCACTTTTATTCAACAGGAAATTTACCTTTACCAAAAAGTCCACTGGACATTTCACAGTTACCAACTGAGAACAAAAATGTCCTGATTAGTATATACCATAATCAATCGATGACATCTATTGAATATAGTGTGCAGAGCACTGTACTAAGCTCTTGGGAAAGTACAATGGAGTTGGTAGAGGCAATACCTGCCCACAGGGAGCTTACAGTCTACAGAAGAAGTAATAATTAGCATGTGTTGTACATAGTAAGTGCTCAAGAAATATGATTGATTATAATCTTATCTGAAAACAATCCTGATCTTCAAAATGGGCTAACTTGCACAGCTTTATTTCTAATTACATTTAGTTCAGGTTGCATTTAACATACAACTTCCGCTCATGGCTTCAACTACCATCTCTACACAGATGATTTCCAAACCTGCATCTCCAGTCCTGACTGCTCTCCTTCCCTGAAATCTTGCATTTCCTCCTGCCTTCAAGACATATCAGTGAGACACCTAAAATTAAGCATGTCCAAAACAGAACTCCTTACCTTCCTACCCAAACCCTGTCCTCCCCCTGTCTATCCCATCACTGTAGACAACACCACTCTCTACCCTCCTCACAAGCCCTTAACCTTGACATTGTTCTCGACTCATCTCTCTCATTCCATCCACAAATTCAGTCTGTCCCTAAATCATGTCAGTTCTACGTTCGCAGCATTGCTAAAATCCCCATTTTCCTCTCCATCCCAACTGCTTCCATGCTGATCCAAGCCCTTATCCTACCCTGTCTTGACTACGGCATCTGCCTCCTCACTGACCTCCCTGCCTCCTGCCTCTCCCCACTCCAATCCATTCTCCACTCTGCTGCATGAATCATTTATCGACAAAAACATTTAGTTCATGGCTCTCCACTACTCAAGAACTTTCAGTGGCAGGGCTGCCCATCCACCTCCGCATCAAACTCCTTACCACTGGCTTTAAAGCAATCGACTCGCTCCGCACTACCTCACCTCACTAATCTCCTACTCCAGCCCAGCCTACACATTGTACTCCTCTAGCACCAGCTTACTCATTGTGCCCCCATCTCGCCTATCTTGCCGCCGACCCATTTCCCACCTCTTCCCACACTCTCCATACACACCAAACACCACTCTCTCCACCTTCAAAGCATTACTAAGCTCACATTTCCTCCAAGAGGCCTTCCCCAATTAAGACCCTTTTCCCCCATCTCGCTTTCCCTTCTGTGTCATCTATGCACTTCAATCTGTGATCTTTGGACACGATATTTGTCCCACCCCAAAAGAACTTATGTACATATCTTTAAATTATGTATTATAAATGAATTATTCTTATTAATTTCTGTCTCCCCCTCTAGACTATAAGCTTGCTCTGGGCAGCAAACACGTCTGCTTATTCTGTTATACTGTACTTACTCTCCCAAGCGGTTAATATAGTACTCTGCACATAGTAAGCACTCAATCAATACGATTGATTAACATTAGAGTGCAAATGCACATACATAATAAAATCACAGATGCAGATGAAATTGTGATTAGGAGACTGGTAAGAACCTTGAGAGTGGGTATCATGCCTATTAATTCTATTGTAGTCTCCCAAATGCTTAGTACAGTGCTCTGAACACAATAGGTGTGCAATCAATACTATCGTTTGAGAGTTCTTTTTTAGAGTTAGTTGGCTGGTTCTCCTTTTGCTCCCTAAACCCTTTTCTAATTACACTAAGGATTGTTTGTACCCCAGTTGGAATGAATCCAAAGTAGATGGTCCAAGCCTGAATGATGAGATTTCATCATATCCCTGTTTTTGTAAAATATCTGTTCTGTTTTGGTCCCCACATTCAAAATGAAAAGTCAGCACCTTTTTATTGTGGAGATGAGGCTGGTGAAATCTTTTATGAGTTGCACGGGTTTTGCAAGCTACATTAGGGCCCCTAAGGCCTGAGGGAGTTGGGAATTGCAACTCCACTTATCTAGGGGGAAACTCATCCAGGAGGATGTGACCCTTGAAATCCATAAATATCCATATAGTACTCAGGTTTGAGATTTTCTACAGCTGTTAGCGATGGATATTTAAATTAATGCCAACTGGAGTAGAGTCCTTGTCTTCTTTGCAGTCTATTACAAGAGTCAAACAAAAACACTGAGAAGCAGTGTGGTCTAGTGGAAATAGCACAGGCCCAGAAGACAGAGGATCTGGGTTCTAATTCGGGCTTTGCTACTTGTCTGCTGTGTGATCTTGGGCAAATCACTTCATTTCTCTGTGCCTCAGTTACCTCATCTGTAAAATGGGGATTAAATCCTAATCCTTCTTAATTAGCCTATGAACCCCATGGGGGACAGGGACTGAGTTCAACTTGATTATCTTCTATTTACCCCTGAGCTCAGTAAAGTGCTCAGCACATGGTAACTGCTTAACAAATACCATAAGAAAACAAAAAAAATGAAACAACATACAGTTTTCTCTCCACAGCCAGCCACTGTTCAAGGTTCTCGGCTTGGACGACCCAAACCAAAATTCTAAAATGGCATATTTCAAATTTTTAAAGCTCACTGCCCTTTTACCTGAGGTGAGGAAGCAGGAAGATTTTACAGGATCAGTGAACCGTGATAATAACCCTCCATAGCACTTGTGAAGGCAGGATGACCGAATGACCATTTGCACATTAAAAATGGAGAGCATTCATCCCGAAGAAGGACAGAACACAAGCATCTGATGCAAAGTTCAATGAAGAGCTTGCTCCTGTTTCAGAACCTCCTAACTCAAAGTGTACCACAAAATGTAATTGGTTCATATATACCTATACATGTATATGTACATATGGAACACTGGTGCCATATGCATATGGACATATAGACAGATGCAGATATGGAACCTATGCGGAGATGGTGAAACTGACTGGAGAATAAGAGCATCTTCTCTTGTACTGGTATGTCTGTTTTCCTGGTGACAGCCAGTGGACTGTACGCTCGTTGTGGGCAGGGAACGTGTCTACGAACTCTGTTATATTAAACTCTCCCAAGCGCTTAGAGTGCACAGTAAGCACTCAGTAGATATGATTGATTGATAACACCTGGAAGTAGAGGCCTACCTCCCACAAAGATAGACTTATTTCTTAGTTCCACTTCCTCTCCAGCATTTTCGTCCATTATCTCAGTCTCCTTTTCTGCTTCCCTTTGGCCCCTTCAAACCTACTGAGGTTAAAATGTTTGATTTCTCAGTATTTACTGATACATAAATTTGACAGTCCATCTATTCTGGGTTCTACAAGAGAAGCATCCATTAAATGGATATTGTTTCCTGATATTCACATTGGTGACTTGATACACACACACAAAACCCCCCTCCCCACCGCCCTCCCGCGAACCCTGATTTCACCAGGATATTCTGAGCCCAGGACAGCAGAAAAATGCAGTGCAGTGCTTTCATTAAGATGATACAAAGAACAGTGTCACAATTTCTAGACACTTTCTAATGTTATCTGAGGCCCACTGCTATACTTGTTTCTGAACCATAAAAGCAGAAATAACTTCATTCTTAAAGTTGTATAGTTTATTAAAAATCACTATGACTATTGGCGTGAATCTGAAATTTGACTGCCAAAGCTGTTTTGCCAGCTGTATTGTAATAATGACTTTGTGAACAGTCTGAACTTAAAAGATGGAAAAAAATTGTTTTTTGCGTTGTTTTTTGTGACAGCAATATTAAAGGCTATCATAATTTACATCATCCATTTCTTATTTCACTTGACAATCCCTGACATGCTCATGTCTTAAAAGAATCAAATGAAATCCCTTTCATAGCTCTTAAAAGTATTGGATGCCAACATCAGTTTCATTTTTAAAAATTGCATATCAATGTTTTTAAGATAGGCTAATTTTCTCCTCTTCTGGGATGACAGACTTTTCACCAGCTTCAGTTCCCAGCAACGTAAAATTTGGAGAAGTTAAATTAGTAATGCTTTCCCAGAACAAATTCTCCAAATACTACCAAGCATATTAACAATTTCTATGGAGATGATGTTGGCCAATAGTGCTCAGTATCAAGTGAGGACAGAACAAGAGGAAAATGACAAACTCAAACAGGAAAGATTTTATCTGGACATAAGTGCTTCATTATACTGGTAATAAAAACATTGGAATAGACCACAAAAGGAAAGTGCGGAGTTTCCATTTCTGGAAATCTTTAAGGAGAAAAATCTGTTCCACCTGATTTAGTTCTGTACTTGACTAAAGGCAGGAGGCTAGACCAATAAATCACAGCTATTGAATACAGAGAACCTCATTAAGTGTCTGGAAGAGTACAATAAAATTAAAGATATGGTTCCTCCCTCAACAAGTTTAAATCTAAAGGGAGTGACAGGGCAGACAAACTATTTACAAATAGCAGGAGAGGAAAGAGAACTCTGTTAGTAGTAGGAGTATGGAAAAATGAATAAATAGGTAAGAAAGCAAGTAGTGGAGGTAAATCAATATTGGTTTACGTAAATGTCTAAGGGTGGCCATTGTCTTGATACAACCTGAAGATGTAGAAATTAATTGGGAAATGCCACTTTTAGGAAGGCTTTTGAAGAAGGGACGATCTGTTATGTGCAGAATTAGAGGGAGGGAGTTCTAGAAAGGGTGAAAAGTCTGAGAAAATGGGCAGAGGTGGAAGTAGAAAGCAGCACTGGCTCAGTGGAAAGAGCACGGGCTTGGGAGTCAGAGGTAATGGGTTCGAATCCCGGCTCTGCCACTTGTCAGCTGTGTGACCTTGGGCAAGCCACTTAACTTCTCTGTGCCTCAGTTACCTCATCTGTAAAATATGTATATACATATATATATGTATATATGTATGTACATATTTATTACTCCATTTATTGTACTTGTACATATCTATTCTATTTGTTTTATTTTGTTAATATGTTTGGTTTTGTTCTCTGTCTCCCGCTTCTAGACTGTGAGCCCACTGTTGGGTAGGGACTGTCTCTATATGTTGCCAACTTGTACTTCCCAAGTGCTTAGTACAGTGCTCTGCACACAGTAAGCGCTCAATAAATACGATTGATTGATTGATTAAAATGGGGAGTAAGACTGTGAGCCCCAAGTGGGACAACCTGATCACCTTGTATCCCCCCAGCGCATAGAACAGTGCTTTGCACATAGTAAGCGCTTAACAAATACCACCATTATTATTATTATTATTATTAACTAAATCGGAGTGGGTGAAGAGAGCTGATATATAGAAATATGAGGTGTGTGAGAGAGAAAGTTAAAGATGCCGCTCAGGAGTTTCTAGTTGATGCTGAGGGAAATTGGAAGCCTTTGGAGATCTTTGAAGAATGGAGTTAAGCAGTGAATGGCATTTTAGAAAAATGACATAGTAGAGAAGCAGCGTGGCTCAGTGGAAGGAGCACGGGCTTTGGAGTCAGAGGTCATGGGTTCAAATCCCGGCTCTGCCAATTGTCAGCTGTGTGACTTTGGGCAAGTCACTTAACTTCTCTGGGCCTCAGTTCCCTCATCTGTAAAATGGGGATTAATGTGAGCACCCCCGTGGGACAACCTGAGCACCTCCCCAGCGCTTAGAACAGTGCTTTGCACATAGTAAGCGCTTAATAAATGCCATCATTATATAGACTAAAAGACGGGAGACGTTAGTGGCAGGCAAGTCAGGGAAGAGGCCATAATGGTCACTTAGAGATTACATGAGTTTGATCCACGGTGGTGGCCTTCTAAGTGGACAGGGAGGAGTTAAAAAAACTGTGGAGGAAGAACCAAGCAGGATTTAGTGACATGACAGTGTGGCCTAGTGGAAAGAGCACAGGCCTGGGAGTTAGAGAACCTGGGTTCTAATCCCAGTTCTGCCACTTAACTGCTATGCGACCTTGGGTAAATCACTTCTCTTCTCTGTACCTCAGTTCCCTGAGCTGCAAAATGGGGATTCAATACCTGTTCTCTCTCACACATCGACTGTGAGCCCACGTGGAACCTGATGATCTTATACCTACCTCAGCACTTAGAATAGTGATTGACACGTAGTAAGCATTCAACGAATACCACAATTCTTCTTATTGTTAGTATGTGAGAGTTAAAGGTCTTGAGTGTTTTTCAGTTCTATGGTTCTATGATATCATTAGAAGTGGTGTTAGGTTTGAAGAAAACTAGCTCCATAAACACCTACTCAATTATTCAGTACAGAATTATGGTATGGGTAGCTTTCAATATAGGGATATCTTACGTTAAAAATCAAAAATCCAATTGTAAGCAGTCCTAAGACTTATGCCAATTAACTCTGGACCTGCACCTTAAATTGAAATGGAAGTTGGAACCAGTTTTTTTAGAGGAGCAATGCTACAAATGGGATATTGGTTTCTAATCTAAAATTGGATATCCTATTTTTATCCAAATTACCCAGAATTATGTACTCAATTATAGGTGAGTAAAATATCTACAGTAATGCATTTATTTATTTTGAGCTAGAGAGGTAGCCAACTTTTTCTCCATTGGAAATACAACGAGCATGCTCACCCTCCCTGGTGACTGTCTGGCGATCAGATAACCTTTCCAGTCTCTTCCCACCGCTCTCCCCCTCACTTTAAACTTAACACATTATCACCCTCCCAATATAGCTCTACAGTAAGTACTATAAAGGAGGCCAGTGTGGTAAAATGGAAGAGGGTAAAGCCGAAAGAGGGTAGAAATTTCGAAACACTGTATGCACCATTCATTGTAACTTGAAACATCTTAGTGGATGACTGATTGTATTAAAAGACCATGAGCTCATTGTGGGCAGGGAATATCACTGTTTATTATTCTATTGTACGTTCCAAAGTGCTTACTACAGCGCTCTGCACACAGTAAGTGCTCAACAAATATGACTTCACTACTTCATTAGTAAAATTAACACCATCAGGTCTGAGCTCCCCAAAGTCACCCCTCCCCCTTCTCCATCCCCCCAGCCCTCAACCTCTCCCCTACTTTCCCATCCTTCCCAGCAGTATCTTCAGATGAGACCTCCTCCTCCTCTCAAGCGTCACCCCACCCACCTGTGCTTCGGACCCCATTCCCTCTCATGTTATGAAAACTCTCGTCCCTTCCCTTCTCCCCTCCTTAACTTCCACCTTCAACCGCTCACTCTCCACTGGTTCCTTTCCCTCTGCCTTCAAACATGCCCATGTCTCTCCCATCCTAAAAAATCACCTCTCGACTCCACTGCCCCTTCTAGTTATCGCCCTATCTCCCTCCTACCCTTCCTTTCCAAACTCCTAGAACGAGTTGTCTACACTCGCTGCCTCGAATTCCTCAACTCCAACTCTCTCCTAGACCCCTTCCAATCTGGCTTCCATCCCCTACACTCCACCAAAACTGCCCTCTCAAAGGTCACCAATGACCTCCTTCTTGCCAAATCCAATGGCTCCTATTCTTTCCTAATCCTCCTCGACCTCTCACCTGCCTTCGACACTGTGGACCATCACCTTCTCCTCTACACGCTATCCAACACTGGCTTCACAGACTCCATCCTCTTATCTCTCTGTCCATTCATTCTCAGTCTCCTTCGCAGACTCCTCCTCCCACTCCCATCCTCTTACTGTAGAGGTGCCTCAAGGGTCAGTTCTCAGTCCCCTTCTGTTCTCCATCTATACTCACTCCCTTGGTGAACTCATTCACTCCCATGGCTTCAACTATCATCTCTACACTGATGACATCCAAATCTACACCCCTGTTCTCCCTCCAGGCTCGTATCTCCTCCTGCCTTCAGGATATCTCCATCTGGATGTCTGCCCAGCATCTAAAACTCAACATGTCCAAGGCTGAGCTCCTTATCTTCCCTTCCAAACCCTGTCCTCTCCCTGACTTTCCCATCACTGTGAATGGCACTGCCATCTTTCCCATCTCACAAGCCCATAACTTTGGTGTCATCCTTGACTCCGCTCCCTCATTCACCCCACACATCCAATCCATCACCAAAACCTGCCAGTCTCATCTCCACAACATCGCCAAGACCCACCCTTTTCTCTCCATCCAGACCGCTACCTTGCTGGTTCAATCTCTTGTCCTATCCCGACTGGATTACTGCATCAGCCTCCTCTCTGATTTCCCATCCTCCTGTCTCTCCCTGCTTCAGTCTATATTTCACTCTGCCGCCTGGATTATCTTTGTATAGAAACGTTCTGGGCATGTCACTTCCCTCCTCAAAAATCTCCAGTGGTTGCCTATCAACCTTCGAATCAAGCAAAAACTCCTCACTCTCGGCTTCAAGGCTCTCCATCAGCTTGCCCCCTCCTATCTCACCTCCCTTCTTTCCTTCTACAGCCCAGCCCGCATACTCCACTCCTCGGCCACTAACCTCCTCACTGTGCCTCGTTCTCACCTGTCCTGCCGTCGACCCCTGACCCATGTCCTACCTCTGGCCTGGAATGCCCTCCCCACCAAACATCCGCCAAACTAGCTCTCCTCCTCCCTTCAAAGCCCTACTGAGAGCTCACCTCCTCCAGGAGGCCTTCCCAGACTGAGCCCCCCTTTTTCCTCTCCTCCTCCTCTCCCCATAGTCCCCCTCCCTCCCTCTGCCCTACCCCCTTCCCCTTAGCACTTATATATTTGTACATATTTATTACTCTATTAAATTTGTACATATTTATTATTCTATTTTATTAGTGATGTGTACGTAGCTATAATTCTATTTGTTCTGATGGTATTAAAACCTGTCTACTTGTTTTGTTCTGTTGTCTGTCCCCCCACTTCTAGACTGTGAGCCCGTTGTTGGGTAGGGACCATCTCTATATGTTGACGATTTGTACTTCCCAAGCGCTTAGTACAGTGCTCTGCACAGAGTAAGCGCTCAATTAATACAATTGAATGAATGAATGCTAATAAACTTGACAGCAGAACTAATATGAGTGAATATGCCATTTGCCAGGACTACAGCAGTGTAAAAAAAGATATGTCACCAAGATAATGCGAATTTCTGTGGGAGACCGACATTGCTGGATGCTTAGAAGTGATTGTACATGTCTTTGAACTATGTCTGTTTTCCATATTTATGTTTAGAGCAGTCTTTTTTAAAAGCCTGTTCACTCTTTCATTCAATCGTATTTATTGAGCGCATACTGTGTGCAGAGCACTGTACTAAGCACTTGAGAAAGTACAATACAACAGCAGTGACATTCCCTGTCCACATTGCGCTTACAGTCTAGAGTGGGGGAGATAGACATCAATACAAGTAAATAAAGTTACAGATATGTACGTAAGTGCTTTGGGGCTGGGACAGGGGAAAGAGCAAAAGGATAAATAAAAATACAGATATGTACATAAGTACTTTGGGGCTGGGATGGGGGAAGAGCAAAGGGAGCAAGTCGAGACGAAGTATAAGGGAGTGGGAGATGAAGAAAAGTGGAGCTTATTCTGAGAAGGCCTCTTGGAGGAGATGTGCCTTCAATGAGGGTATGAAGCCGGGAAGAGTGGTTGTCTGTTGGATTACATGAGGGAGGATTTGGGGGCTTATTAAAAGCCTGTTAACTCTGGTTCATATTTGGATAAGCAAATTTCATATTCAGCCAATTTAAAATATATTCCCAAGCCCAGGATAAGAACTAAAACTGTGTATAAAGAAGATTGCTACATGTCAAAATCAGAGTGGGTTTATGAAGATAAATGAGGAAGTTTGCCCAGATATCTGCCTACGCTGTGTCTGGCTCTGCGTGATGCCAACTAATCTTGCACTGTGATGGAACTCTTAGTCTTACTTCCTGAAAAATTCACCCAAGGAGAAGGACGTGGAGAAGCTTCCTTTCTAAACATTTAAAGAAGGGAGGAAAAGCAAAACAACTGCAGTCCCTCCACTATCCTCGAACTGAATTGCTCTATGTGGATGTCAAAATGAAAACACTCTAAGCCTAAATGCTAAAATACTAAGGAAGTGGGGGAATCTTATTTTCTGTAAGCAGTTTCTGGCTCCTCCTTGAACCACTGTAATAAATTAAAGAAGCATAAATTATGCAAGTGTATCCCTCAGGGCTCACAAAATGCTACCACCATTACAATAGTGATGGTCAAATATCTAGTTCAGAAGGCAACTATCTTGCCGGATAACATTATGGAATATCAATATCAACGACAGACATACTGTATGGCAGTTTTTTTTAAAAAAAGGTGATTAGCCAATTTTGTTTTCAATATATTGAATAGGAAATTGGGAACTGGCTTCTTTTTGTTATAGTTAAGCCCAATTCACCTTAGAAAAGCAAGGCAGTACGATCACACACCGCTTCCTTGTATGAACAAGTGGCTCAGGAATCTGCACAATATCAGCTGCTGCCTAGGGATCCTAGTAGGCCTGCCTCTCCTGCTCTGCATCACAGTATCCTAGTCTCTGGACAGTGCCCTGGGATCATCCCATTAACAGCGGGGCAGGGAGAGCAGCAGTGGGAAAGCAACAAAGCCCCACATGTTCTCCATTAATTACTGACATGTCAAGAAGCAGCCTGGCGTAGTGGATAGAGCACAGGCCCGGGATTCACAAGGTCATGGGTTCTAATCCCAGCTCTGCCAATTGTCTGCTGTGTGACCTTGGGCAAATAAGTCGCTTCACTTCTCTGTGTCTCACTACCTCATCCTTATAATGGGGATTGACACTGTGAGCCAGACATGGGACAGGGACTGTGTCCAACTCGATTTACTTGTATCCACCCCAGCGCTTAGTACCATGGCTGGCACATAGTGCTTAACAAATACTACAATTATTATTATTATTAGGTCTTGAATTTTAAAAAGGAATTTTTATTGATGAAAATTCTAAGTTTCAATATCAGATTTGACCATG
This sequence comes from Tachyglossus aculeatus, assembly GCF_015852505.1. Taxonomy (NCBI): domain Eukaryota; kingdom Metazoa; phylum Chordata; class Mammalia; order Monotremata; family Tachyglossidae; genus Tachyglossus; species Tachyglossus aculeatus. Next base: position 60,402,179 of record NC_052076.1, on the reverse strand, counting down.
TGCCGACTGCGTAAAGAGAACTGCACTAGTGGTTTGGCTTGACTCTGGCCCTCCAAGGAACTTCAATCAGTGGCATTTATTGAGCACTTACTATGTGCAGAGCATGTAGTAAGGGCTTGGAAGATGACAGAATTAGCAGATGTGTTGTGCTTGATCTGTCTGGGCTCCAGAACAATTGCTTCCTCCCACAATGGCTCCCCGATGGCCGGCAGCAGATTCATAGAGCACCTTCTGGCACGCCATGATTCCAAGAACACCGTGTCAGAGGTTAATAGGATTTCATAGCTGGCCCTGAGCCAGAGACAGAAGTAACTGCCCTTTTGGAGTTAAAAGCTCTTTCCCCAACTTTATATAGCCAGGCAGGGACACTTTCAAAATGGAATAAATGACCCAAGAACCAAAACTGCTCATCTCTGATGCTGAAGAAATAAAAGACAAGATCCTTGCTCTCAAGGAGATTCAAATCCAGTGGGAAAGACAAGAAGCCACACATTGGCAAATATACAATACTGAATTGTGTGTATAGAAGACACAGGAAATCCTCATCTCACTACCGTCCTGATTACTATAAACACCGCTTCCGACATCTCTGAATTTACACCGTATTTCAGGTTTTCGACATTAGACCAACTTTATGACATGAACCTAGTAAGGTAAGCATTGCATGCACTACTGTCAGAAAAGCAGCATGGCACAGCGGAGAGAGCACAGGCCTGGGAGTTCGAAGGTCATGGGTTCTAATCCTGGCTCTGCCACTTGTCTGCTGTGTGACTTTGGGCAAGTAAGCCACTTCATTTCTCTGCGCCTCACTTACCTCGTCTGTAAAATGGGGACTGAAACTGTGAGCCCCATGTGGGAAAGAGACTGTGTCCAACCTGATTTGCTCGTATCCACCCCGGCGCTTAGAACAGTGCCTGCCACATAGTAAACTCTTAACAAATACCAAAGTAATAATAATGATAAATTATAACACTGCCCCCTTCCTCTCCTCAGCTTTCTTGCTCTCCCCAAACCATTTATGTCATTGGTGCTGTAGGTCACAGCCAGGTACTGTCTGTCGTGCCAGCTTTCTCCTTAGCCCCTCACCCCCATCTTACAAAGCCATCTTACAAAGTCATGGTGACATTCCTCCCTGCCCTGAGAGCTCACCTCCTCCAGGAGGTCTTCCCAGGCTGAGCCCCTTCCTTCCTCTCGCCCTCGTCCCCCTCTCCACCCCCCCCCTTACCTCCTTCCCTTCCGCACAGCACCTGTATATATGTATATATGTTTGTACATATTTATTACTCTATTTATTTTACTTGTACATATCTATTCTATTTTATTTTGTTGGTATGTTTGGTTTTGTTCTCTGTCTCCCCCTTTTAGACTGTGAGCCCCCTGTTGGGTAGGGACTGTCTCTATAAGTTGCCAACTTGTACTTCCCAAGCTCTTAGTACAGTGCTCTGCACACAGTAAGCGCTCAATAAATATGATTGATTGATTGATTGATTGCCCTTCCCTCTGCTGCTAGCAGGGAAAGCAGCAGGGGTAGCCCTGCCCTCCTGGCTCACGAAGCTGGGGATGGGGTTGGGGCTTGTCTCAGGGTCACCCATTCCATCTCTGGTGGAAACAGCAACCACCTCGGGGATTTGCTATATAATCTCCTCTTCACTTTCCTACCCTTCCTTTCATCCCACCACTGGTGGTAACAATTCATCAGTGGCATTTATTGAGTGCTTTCTCTGTGCAGAGCACTGGACTAAGTGCTTGGGAGAATACAATAAAGTAGACGTTGTCTCTGCCCTCAAGGAGCTAGCAAACGACAGCAGGCGTCTCTGTCGGGGTAAAACGCTGTCCCATCCTACCTCCATGACCTACCCCACTTTAGTCCAAGCATTTTATACCCCCCACCTCCCCCGGAGGTTACAGCCACAGCAGCAGAGGGGGAGGAAAAAGCTGGAGGGATAAAGTGGAGCAGTCTTAGGCTCTGTTAGTCTTTTCTTTTTGGGGGTGGGGGAGGTATTTGTTAAGTGCTTACTATGTGCCAAGCACTGTTCTAAGCACTGGGGTAAAGGTTTCTCAGTTTGGACACAGTCCCTGTCGCTCATGGGGCTCAGAGTCTAAGTAATAATAGCAATAATGATGATGGTATTTGTTAAGCGCTTACTATGTGCTGAGCACTGTTCCAAGCACTGGGGTAGGTTCAAGGTAATCAGGTTGTCCCACACGGGGATCACATTCTTCACCCCCATTTTACAGATGAGGGAACTGAGGCACAGAGAAGTGAAGTGGCTTGCCCAAAGTCACACAGCGGACAAGCGGTGGAGCCAGGACTAGAACCCACATCCTGACTCCAATGCCCATGCTGTTTCCACTAAACCATGCTGCTTCTCAGGAGGAGGAAGTAGGAGGGACTAAGTAATCAATCAATCAATCAATCATATTTATTGAGCGCTTACTATGTGCAGAGCACTGTACTAAGCACTTGGGAAGTACAAATTGGCAACATATAGAGACAGTCCCTACCCAACAGTGGGCTCACAGTCTAAAAGGGGGAGACAGAGAACAAAACCAAACATACTAACAAAATAAAATAAATAGAATAGATATGTACAAGTAAAATAAATAAATAAATAAATAGAGTAATAAATATGTACAAACATATATACATATATACAGGTGCTGTGGGGAAGTAGGATTTAATCCCCATTTTGCAGGTGAAGGAACTGAGGAGTACAGAAGTTAAGTGGCTTGCCCAAGGTCATACACCAAGGACTTAGCAGAGCTTTAGGAGATCAATCAATCAATCATATTTATTGAGCGCTTACTATGTGCAGAGCACTGTACTAAGCGCTTGGGAAGTACAAATTGGCAACATATAGAGACAGTCCCTACCCAACAGTGGGCTCACAGTCTAAAAGGGGGAGACAGAGAACAAAACCAAACCTACTAACAAAATAAAATAAATAGAATAGATATGTACAAGTAAAATAAATAAATAAATAAATAGAGTAATAAATATGTACAAACATATATACATATATACAGGTGCTGTGGGGAAGGGAAGGAGGTAAGATGGGGGGATGGAGAGGGGGACGAGGGGGAGAGGAAGGAAGGGGCTCAGTCTGGGAAGGCCTCCTGGAGGAGGTGAGCTCTCAGCAGGGCCTTGAAGGGAGGAAGAGAGCTAGCTTGGCGGATGGGCAGAGGGAGGGCATTCCAGGCCCGGGGGGATGACGTGGGCTGGGGGTCGATGGCGGGACAGGCGAGAGCGAGGGACAGTGAGGAGATTAGCGGCGGAGGAGCGGAGGGTGCCGGCTGGGCTGGAGAAGGAGAGAAGGGAGGTGAGGTAGGAGGGGGCGAGGGGATGGACAGCCTTGAAGCCCAGGGTGAGGAGTTTCTGCCTGATGCGCAGATTGATTGGTAGCCACTGGAGATTTTTGAGGAGGGGAGTAATATGCCCAGAGCGTTTCTGGACAAAGATAATCCGGGCAGCAGCATGAAGTATGGATTGAAGTGAAGAGAGACACGAGGATGGGAGATCAGAGAGAAGGCTGGTGCAGTAGTCCAGACGGGATAGGATGAGAGCTTGAATGAGCAGGGTAGCGGTTGGGATGGAGAGGAAAGGGCGGATCTTGGCAATGTTGCGGAGCTGAGACCGGCAGGTTTTGGTGACGGCTTGGATGTGAGGGGTGAATGAGAGAGCGGAGTCGAGGATGACACCAAGGTTGCGGGCTTGTGAGACGGGAAGGATGGTAGTGCCGTCAACAGAGATGGGAAAGTCAGGGAGAGGACAAGGTTTGGGAGGGAAGACAAGGAGCTCAGTCTTCGACATGTTGAGCTTTAGGTGGCGGGCGGACATCCAGATGGAGATGTCCTGAAGGCAGGAGGAGATGCGAGCCTGGAGGGAGGGGGAGAGAGCAGGGGCAGAGATGTAGATCTGCGTGTCATCAGCGTAGAGATGATAGTGGAAGCTGTGGGAGCGAATGAGGTCACCAAGGGAGTGCGTGTAGATTGAGAACAGAAGGGGACCAAGTACTGAACCTTGGGGAACCCCCACAGTAAGAGGATGGGAGGGGGAGGAGGAGCCTGCAAAAGAGACTGAGAAAGAGCGATCGGAGAGATACGAGGAGAACCAGGAGAGGACGGAGTCTGTGAAGCCAAGGTCAGATAGTGTGTTGAGGAGAAGGGGGTGGTCAACAGTGTTGAAGGCGGCTGAGAGGTCGAGGAGGATTAGGACAGAGTATGAGCCGTTGGATTTGGCAAGCACTCTGTGCCAAGAAGGGATTCCTGAATATCAGGAGCTGGGGAGGCTGGCCAAAGCATATTATCCTCTCCTAAACTCTTTATCCAGGGCTGTGCATACAGTAGCTACTCAATACAATTACTTATTGCTTGATTAAATTCACCCCAATAGCACAGGGTCGCAGCCTCAATCAATCAATGGTATTTACTGAATGCTCACTATGTGCAGAGCACTGTATTAACGCTCAGGAGAGTACAACAGAATTGGCAGATATGTTCCCTGCGCATAACGAACTTACAGTCTAGACGGAGAGACAGACATTAATACGAATAAATATGTAACCGAAATTATATAACCTAAAAGTGTGTACATTAAGCACTGTGGGGCTGGGGTGAATATCAAATGTCCAAAGGTTACAGATCCAAGTGTACAGATGATGCAGAAGGAAGAGTAAGCCAGGGATAAGAGATAAAGGAAGAGATAAGGAGGGGATGAGACCTTAATAATGCTTGGAAGGTGGTGAGACCGGTGATCTGGCGTATATGGATGGGGAGGGAGTTCCAAGCTATGGGGAAGACATGGGAAAGGCTCAGCAGTAAGAGAGAGATGAGATTGGGACACAGTGAGCAAGCCGGTGCTACAGGAGGAGAGTGTACAGGCTGGCCAGTAGTAGGAGATCAGTGGGGTGAGGTAGGAGAGAGCTGAGTGCTTTAAAGCCGATGGTGAGGTGTTTCTCTATTAGACGTGGTTGTGGATGAGCATCCATTGGAGGTTCTCAAAGAGTGGGGAGACATGGTCAATGTTTTTGTTGAAAAATGATCCGCGCAGCAGAACGAAGTATGGACTGGAGTGGGGAGAGACAGGAGGCCGGGAGGTCAGCGAGGAGGCAGATGCAGTAGTAATAATAATTGTGGTATTGGTTAAGCGCTTACTAGGTGCCAGGCACTATACTAAGCGCTGGTAGATACAAGATAATCAGGTTGCACAAAAGACAGGAAAGGACAAGTGCTTGGATCAGGATGGTAGCAATTTGGACGGAGAGGAAAGGGTAGATTTTAGCAATGTTGCGAATGTAGAATTGACAGGATTTGGTGACAGACTGACCAGGTGGGTAGCATGAGAAAGATAAGTCAACAACGCCAAGGTTACAGGCTTGTGAGATGGGGAGGACAGTGGTATTGTCTACAATGACGGGCAAAACAGATGGAGGACAGGATTTGCGTGGGAAGATACAGAGTTCGGTTTTGGACATGTTTAATTTGAGATGTCCTGAAGGCAAGAGGAAATGTGAGATTGCAGGGAGGGGATATAGATTTGGGAATCACCTGCATAGTGATGGGAATTGAAGCCATGGGAGTGAACGAGTTCGCCAAGGGAGTGGGTGTAGATAGAGAATAGACAGGGACCTAGAACTGTGCCTTGAGGGATCCCCGGTGTCAGATGGTGCGAGGCAGAGGAGGAGCCAGTAAAAGAGACTGAGAAGCAGCATGGCCTACTGGACAGAGCACAGGCCTGGGAGCCAGAGGACCTGGGTTTTAATCTGTGCCTTAGTTCCCTTGTCTGTGAAATGGGGATTCGATACCTGCTCTGCCTCCTACTTGTGGGACCTGATCATCTTGTACCTATCCCAGTGCTTAGAACAGTGCTTGGCAGTCCCACTGCAGCTCTGCAAAATGGTTCCCATCCCATTTGATCCAGGGTCTCCACTCAAATGCCTCTGGAGGAAGTCCCAGACTCAAACTGTAAATGCCGGATAGAGCTCCAACACCCTTTCACATCTGGCTCCTTATGGATTTTTTGAGGTTTAACCAACTTTTTCCTTTATAATGTGCTAGAGCTCCAACACCCTTCCACATCTGGCTCCTTATGGATTTTTTGAGGTTTAAGCAACTTTTTCCTTTATAATGTGCTGAAGTTAGTCAGCTGTAATTGTAAAGAAAATACGAATATCATTCAACATGGTTTAGTGGAAAGAGCGTGGGCCACGGAGTCAGAGGTCCTGAATTCTGATCCCAGCTGTGCCACTTGCTTTTTGTGTAACCTTGGGCAAGCCATTTAACTTCTCTGAGCCTCAGTTTTCTCATCTGTAAAATGGGAATTAAATACTTCTTCTCCTTCCCTCTTCCACTGTGAGCTCCATGTGGTTCAGGGACTACATCTTGTCTGCTTACATTATATCTATTTTAGTGTTCAGAAAACTTAAAAAAATACCACTATTATTACTATTATTATATCTAACTGGTGTTTCATCCTGAAATCTGCCTTCTGGTCTGCTTATTTTAAACAGATAGACAAACCCCTCTAGCTGTGAGCTCATTGTGGGTAGGGAATATGTCTAACCAACTCTATTCTACAGTACTTTCCCAAGTGCTTAGTACAGTGCTCTGCACATAGTAAGCACTCAATACAGTTGATTTGACTGATTGACTGAAGTTGGGCATTTTTCAGCAGCTATAACACAGGGTTGTTTCATCAATAAGAAAATGTTGATCACTTCTACAAACTCTTAAATTTTCTCATTTTTGTATTCTGATCATCTGTAGGTAGGAGTAATGCACATTACATAATACACTGAACTATTCTTTTTATGTAATTATATTTATATATATTATAGTTCTTATGGGCGGTACTTTCAACTTTATGTGATTTACATCAAATACTGATCATTACAATATACTGTTTTAACTCCCATAATTAGTTCCCTTTTTGGTATAAATGGGGGCGGGGCTATTTGGGGGGAGAATTAAGTAGAGCAATAAGGGGAGCAGAAGAAAAAAAGAAAAGAGAAAGGAGAGAGAAAGGTAAGAAGACATTTCAGACTGTCTAAATTTAATTGTATTCTCCAAAGTGCTGCATACACTAGGCATTCATCCCTACTCTTTGTCCTCCCCCATAGCAGATACTCTGCTATAACCTGCATCTGTAGTTGCACACATTTCAAAAGAAATTCCCCCAGGGCAAGAGCCTGTACCCGCGGCTTTGGCTCTTTTTAATCCTTCTCTTCCAACCCCTGCAAGGAGAACTCCCACCTCGCCCGAGATCTTATGTTTACGGCATTTGCGCACTACTGATTTTTCTCCTCTTCCTATGCCACTTTATACAGTTTTTGGGGTTGGTGGAGGAGAGAAGAAGGATTATGCAATGGAGGCAATTATATCAATAAATACAGTAAATATATTAATTTAGCTATACTACTCATCTATAATTGAACGGGTACACAATTCTGGGTGATTTTTTATAAAAACAGCTTCCAGTCTTGGTTCAAGAACCAATCCCTTATTTCTACTATTAGTCCTAGGGAAATATTGGTTTTGCCTTAAAGCCTTTTTCCTTTCAGATCCAGTTGATTGGAACCAATAGTGTTGTAAGTCTGACAATTTCCTGTAGACACAAGTGGTTAAATAACTCAATAACAAATAAATGGACAAACATTTAAGACAGCTGGGTGGGATAGCTGAGAGAATGGAATGATCATGAAAGTGGAGAGACTAATCAGGGTTAGCAAAAAATGGACTAACCCATAATCTGGATTTATCTATTGATGCTCGAGTTGAAATTAAATCCTTTTTGGCAGAGTTTGAGGTTGGAGGAATCCATATTTGAATTTTCTAATTTCTTTGCCATGACATTGTCTAAAAAAATATTATAATTGGTGTTTTCATTTGTTGGCCACAACGCCCCCAGACTTCAGTTCTGAATATGCCATGTCTGTATTACTAGAATAAGTGATAAAAATAGTAGTGCTATTACTACAAAGTGTTTTTTTCTTCCAAATAACTACCTTCAATTAACTAAATTCATAAAAAGTAACAAAAAGAGTCAAAATAAAATTTATCGTTATTCAACCATCTAACCCTCAAACACAAATTCTTATCCAATTAAACAACTGATACTTTCAAGGCAAAACTCCTTGTTTAGACAATGGAAAATGAAATTCTTTAAAGCTGTGTTTATAATATAAATAGAATTCTGTGAAAAGAAACAGGCCTATCATAAAGAGGCTTTGAAGACTTTGAGGTAACCTACTACTATTTGCCTTCTCTTTTGGCAGTGAACCTGTAGTAAGAATGAGTTGCCCACTAACAGAAGGAGAAGAGAAGTTGCCACCTGAGGAACTGGAGTGCAAAATATGCTACCAGAGATTTAATATTCACAGTCGCAAACCTAAAATCTTGGACTGTCTTCACAGAGTGTGTGCTAGGTGTCTGACCAAAATACTTCTCATTGGAGATGGAGCCAGCTGTATTCCATGCCCATTTTGCCGCCACGAGACAGAACTTCATGAGGAAGAAATCACAGGGCTTCCCGATGACACAAACGTTATGTCCAAACTCCTTTTAAAGGACAAAACAGCATGGAACTCAGACTGTAAAGAAGTGGTGTTAACTCCAAAGAACTTGGCCTCAAGTCCTTCCCACGAATCTTCCAACTGCTTAGTGATTACGATTATGGAAGTACAACGAGACTCCTCAAGGATCCCAAGTCAAAGTACTAGCTCTGACTACTACGTGGAGCATAGCCTGGACTCGGTATCTGTAAGTTCTCATAGCCAACCAGATCAAGATTTTTTCTCCAAACTCTGTAATCACGTACCCAGAATATTAGTGTGGCTGTTGGGATTTTTCTACTTTGGCTCCTTGCCTCTTGGAATCTACCTACTGGTGATTCAGAAAGTCACCCTGGGAATTGTGTGTGTCAGTCTTGTCCCTTCCAGTCTAACTGTATGTCTTGTCTACGGCTTTTGCCAATGCCTCTGTCAGGGAATGTGTGACTGCTCTTCAAGAAGTTGATTGTTATCAGGTTACTTTCCATATATATGCATATATGAGTATAGATCATATATAACAGAACCTCAAGCTCGAAAAATACGCTCCTTAAACATTATGGGCTAATCATTACTTTCATTCCACTTAAATGTAATATGGATTAGGTAAGATTACAATTAAAAAATCAGTACAGATAATCCTCTTAAATTCTTGTTCATACGATTTTCCCACAGGGTGCACATTAGATCCTGGTCATCTCTTCATGTGTCCTCTTTACAATTTTTGTTTTTGTCTTTTTAAAAGAGAATTAAAAGTTTTATGGGATACATAAAAATGGCTTATTCATTCTCTTTATGGGGGAGGAGATATTCAGGGACCTCTGAAGAACTGGGGTCTTCTCTAGCCACATCTACCGATTTCCATCTATGCCTCTTTGGGTGACTATATCTCTGGTTTTCTCTGCCAATCTGTCCCTGCCCTTTCCTATTCCTGATTCCTGTTCTCATCTCTCTCCAAGTTCTTTCTGCCTTTATTTCTTCTCTCTCTGAATAAATTAGGTACCATAATCCAAACTTCTCTCCCATCATCTCCCCCAAAATTCTGCCTCCCTTCATTTTCCCTCTCTATGAATGGATTAAACTTCTCTCCCAATCTTGTTTCTTGCCTCTTGCCACCCATGCCCTCTCCACTATTACAGGGGGCAGTGGGGAGAGTTCAGACTAGCATCAGACTCTGGAAGCAGCAGAGATGCATGAAAGTGGGAAAGGGGCGACCATCAGTAGATAATTAGGTCCGAGATTAATGCCCAGGCTAAGGGCACTTGAAAACTGGCACCCCTGCAAGACATATTTCTCCCATGGAAAGGTTGGAAGACACAGATATTTCTTATTCTGCATTCTACAGGAGAAGATCCAGTCGAGTGGCCAAGCAGCATTGCCCTATGGATAGAGCAAGGGCCTGAGATTCAGAAGGACCTGGGTTTTAAATCCGGCTATGCCACTTGCCCACTGTATGTCCTTGGACAAGTCACTTAACTTCCCTGTGCCTCAGTTTCCTCATCTGTAAAATGGGGATTAAGACTGTGAGCCCAATGTGGGACATGGACTGTGTCCAACCTGATTATTTTGTATCTACCCCAGTGCTTAGTACAGTGCCTGGTACATAGTAAGCTCTTGACAAAGAGCATAAAGTAATAAAAAAAGAAAAAAGAAGGAAAGAGCTGGAGAGGCTTCCAGGACAGCAAAGTCCTGACTTCCTTCCTTCAACTGGCCCACAAATCCAGGAGTCGGTCTCATACATACAGAGTCAGTTAGTCTTCCATGCCAATCTTGTATATGACTGATACCGATAGAGAAACTACAATAATTATATTAAAAATATACTGCAAGTTTGAAAGAATGTTAAAAACAAAGTCTAAAAAGTTATGAATAAGCTCTTAAGTGAGCCAAATGCTTCCTAGAATTTAAAGAAAACAACAGGTGCCACATTTTACATATGGAAAGAATTTGCAGCGAAGGAAATTCATATTCAAATAGGTTAAGTTTTCAACAGAATGATCTGATAAAAAAAGGTTGGGGTAGTTCCTGCTGAAATCAATCAATGAATCATATTTATTGAGCACTTCCTATGTGCAAAACACCTAAGGGCTTGGAGAGTACAATACGACAGAATTAGCGGACATGTTCATGTTCCCTGCGCATAACCTACTTAAATGTTATATTTCTCATAGGGAACCTTCATTTTGAAAACAATGCTTTAGGGATTATGATCAGTTACTGAAAAAGTGTTTTCTCGTGGCTCATCCCTAGGCATAACAACGCAGGATTAAAAAAAGCAGAATTCTTGTATTAAAAGAAAATCATTTGTCTATGATAGCTGTACAAGTAAATTACAAATTATTAAAGTGATAATTGGGCTTCGTGAATACACACTAGAACAGAAACTGCTTCATTTCCTGAACATTTCTAAATATATGACACTGTATAATTTACAAAATCAGTGTTTGTGGAAAAATTCAAATGCAAATGTGCCCATAATCTAAACTGTAAAAGTGCTCTGACCACTAATGAAATTTTTTTTTGACAAGATTTGTATTTAAACAATCTGTAAGTGGCAAATATGTATGGGACCAAATTTTGAAAAGTAAATATTATAATTAAAAAGAAATGATTTCAATTTATTCAAAATGTACAATCAAGTTAGGTTGCAGTATCAGAAATCAATGTAATAAAATATTAAGTATAAAATATTTTGATGGCCTTTTTGATGCAGTAGTAACTCCATTTTATGTGCTTTATTTTACTCAAAAAGACCCATAATTACCAAAAATTTAGGCAAAAGAATAATCTATATGATTCAACTCAGAAAAACTGACTAATAAATGAACTAAAATTGACTTGGGCTTTTAAAAGCAAGGTAAAGCAAACATGGTTTTTCTCACTTCCTAATCCTCCTTTTCCACCTTCTAACCTTGAATGCAAAATTAAAGTCTCTTTTTTCCTTCCCTCTTTCTTTTTAACCACTGCCACCTGTTCTGAACTGTCACCTAAGAAAGTAAAGTGGGAAAATAGTAAGTGATGGGGAGAGAGGCAGAAGTAAGAAGGGATGTAAAGACAATCAGGTTCTTCCCATCTTGTATCTGGGGCTCCTTTGTATCAATCAATGGTATTTACTGATGGGCCTGAGAGTCAGAAGACCTGGGTTCTAATCCTGACTCTGACACGGGCCTTAAGCAAGTCATTTAACTGCTCTGTGCCTCAGTTCCCTCATCTGCAAAATGGGGATTCAATACCTGTTCTCCCTTCTTAGACTGTGAGCCCTATGTGGGACCTGATGATCTTGTATCTCCCCCAGCAAATCATACAATGCCTGACACATAGTAAGCACTTAAAAACACAATTATTATTATTCCATTCTGATACGCAAAAGATTGTATTCTTTCAAGTACTACCCTACCTTTTACATTACGAAAATGTAATGATTTAATATTATAAAGCATTTTTGGACTCTAAAAGAGGGACATTCAACTATAAAGTCTTTTACAATTGTAGCAGTTTTTCAAGGGAATGCTGGAGGAGCAGGTTATTTATTTTGACAGCAAACAAAATAAAGGCCACCAGATTAACACAGAGCTTGAAATAATGCCAATAATTATTTCGGTTTTAGTAACTGAAAATTCAGGTCCTTGGTCAACCAAATTCATATTTTACCAGTTTACACTACACAAGGTAATTTCACAAAACTGATAGTATGACTTTACCTCTACAATTAAACAAACACCTTGACACAAGAATCAAATGGTTTCAAATGCAAATAATTACTCTAACTTGGAAAAAGCTATTTCTTTTGGTAGTACTGGGGTGCCATTTCAAAGTTGTAAGAGATCGTTACTTTTATTTATCAAAATCAAGGCCAAGTTACTATGTACTTATTTTTTTTTTAATCAAAGTGTTGTTCTGTGGTTACAGTCAGTTTCATGTAGGCCACAACACTTAAGGCTTTGAAATAAAAGTGTGGGTAGTTATTGGTTCTACTGAAAGTCAACCTAACCAGCCCTTGAAAGTGAACCTAATATGACTATATAGACTCAAGAAAGCCATTATTGCTCCTCCTTTTTTTAATATTTGTTAAGCACTTAAGTATCCAGCACTGTTCTAAGTGTTGAGATAGGTCGGACACAGTTCCTGTGCCACATTGGGCTCACAGTCTAAGTAGGGGGGAGAACAGGTATTGAGGAAACCGAAGCACAGAGAAATTAAGTGACTTGGCCAAGGTCACACAGCAGGGAAATGGCAGAGCCGGGATTAAGAACACATATTCTCCGACTCCCAAGACCAGGTTCTTTCCAGTAGGCCATGCTGCTCCCATGTGGGGCGAGGAGGCTACTGGGAAACCATCCGCAGATTTTTAGAAAGTAGGCAGGAGCGCCGTAAGCTCATTTCCCAAATTATCCTCTTACTTTACTGGCATCTCCCACCGGAAAAAGGCAGCTGCTGTTAGAACTGTACCACCGCCTTTTATTTTTTAATGACATTTGTGAAGCACTTACTCTGTACTAAGCACTGGGGTAGATACAAACTAATTAGGTTGGGCACCGTCCATGTCCCAGGTGGGGCTCACAGTTTTAATCCCCGTTTTACAGATGAGGTAACTGAGGCACGGAGAAGTGAAGTGACTTGCCCAAGGTCACAAAGCAGGCAAGCGGCAGAGTCGGGATTTGAACACAGACCCTTCACTCCCAGGCCCGTGCTCTTTTTACTAGGCTTTGCTGCTTCCCTATATGACATCCCCCCGTGGGAGATTCCAGGAAAAGTTGGAGAATACTCCCATGTTACTAGAAAGAGGTTTATTCTGGTTAGGTTCTGTTGGGCTCGGGGAAGAAAGGTGCAGGTAGGAAATGTGACGTAGTCTTGTTAATGGAGCATATTTCTATTGGTTTATCAAAATTACAGCCCTGGCCATAGCTAGGCAAAATCCCCATGATCAGTGGAAATGGAAGACAGCGATCAATTTCAAGGATAAGAGTACCAAGACAAGTAATCCCAAAATCTCAAGTTTCAATTTTCTTTCCCTGCTTCCCGTGAGAAACTGAAGCTATTTAAAAGGTTTATTATTGTTTTTAATCAAGCTTTGAATTTAAAGGTTTCCAAGTAATACCAAGATTAAAACTCACATTTCTTTTCAGTTTATTAGGTTCTTTTCATCATTTTTAAAGCTTTCCTCCAAATTAATAGATAAATCAGAATGCCCTAACAGCATGATAGTCATTTGGAATTAGCCACAAATTTCTAACCGACTAGCATGTTTAGAGATTAATTTAAAGCATACTTAGGATAAATTTTATATCGACTTTGGTATTTCTAGAGCACTTAATGCTGTAATGCAAGGGAAATAACTGCAGTAAAGCATCACTTGACAAAACTGAATTTAGGTTTTCTAAAAGCACCATTTAATGTTAAAAATATAGCTTTGAAAATAAGAATATTATTTATTTTTCCTTCCAGTGATTAAGGCCTCGAATAATAATTTAATTAATAGGCCATGGTACTTCACTGAACTCCAAACCAACTCTTCATTATATAGCAAGAGTGAATCACGGAAAAAGAAATTCACAGTTTTAGAAAATGCACTCCAGAGTGAAGAGATTAAAAACAATTAGGTATCATTTCAATGAAAATCAAAATTTGTCATTTAATCAAGCATATCTTTTAAGGCTAAAAGGAAACGAAGAATGCTAAATAGATTTTTGAATTAGAAAGGCCAAAACAACGATCCCACCTTGATGTTCAAAGATTGTGTACTATTCCTAAAACATTTTATTATATAAATAAGATCCGTCACTGATCGGAAGACTTAACCTGGTCATACTTTGCAGTAAAGATGACTAAGTTTAACTGCATTTTATTCCCTGCCCAGGAAAGAATATTTTCCCCAGAATAAAAGTAAAGCTATGAGAAGACCTATTAATATACTGGAAGATTTGTTAAATACATGCAGGAGATACCTATGAAATAAATCAAGTTCTTTTTGCTCTTTTTAACCATGATCTTGAAGATCAATTAGAGAGGGGACACTTTTGCTGAGTTAGTAAAAAAAAATGATGATCCTTTCCACCTGCAAATCTCCATATCCTGAAATCAATTTGATGTATCTTGCCCCTTTCTGGATTAATTTGCTCTCATCGAGTAATTTACCAAGGCTTCAAATTGGGGATCAACTGCAATCTTCATTCCACAGTGTCTGCATTCTCCTAGGTCTCCAACGATCTTCTCTTAGCCAAGTCTAACAAACTTATTTCACCTTATTCCTCCTTGACCTATAGCTGCCTTCAACACTATTGATGTTCCCTTCTCTTGGGACTAACACTGTATTAGGATGGAATGCCCCTGGTAATTACTAGGAATTTAAAAGTATTGACATAGATGGATTCACTCCATCAAAGTTATTTTTGGAGAGCAGGGCATTGAAATTACTGACAGGAGCAGTTATTATAGTTCCATTTAGATAATTGGGAAGATTATTTTCTAAACTGACTCTATGAAGCAAGAGGAAGGAGGGGATTTGGGAAATGAATTTTACATTTAAGCCACCCAGCAGGAGCTTTTCCAAGAAGAGGTAAGAGAACAGGCTACCATTCTCTTTCCATCAAAGAGCACCTCTTTGCCATGGGGATTATTTTGTTAATATGTTTTGTTTTGTTGTCTGTCTCCCCCTTCTAGACTGTGAGCCCGCTGTTGGGTAGGGACCGTCTCTATATGTTAACAACTTGTACTTCCCAAGCGCTTAGTACAGTGCTCTGCACACGGTAAGCGCTCAATAAATATGACTGAATGAATGAATTAAGACTCTGAGCCCATGTGGAACATGGACTGTGTCTGTTCTAATTAGCTTGTATCTACCCCAGGGCTTAGTCCAGTGCCTAGCACACAATAAGCACTTAACAAATACCATTAAAAAAGTGAAAACAAAAAAACTCTCAAGAAATTAGGTTAAAGAGGGAACCATTCATCATGACATCTTGGATGGAATGGGACTTGAAGAGGTTAAGGGAATAAACTTGGATATCTAACCCAAAGGAAGCTCTAGTTAGCAGGTCAATCTAGGGGGTTAAGACCTATGAAATATAAGTCCCATTTGTTGGTGAAAACAATCCCTGGTCTATATATATGTATTAATGTTTCAGGTAATTATTTACTTAATTTAATATATAGACACACATATACCTATATGCACACATGTACATAAATACACACCTAACAATATAATCAGATTTTCACGGTCAGAATGACCACTGCCTGTGTGGTTACTCATTGTTTGTACTGGACCACAATTGCTGCTCTCACCTGAAAATTTTTTTTAAACAGAACTATCTCAAAATCATGACTAATTTAAAAAATACAACCAAATTCCACACTGGTTAGGGTATCCATATTACCATTATTAATAAATACTGACAATGGAGCTGAGCACTTCTAGGCAATAACTGCACTTTGGGTTGTGATTTACTGGTTTCTATTTCAAGATTTTCACTGACATGAAAGGGAATTTTTGGTCTACTTTCACTAAAGAGTATATGACTAATGAATAAAAGAATCAGAAATTAGCATATACAGTGTCACAGTCCTGGTTAGGAGATGAGGGATAGAATCTAGGCTTCTAAAATCAGGAACTGCAAACAAGAAAGTCTTACCTACTGCAGCACTTGCACTACAATATAAAATGTGTACTACTACCTAAAAGGGAGATATCTTAAACACTGTTTTTGTTCGAAATATTCTTCGTTAACTGCGTGATCAAAGTTATTAAAGCTACAGATCCATGTAGTTTCTGCTTCTGATCTGTGATTCAGTAACCGCTGATGAACCTGCAGTGGATAACTAATGTAACACAAGATAAAATTTACGTACCTTGACCTTCTCTTCCAATTTTCCTAAGCGAATGTTGCCTTCCATGATTTTATTGATAACTCCCAGCTTCTCACTCTCTAAGCATTTAGACTGCAAGAAAATATTGAAAGCAAATGGCATGGTATGAAAGCCTGAATTTTAAAATAAAAAATGACTGAAAAATCGTCTGTAATTGGAAGACCGTATCTTTGGTACAATCAAGCCAATGAGTTTTACTGGACAGAGTCATATTTTGCCATTTTAAAAAAGTGCTCAGCTCAGAGAGTCCAAGATAAACATCAGCTACGAATGAAGGTTGCTTTTCTTACATAACCTGCTCTTGAAAGTTCTCTTTTAATATGGAAAATCCACTTCAAAGCAAAAAAAAACCAAGAAAATGGTATTTCAGGTCATGACAAAATGTTTTAAGAGGAAGATACTAAAATACAACACAGGAAAAGTAAATGCCTGCTAATTCTAGAGGCCAGTTAAAATCCAGCCTAAGGAAACAGTGACAGGAAAGAGCAAACAGGGGCAGGGGCACCAGTGCCAACAAGAGTTGGTTGGAGAAGAGCAGTGCAGAGAGCTGTACTCTGAGCGAAGAAGTCACAAAGCAACAGATTGATCACCTATGCCCAAGGCCCAAAAGAGAAGCAAGAAATGGGTGCATATATATGTATATATATATATATATATATATATATATATATACACACACACATTAGAGTACTTGAAAAAAATACTACAAATCATGATGATGTGATTATTCCATTGTAACGTCTCATTCTGCAAATTAAAGTCATGGCAATGATGGCCACATGACAGAAGGAGAACATCAATTCGACATGAAGCATTTCCCGTCGAGTTTATTTCTTTTGGGCCACTTCTTAAGCAACAGAGCTAGAGAACACCTGGTTGAAAATTTCATTAAAAATACTTCTGAGCTGAAAGGTTCCATACTTGATTTTAATTATGTGTGTGTGTGGATAGTTATGTATGTATATTCACACTATACAATATATCTCTGGATTTTCAAATGTATAATCACTGGAGGCATACTACTTTAGAAAATCAGCTTTCCTTCCAGATGAAAGGCAGATAGGAAACAATGAATGCATACCCCTTACCATGAAAATAGATTTTTTTTTGCACTTGAAAAATTCATGTAATATGCCTCCTAATGTGTCACCCTGATGCCCTTGAACACTGAACTGCAGTGTTTGAGAAATTACCCAACAGAGGACATGATAAACAAGTTCTATAGCAAAGCCAACAACAACAAAAAAATGGAAGCATCCTCCTCAACACCACTTCAGTAGAAATGATTTCAAAATTTGAGGCTGTGGGTAGGCAATTATTGGCTCTGTGCCTCAGTTACCTCATCTGTAAAATGGGGACAAACACTGTGATCCCAATGTGGGACATGGACTGTGTCCATCCTGATTAGCTTGTATCTACCTCAGTGTTTAGTACAGTGCCTGGCACATAGTAATTGCTTAACAAATACAATTTTAAAAAAGTAATTGTTTACACAATCCAATCAAAAATCAAACCCAACACTTAACCAAGTGCCTTGGGATAGCCTGAATTTCTATACATACAATAGAAATGCCATCCTCTCTTACTTTTAGGGCCTAATATATGGTGATGCCTTAAAAATCTTTCAGCAGTGTGGGGTAGTATCAAATTGAATAGACAATTGGGATTAAATCACGTCTAATCTTCTATTTTCAAGTGCCAGAAAAATGTATAGGTATTTCAAAATAAGTACAGTCACTCTGCTCTATAATTATTATATACAACATACATTTTTTAAATGTAGCAGTGATTGAGTGATCGAGTGTTAGTTCTACCAGCTTGATAGGAAAATTAATCAAATTCAATGCACAAGAATTATAACTACTAAAGTCACACCTCTAAAAATCAAATTAAAATCAGCTACCTGGATTTTTAATAAAATCTAGATTTTAAGCTCTTCGAGGGTAGTGATCATGTCTACTAACTCTACTGACTCTCCTGTTTACTATGGAGTGACCATTCCATACTACTAAATCCTTCATAGTTCTTGGTGCGGATAAAACCACGCAAATGAATATTCATAACTGGACAGTGTTCTTTGGGATGAATGCCATTGGTTTTCAACATTCATTTCTCTTTTTTCTTCCTGAATTAATATGCATGTTAAAAAAAATAGGTTCCATAGAGTAACCCTGTGTAGGCACTTACCAACTGTACGAGATGGTCTCGTTCCTGTGTTATACTCTCTGCCAGGCCAATAAGGTTTGCTAGATATTGATGAGCCACTACTTCCTTCTCCATTGCTTTCTCCACCTGCTGTTTCAGATGGCTTATTTTCTTCTGAGATCTCCTGTAAAAGTTGCCCCCAAAATGAAACTTTTAAAATCTCTGACTGGCTTGAAGAATTAGGTTATCATTTCATTTATGTGAAGAACTTGGGTGAAAATTAGAGGTCGGATCCTCTCCTATCAAGAGTATACTTGAGCTGCTTTAATGAAGCAGCATGGCGTAGTGGATAGAGCACGGACCTGGGAATCTAATCCTGGCTCTGCCACTTGTCTGCTGTGTGACCTTGGGCAAATCGCTTCACTTCTCTGGGCCTCAGTGACCTCATCTGTAAAATGGGGATTGAGACTGTGAAGCCCCATGAAGGACAGGGACTGTGTCCAACCCGATTTGCTTGCATCTACCCCAGCGATCAGTACAGTGTCTGGCACCCAGGGAGCACTTAACAAATTACTGTTATTATGACTGCAGAAATACAACAAATTATATTTCATCTAAAGGTATTAAAAATTGTTCTCCTTCTGGCTGTATTCAACTGACTGGCTTAGAGTGGCTCTCAGGTGGTGATTGGCTAGAAGAGTTGAGGGTGGGAGCAGGAGCATAAGTAAGGGTACGGGAAAGAAAAATAAAGAGGAAGAAGAAGAGGAAAGATGAGGAGCTAATGAGGGAAGACGGTCATGGCCTGATACTGTCTCCTTTAAAAGGAGGGGGTACGGGGGTGCGGGAAACGGGGAGGGGAAGGAAAGTAGCGTGGCATAGCATGGCAGTACTGGCCACGGGGAAACAGTCCAACTGTAGATGGAGCAGGAGCCAGGGCATGGCAGAGGCTTCTATGGGAGTAGAAGACTTAGAATAGGGAGAATACGAGCAAGGACAAAAATAATCCCACCTGGGTAAACCTGCTATATAAAATCAAAAGCTACAATCTTCAGAAGGCTCAGATTTACATCCTCCCAGATCAATCTGAGTACAATTAGTTCTTACTGACATCAGAGACCGTGAAACTCTAGTCATCATCATCATCATCAATCGTATTTATTGAGCGCTTACTGTGTGCAGAGCACTGTACTAAGCGCTTGGGAAGTCCAAGTTGGCAACATATAGAGACAGTCCCTACCCAACAGTGGGCTCACAGTCTAAAAGGGGGAGACAGAGAACACAACCAAACATACTAACAAAATAAAATAAATAGAATAGATATGTACAAGTAAAATAAATAGAGTAACAAATATGTACAAACATATATACATATATACAGGTGCAGAGGGGAAGGGAAGGAGGTAAGATGGGGGGATGGAGAGGGGGACGAGGGGGAGAGGAAGGAAGGGGCATCTTCATGCAATAATGAATTCTGGCAGTCTCAGAGAAAAGAAGAATAGAAACCCTGGCTTCCACCCAACCATTATGTCCTCTTTGGTCATGTTGTGGGGAAAGGGAATAGGAGATAAACATATGCTGGCTACCTTCGCTATATAATCTCCATTTACTAGTTGTTAAAGAAAGGATCATGGGGAAAAGTAATTCTTTAGTTTCCTCTTTCTGGATAGCTTATTAAGTATGGAAGTATAGGATGATAAGAAAAAAATATAGAAACCTATTAGTTTTCTGTGCCATTTCCAACTCAGCTTCTAGGACCTTATTTTCAGCCACCAAGTTATTTTTCTCTAAAAGGAGACTTTTTATGTGTGCTTGTAGTGAGGTTATCCTTCCCATCAGATCTTCCATCTCACTATTTCGTTTTTCTTCCTCCTTGTGCAACTGGCTAAAGAAAAAAAGAACAAAGTTCATTTCCAATACCCATCCTCTAGGACAAAGACACTGCAGGTTATTCAATAATATGTTTCTGCCCTACTAGATTTGTCTTTTGCTTTGGTGTCAAAGATGCAGAGGTTAAAAATTGTACATACATGCATTGATACAACCGGCTAATGCAAGCTTTTCATGTTGATGTTAAAGAATTATCTATATGGACATAATATGTAGTAAAAAGTGGATAACAAATGTAATCTTCTAATACTCAGATGTCCTGGTGAATAGTTAAAATAGAACAAGAGAGTAGTCATTACTATTTCTCCCCAAGGAAAGCATATGACATGCATAATCTAGCACTCAGATATCCTGGTGAATGGTTAAAATAAAACAAAAAAAAAAACAGAAGAGTAGCCATTATGATTATTTCTTGGTGTGGTTAAAACAATTTTAACCTTGATGACACCTTGCAGTGATGAGTAAAATGGAAACAGGGTTTTATCAAAGTGGTATAATTAATACTGGAGGGGCAGTTTGTGTTTAACTGACATCTCTTATGACAATTTCAAAATATTCATTTTTTCCCCAAAACCAGTCTCTCTCAAAGGGAGTTTCAGGATTATGCATTAATCTAATAATCTTTGTTTTGACTGCAAATCTGTGAGACAATTTCCCTTTCTCTCATTTCATCTTACCTTGGCATGAAATGACAAACCAATCCAGGATAATGTAAATCTACATAATTATCTCTCCTTTTTTAAAAAAAGTTACTTCTCAAACTTACTTTCAAGCACTCAAGAATGAGTAATGCTTAACTGTCTGTGTTCATACTTAATGCAAAGTACTAGTCAGAGACAAATAGAAGCTATTTTGAAACTTTGTTTCTAAATCACTGTATTCATGGACCCAGTAGATTATCTGTTGGAACCAAGGAATTCTCTCGATTTCCTTCAAAACAGCTGAACTTTTTTGGGTATGGTATGCCCTTCTATAAATTCATGTCCATATATAACGATCCACATGAAAAACCTGCCTAAATAGACCACTTATATACTTTTCATGTGCTAATGTATGACAGAAGGTTTTCCTTAAAAAGTCTTTTACAAGATAGCGGTGTGAGGTGGTTAAAATTCAAAAGGAATCCATGCTCCTTGGAAATGTGTAACCCATTTTATTTTCTTAGTTTGCTAATCGAGGAGTAGGAGGGCGCAACAATAAAACTAGTGGATCACTTTCTCAGATAGCTGAATGTTTTCAAGATAACTACCAGTTTCAGAGGCAGAAAAGAATTACTAAAACATGGTGTTTTAACACCTGTACACTCTACTTAGAATTTCATCTAGGAAAATGTGACTATTTAGGCTCTATTGTATTCAACTGCTATTATCTTTGTCCAAATTTCTTGTTCAAGAGGATAAAAGCCTACAAATGAAAGGATTGATGTATCAATCCCCAAGGAAACACTACCAAGGAAAAGTTTCTCTGTAAAGCTAATTAAGTGCTGGATTGCAGTGCCAAGAGTATGGGAATTGGGAATGTGGATTGTAGTCCTGGCTCTGCAACTGGAAAGCTTGCTGGAGCTATGCTATCAGTGGAGAGGACTTCCACTAAATGGCCAGGTTCTGTAGGAACCCTGAAAAATAGTGCTTAGTACAGTGCTCTGCACACAGTAAGCGCTCAATAAATACCACTGAATTGAATGAATGAATAGCTGATTACCGAGGGTGGCAAAGACTGAAGATTGTTTATGGGGCTACAGCACATGTACCATCTGCGCTACGGTACATCACTTCAGCAGCAAATGGGTCCTGAACGGAAAGACTTTAAGGGCTTTTTGCAATGTAGTACACTCAGAATACGTTGTGCCCTGCCTGCTTATTTATTCATTGCATTCTGTACCCTAGCAGGAACACAACTGGAGATGACAGATTTTAAATGGCACTGGGGAAATCATTAATAATAATAATCACGGTATTTTTAAAGTGCTTATTATGTGCTAAGCAGTGTACTAAGCACTGGATGGATCCAAGCAAACTAAGTGGACACGGTCCCGTCCCACATGGGGCTTACAGCCTTAATCTCCATTTTACAGATGAGGTAACTGAGGCACAGAGAAGTTAAGTGACTTGCCCAAGGTCACACAGCAGACAAGGGGCGGAGCTGGGAGCAGATCCCAAGTCCTTCTGACTTCCAGGCTTGTGCTTTATCCACCAAACCATCCTGATTCACCATCACTATAATCACTAATCAATTCCTTCTCCTAGGTTCCTGGTCCTGGAGAGTCAGGACCATGGCTCATCCATTATTCTCGATAGGAGTCTCCATCACCAAATATCACACAGAAGTAAACTCACTAGCTTTTCAAAAACCCTAATACGCTTCACTTCTGGATAAGAATGCACACTGCTTTGTTATAAAATTCAGTCACAAATATATTTAACATGACTCTCATCAAATAACATCAAAGAAACTATACATTTTCCTAGACCAAAAGACAAATCATTAGGATTAGAATGTGTAGTTTCATGATAAACTGGGCTGTACATCTTTAACAATATTAATCATTTCAGATAATCTGTCATAACCCATTCACTGTATTTAATGTATTGCCCAAGCACCCTTCACATATTAAGAACTAGTTTACATTGCATACATGCTGCTCTGTTCTGAAAACCAGGCAAAGTTTTCTGGACATTTTCAATATTTTTTTTTAAAAGTGATTTAAAATAACAATTACCTAGTATCTTTACTACCTCTTTCCTGTCCATGGCTATTCCCTTTCTCCCCTCCATACAAATAAGTGCTACTGAAGGAGCACACCTCAAATAAGAAAATTCTGGAGAAAGAGCAAAAATAAGTCTAAGGTCTACTTTTCATTCACTCAATTCATTCAGTCATTTATTGAGCACTTACTGTGTGCAGAGGGCTGTACTAAATGCCTGGGAGAGTACACAATAAACAGTCACATTCCCTGACCAGTCACCTGGCACCTGCCTTTGTCTTTATTTTTCCCTGCTCTTTTCACTGTGTGCATGTGAGTTCAGGTGAATGTCAGTAAAAAATAAAGATTCAGGTTAGGAGAATGAAGACTATTAAGGTGATTTCCAGAGAAATGGGTCAATGTAGATATGCCAATTTGTATTGCATATTTATGGTGAGATTATAGTTGACTGGAGACTACTAAAATTTACAGTCCAGAGAAGAAGCATGGATTCGTTTGCTGTGTGACCTTGGGCAACTCACTTTACTTCCCCGTCCCTCCGTTTCTCGATCTGTAAAATGGGGTTTAAGACCAAAAGCCCCATGTGGAACAGGGACTGTGTCCAACCCAATTACCTTTTATCTACCCCAGACCTTAGTACAGTGGCTTGCACATAATAAGCACTTTATAAATACCACTATTATCATTATTATTATTATTATTATTATTATCGAGCATGGGCTTGGGGGTCAGAAGGACCTGGGTCCTAATCCCAGCTCTGCCACTTGCCTGCTGTGTGATCTTGAGCAAGTCACTTAACTTCTCTGTGCCTCAGACACCTCATCTATAAAATGAGGATTAAGACTATGAGCCCCACATAGGATAGGGACTCTGTCCATCCCAATTTGCTTGTATCCACTCCAGCACTTAGTACACTGCCTAGCACATAAGAAGCATTAAATACCACAATCATTATTATTACTCTAGATTAATGTGTGTGTGTGTGTGTGTGTGTGTGTGTGTGTGTGTTTGTAAGGCATCATGTAAAAAAAATTAAAAAATTAAAAGGAAACAAAATAGCATTAGAAAAATTTGTCACAATTCAAAATTTCCTAAGAAATTCTCTCTAGTTTTTGAGTCCAAAATAGAAAATGCCACCAAAGATGTAGAACTAGCCCAACAAATTCTATCAGAAAAAAATCAGTTTGAATTTAACACGGTTTCCCACTCTCCTTATCCTAAACCACCACCTTTCTGACATAGTAACCACTTCTTAAAAAAGAGACTGATAGATACTTACCTTTTTAATTCATTCACAGTTTTAGTATGAACATCCGGTGCTATTCTGCTATCCAAGTGAGCTTTCAGCTCTTGACATTTGTTCTGTAACATTTCCAACTGTTCTTGATTTTCAGTTAGCTCCTTTTCTTGTCTTTGTTGTTTAGCTTCCAAAAGTACTAGCTGTTTGGTCAGTTCAGAAACTGAAAAGGAGATGGAGAAAAGTGTGAGTGCAGATTTAAAGTATATATTAAAAATTATAGATTGTAGGATACGTTTACTGAAGCTACAAATATAAGACTGATTTTTACACACTATTAATCCCTTTAAAAAAAATTAACCAGAAATGTCTAGAAAGGAATAGGAGCACACAGAAAAATCACACAATAAAGAGAAGAAGCATGGCTTAGTGGGTAGAACATGGGCCTGGGAGTACCTGGGTTCTAATTCCAACTCTACTACATTTCTGCTGTGTGACCTTGGGCAAATCACTTAACTTCTCTGGGTCTCTGTTACCTCATCTGTAAAATAGGGATTGAGAGTGTGAGTCCCATGTGGGACAGGGACTGTGTCTAACCTGATTAACTTGTATCTACCGCAGTGCTCAGAACAGTGCTTGGCACCTAGTAAGAGCTGAACGACTACCATAATTTTTATTTATTATTATTAATACTTCAGTTGAACTTGTGTTTGGAGATGCTGGTAACTCAGAGACTTAAGTTCCCTTCTGGGGCAGCTTGCTGTGCATTGGTAGCCTCTGGGCATGCATTAAGTTATTAAAACACATTTGAAGTAAATTTTTAAGGCACACTGGGTTAAAATACCTTATCGCATATATTGGCTGACTCCTAACTGCTTTCTTCAGGGCCTGAAGTATGAACTCTGATGCTACCACCTAATTGGCCATATGCTGCACGATATTATGTTATCCTGAGCATACACACACCACCACTTAGGATTTTCTTGTGGGATAGTGTTTCTGTCATTACCGTCGCTCCCCAAATGCCCTGGGTAATTTGGCTTTGAATTCCCAAATTATACTCTGTTGATAGGTCATTTCTAATCCTCCATTTTTGAGACGGGCCATGCCTCTTCTTCCTCTGACAGTGCTACAGTTTATATTGGTTATCATTTTAAGTTGCAATAGGGAGCTAATTATTTAGAGGTTGATCTCTAATATTAGAGTGTAGCCATTCAACTGATTTGCAGTTTGTTTTTCCCCTTCAGTAAAGATTTGGCAGCAGACACCTTTACAACCAGGACTTTCATCTTTTAAGTCCTCTGCCTCTGCTCCTGCAACTAAGCCTCACAGTTAAGAAGTGGTATCTGGTTTACAAGGACAAATTAATGTCTCTCTCCCCCTCTAGACTGTGAGCTCACTGTGGGCAGGGAATATGTCTGTTTATTGTCATACTGAACTCTCCCAAGCACTTTGCACATAGTAAGCGCTTAATAAATACAACTGAATGGGCAACTATAAACGACAAGAAGCAGTATTGCCTAGTGGGTACAGCAAGGGCCCGGGAGTCAGAAGGACCTGGATTCTAATCCCAGTTCCACCACTTGTCTGCTGTGTGATCCTTGGGCAAGTGCTTCACTTCTCTGGGCCTCAGTTACTTCTATCTGTAAAATGGGAATTAAGACTTGGAGTCCAATTTGGGATAGGGACTCTGTCCAACCCAATTAGCTTATATGTGCACCAGCACTTAGAACAGTGCCTGGAACATAGTAAGTGTTTAACAAATATCATTATTATTATTAGGGCTGGCAAACTTCAACAAAGAACCTTTTTGTGTGAGTTCTTATAATGTCCTTTCTTATATTACATAATAAAATACATTTTGGGGTCAGTAAAGGTGTGCCCAGAATTATTTAGTGCTGTCGGTGGCTATCCCAACTATCCCAAGTATCTTTTGTGGTAGATGTTTTGGGTTAACTGATTAGGGTGTAAGGGGAGGTTTTCGGCAAAATTTCAAAATGTTCATGTCTAAAATACGAAAGTGAAGAAGATGAAGCATGTATCTAGTTATCTGACACAGTAATAACAATTGAATCATTCAGGCTAAAAAAAGTCTATTGTCTACATTGCTTGAATTCACCAAATACTTGACAAAATTGCTCAATTTTGTGGTTTCTTTGTCCTGGATTGATTTGGCCTAGGTTAGAGAAAATACAGCTACTAGTAATTATGGGCAATAACCTTGATTCTGAAAATGGTGAATTATGAAGCCCCAAAATATTTAGCTCAAGGGAAGAGCCAATGCAAACAAGAGTGCAAAATGAACATCAGCCCGACAGCCCTTGAGTACTCACTAGCAAATTCAAGAAATCTTCTCTCACCTTTTTGATCATGTTCTGGTTGAATCTCTTTCACTTTGGCTTGCTGAATTTCAAGTTGCTTCAACAACACCCCATTTTCTTCTAAAACTAGCTCTGCTTGGCTTTGGAGTTGCCGCCTGTGAAGGTGATTAATTTGAGAATTAAAATACTAATTTAATTAAAATTTCTAAAATAAAAATTTGCTTCACACTGATTCTACAGAAAAGCTGTGAAGAGTAATGAAACGTGCATTTTAGACGGCTACCTGCTCTCCAAGAAATGAGGTATTAATATAGTATTACTTTCATTATCGTTCAGCAGTATAGCATCGCTGTTTGAGAACCTGTGAGTATATGTTCAGAAATGGCTATGTGCATGAACATTCTCACAGTGATAAAGCCAAATAGATTTACCCCAATGATTAGATTTGACTTAATCCAAACCAAATCTGAAAAAAGATGCTCCTTCCTGAATCAATAAGTGGTATTTATTGAGTGCTTACTATGTGCACAGCACTGTACTAAGAGCTTGGGAGAGCTAGTAAGCCAAACTAGGATGTGAATTTCAGAAATAAGGGCTCCTGGTGATACTGGACAAATTAATGCTCAGATTTCAACATATAACAGCTGGAGTAGAGAAAATTTTTTGAGCCAAAGATAAAGCGTCTGACTTGTTACTGAATCATTGACATGATTAAGGTAAATGCAAAACAAACCCACAAAACCTCACCCAGTGGATGATCCCTACTGCTCTCTGAACCAAATATAAAATGATCATCGTAATTATGGTATTTGTTAAGTGCTTACTATGTGCCAGGCACTAACATGTACTAAGCACAAGGGTGGATACAAGCAAGTCAAGTTGGACACAGTCCCTGTCCCACATGGGGCTCACAGTCTCAATCCCCACTTTAGATAAACTCCTTTATTCTGGCCTATTCATGAGCACATTAAAAGGACAAGATTGATGAGGAAGTGCAAGTAGGCAAGACACAGGCTACAGAAAATGCTAAGGTCATAAAATAGACTGTTCAGGAGGCAAAATTCAGCAATTACATCAGCTAGCCCTAACCATGGGGTCGCTGACTCTGATGCTGGTAAGGTCTGAAACCAAATACAAACTTATTTCAGAAATACTATCCTGTGTGGTTGGATATCAGTCTAGATATGAAGTTACCAATTTTGAATAAATGTTGTCCCTAAAAGTAACAAGTTTCCCTGGGTCGCATAAAAGAAAGTATCTAGAAATTTAATCTGAGGAGTTAAAAACATCAACAGCCAGTATATGTCCTTTTTAAAAGCTACTTGGAATTTCAAATGAATCTTTAAAAAATCACAAGGCTTGAATACATTTTAATCAAATTAGAATTTCAGTTTCTTTATCCGTAAAATGGGAATTAAATTCCTCCCCTTCTAGACTGTAAGCTCACTGTGGGCAGGGAACATGTCTACTGCCCCTGTTACACTGTACTCTCCCAAGCGTTTAGTAAAGTGCTCTGCATACAGTAAATGCTCAATAAATACAACTGACTGATTGAAAGTTTAGTTATTAATAATCTTGAAAAAATGAAGAAAAAGTTCCACACTCTTCCATATTTTTACAATTTACTCACAAAAGATTGTGTGAGATGCACTGCAACTAGATTATAGTGGTGATTCATGTTTATCCCACTATTGTTGAATTTACACAATCATCAATATATGGGAAAATTGAGATCAATGTTTCCTTCCTTATCGATTTTAAAAGTGAACAAACATGCAATCCCCAAATACTACTTGCCATTCCTTGCTCGTAATAGATCTCCGTTTAATCAACTGTTTGTGCAATTCTTCATTCTCTTTAATCACCTCTTCAACTTGTATCCTAATTGTCCTCATTTCCTCCTGAAATACAATTTATGAGAAATCTGCATGAACACTATCACTTTGGGGAAAACTGTTATTAAATATGTTAAACATTAAAATGGGCACCTGTCTATATTAATAACTCCAGTAGCACTTCAGTAATTATGCCTTTATTTATGCCTATTTATCTTCATAGTTACACTGTCAATTTTCCTAATCATTTATATTTTCATGATGTATTTTTGGTTTACCTATCTTTGCTCTTGTGGGCAGGGAACTTGCCTGCTACCTCTGTTGTAGTGTACTCTCCCAAGTGCTTGGTACAGTGCTCTGCACATAGTAAGTGCTCAATAAATACTATTGAATGATTGCTATAATAATAATGATAGCATTTATTAAGCGCTTACTGTGTGCAAAGCACTGTTCTAAGCACTGGGGAGGTTACAAGGTGATCAGGTTGTCCCACGGGGGGCTTACAGTCTTAATCCCCATTTTACAGATGAGGTAACTGAGGCCCAGAGAAGTGAAGTGACTTTCCTAAAGTCACACAGCTGGCAACTGGCAGAGCCGGGATTTGAACCCATGACCTCTGACTCCAAAGCCCGTGCTCTTTCCACTGAGCCACGCTGCTTCTACTACGCTGCTTGCTATGTTTGTGTTAGTCCTATCTCATCCGTTACACTGTAAAGAGGGGACTAACTACCGCATTATAACCTCCAAAAGTATTTAGGAAAGTACTTGTACTCAATGAGTACTTAAAAAATACCACCTACGGACCAGTATTCCAGATTTCTACATTTTGAGTTACAAATCCTTAAGAAAAATTGTTGATGCACCAGAATTCTACTCAATTGTTTTGAATGGAGATTTATGGGAAAAATCAGAGTTTTCTCCTTAAATGATCTTTTTTTCATTAAATCAAAAAAACTTTTCATTTTGTTGCCAACAAATTTATAAGATTATCTTCATTTAGATCATCTCATTTTTGCAAAAGTATGATCACCCTGTATTTTACTCTACAAGTTGCCTTTTTCCTTTCCAGTACCATAACATATGTGTTTCTTTCATATGACATGGCTCTGGACTCCAAAACCTGACCCCCGAACCCCAGAACCTGACTCCTGGCCCCTTGATAAGTTATTTTACCAATTTGACTTTGCTCAAGTTGGCCTTTGAGTCCCGCTTCCAAGGAAGAGACAGGGGGAAGCTGGTGAGTTGCAGCTTGGCTACAACACCTACTCTGAGTGTAAGCTCTCAGACTGTAAGCTCCTTGTGGGTAGGGAATGTTTCTACCAACTCTGTTGAATTTTACTCTCTCTTAGGACAGTGCTCTGTGCACAGTAAATGCTCAATGAATACACACAAGAGCGTCCCAATTAAAATGGCATTTGCTGTCACCGTTTTCCTTTCCTGTGAGATCAGCTGACATTCTAACATTTCTCTTCTTATCCAAATGTATTCTCAAAAACATTTAATGACTATTGGAAGTGCTTTAGAAATCTCAGTAAAACAGTATCCCCCCAGTAGTCTCAGGCTAGGACGATGAGCTTGAAACATCCGGAAAGAGAGACTATTTTGACTGCTGGTAGGTTTGTTTTGTTTTATTATTGTTGCAAATCTCAATTTTTGTTTTTTGTGAATTGAATTTCTTCTCTCATACTAGTTCACATTTATATTGTTTGCTTCTGTGGACAATGCTGGCACCTAGAATGTAGTTGTGTACTTTAAAAATGATTACCCACAATAAGAATTTATCAAAATAAGAGATCAAAAGCAAAATAAACTGCAATTACTTAAATACTGTCACCTAAAATAACTCATTTTTTAAGAGAAAATTTGTCTTCAATAGAAGACCGTTCAACTCATAAACAGTCTGGAGAAAATTATTAAAATTGCTAGTTTACAAAATATTTAGATGAAATATCTAACTCAGAAAAAAATGATATGACTTCAATTTCATCTGGGAAAACCGATTAAAATTGCTATTTGACAAAACAGCTGGATGGAATTTCTAACCCAGAACAATGGTATGACTCCAATTTTGTTCCTTTTAATGAAGAGGAATTTCAAAATGCTCCCATCTAGCTAGACTGAGAAAGAAAATTAAAGCTTTAAAGCGAGATTCATAAAATGTCCGTACTTCCCAAGTTGACTATAAGTTCCTCCACTAGCCTATAAGCACCTTGAGGAAGGAATCGTGTCTACTAAGTCTATCGTACTCTCCCAAGCACTAGGTACCTCTGCTCCAAGTAAATGCTCAGTAAATACTTTTGATTGATAGATTGGTTGAAAGGAGGATAAGGGATGTCTCAAGGTTCCCTACAGGCCTTTGATTCTTTGCAACCTAATTTCCTCACAAGATCCTACTGATTCCAGGAAATTAATTCATCGTCAATGGTATCTACTGAGTGCTTACTGTGTGCAGAGCACTGCATTAAGTGCTTGGAAGACTACAATGCAACAGAGTTGGCAGACACATTCACTGAGAAGCCCCATGACTTAATAGGTAGAGCACGGGCCTGGGACTCAAAAGGACCTGGGAACTAATCCTGCCTCCGCTACATGTCTGCTATGTGAATGGATGACTTGAGAGGAATGAAGTAAGCAAGCTGGGGTGTAGTGGGATTTAAGTGAGAAGCTAATTAGTGGGGAGAGTGCTGAATGTATGCCTTAAAGATGGTGGTCAGGAATTTCTGCTTGATACAGAGTTTAATGAGCGATACTGGAGGTTTTTGACGGGAGATATGTACCAAAATATGTTTTAGAAAATGCTCCCGGCAGCAGAATAAAGTATGTACTGGACAGAGGAAAGACTGGAAGCAGGGAATCCAGCGAGGAGGCTGATGCAGTAATCAAGCCTGGTTATGACAAATGCTTGAACCAGTATGGTGGCAGTTTGAATGTAGAGGAAGGGGTGGATTCTGGAAATGTTGTAAAGGCAGACCAACAGGATTTGGTGACCGGCTGAATAATAACAAGGCTAAGAACTTGAGGGACAGGGAGGATGGTGGTGCTTTCAACTGTGGTGGAAAATTGAGGCGGAAGAGAGGATTTGGCAGAGAAG
Source organism: Tachyglossus aculeatus (assembly GCF_015852505.1). Classification (NCBI taxonomy): domain Eukaryota; kingdom Metazoa; phylum Chordata; class Mammalia; order Monotremata; family Tachyglossidae; genus Tachyglossus; species Tachyglossus aculeatus. The sequence continues at coordinate 60,370,547 of NC_052076.1, read as the reverse complement.
ATGAGGAGGTTAGTTTGGAAGATGTTGAGCTTGACTCTATTAGCATGTAAGCTCCTCAAGGGCCGGGCCCAAATCTTTCACTCTAGGTTCCCAAGCTCTTAGCACATTGCTCATTCATTCATTCAGTTGTATTTATTGAGCGCTTACTGTGTGCAAAGCATTGTACTAAGCAATTGAGAGAGAACAATATAATAACAGACACATTCCTGTCCAGAACAAGCTCACAGTGCTCCTCACAGTGAGTGCTCAATAAATGCTGCCCCTAAGAATGAAGAGGAGGGCTACCGATCTAACTTTGGGGACGCCAGTCTGAACAGTATTTCTTTTAGGATGTGACTACATTGGAAACTTTCCCATCTTAGAAGATTTACCCAAATACCTCAAGCGTAACATTTAGATCATCTTTTTCTTTCATTCTGTCTTCGTAGGCTAGTAGTAAGGGTGACAAATACTTCATATCCAACTGAGGAGAAATAGATGAAAGAAATTAGTTTGTTTAAATACAAAGTCTTCCAATGATTACTACAGTAGTAAGAAATTTTAGAAAATACTATACTTCATTTGGAAACTATTGTTGGAATCTAAATACCTGCTAATGTTCATGACTACCCCAGAAAATAACAACGTGAAAAGCAAAGAAAGGAATGCCACTTACCAACCAGGGTGGAGTAGGTCCTTCCATTGGGAGGCCTTCAATTTTCACAATCTAAGATAAGAAGAAAACCAAATAAAAATTAAAATGGTTTTACCCTAAAACTTCACATTTGGCCACCCTTAACACTGATGAAAAAGTTGCACTTTGTCTTTTTTGATGGCATTTATTAAGCGCTTACTATGTGCAAAGCACTGTTCTAGGCACTGGGGAGGTTACAAGGTGATCAAATTGTCCCATGGGGGGCTCACAGTCTTAATCCCCATTTTACAGATGAGGTAACAGGCACGGAGAAGAAGTGACTTGCCCAAAGTCACAAAGCTGACAACTGGCGGGGCCAGGATTTGAACCCATGACCTCTGACTCCAAAGCCCATGCTCTTTCCACTGAGCCACACTGTTTCTCTTAGTACAGTGCTCTGCACACAGTAAACATTCAATAAATACCATTGATTGATAGATTATACTTAGCTTCCTAGGAAACAATATTTCTCTTGGTTCCACGACAGCTCCACTTAGATTGTATGCTGGCTCCTCCAACTTAATCTGTCCAAAACAAAACTACTCATTTTCCCTCCTAATCCTGCATCCCCAACAACCTCACTATCAGTTTTGAAAATGCCATTCATTCATTCATTCAATCGTATTTACTGTGCGCTTACTGTGTGTAGAGCACTGTACTAAGCGCTTGGGAAGTACAAGTTGGCAACATTTAGAGACGGTCCCTACCGAACAGCGGGCTCACAGTCTAGAAGGGGGAGACAGACAACAAAACAAAACATATTAACAAAATAAAATAAATAGAATATGTACAAGTAAAATAGAGTAATAAGTATGTACAAACATATATACATATATACAGGTGCTGTGGGGAGGGGAAGGAGGTAGGGCGAGGGGGGTGGGGAGGAGAGGAAAAAGGGGGCTCAGTCTGGGAAGGCCTCCTGGAGGAGGTGAGCTCTCAGTAGGGCTTTGAAGGGAGGAAGAGAACTAGCTTGGTGGATGTGCGGAGGGAGGGCATTCCAGGACAGGGGAAGGACGTGGGCCGGGCACATAAGCGCTTAACCAATACCATTAAAAAACCCCACAATTAAGGGGTGAGAGACAGAAAAAGAGGTGAAAGAAGGTACTCTCTAGCCATTATAGTTGAGAATTCAATGACTCCTCAATTATCCCTACCCCTATCTTGAGAATCTAGAAAAATTGCTACTCATATTTTTGATTAAATATATTATTCTGCTTCAAGTGATATTAATTTGACAAAATTAGGGCAACAAAAATTCAAATCAACTTTCAATAGCACTTTTGAGATGTTAAAAGTGGCTGTAAAAAACAAAGCTAAGACATCTCTCAGAATGCAATCGGTGATTTTGTGTTTTAGGAAGGTAACTACTAAATGCTTTCACTTGTTTTGCACTTCAAGGTTGTGTCCATATAATGAACTCCTACTTCATTTTGCTAATCAGGCTCCATAGTTATCATCATGAATGGTATTTACTTAGCACTTACTGTGTGCAAAGCACTGTACTAGGTGCTTAATGGTTTAGGTCTTTTAAAAGGGAATTGATTTTCAGTAGAAATCATACACTTTTATTACCATAATTGAAAGTGTCTAAAACAGATAATGGGTTTGGTAGTAATTAACAAAAATCTATATATGGGATATCTTTAACTAACTGACGTGGTTTATAAAAACAACTTATTTTCTTTGAAAACAGCATGGCTTAGTGGGAAGAGCATGGGCTTGGGAGTTAGAGGACATGGGTTCTAATCCTGACCCTACTGCTTGTCTGCTGTGTGACCTTGGTTAAACCACTTTAATTCTCTGTACCTCAGTTACCTCATCTGTAAAATGGGGATTAAGACTGTGAGCCCCACGTGGGACAACCTGATTAGCTTGTATCTACCCCAGTGCTTAGAACAGTGCTCGGCACATAGTAAGTGCTTAACAAATACCATCATTATTATTATTATTATTTACACATCAGTGTTAAATATTGTTTAAGAATGCATCCTCCTTCCAGAACTGTTCTTTACTTTCAGATCACTGAATTCTGCCCACACACACACAAAATCCCTGAGGGTTTTGCCAACAAGTATAAACTATGCATTTCAGTCTAAATGCAAACCTAAGAAGCACAGTAAATTCTGGTAACATATATAGTATAAACAATAAGGAAAATAGACTAAGTTGAGAAATATTAAAAAGAGCAGAGTATCTCTAGGGAAATGTAATGCAGGCTATACTGTCAAGAAGAATTAGCAGGAGTAAAATGGTTCTGCTTTAAAATGGGCTTTTCGTTTCCTAAAACAGTTTAGTGAAAAGAAATCTCAATCACAGTTCACTGAGCTTTATAGCATTTGCAGAAGATGGATTCTTGAAGAAAAATGGCGAAAGGAAAAAGAGTTGAGGCAGCACTGGCTGCATGCATATAAATGACTGTTTCTTTACACTAAATAACTGAAATGCCTAAGGACTAATATTGTCAGGAATGTCTTTATTAACATGAGCATTTTTCTAATACAAAGGTTGCTAATGTTCCCCTGCTTGATGTGTAAAGTTCACAGCTTCTCACGTTTTAGTTTTCATGTAACCTTCATTTTGACTTTGAAACTGTTCATTAGAATATTTGTAGTCAAAGGAGAAATATTAACTTTTGAGCAGTTTCATGGATTTCATTGTTCTTAAATCTCTTTGGAGAGGGAGGCTATATAAAAGTAATAATGTCTTTTTTATTTTACAAAAATTTTAAATTGGGGTTTGGAAATTGCTTCACCTGAAGGATTCCTAGGGAGTTTAGCTATATTTCACTGAAAACCGGGTAGTTAATGCTACCTTCAAGTAGCCTCCCGGTGGCATATTTTGACCTTCCTCTGACAACCCGTACCTGCCCATCACTGAACAAACATCCAACACTAAGCCAACCCCTTAGCAACAATCCTAATTTTATTATGACTGCTCATGATGATAGCGATTAACCTACTTCCTGAATGTTCCCAGAGCATTCCCCATTCTTCGGTTCAATGCAATGTGTGTTCCCCACAATCCCAGGGATAAAGGTACTTCGTGTGGTACCCCAAGAAGTTTGGCTCTTCATACACCTTTCCCAATATTACATACCTCCCCAACCAACCACCCTATAACCTGAACCGTGATGCTCATATGATTATCATTCCCCATGGACCAACCACTCTGGACCCCAAAATTCAATACTCATCTAGTTCCCTGGATTAAGCACCTCAAATCATCAAATTTCCCAGAATTAGATTACCCTGATTCTTGAGTATAAGATGCCAGTTTACACCCTGGCATGTGGACTCTTGCCAGCAAGTGAGAGACAATCTGATCCTGCTTGGTCTTCCCTTCTTATACTACTGCAGTTGATTCATTTCAAGGTTGTGCACAGACTGGCTTGCCTTTGGTTCCCTTTTTTTTTTTTTTAAATAGTATTTTTTAAGCTCTTACTATGTGCCAGGCACTGTATTAAGCGCTAGGGTAGATACAAGCTAATCAAGTTAATTAGAGAAGCAGCAAGGTTCAGTGGATAGAGCACGGGCTTGGGAGTCAGAGATCATGGGTTCAAATCCCAGCTCCACCAAATGTCAGCTGTGTGACATTGGGCAAGTCACTTAACTTCTCTGTGCCTCAGTGACCTCATCTGTAAAATGGGGATTAAGACTGTGAGCCCCACGTGGGATAACCTGATCACCTTGTATCCTCCCCAGGGCTTAGAACAGTGCTCTACACATAATAAGCGCATAACAAATACCATTATTATTATTATTAAGTGGGACACTGGTTGGGCAAAGTAGATGACCATTCCCTAAAAGCTGTCCACAAATTTTCCTGTCCCTAGTCTAAGATTTTATTTTCAAAGGTCTCTGGTTGGGAATGCTTGTCTATAGGCTTCTAGTTGAATGCCCAATCAAGCACAAAATTGCTTAATCAGGCATGGAATCATCCAATCAGGCTGAAAAGGCCTGATTTGGGTAATTCGGGAATCACCCACTGCACTTGAATTTTACTTATTTCCCAAGAATGAATGTTAATCATTTCATAAACAAAGATACCCTTATAACCAAACCTATGGGCAGATTTTTTAAGGATAAGCAAATAACCCCCAAAGTGAGGACTTTTTATACTCATTGATGAACTATCACAGAATTATTACTGCAGAACTTTCATCTGCACTGTTCAAGTCCTGACTTTATGCTTTATGGTCTGAGCCTCATGAGTTGTGAGGTTTTTAAAAGTTCTGAAGTCAGTTTGTTCTTTTCTATGCATTCAGCGTAACAGGTTGTTTGGGAGTTAAGGAGCATTCTTCTGACCAAGCTTATCTATCTGGATAGACATCATGAGATGTCACAGACTTGGTTTCGTGCAGGTGGCATTGGACAAGGTATGCATAACAATGTAAGTTTTCCTTAACACCAGGTTCTTCAAGAACCTAACTCCTTTGCTACTGGATAACTAAGGATAACTGTAAAAGTTGTGGAAATCACATTGTCAACTTGACTATCAATGATCATTAACTGTACGGAATAATGATGTCTTTTTCTAGATCTACTTCAAGGCGCTCTACCAGCTTTACTCAACTTACATTTTGGCTCTCTTTCCTCACTACACATCCGTCTGCATTCTTTGCTCCTCCCAAGCCCAAACTTTAACCGTACCTTGCTGTGATTCTCCCCTTTCATTCCCCCTGACTAGCCACCCTTCTCCTACAAATATGCCAAGCCACCTCTGTTCTTATCTTCAGATTTCTCCTAAAATCCCAGCTCCTCAAAGAAGCCTTCTCTCGTCACATCAGCTCAGCAGCCACCCAGAGAATTTATGTATTTATATCCATACTCAGCACTTATGCATACTCGATTGTATCTTCAATTATTCAGCTCCTTCATTCTAACATACTCATGCTGCATCCTACCTGTTATATCTTAGTTTTTCCTCTTGCTACCATTATTTGTAAATAATTCAAGTCAGTCCTACTATATTGCCCGACCATAGAGGGAAAAAGTTTCTTTTCCTTCTGGTTTGTTGCTTCAAGTGCTTAAGTGTTTTGTTTTTTAATGGTATTTGTTAAGCACTTACTCTATGCCAAGCACCATTCTAAGCGCCGGGGTGGATCCAAGATAATCGGATTGGCACAGTCCCTTGTTTCACACAGGGCTCACAGTCTTAATCTCTATTTTACAGATGAAGAAACTGAGTCACAGAGCGGTTAAGTAACTTGCCCACAGTCACACAGCAAACAGGTGGTGGACCTGGGATTAGAACCCCAGGCCCATGCTCTATCCATTAAGCCATACCGCTTCTCTGTGTTCTGCACACTGTTGATGCTTGATAAGTGCAACTGATGATGATAATGATAAAGTCAGCATTGTACACATGATATAAAGATAACAAAGATATGTATTCTTGGAAGACAAAATAGTTTGTATACATTATTGTGGTTATTACAATTATGGTATTTGTTAAGCCCTTACTAGGTGTCAAATACTGTTCTAAGCACTGGGATAGATACAAGTTAATCAAGTTGGACACAGTGCCTGTCACATATGGGGTTCACAGTTTAAATAGGAGGGAGAACAGGCACTGAACCCCCATTTTACAGATAAAGAAACCGAGGCACAGAGAAGTAACATGGGGAAGTGGCGTGGCCTAGTGGACAGAGCACGGGCCTGATCTAATTGCAGCTCCGTCACTTCGCTGCTGTGTGACCGTGGCTAAGTCACTTCACTTCTCTGTGCCTCAGCTTCCTCATCTGTAAAATGGGGATTAAGAGTGTGAGCCCCCTGTGGGACATGGACTGTGTCCAAACTGATTAGCTTGGCTCTACCCCAGCGATTAGTATAGTGTCTAGCACCCAGCAAGCATTTAACAAATACCATTAAAAAACACAGAAAAACAAAAACAAAACTTGCCCAAGGTCATACATCAGGCAAATGGTCCTCTGATTCCCAGGCCCATGATATTTCCACTTGGCCACTCAGCTTCTCGATTGAGAATTTTTAACCTACCTAAACATTCTTAGTACGTTAACTTTCAAAAATCCTAAAAATAACAGATTTTTTCACTTCTAAACAAATGACAAGGGTGCTTTCACAAGCTTTTCAAGAAAACAAGAATATTTTTCAGTGAAAGTCTGGGCATCATAAAGGTCCCTCAAAATGTTCCAAATCCTCTGGCTGGCATTTCAAATAATTCTCTCTACCTCTTATAGATTATGAGTCCCCTATTGGGCCGAAACTGTTTCCAATCTGATGACTTTGTATCTACCCCAGTACTTACTAGGTATGAAAGACTTAATAAATTGCTGTAATTATGATTATTATTTGAAACAAAAGGATGCAAATAAATTATAATGAGCAGTAAAAAACCTCAGTGAGCCTATTTCAAACTCACTAAGAATCTATGGTTGGAATACACAGAAGGGAATTCCGCTGTTGAGTGTCAAATCAGAAACAGTACCTCTTCTTCGGACAACGGTCGGAATTTAGTTTGATAGCGACTCAGTTCTACATTCAAACGGTGGACCATTGTTTTCAAGTTATCATTTTCATCCACCAGCTCCTGGCCTTGTTGTCTTAAGGAAAGCAATTCAGCCACCTCTCCTGTTTTTTTAAAAAAACAAAACACAGATTTGTTTGTGCAATGACCTAGCAGTAAATGGTTTCAAAATGATATATAACTTACAAGCATACTGATTGAGAATTTTTTAACCTAAAGTAGTCCTAATATTTACCAAATGAAAATATTGGTTCATATAATGATTTATCCACATTCATGCGAACAAGAGAGTCACAGTATTTTTACTATGTTCTACCTGTAAAATAAGGATAAAATACTTATTCACTCTCTGACAGACTGTGTGTCCCTATGGGGCAGAGACTATGTCTGCTCTGATTGTGTTCATTCAGTTGTATTTACTGAGTGCTTATTGGGTGCAGAGCACTGTTCTAAGCACTTGAAAAGTACAATATAACAATAAAGACACATTCCATGCCCGCAATGAGCTTACAGTCTAGAAGGAGGGAAACAGATATCAATGTAAGTAAATACATTACAGATACGTACATAAGTGTAGTGGGGCTGGGAGTGGGGAAGAACAAAAGGAGCAAATTAGGGCAATGCAAAAGGGAGTGGGAGAAGAGGAAAGGGGGAGCTTAGTCTGGAAAAGCCTCCTGGAGGAGATGTGCCTTCAATAAAGCTTTGAAACCAAGGAGAGTAATTGTCAGATTTGAGGAGGAAGGGCGTTCCAGGTGTTGCATTTACTCTACAGCTTAGTATAGTGCTTGGCACAGAGTGAATGCTTAACAGACCTGAGTTATTATTATCATTATTCTGGATTTATTTAGGGCCAAAAGGCATTTAGATTCAGAGCAAAGGCAGACTACCAAAAGCCTCTTGCTATGTGGCTCCAAGCACTATGACATATGAATAATAAATTTAGAAAACAAATAATAAAATTAAATACTACTTTTGCTCCAGATAATTAGCAGCTGATTGTCCTCACCTTCCTCCTGAGGATTCATTTCTGTTTCTTTGAGATTTCCATTTTCTTTTTCTATTTTCTTAAATTGTGTTTGTAGTTCCTTCATTTGCAGTTTCAGTTCTTCAAGTTCAAGGGCCAGGGACTGGTTTATACTAGCCAGGAACCTATTTTCCTGTTTTAATTCTTGAAATTTATCCTTAGCTATGTGCAACCGATCTCGACGCTTTCTACCAGCAACATCTATAGGAAGAAACAATTTATTATTCGCTGGAAAGATTTTTTTTAAGAACAAATGAGGAAAAGGAAAAGAGATGAAATCCCCTTTATGCAATCATCAAGAGAATACTACTCAAACAATGGTGTTGAGTGGTTACTGTGTGCAAGCACTGTACAAGCGCTTGGGAGAGTACAATACGACAATATAATGCAGACACGTTCCCTGTCCATAAGGAGCTTACACTCTAGAGGGGGAGACGGACATTAAAATAAGTTAGAAATCGGAAATGGCACACAAAATGGATAAATTCATAAGTCCTTTATGGGTGGGGTGAGTACCCAAGTCTTTATGGGGACAGACCCAAGTATATAGGTGATGCAGAAGAGAGGGCAAATAGAATAGAGAAGTAAAGGGCTAATCAAGACAGGCCTCTTGGAGGAGATATGATTTCAGTAGGGCTTTCAAGTTTGGGAGAGTGGCGGGGGTGGTTCACATCTTTTGATATGGACGGGGAGGGTGTTCCAGGCCAGAAAGAGGATGTGGGCAAGAGGCTGGCGGCAAGACAGATGAGAGAGTGGTACTGTGAGGTGTTAGAGAAGCCAAATATTCCAAAGAACTACTTGTAACTTTGGAAAGTTTAAGTATATTCTATCTAAAATAAAACTCTTTGGTAAAAACGCAATTTGAGAAGGGCCCTACGGTAAGTTTGGTACTCTTCAATTCCATGAAAATAGGGAACGAAAAACAGCGAGGCCAGTTTGGCATCAGTAACTACAGCTGGGGGGCTTGTGTCAGTCTTTCCTTACTGCACATTCAACTGAGAAATCAGCTCCTTTCATGAAAAGCTTGATTTTGCTGGTCTTTTGATTTCCCATTCTGTGAAGAATGGCAGAGATTTACAGCCTGGGCTTTTTTTTTTTCCCTTCCTGTAATCAAAATAACCTACGGGGAATGTTGAAGACATTTGCGATGAGTCTTCATTCTCCTGCTCGCATAGAGGGTAAAGAAGCTGGGGAAACCCTTGGAGGCTCCCAGGAGGATGAGGATGAGAAGGGCGGGGAGAAGAATTAAAGGAGGGATAAGAATTTTGGTCCTTAAGCAGCTCCATTAGGAGTCAGAGGACCAGGGTCTTAATCCTGGCTCTTCTTTGGCCTATTCTCCCCAAAACCTCTTTTACTATGAGCTCCATGAGGGACAGGGACTGTGTCCAACCTGATTATCTTGTACCTGCCTCATTGCTTAGTTCAGTGCTTGGCAAGCCATTTAACTTCTCTGGGCCTCAGCTTCCTCATTTGTAAAATGGGGATAAAATACCTATTCTCCCTCTGAGACTGTAAATTCCATGTGGGACACAGATTTGTCAGATCTCATGATCTTACACCTACCCCAAGGCCTAGTACATACTAACTAACCACTTAACAAATGCCATCATTATTATGGCCCCTCCCCACTTTTAGGCAACAGGGTTAAGGGCAAGAGCAACTATTTAGCAAGGAAGTTTGAAGTGAGGAAGGGGAAACCTTATATTGAGGTAGATGAAGTTTTCATTACTTTTAAATTAATCTGAAAACCAGAACTAGTACCCTTTAAAGTAAAAGGTTCTCAATAACATTAGAACATTGAGAAGCAGTGTGGCATAGTGGATAGACCACAGGCCTGGGAGTCAGAAGGTCATGGGTTCTAATCCTGGCTCCACCACTTGTCTGCTGTGTGACCTTGGGCAAATCACTTCTCTGGGCCTCAGTTACCTCATCTGTAAAATGGGGATTGAGACTGTGAGCCCCACATGGGACAGGGACTGGGTCCAACTTGATTAGCTTGTATCCACCCAAGCGCTTAGTACAGTGCCTGGCACATGGGCTCATTCTCTGTTTCAATAATAATAATAACAACAATAATAGTAATAGTAATATAACCTGCATATATATATATATATATATATATATATATATATAAATGTTTCTACATATTTATTACTCTATTTTACTTGCACATATTTATTCTATTTATTTTATTTTGTTAATGTGTTTTATTTGTTGTCTGTCTCCCCCTTCTAGACTGTGAGCCCGCTGTTGGGTAGGGACCGCCTCTATATGTTGCCAACTCGGACTTCCCAAGCGCTCTGCACACAGTAAGTGCTCAATAAATACGATTGAATGAATGAATGAATGAATGAATAGTAAGTGCTTTACAAATGCCATAACTAACTCAGACTAACCTGGGGATGGTGGAGGTTTGTCAGTGAGTAACTTTTCCTCTGGAAGTTTTCCATCCTAGCCAAAAAAAAGGAAAAATTAAAAATTTGGCATAAATCTCTCATCTATGTTCTCCACCACTGCTAAGAGAAGCAATAACAGTAACTACTGCCTTTGTTCCCGCCACCGAAGCCCCCACTCTCAACAACCTCTGTGCACAACGAGCTGCGTAAATATGACAGAACAGCAGCAGAGCGCCTTTGGCATCCTCCCCAAGAACAGGCACAGGCTTGCCCCGTGCCATCGAGGAAATTCCAATCCACCATGCTTTGCACCACCTTGGAGGGAAAGAACTCAATGTGGTCAGGGAGTGCCTGTTTATTGTTATATTGTCCTCTCCCAAGCACTTAGTACAATGCTTTGCACTCAGTGAGCACTCAATAAATACAAACGATGAATGAATGAAAAGAGAACAGTACCCACAGTATGAGACCTTCAGAATACCTCAGGAAGGCTGGTGATTGTGGTAGTTGTAGTTGTGGTTATTTATGGCTGTGCCTTTGACCCTGAGCCAGGATGGGGCCTGGAATTCTCCTTTAACTGCAACATCCTACTGATTTTTCCTTTTATTTTGGGTATTTGTTCTTGTCTTTTATGCTGTTTTAGTGTTTTGTTTCATCACTCCTCATGTGCCTGTCTCCAGTCCCCTCCCCAATCCCTATAATTACACTGTGAACTTCTTGAAGGTCAGGGACCATGTACTATTCCTTCCTGGGTATTCTTTCCCAGTACAGTGCTCTGCACATAGTAAGCACTTAATAAATACTATCCGTACTACTACTTTATTAGTTTATCAGCTTAATAATCAAAAATAGAAAATGTGTTATTTCTTCAGCCTTGATGGTGTTTCTCATTGAAATGCTTTTGCTTACAGAGTACAAATTAATGAAAACTAATTAGATTGTTAAGAGACTCCTTGAATATAAAGATTCCCTTGGATGTGATTCAAGGTGTTCTGATTTTTCTTTTTAACTATGTAAATGACTAATGACTTTGCTAAGCAGTTAGAGGTGAGAGTCAAGTATTGTTCTCAGTCCTTCAAGATACTTTTAAAGATCTGTAGGCCTGCACAGCACTGGTCCATTCTCAAGGTCTGGAATTAATTATCAGTGGTATCCATTGGGTTCTTACTGTACAGAGTACTGTATTAAGTGCTTGGGAGAGTGCAGTACAACGGAGTTGGTAGACACACTCCCTGCCACAGTGAGCTTACAGTCTAGAGGGGAAAACTATAATTTTACTGCTGGCTGTATTCATCTGGAAGTTCAAGAAAAAAAATCATGTAATGGCACTGAAACAAGAGCACTGAAATGCAAGAAACAAGATATGAGGTGTAAAATCCTGTCTGCCGATATTACCCATGGTCTCGAGATTTCACCCTTTTTTAGTTTCCCATCAACTTGGCTCCCCACTCACACAGGAATAGTCCATTTCAGTCAAGCAGCAGCAGCTGGGGCAACTGATAAGAAGAGGAACTGTTTCAGCTGGTACCAAAACCTGCTTCTGGAGCTGTGGGATCACTTCTTGTCAGACCCCTGGCAGAGAAATCAACTCCAGGGAGCCAGTAGTGGGGGCATCAGCAGCAGCCACGGCAATTTCTCTTCTCAACTACCCTGGCTGTTCCACGTTCCAATAAAAATAATAATAGTGGTATTTGTTACACACTTACTATGTGCCAGGCACCATATTAAGCACTGGGGTGGATACAAGTAAATCAGGTTGGGCACAGTCCTTATCCCATGTGGGGCTCATGGTCTCAATCCCCATTTTACAGATCACTGAGACAGAGAGGTTAAGTGACTTGCCCAAGGTCACACCACAGACAAGTGGCAGAGCAAGAATTAGAACGACTTGCCTGCAATCTCACCTCATCAAGGAGACTAGCAAAAAGAAATTCAGCAACAGCAGGAGCTGCCATTTTCACCAAAGTAGTACTGACATTTATTAAGCGCTTCCTGAACGCAGAGCACTATATTAACTGGGAGGAAAGAGTTCACAGGTGGGAATTTTATGCTCTTGATGACCATATTCCTACATTATTTGTTTCGATTCCTGGTGAAAACTTCTGATGAATTCATTTGGTAGTGAAACAATGAATCTATTTTGTACGAAAAATACATGGGATTTTGATCATTTTCCTCACTTATTGTACTTTGGAATGATACTGTATTTCTAATTTCTACTGAAAACGTGGGTGGGCTTCTCAATTACCTTAATGAATAAATAGTGTCACGTAGTACCACTAAATAATTGTATTAAGAATATTTCCTTAACAGAATTGCCTATTTGCCAATAAGATGGGTTAACATTCTGGAAAGGGCTTTTCTTCCTCAATAACATGAGTGTCTTCTTATTTTGATAGCAAGGGAATAAAATATGTCATAGTAAGAAAGAATTGAGAAATAGTTATTTGCAAATGCTGGAATGGTATTTAGTACCCAATTAGCAAATGATAAACTCAGTATGCTTACCTTTAAAATCAGAACAGAATGCATGTCTTCTGCTAAAAACAGAAAGCAAAACTTTATTTATGAGATAATTTGCCTTATTCCCCACATTTCCCAACATTATCTTTGATATTTACTTATTTGAGGTGACACCAAAGAAAAATAAGAATAGTAAAAAGAATACCAAGTTTGATATGAGCCAAGTGTTCTAAAAAAATTCCTAAATCCTGCAGCACTACATGAAGTTGAACTCCATGTTTAAGAGGACTAAAATTATTTAACCCCACATTCATTAAAATGACAATAAAGTCACCATTCACGTGCTCCAAAAACAACTTATTTTCAGTTAAGATGAAAAAACAAGCAAATATCACTATCGAACTAAATAGGACATAAAGGCAAGTCTTTCTTCTCCATTATCTTTAACTGGTCAACACTGCTAACTGTCATATAAATGTATGTAAAAGAGGAGAGATGAGATTCGTTTCCCCACCCTCAAATAACATGGCTACTGTTCTGGTAAACTTTATTTTTTAAAAACATGAACTTCTTTACCTTTCATTACAGTGTTTTCAGGTTGAGATGGTAAACCTGGGAACTCATCTTCCTCAGAAGAAATCTCATTCTCCTTGCTTTCAACCCCAGGAGACATTGCAATTTTCTCCTGGTTTAAGAAAGGTCAAAATTATAAATGTGAGATCTGAGTATTCTTTACAGGATTGACTTTAATACTTCCTTCTGATAAACAGCAAAAAAAAAAACCTCATCCCTGGAGTTATTGAAGTAGCATTTGACAACTCATTGGGTGCCGTGCTCCAAACTAGGCACTTGGGATTTACAGAATAAAGAAGTGACGCAGTCCCTGCCCATAATCAATCAATCAATCAATCGTATTTATTGAGCGCTTACTATGTGCAGAGCACTGTACTAAGCGCTTGGGAAGTACAAATTGGCATCACATAGAGACAGTCCCTACCCAACAGTGGGCTCACAGTCTAAAAGGGGGAGACAGAGAACAGAACCAAACATACCAACAAAATAAAATAAGTAGGATAGAAATGTACAAGTAAAATAAATAAATAAATAAATAAATAAATAGAGTAATAAATATGTACAACCATATATACATATATACAGGTGCTGTGGGGAAGGGAAGGAGGTAAGACGGGGGGATGGAGAGGGGGACGAGGGGGAGAGGAAAGAAGGGGCTCAGTCTGGGAAGGCCTCCTGGAGGAGGTGAGCTCTCAGCAGGGCCTTGAAGGGAGGAAGAGAGCTAGCTTGGCGGATGGGCAGAGGGAGGGCATTCCAGGCCCGGGGGATGACGTGGGCCGGGGGTCGATGGCGGGACAGGCGAGAGCGAGGGACAGTGAGGAGATTAGCGGCGGAGGAGCGGAGGGTGCTGGCTGGGCTGGAGAAGGAGAGAAGGGAGGTGAGGTAGGAGGGGGCGAGGGGATGGACAGCCTTGAAGCCCAGGGTGAGGAGTTTCTGCCTGATGCGCAGATTGATCGGTAGCCATTGGAGGTTTTTGAGGAGTTTACTCTCTAACACGAAAGGCAAACATAAATATTTATAACTATAAAGGTCAAAATAAAATCAAAATAAATCAAGCAGACATATCCACATGAGTGCTAAGGAAAGTATAAATAAGTTCCTAAATGCCTGTAAATAGAACACCCAAGTCATTATTTAGAATTAATGATCATGATGCTTCATAATCGGGAACTGCAATTAAAAACTCTTTAACCTTAATAAGCCTATTTAGAAATGTCTTTTCAGTGAACTAAGGAATTAGAGCATCAATAAAGTCATGCATCCTTAAACAAAGACTATCTACTCAAGCAAAGTGAAGCACATTGCTAGTTGAACATCGAATTTAGATTTCTTTCCAACACAATTTTCATCTGCGGTATCCCTTCTAGACTGTAAACAACAGGGCAGGGAACTTGTCTGCTAATTCTGCTGTATTGTACTCTCCCAAGGGATTGTTACAGTCTTCTGCACATAATAAGTGTTCGGTAAATACAACTGATTGACTAATACCCAAATAAATGAGGACCGAGTATATTTTCCAGTTCACAAATATCTTATCTTTAAAGGCTGACCAGGAGAAAATTTGAAGGCTAGAGGGTGGAGGTGCTCAGCTCTACATTTAGAATCATCCGTACATAACATCTCAACACCCTGGCCACTTCACCTACAGACCAGTCCAGCGAGAACAGCAGAGCGTCACTTAACCCATGGATGTTTCAATCAATCACTTACTAATGTGCAGAATACAGTACTTACTAAGCGTTAGGGATGTTTCTCAGATTTTCTGTGCAGCCTCAATTCTCCCTGACACAGTTCTTAGCCTTAGAGCCCTGGAAGACTTCCCTCATCCACCCAGTCGCCAAGCTAAAATTTTACGTTCTGGTCAAAACTCAGATGTGTGCACATCTACAAGATAAACTCAACAAGGATGTCGGCTTCTTATCAGAAATTCCTGCTCACATAGGTAGGTGTTTCCAATTGATTGATTGACTATTCAGAGTGGGGAAGGAATAGGTAAGGGGAGAGTTGCTTGATCTCTTCACCAACCCTTACCCTGCTGCTTCTTCTCCGAGCTCCATTTTGCTGATTCAGATAGCCTTTCCCATGGCTCCTCTCCTCAAACCACTGCTTCCCATTATTTGACAAGGCTGATGGACTATATGTCTTACAGGAACCAGAATCATGGAAAATGGGAATGGTAGAGCTATAGAGGTAGTGACTAAGGGAAAAAGGGTATGACCCCAGATGAGACACTGACTACTGTGAGAAGAATGGAACGAATGCACAGCTACAGTGAGAGGATTGGGTAGGGTGGCAATTCTACCAAGAAATTGTTCTGGAGAAGACAACTAGAATTAGCAAAGTGTGAGGATTACAGAATGTAAGACTGAGGGAAGAGGATTATGGAATCAGAAAGGAAAAAAGGAAGAAAAGTGTCAAAGTGAACATAAAAGAGAGGTTTGTTCAAGGCTTGAAAGTATTGCCTTGGGGAGAGTTAACTGGCAAAGCAAAACCAACAGAAAAAGGGAAGCAAAAAACAAAACTTACAACAGTAAAAATCAAAAAGGAAAGCCTATGAAAAACCAAATGAATCAACCAAGTTAAAGTGAAAAAGAAAAATGTATGGGGTAACGATCACAAGAAGGTGAAGGGAAAAAGAAAAACCATCACCTTCATACTCCAAAGACTAATTCCACTAACATATAAATGTTGAGACTGGGAAATACCCATCCCTGTCAGAAACAATGTTTACTGAGTGAATTATTAAATCATAATTGACTCTAATATGGCACCAGTATATCTCCTTGTCAATGAAAAACCATTTCTCCTCAGTCTTCTTCCTCTCTCCTCTCCCCACTTCAGTTTCCTACACCTCAGGGCACTTTCATAAGTTTGGCACATTCAGACTTCTTCACTTCTACTACTTTATTCTACTACCGCTGAATTTTTATATCACTTTAGCATAAATTGCCAAATTGCACTTTAGTAGTCAGCTCTATTCATGTTAAACTACTCACTCTTAGAAGTGAAGCTAAAGTCATACCACAGAGAAAACAAATATGGGGAAATCGGAAATTTTCCTGAAAAATGTTTCGTATTTTCAAAGCAATCATACTAATTTTTAAAATGTGGACCTCCAGGCATGCCTGACTTTGAGCACTGATTTTCACATAGAAAAAATTAATAGTGGCTGATCGCTGAATTTGTAAGCAGACAAAACAACTGTACTGAAAGGCTGAGAACAAAATTTATCCCATTAGACAACTATTTCAGTGATGGGCTCAATTCCAAGAGCATCCGGAAGAATGGTGGGAACTGGAGAGCCCAAAACAAGTTTTTTACAGAAAAAGTCCAGCTATTTTAAAAAGGGCATAATTAGTAAATTTTCCCACTGTGGGATAGGATTTTTACAGCTTAGCTGTATGAAACTGAACATGTACTTTTGAAGTTTGTGTAACAGATATTGAAACTTCTTCCTAGAAAAGTGCATAGTTGGAGACAAAGGGGAGGTAACAATCAGTCAATCAATGGTATTAATTGGGTGCTTACTATGTGCAAAGCACGGACTTAAACACTTGGGAAAGTACAACACAAAAGAATTAGAAGACAGCTTCCCTGCCCATAATTAGCTTACTGTCTAGAGGGGGAGCCAGACATTAATATGAATACATAATTTACAAAATATAAATTAAAGATATGTGTATAAGGGCTGTGGGGTTGGGAGTGGGGTGAATATCAAATGCCCAAAGGTCACAGATCCAAGTGTATAGATGACAAAGACGGGAGAGCGAGCCAGAGAAAAGAGGGCTTCATGGGGATGTAGGTAAATTAGTTTATCGTAAAGAACAAAATTGCCTAGGCTTCGATTCCTATACCTCTCATTCTTTAGGGTAGATTGACCAATAACAACCAGAAAAAATGTACTTGTCCTTCAATCAGTTAACTAAATTTAGAGTGGCTTGATAAATGAATACTCCAGTTTATAGTGTGGACCACCAGAGGGTTTCAGTGCTCTGCACACAGTAAGCGCTCAATAAATATGATTGATTGATTGATTGATTGATTCAGGACTTAACGAGAACCATAAAGAAGGTCCAAATCAACAGATTCAAACTGGAATGGCAAGCAATTCCAAGGAGGGGGATTAGTGGGCTGGTGGAGGCATTAGGATGCAAGAGACTGCTGAGGCTGGGGATGTGGGTAGGTCTTGGTGCCACACTCCGCCTCAGCTGGGCCCACATGGAGACGGGCACCCTCCCTCCCCCCTGCCCTCCGCTGCAGGGACTTGGAGCAGACTGCGGCCAACCCAACTCTGCTGTTCTAGTCCCAGCTCTGCTACTTATCTGCTGGGTGACCCTGGGCAAGTCACTTCACTTCTCTGGGCCTCAGTTACCTCATCTGTAAAATGGGGATTATGAATGTCAGTCCAATGTGGGACATGGACTGTGTCCAACCTAATAATAATAATGATGGCATTTGTTAATCAATCATATTTATTGAGCGCTTACTATGTGCAGAGCACTGTACTAAGCGCTTGGGAAGTACAAATTGGCAACGTATAGAGACAGTCCCTACCCAACATTGGGCTCACAGCCTAAAAGGGGGAGACAGAGGAAAAAAAAAAAAACCAAACATACTAACAAAATAAAATAAATAGAATAGATATGTACAAGTAAAATAAATAAATAGAGTAATAAATATGTACAAACATATATACATATATACAGGTGCTGTGGGGAAGGGATGGAGGTAAGATGGGGGGACGGAGAGGGGGACGAGGGGGAGAGGAAGGAAGGGGCTCAGTCTGGGAAGGCCTCCTGGAGGAGGTGAGCTCTCACCAGGGCCTTGAAGGGAGGAAGAGAGCTAGCTTGGCGGATGGGCAGAGGGAGGGCATTCCAGGCCCGGGGGATGACTTGGGCCGGGGGTCCATGGCGGGACAGGCGAGAACGAGGTACGGTGAGGAGATTAGCGGCGAAGGAGCGGAGGGTGCCGGCTGGGCTGTAGAGGGAGAGAAGGGAGGTGAGGTTGGAGGGGGCGAGGTGATGGACAGCCTTGAAGCCCAGGGTGAGGAGTTTCTGCCTGATGCGCAGATTGATTGTTAAGCGCTTACTATGCGCTGTTCTAAGCGCTGGGGGAGATACAAGATAATCAGGTTGTCCCACGTGGGGCTCACAGTCTTCAACCCCATTTTACAGTTGAGGTCACTGAGGCACAGAAAAGTTAAGTGACTTGCCCAAGGTCACACAGCTGGCAAGTGGGGGAGCCTGGATTAGAACCCACGACCTCTGTCTCCCAAGCCCGGGCTCTTGCCACTAAGCCACACTGCTTCTCAGTTTGTATTTTCCCAGAGCTTAGTTCAGTGCCTGGCATATAATAAGCACGCAATAAATAATAATAATAAAAACTTAGGTGAGCTGCATGTGGCTCACGAGTCATGTGGCCATCCCTTTGGCCTATAGATGACTGTGCAAACATTCATAAATGTCAGTGTTTCCTCAGCCTCTGGACCCAGGATTTGTATATAAAAAATATATTGTAGAAATCACATATATTCCAACCTCAATCAGAAATATTTGCAAGGGGAAACCTTTCTCATGAGATTTTAGGGACATTTTTTAGGAGTTAAGATTGGTGGACTTTGGTATATTTTCCAGAACTGCACATACTTTTCATAGAATGGAATTTTCCTAGCCAATCGACAGTCCAGATACAATTCAGCTCAGACTGAAAACTGTCAGAGTTTTCATTTAGATTTCAGCAGCCTGAGTCAAGGATAAAAGTGACAAGCCATTTCCATTACTGTTAGTCAAAACATTCAAGTTCATCCTCCAATTTCTCTTTTCTGCTTAAATTTGGCAAATTTACTTTTATCCCCTAAATCTCTCTAACTTGACCAATGAGCTAAGTAACAGAAGCTGTGTCCCACACATTAGACTGTGAAGTTTAGACTACTACTACATCCTTCAGACTACTACTCCACACCTCTCCTGAGTGCTTAGGAGAATGTTTCGCACATAGTGAGCACTCACTACCATTGATTGATTTTCTCAGAGAAATTCAAATCACTTGCAAATAACACTTACATAGCACTTAAATAAAAAGAATTCATTTGTAAAAAAACAGCTCAACAAACAAGAATGCTCTGGTGACCTGAAAGTTAAAATGATGCATGCACTCACTCCTAGCATAACAATTTAAACAAGAAATGTGACAGGATAAGTCAGGATCACCGCTTGGATTTTTTTTTCCTAAAATGAATTTTATCCAGCTGTTTTGCTCCTACCAAAAGCAAGATATATTGACACAGTACCCTCTTCTGGTCATACCTGTATCAGATGTCTAGTTAAACAGTAAAATGTATCTTGATACGCCAAGTCCAGATTTCTAGGCACTACACTAAATAAAATTAAAGGTTGGAAAAGTACAGTTCAAATTTTCCACTATGAAATATTTAAATGTGTGGAAATAAAGACACAGTTGTCCATCTACACAAATGTCTGAGCACAACATTTCTGTTTCTCCGTTCCACCTGAATTCTTGGCAGCTTGTGACCAACCTCTAGGAATTTCCCCATCCCTCCATCAGTCTGGCCATCTGTCAGTCTGTCTGTCCATGTGTCCTAATGTCCGCCTGTCCGTCCATCTGTCTGTCCGTGTGTCCTAATGTCCGTCTGTCGGTACGTACGTCCTAATCTCCGTCTGTCTGTCCTTCCGTCTCTCCGTCCATCTGTCCTAATGTCCGTCTGTCTGTCTGTCCGCCTGTCCGCCCACCTGTCTATCCACCAGGAAAGAGCAAAGGGATGCTGTGTGATCTTGGGCAAATCACCACACTTCTGTGTGCCTCAGTTACCTCATCCGTAAAACAGGGGTTGAGACTGTGGGACAGGGACTGTGTCCAACTTGATTTGCTTGTATTTACCCTATCGCTTAGGTCAGTGCCTAGCACACAGTAAGCACTTAAATACCATCATTATCACTGTTATTATAAATAAACTTAGATACATACACAATAGTAACAATAACAATGATAATAATCAATAATAATCACAACACTTCAAGTGATAATCATTGCCACCTCACCTCACCACCTCCTACCTCACCTCCCTTCTCTCCTTCTCCAGCCCAGCCCACACCCTCCACTCCTCTGCCGCCGCTAACCCCCTCATTGGGCCTTGTTCTTGTCTGTCTCACCATTGACCCCTGGCCCACATCCTACCTCTGGCCTGGAATGCCCTCCCTCCACACATCCGCCAAACTAGCTCTCTTCCTCCCTTCAAAGCCCTACTGAGACCTCACCTCCTCCAGGAGGCCTTCCCGGACTGAGCCCCCCTTTTCCTCAGCTCCCCCTCCCCATTGCCACGACTTGCTCCCTTTGCTCTACCCACTCTCTGCCCCACAGCATTTGTATATGTATATGTACATATCTATAATTCTATTTATTTATATTAATACCTGTTTTACTCATTCTGATGTGAATATATATCTCTAATTCTATCTATTTATATTAATGCTACTGATGCCTGTTTATCTGTTTTGATGTCTGTTTCCCCTTTGTAGATTGTGAGCCCACTGTGGGCAGGGATTGTCTCTGCTGCTGAACTGTACTTTCTAGGCGCTTAGTACAGTCCTCTGCACACACTAAGCACTCAATAAATACGGTAGAATGAATGAATGAATGAATAGCCATCGAAGAACTCATTCAAAGAAATATTACGCCAACTGGCTGTGAGATGAGGCACTAATTTCAGGGTGCAGAAGAGACTTAAAAATGTGAGAAAAATACCTTCTTTTTGTGGGGAACAGCATAAAGAGGATCATTCGTAAAGCTTTTATCTTTGGTCTGTGTGCTGGGAGCAACAGGCTGCCCATCAGCGTCCGAGAGGTATGTTTCAACGTCTTCATCCTCATCAAAGCCTGGTGTTTCAGGAGATGGGAGAGAAGATCCTCTGCTTTGACCACTCGCCCAGTTTTCTCTAAGGGTAGAAACACAGTAGTGAGAGAATAAAGCACTTCGCATTTCAAATTTGCATCTATCAAGGCCCAATTCCTTATACTATGGAAAAGGTACCAAAAGTACCTAGGAATGTTCAATTGTGATAGGAAAAAGACAAACTGTTAATCTATTTACCTAAGACTCAGAGTCTGCATGATATTAATTTTTAAAAGGGAACAAGCCTGAATTCTCAGACCCAGTCTTAGGCTACCACAGGCTGGTGTTGGTGACCAGAGAGCAAACCTGAATCCAAGGAGGAGGGCGAAGAAGAAGGAGTGGAAAATAGAAAGAAACTCTGGATAAGAGAAAAAATAAATAAATAAGAGATTGTGTGAGTGCTTGGAAGAGGCATTAGGATACGCTGGTAAAAATTTGTAATTTGAAAAATTGAACTTTAGGTTAACAGTAAGTTCAAAATAGCTTCAAGGCTATAAAAGAAAATTATTCTGTTACATGGGTCTATCGATTTCCCCAATCTGTTACAGCGAAAACCAAACTATAATGAAAGATTCAGCTCTAATATGTCTCCAGTACAGGAAAATTAAAAGGGCCATTCCCATTTGACTGAGGTAACCTCCAGAAGAAGCCCTCTATTAAACTGTGCATCCTCTACCAAACAATATACTCCCCAGGTGCCACCACTGAAAGAGAATGAAAATGTCCCTTACCCAAACCTGAGTTCAGTTACAGTCGCATACGGCTCAATTAAACTCTCTTGTTCCAAGTAAGTTGTGTCACTTTCAGACCGGGACCTCTGTCGGGGCTGAGGAATAGCCACCGTTCTTCCAGTTAACGTTGTTACCAGAATGGCAGCAGCAAGGGCAGATCTAGATGAGGGAAAGCAGAGAAATAGTAATTTTCTACAATCACTGCAGTGACATAACTGCACCTAAGAACTGGTGATGGCTTTTGGAATGTGTAGTCTGTAAGCTTGTTGTGAGCAGGGAATGTGTCTGTTTATTTTTATACTGTACTTGACCAAGCGAGTGGTACAGAGTTCTGCACAAAGTAAGATCTCAATAAATACAACTGAGTGACTGACTGGAGTCAAACACTGTTCCTATTACTACAAAGGTCAAAGTTTAAAATGCAAGTACAAAAGAAAATTCTACATGGAAACAATACTAAGGACCTAATTTGAGTCAATTTGTAATACAGTACACTCACAAATAAGCAATGCTCCAAATTCTTAAATTTCAATTCCCAGGAGACTGTAAACTCCTTGTAGGCAAGGATTATGTCTACCACCTCTACTGCATTGTACTTTCCCAAGTACTTAGTACAGTGCTCTGCACATAGTAATCGCTGAAGAAATACCACTGATTTCTTAAATGTCATAATAAAAGTTTCCCTATTTCCTTTTTAAAAATGATGCATTAATCTTTAGCTAACCACCACCACAACTCTATCTCTAATGCATATACCCAGATGGTGGGTTGTTGGTTTTTTTTTTAAAGATGGTTTCTACAGAATGGCAGGAGTGAAATCTCACTATGATCATCCCCGCGTCCTGTGTTTGCCATCCCAGTGTGCTTTAGCTACTCAAACAGAGAGCTTGGGTCTTATGAGGAGTAGGCCACTCCAAACTGTATGGGCAGTAGTGGAGAAACAGATATTTTCTTTCAGACACGATAGATGGTTGGCCAATCCTCCACTGCTCCACGTAGGTCTGAAGTCAACCTCTGACTCTGCCCTTCTCTGTCTCCCTCCGCCCCACCTCAGCAGTGATGAGGGAAAAGGCAGGGACGACGAGCAGATGAGGTATTCTTGGCATCACTGGGAGCACCTTGTCATCACTGCTAGCCCCCCCCGCCCCCCAAAAAAATTCATGTCTGTGTGTGTCACTATTTCTGCCCCCTTGGAGAGACCTCCTCAAGATTTTGAGTTTGCTGTGGACAGGGACCGCTTCCACCAACACTGTTATAATGCACTGTCCCAAGTGCTTAGTAACAGTGCTCTGCATACAGTAAGCGCTCAATAAATACAATCGACTGAAGTGGAAAAATTGGGGAATAATACTCTTCCACCCCATATTAACAAGTGACTTCCAGAGACAGAGCCACTGTTGTCCGGGTCAGATCATCAATTCAGAGTCATGTAATAAAAGTGATTAATATCTTCCAAGGCCAAACCAAATTTTCTATACATTTACCTTAAAGGTATATAACATTTATAAACTCTGTTGAAAGCACCCATTTTTTATTCAATTGTATAAAAATGAAAACACCTTTAAAAACTAAATCCTTAAAAGTAGCAGTCAATGAGACTAGGTTCCATTAGAAATGATGTAAAACGGAAGGTTATGTAGAGTTAGATTTAATTAGGGAAAATATATTTCATCTACATATACCTGCTCTTCCTAACCCTTAGATTTTTGTAAGCCCTGTGTGGGACAGGGACTGGGTCCTATCTGATGATCTTGTATCTATTCCAGTGCTTAATAAACACCTAATAAAAATGCCTATTAGTATTATATGTTTCCTTTGGAAAAGCTTTTATCTTCTAATGAAAAACAGAGAAATTACTTGTAATTTCATTAAAGAAAGAAAAAATAGCATTAAAATTTACCTAGGTCTTTCAGGAGAAGGATTAGGGCTACGTGGCGGAGGAGTGCGTGGAACGGCAGGTCTTGGTGCTAAGGTAGCTGCGGGGACCAAACCATGGGCTATATGCTTCTGTACAATTAAAAAAATAAGATAGGTAGTCATTTAGAAAAACTGTACATAATTTATCTACACATTTATGACAACCAGAAAAAGCACAATGCAACAATCTCAGGGTACCTTCAACTTTATCACAAGTTAACGAGTCATATATAACTACGACAACACCAATCTTTCTTTGGTTCGACTCCTTTTTGTTTAAGACTTGGCTGTCACAAGTAACCTTCCAACTACATTTATGATCTCCTGGGATTCTTGAAAAAAACAACAGGTAATTTAACTGCTTCGACTAGAGAGAGACTATCTAGTTGTAGCTTCAACTACAGAGAGACTACTTACTTACAGCTGTCTCCTGAACCTTTCAATACTAACATCACAAATGATCCAAATCAGTCCTAAATAGAGAAAACTAGGTCAGAAGTCAAAGCCGCAATCCAGGAGAAAAAAAATTTGGGAAAAAGCTACATTCCCAACATTTTGATAGCTATCATTTTATTGAATATTACAAAGAGGAAGATGAAGAGCAACCAAGAAGCACAACTTCTACCACCTATTAGCTACTTTGAAATGTATTCGTTACAAGTCTACCAAAAACATCTTTGGCAGCTGAATGAAAAAAGTGAGCACAATTTGAGATACATTGACTCCACTCTCACTCCCTTCTCTCCTGTACTTCCTTTTTTCTTTTCTGATGAATTTTCAGAGCTCAAATTAGGAAGCCAAGAGCAAGGAGGCCAGAGAAAACGTTTAAAAGATTTGGTAAACCAGTCTCAAGCAATAAAAATGAGGCGTCTGTTACCGAGTTAGACCACTCTGGAGTGAGAGCACGTGAGGAGTGGTTTGTTTCAAGCAAATGCTTCATAAGAAACGAGAGACAAGGATAAAAGGGAGAAAATAGGGCCAGGTGCACTGCAAGCATTAAACACAACTTTTTCATATACAAAATTTGCCTAGACCCATGGCTACCACATTGGCCACACATACTTTTTTATGGTATTTAAGTGCTTACTAGGCATCAAGCACTGTTCTATGTGCTGGAGAACACAGTAAGTGCTCAGTAAATACGACTGAATGAATGAATGAATGAATGAATGAATGAATGGAGAAGATACAAGTTAATCAGGTCAGACATTGTCCCTGCCCTACATGGGGCTCAGAATCGAAGTAGGAGGAAGAACTGGTATTGAATACCCATTTTGCAGTTAAGGAAACTGAGGCAGAGGAAAGTCAAGTGACTTGCTCAAGGTCACGCGGCAGGCAGGTGGTGGAGCTGGGATTAGAACCCAGGTCCTCTGGCTCCCAGGCCTGTGCTCTCTCCACTAAGCATAATGCTTCCCTCATGGAGGGATATCAGGGGTGTCTTCCTCGAATACTAAAGACAGCTAGATAGAGATGCAAACTTGTTGAGTTTTCTTTCTGTTGTTTTGTTGTTGGCAAGGCACATGTCTGCCAATTCTGTTGTACTGTACTCTCCCAAGTGCTCAGTAAAGTGCTCTGCATATAGTAAGCGCTCAATAAATACCATTGATGATGTTATGTACTCATGGGTCCCCCACTTGTTTACTGTGCGACCTGGGGTATGTCACTTCACTTCTCTGTGCCTCAGTCACCTCACCTATAAAGTGGGGATTAATAATAATAATAATAATGGCATTTATTAAGTGCTTACTATGTGCAAAGTACTGTTCTAACTGCTGGGGAGGTTACAGGGTGATCAGGTTGTCCCACAGGGTGCTCACAATCTTAATCCCCATTTTACAGATGAGATAACTGAGGCACAGAGAAGTTAAGTGACTTGCACAGAGTCACACAGCTGACAATTGGTGGAGTTGGACTTGAACCCGTGACCTCTGACTCCAAAGCCTGTGCTCTTTCCACTGAGCCATGCTGCTTCTCTAAGACTAAGATTAAGACTTCTCTAAGACTAAGATTAAGATTAAGACTAAAAGACCCCTTTTAGACTGTGAGCCCACTGTTGGGTAGGGACTGTCTCTATGTGATGCCAATTTGTACTTCCCAAGCGCTTAGTACAGTGCTCTGCACATAGTAAGCGCTCAATAAATACGATTGATTGATTGATTGATTGACTGTGCACCCCATGTGGGACATGGACTGGGTCCAATCTGATTAGTTTTAGAACAGTGCTTTACACCTAGTAAGCGCTTAACAAATATCATTTAAAAAAAAATGCCTGGCACACAGTAGGCGCTTCAAATATAGCATAACCAAATGGGTTTGGACGGGTTTGAGATTCGGGTTTTCTGGGCTTGTAAAATAGCTGCCCAACGAAAAAACTCCAACTTCCACTTACCCACCTTCCTTCCAAAAGACTGTAAAATGGGGATTGAGGCTGTGAGCCACACAGGGGACAGGGACTGGGTCCAACCTGATTTCCTTGTAATAAAAATTGTGGTATTTGTTAAGCGCTTACGATGTGTCAAGCACTATACTAAGCGCTGGGGCAGATACAAATAAATCAGGTTGGACACAGGTCCTGTCCCATATGGGGCTCACAGATTCAATCCCCATTTTACAGATGAGGGAACTGAGGCCCAGAGAAGTGAAGTGTCTTGACCAAGGTCACACAGCAGATAAGTGAGTGGAGGAGTCAGAATTAGAACTAGGTATGGGTTCTAATTCTGACTCCCATGCCCATACTCTATCCACTATGCCATGCTGCTTCTCTCCACCCCAGTGCTTAGTACAGTGTCTGGTACCTAGTAAGCACTTACTAAATACCATCATTATTATTAATTACTATTTTATAATATCTTATATTAATTATATATTATAATTATTGTGATTTTGATATTATTATTAATAGCGATGGCAATTGGTAAGTGCTTACTATGTGCCATGCACTGTTCTAAGCACTGGGGTAGACACAAGGTAATCAGGTTGTCCCACGCTGGTCTCACAGTCTTCATCCGCATTTTCCAGATGAGGTCACTGAGGCCCAGAGAAGTGAAGTGACTTGCCCGAAGTCACACAGCAGACAAGTGGCAGAGGTAGAATTAGAACCCACGACCTCCGACTCCCAAGCCAGGGCTCTTTCCACTAAACCACGCTGCTTCTCGAAGCGACTCAAATTGGGGGGTTAAATAAAAGGTGCAAACTTGCGGAGCAGCCCATCTCCGTCGGCAACACGGCGAAGAAAAGTTCTCCGGCCGAAAAGTCTTGGAAGAAGCCACAGGCGGGACGCGGCCATGTCCGGGGCCCTCCTGACCTTTGACCCCACGATGGACCGATCCCGACTGGAAAAGTCACTTCACTTCCCTGGGCCTCAGTTCCCTCATCTGTAAATAATAATGGCATCTATTAAGCGCTTACCATGTCCAAAGCACTGTTCTAAAAATGAGGACGAAGATTGTGAGCCCCACGTGGGACAACCTCAATAACCCTGTATCTCCCCCAGAGCTTAGAACAGTGCTGGGCACATAGTAAACGCGTAAATACCATCATTATAATTATTGTCACTTCATCATCATCATCATCAATCGTATTTATTGAGCGCTTACCATGTGCAGAGCACTGTACTAAGCGCTTGGGTAGTACAAATTGGCAACATATAGAGACAGTCCCTACCCAACAGTGGGCTCACAGTCTAAAAGACGTCACTTCTCCAGGCCTCAGTTCCCTCATCTGTAAAATGCGCATGAAGGCTGTGAGCCCCACGTGGGACAACCTCAGTACCTTCTATCTCCCCCAGCGCTTAGAACAGTGCTGGGCACATAGTAAGCGCTTAACAAATACTGTTTATTATTATTATTATGTCAGTTAACTTTTCTGTGCCTCAGTTCCCTCACCTGTAAAATTGGGGTGAAGACTGTGAGCCCCACGTGGGACAACCTCAGTACCTTGTATCTCCCCCAGCGCCTAGAACAGTGCTGGGCACATAGTAAGTGCTTTACCATTATTATTATTAAGTCGGTTAACTTTTCTGGGCCTCAGTTCCCTCACCTGTAAAATGGGGATGAAGACTGTGAGCCCCAAGTGGGACAATCTCAATACCTTGTATCTACCCAGCGCTTAGACAGTGCTGGGCACATAGTAAGCACTTAATAAATACTGTTTATTACTATTATTATGTACGGTAACTTTGATGTGCCTCAGTTCCCTCACCTGTAAAATGGGGATGAAGACTGTGAGCCCCAAGTGGGACAACCTCAATACCTTGTATCTACCCAGCGCTTAGAACAGTGCTGGGCACATAGTAAGTGCTTTACCATTATTATTATTGAGTCGGTTAACTCTTCTGTGCCTCAGTTCCCTCATCTGTAAAATGGGGGTGAAGACTGTGAGCCCCAAGTGGGAC
The DNA here is from genome assembly GCF_015852505.1 of Tachyglossus aculeatus. Lineage (NCBI taxonomy): Eukaryota > Metazoa > Chordata > Mammalia > Monotremata > Tachyglossidae > Tachyglossus > Tachyglossus aculeatus. Next base: position 60,341,983 of record NC_052076.1, on the reverse strand, counting down.
AACCTCAATACTTCGTATCTACCCAGCGCTTAGAACAGTGCTGGGCACATAGTAAGCGCTTTACCATTATTACTATTATTAAGTCGGTTAACTTTTCTAGGCCTCAGTTCCCTCATCTGTAAAATGGGGATGAAGACTGTGAGCCCCAAGTGGGACAACCTCAATACCTTGTATCTACCCAGCGCTTAGAACAGTGCTGGGCACATAGTAAGTGCTTTACCATTATTATTATTGAGTCGGTTAACTCTTCTGTGCCTCAGTTCCCTCATCTGTAAAATGGGGATGAAGACTGTGAGCCCCAAGTGGGACAACCTCAATACCTCATATCTACCCAGCGCTTAGAACAGTGCTGGGCACATAGTAAGTGCTTTACCATTATTATTATTAAGTCGGTTAACTCTTCTGTGCCTCAGTTCCCTCATCTGTAAAATGGGGGTGAAGACTGTGAGCCCCAAGTGGGACAACCTCAATACCTCGTATCTACCCAGCGCTTAGAACAGTGCTGGGCACATAGTAAGCGCTTTACCATTATTACTATTATTAAGTCGGTTAACTTTTCTAGGCCTCAGTTCCCTCATCTGTAAAATGGGGATGAAGACTGTGAGTCCCAAGTGGGACAACCTCAATACCTTGTATCTACCCAGCGCTTAGAACAGTGCTGGGCACATAGTAAGTGCTTTACCATTATTATTATTGAGTCGGTTAACTCTTCTGTGCCTCAGTTCCCTCATCTGTAAAATGGGGATGAAGACTGGGAGCCCCAAGTGGGACAACCTCAATACCTCGTATCTACCCAGCACTTAGAACAGTGCTAGGCACATAGTAAATGCTTTACCATTATTATTATTAAGTCGGTTAACGCTTCTGTGCCTCAGTTCTCTCATCTGTAAAATGGGGATGAAAACTGTGAGCCCCAAGTGGGACAACCTCAATACCTTGTATCTACCCAGCGCTTAGAACAGTGCTAGGCACATAGTAAATGCTTCACCATTATTATTATTAAGTCGGTTAACTTCTCTGGGCCTCAGTTCCCTCATCTGTAAAATGGGGATGAAGACTGTGAGCCCCAAGTGGGACAACCTCAATACCTTGTATCTACCCAGTGCTTAGAACAGTGCTGGGCACATAGTTAGTGCTTTACCATTATTACTATCATTAAGTCGGTTAACTTTTCTAGGCCTCAGTTCCCTCATCTGTAAAATGGGGATGAAAACTGTGAGCCCCAAGTGGGTCAACCTCAATACTTCTATCTCCCCCAGCGCTTAGAACAGTGCTGGGCACATAGTAAGTGCTTTACCATTATTATTATTAAGTCGGTTAACTCATCTGGGCCTCAGTTCCCTCATCTGTAAAATGGGGGTGAAGACTGTGAGCCCCAGGTGGGACAACCTCAATACCTTGTATCTACCCAGCGCTTGGAACAGTGCTGGGCACATAGTAAGTGCTTTACCATTATTATTATTAAGTCGGGTAACTCTTCTGTGCCTCAATTCCCTCATCTGTAAAATGGGGATGAAGACTGGGAGCCCCAAGTGGGACAACCTCAATACCTTGTATCTACCCAGCGCTTATAACAGTGCTGGGCACATAGTAAATGCTTTACCATTATTAAGTCGGTTAACTTCTCTGGGCCTCAGTTCCCTCATCTGTAAAATGGGGATGAAAACTGTAAGCCCCAAGTGGGACAACCTCAATACCTTGTATCTACCCAGCGCTTAGAACAGTGCTGGGCACATAGTAAGTGCTTTACCATTATTATAAGTCGGTTAACTCTTCTGGGCCTCAGTTCCCTCATCTGTAAAATGGGGATGAAGAGTGGGAGCCCCAAGTGGGACAACCTCAACACCTTGTATCTACCCAGCGCTTAGACAGTGCTGGGCACATAGTAAGCGCTTAACAAATATTATTATTATTACTATTATTATTATTATTATTATTACTTACGAACTGGGCTCTACGGCTTCTTCGGAAACGAAGCGGCATCTCGTCGGTGGGAGCAGCTCGCTCCCTAACTAACAAGCCCGCTGAGAAGGCCGCACTCCTCGGCGGCCTCAACCTCGGACGCTTTCTCCCTAGCAACCGACCCACCAACAACCGCCCTCCTCATTGGCTCCTGCCCGCCCTCCGCCAATCAGCGCCGCTCTCACTGCCGCGCTGCCAGCCCCTGGCAACCGCAGGATTTCCCCCCCCAACGTTCGAAACGGTGGCCCGCCTCCCCCCCGCCGATTGGCTCGCGCTTCTCGCGCTCCTATTGGTCTCGGCTGCCGTCAGTCTCCGGTTCCTCCTATCACAAGGCGCCGACAGGGGGAGGCGGGAGTTCGGACGTGGCGGACTGATTTTCGGCCGTTGGGCCTTGCTCAGGTGAGAGGGGATTCATCTGTTCAGTCGTATTTATTAATCAATCAATCAATCGTATTTATTGAGCGCTTACTGTGTGCAGAGCACTGTACTAAGCGCTTGGGAAGTACAAGTTGGCAACATACAGAGACAGTCCCTACCCAACAGTGGGCTCACAGTCTAGAAGGGGGAGACAGAGAACAAAACCAAACATATTCACAAAATGAAATAAATACAATAGATAAGTACAAGTAAAATAGAGTAATCATCATCATCAGTCGTATTTGTTCAGCGCACACTGTGTGTAGAGCACTGTACTAAGCGCTTGGGAAGTACAAGTTGGCAACATACAGAGACAGTCCCTGCCCAACAGTGGGCTCACCTCCTCCAGGAGGCCTTCCCAGACTGAGCCCCTTCCTTCCTCTCCCCCTCGTCCCCCTCTCCATCCCCCCATCTTACCTCCTTCCCTTCCCCACAGCACCTGTATATATGTTTGTACATATTTATTACTCTATTTTACTTGTACATATCTATTCTATTTATTTTATTTTGTTAGTATGTTTGGTTTTGTTCTCTGTCTCCCCCTTTTAGACTGTGAGCCCACTGTTGGGTAGGGACTGTCTCTATGTGTTGCCAATTTGTACTTTCCAAGCGCTTAGTACAGTGCTCTGCACATAGTAAGCGCTCAATAAATACGATTGATGATGATGATGATGATGGGCTCACAGTCTAGAAGGGGGAGACAGAGAACAAAACCAAACATATTCACAAAATAAATACAATAGATAAGTACAAGTAAAATAAATAGAGTAATGAAGATGTACAAACATATATACATATATACAGGTGCTGTGGGGAAGGGAAGGAGGTAAGACGGGGGGGGGGGGGGGGGGGGGGGGGATGGAGAGGGGGAGAGGAAGGAGCCCACTGTTGGGTAGGGACTGTCTCCATATGTTGCCAACTGGTACTTCCCAAACGCTTAGTACAGTGCTCTGCACACAGTAGTTTATTATTATTATAGTAATAATAATGATGATGATATTTGTTAAGCACTTACTATGTGCAAAGCACTGTCCTAAGCGCTTGGGAGAGTAATAATAATGATGGCATTTATTAAGCGCTTACTATGTGCAAAGCATTGTTCTAAGCTCTGGGGAGGTTACAAGGGGATCAGGTTGTTTCATGGGGGGCTCACAGTCTTCATCCCCATTTTACAGATGAGGGAACTGAGGCCTAGAGAAGTGAAGTGACTTGCCCAAAGTCACCCAGCTGACAAGTGGTGGAGCTGGGATTTGAACCCATGACCTCTGACTCCCAAGCCCGGGCTCTTTCCACTGAGCCACGCTGCTTCTCCTTAACACCGTAACAGCAGGCTGACTTACGGACTTCATTCATTCAATTGTATTTATTGAGCGCTCACTGTGTGCAGAGCACTGTACTGAGCGCTTGGGAAGTACAAGTTGGCAACTTATAGAGACTGTCCCTACCCAACAGCGGGCTCACAGACTAGGAGCGGGGAGACAGACAACAGAACAAAACATATTAACAAAATAAAATAAATAGAATAAATATGTACAAGTAAAATAGAGTAATGAATCTGTACAAACATATATACAGGTGCTGTGGGGAGGGGAAGGAGGTAAGGTGGGCGGGATGAGGAGGGGGAGAGGAAGGAGGGGGCTCAGTCTGGGAAGGCCTCCTGGGCTCGTGGGGTCGGAGAGGACATGGGTTCTAATAATAATAATAATTCATTCATTCAGTCGTTTTTATAATAATGATGGCATTTATTGAACGCTTACTATGTGCAAAGCACTGTTCTAAGCGCTGGGGAGGTTACAAGGTGATCAGGTTGTCCCACAGGGGGCTCATAGTCTCAAACCCCATTTTGCAGATGAGGTAACTGAGGCACAGAGAAGTTAAGTGACTTGCCCACAGTCACACAGCTGACAATTGGCAGAGTCGGGATTAGAACCCATGACCTTGGACTCCCAAGCATGGGCCCTTTCCACTGAACCACACTACTTCTCTGTATCTACCCAACGCTTAGAATGGTGCTTGGCACATATTGAGGGCTTAACAGATACTATCATCATCAACAAATGCGCACATTCCTGCACCCAGCAAACTCATGAGGGGCGACTCCACTGTAGATTTTGCAATCACCTCCATATTTCTTGAGGAAGCCTCAGCATGCCTTACGAAGGGGCTTGTTTTTGTAAGAGAAATGGAAACCCTGGACTTGGCTTTTATAATTGAAAATATTCAGAGAAACTCAAGCACTGGGCTTGCCTTTTACAGTTAAAAATACTTTTGTGAGAGAAACTGAAGTCTTGGATTTGGCTTTGACAATCGAAAGTACAGTTTAGGTTTGCAATTTGCAGGGTGAGTGCCTGCCTAGTGTGCATTACTGGGAGGGAGAACAGTCATTTTACCCCCATTTTGCAGCTGAGGGAACTGAGGCCCAGAAAGGTTAAGTGACTTGTGTGAGGTCACACAGCAGGCAAATAGGAAGGCCAAGACTAGAAGCCAAGACTCTTGACTTCTAGTCCTGTGCTTTTTCTATAAAAAGCACCTCCCCAAGCGGAGACTTGAATTTTAGCCCTTGTTTCTTTTCTGGAAGATTTGGGTAGTGTCAGAAAGCTTTTTCTTTATTCAGCAGTAAAGGGCCAGGCCTCCTTACTGTCGGCTTTAAAGCACTCAATCCCCTTGCCCCCTCCTATCTCACTACTTACCTACTACAATCCAGCCCTCACACTTCTTTCCTCTAATGCCAACCTAATCACTGTACCTCAGTCTCGTAATAATAATCATCATGGTATTTGTTAAGCGCTTACTACGTGCCAAGCGCCGTACTAAGCGCTGGGGTAGGTACGAGGTAGTTGTTGGACACAGTTACCTGTTCTATCTCACCACGAACCTCTCACCCACATCCTGCCTCTGCCCTTAAATCAATCAATCAATCGTATTTATTGAGCGCTTACTGTGTGCAGAGCACTGTACTAAGCACTTGGGAAGTACAAGTTGGCAACATATAGAGACAGTCCCTACCCAACAGCAGGCTCACAGTCTAAAAGGGGGAGACAGAGAACAAAACCAAACATACTAACAAAATAAAATAAATAGAATAGATATGTACAAGTAAAATAAATAAATAATAGAGTAATAAATATGTACAAGCATATATATATGCCTTAAATGCCTTCTCTCTTCATATCCAGTAGGCAATTCCTCTCCTCTCCTTAGTCTGATTGAAGGCACATCTCCTCCAAGAAGCCTTCCCTGACTAAGCCGTATTTTCCTTTTTCTTTCCCTTCTGTGTTGCCCTGACTTGCTCCTTTCATTCACCGTCCCCCCCACACCCAAGCCCCACAGTACTTAATGTACATATCTGTAATTTATATTAATGCCTGTCTCGCCCTCTAGACTGTAAGCTCACTGTGGGAGGGAATTTGTTATATGGTTATATTGTACTTTCCCAAGCACTTAGTACAGTGCTCTGTACACAGTAGCGCTCAATAAATACGACTGAGTGTGAAAGGTCATTTCTCACTTTCTTCAACAGGACAAAACTGTTACTACTGGCACTTAAGTAGTACAAGAAGTTATTTGGATGGAGAAAGAAACCATGCTTGGCAGTGTAGGACCTGTGCATGTTCCTTTTGGGCACATTATTGGAAATGAGAAATGGCAAGGATCGCAGTTAGCTAAAGAAATACAAGGTCAGTCCTCTTGTCACTGCCGTGATTCCCCTTGTATGTAATTGCCTCTTCAATTTTCCTCTTGTTTATATTTTAAGGAAAAATTAAGCTCATCTTTGAAGCTGACCTGGCACCCGTGGATTTTCATCTTTCTAAAGGATCCTGTATCCTTTATGTTACCGAAGCAGATTTGGTAGCAGGAAATGGCTATAGAAAAAGACTTGTAAGACTTAGAAATGTAAGTACCTATGAAAAATGATTTTTTTACTGTCCTTTTAGGTTGTGTTCCTGGTGGTCTTTTGTAAACTAATATGCATTCTAAAAATCACAGTCAATCGGTGGTATTTATTGACTGCTTATTGTGGGCAGAAAGCTGTAATAGGTACTTGGGTGAGTACAGTACAACAGGCAGTTGACAAGTTCCCTTCCCACAAGGAGCTTACAGTCTACAAGCATCTTTGCCCTTTCCCCACCCGGGTGATCACTGTTTGTATTGCCTTTAAAGCAGAAGCAGTATCAAGATATTTTACAACATCATCATCATCATCATCAATCGTATTTATTGAGCGCTTACTATGTGCAGAGCACTGTACTAAGCACTTGGGAAGTACAAATTGGCAACGTATAGAGACAGTCCCTACCCAACAGTGGGCTCACAGTCTAAAAGGGGGAGACAGAGAACAAAACCAAACATACTAACAAAATAAAATAAATAGAACAGATATGTACAAGTAAAATAAATAAATACATAAATAGAGTAATAAATATGTACAAACATATATACATATATACAGGTGCTGTGGGGAAGGGAAGGAGGTAAGATGGGGGGGGATGCAGAGGGGGACGAGGGGGAGAGGAAGGAAGGGGCTCAGTCTGGGAAGGCCTCCTTCTTTACAGCTTAATGGGATCCAGAATACTTTTTCAACTTGGATTATTTTTCTTTTTTCTAGGATAAAAATCTACAGGGTATTGTAATTGTTGAGAAAACACGATTGAGCGAGCAGTACTTCCCCGCGGTGCAGAAATTCGTTGTTCTGAACCTTGGAATGATATTACTTCCAGTGGCCAGCCAGATAGAAGCATCTCACCTTATCATCCAACTGGTAATCACTTCACTGTTGCTTATGAGCAAGTATATATAACTTTCTAAAAAGTAGTTATTTGACTGCAGTTATTTGACAGCAAGTTTATTTTATGTAACGGTCACTGAATCATGTCAACCAGTGGAATTTATTGGGTGCTTACTGTGTGCAGAGTAGTATAGTAAGCACTCGGTAGGGTACAGTATAACAGAGTTGGTAGATGCAGTCACTGCCCACAGAGAGCTTGCAGTCTAGAAGAAATGTTACCTGTTTTAGCCCTTTTGGGCTGTAAGTTCGTTATAGACAGGGAACGTTTCTGCTAATTCTGTTGTATTGTACTCTCCCATGCATTTAGTACAGTGCTATGCACATAGTGCTCAATAAGTATGATTGATTGGGCCATACAGTCAAAACAAAGTTTATTAGCGTGGGAAATTTTTGGAAAAACCCTTACTCATAAATACGATGGAAGTATGTTGAATAGTGATTTATTCTGTATTAAATATAGAGAGACTCTGTAGATTGAAGGTGTCACCATGTTGGAAAAGTTTTTGTGTAAAATGGGAAGCACCTAATGCATCCAAACAGTCTTCAACCATTTGAATTTTGTTGAAACCTTAAAGCCTCTTTAGTATAAGCATATTACAAGACATACTGACTTCATTAAATAGGCTCTAGTGGTGCTGAAATAATAATAATGATTGTGGTATTAAGCACTTACTATGTTCCAGGAACTGTACTAAGTGCTAGGGTAGAAAAAAAGCAAATTGGATTGGGCACAGTCCCTGTCCCACGTGAGGCTCACAGTATTAATCCTCATTTTACAGATGTGGTAACTGAGGCCCAGAGAAGTGAAGTGACTTGCCCAAGGTCACACAGCAGACAAGGGGTGGAGCCGGGATCAGAACCCATGACCTTCTGACTCCCTCCCGATCCATTAAGCCATGCATTTTATACAAAAACATCCAGGCTTTTTCTCAACGAATTTCCTTTTTAAAAGGAATTCTTCTGCTGAGATGAGTAATTTTTTTTTCCCTGTGAAGACTGCATACTAAGTGGAAGGGCCTTGTCTACTTATGAGGAATTGATTTGCATAACTGATCTACCTCAAATTGAGTCTGGGGTCTTAGCTTGTGGTTTCATTTTCATTCATTCATTCAATCGTATTTATTGAGCGCTTACTGTGTGCAGAGCACTGGACTATTCGCTTGGGAAGTCCAAGTTGGCAACATATAGAGACGGTCCCTACCCAACAGCGGGCTCACAGTCTAGAAGGGGGATACAGACAACGAAGTAAAACATATTAACAAAATAAAATAAATAGAATAGTACATGTGTACAAGTAAAATAGAGTAATAAATATGTATAAACATACACGGGTGCTGTGGGGAGGGGAAGGAGGTAAGGCCCCCTTACCGTACCTGTGCTGTGGGGAGGGGGATGAGAGGAAGAGGAAGGAAGGGGCTCAGTGTGGGAAGGCCTCCTGGAGGAGGTGAGCTCTCAGTAGGGCTTTGAAGGGAGGAAGAGAGCTAGCTTGGCGGATGTGTGGAGGGAAGGCATTCCAGGCCAGGGGGATGATGGCGGGACAGGCGAGAACGAGGCCCAGTGAGGAAGTTAGTGGCAGAGGAGCGGAGGGTGCGGGCTGGGCTGGAGAAGGAAAGAAGGGAGGTGAAGTAGGAGGGGGCGAGGTGATGGACAGCCTTGAAGCCGAGTGAGGAGTTTTTGCCTGATGCGTAGGTTGATTGGTAGCCACAGGAGATTTTTGAGGAGGGGAGTAACATGCCCAGAGCGTTTCTGCACAAAGATGATCCAGGCAGCGGCGTGAAGTATAGATTGAAGTGGGGAGAGACAGGAGGATGGGAGATCAGAGAGGAGGCTGATGCAGTAATCCAGTCGGGATAGGATGAGTGTTTTCATGGGTGTTTCTACTCCTTTTATTTCATATAGCTATTTTGATTATAAAAACGTTTACGTATTTGTAGTTAATATTAAACATAATGGCGTAGGATTACAGCAAAGTAGGGAAGTTCAGCATTGCTTGAGTGGAAGGGATTGACGAAGAAAAATGGTCTCCTCTAGAGGGAGCTCAAATTCTTCATTTTGTAACATATCATTTCAGGTCCAGGAACAAACCAAAGACCACAACAGGAATCCTTTTCTTAAAAAAAAACGTCACCAACTCTCCGAGTCCGCAGTACTTCAGACAGTTCAACAAATCCCAAGTGTCGGAAAAGTTAAAGCTCTACTTCTGATGAAAAAATTTGCCACTCTCCATCAACTGTGCAATGCATCCATCCAAGAACTGGAGCAAGTAGTTGGACAAACTGTTGCTCAACAGGTTCACACATTTTTGACACAAACTTAGTGACACTAGTCCGTTAGGGACCCTAAACTGTTTTCATTTTATTTAATTTTTCCTTCTCTACTCAGGTTAATCACTTGCCGGTCTCAGAATCAGAGGCTTTGGGAGATTTCTCCCCTAAACCGTAGGATGCGGGCAGGCTGAAATATAGCCCAAATTGGAATGGCTGCCCTAGAATTCCACTATCCTAATCCCTATTGCAGCTATATTTTCACCGCCTAAGCAGCCATTGAAAAACCAGGCTTTTACTGCCCCAGGACCTAACTGTCTGAAAGGCGAAAGATAATTAGTTCTGCATTAAGTATTAAGATTTGCCTCTGTGACTTCTGAGAGTTAAAGCTGATATTTTTTTTCGGCTAAATAGCCTTGATGGCAAATTGATTATTCAAAAATCTATGTAGTTTCATTAGTTGAAACCTGTTTAATACTGTCCTTCTAGGAAACTGGATTGCAAGACTTAAAAGGATGTGAATTGACTTCTTGCATTTGTGTAGATTACTGACTGGATGACAGTTACTCTCTACAATTTCTAATGGGCATTATTCTAAGCAAAAATTGAGAATAGTTCTTTTTTCTCCCACTTGGTTCTCTTCCACAATACCGATATTCAAGATTCCAGAATGCATTCAGGCAGTGTTGCAAATTAAATTGGTAGATTGGACTCTCAGGTTTCCTCTAGTCTCAGTTGATTTTTTTTGTTTTCTTCTGGTATCGTAACTCTTATCCTCCTTATTGTGAGGTTTTAGGTCTTTCTAGGTGCATGTAATATGGAGGATTGTCTGTCCAGAACAAAAGTACCAAACTGAGCTAGCCAACCATAAGGCCTTTTCTTCTGTTTTTACGTAGCATGGTAGAAAAGTTGTCTTGCCTATCATCTCCAAAAGACTTTAAGTGTACAATGCATCATTTAGCTTGTAATAGTGGTTTTTTTGTTTTCCATACTGATACAAAGTGTGGAAAGATCAGGTTTTGAGAGCAGTACAACTCATTTTTGCTTTTTTTAATGGTATTTAAGTGCTTATTATAGGCCAAGCACTGAACTTCACCTGAAGTAGATACAAGATAATCAGGTTGGACACAGTCCATGACCCACGTGGGGCTCACAGGATTAAATTCTCATTTTATACATGAGGCACAGAGAAGTTAAGTGACTTGCCCAAGGTTACACAGCAGACAAGTGGCAGAGCCAGGATTAAAACCCAGGTCCTTCTGAATTCCAGGACTGTGCTCTCTCCACTTAGCCATGCTGCTTCTCAATCATTAATAATAATTATGGTATTAAGTGCTTACTGTGTGCCAAGCACACACAAGGTATCCGGAGCAGTGATGTTTATGGGTGTATTATGGGCATTCCAGGCCAGAGACAGGACGTGGGCCAGAGATCAGTGGCGAGACAGGCGGGAACAAGGCAGTGAGAAGGTTAGCACCAGAGGAGAGAAGTGTGTGGACTGGGTTGAAGGAGGAGAGAAGCGAGGTAGGAGGGGGCAAGGAGATGGAGAGCTTTAAAGCCAATGGTGAGGAGTTTTTGTCTGATACAGAGGTGGCTAGGCAGCCACTGGAGATTGTTGAGGGTGGGGGGTGACATGTCCTGAACATTTCTGTAGAAAGATGATCCGGGCAGGGAGGGAAGTTTGGACTGGAGTGGGGAGACAGGAGTTTGGGAGGTCAGCAAGGAAGCTGATGGAGTAATCTAGGCGGGATAGGATAAGTGATTGTATTAATGTGGTAGCAGATTGGATAGAGAGGAAAGGGCAGATTTTAGGCAGGGATTGTCACTGTTTATTGCCGAACCGTACTTTCCCAAGCACTTGGTACAGTGCTCCGCACACGGTAAGCGCATAATAAATACAATTGAATGTATGTATGTAGAATGTGCTGCTTTGGTCAGGCAGGTAAAATAAAGACTTCAAAAATTAATAGGAAAACAATGGAAAACTACATACCTGAAAATCAGTTTTACGAAGCAATGAATAAGATCATTATCTTTAAACATTCACTTCCATCAGAAAAGTAACTCATTGTCCCTGTCCCCTTTGGTGGAGTTTAATTTTTTTTTTCTTAAAAGCTCACAAATCAAGCACACCAAATATTTTATTCATAAACCTTATTTCAGCAAAGGATTTTTTTTTAATTTTAGTAGCTCTCTTGTCCATACCTCTGCAGTATTTCTGGAGTCAAATGGCTGCCTTTTATGGTGTGCTTTTGAACTATTATCCCCACTACTTCTGGGCCCAGTACTCAAAACTTTAGAGGAATTTGTATCTTGGTTTTCAAACTACCCGGGTGGCTAGATCAAATGCCTTTAATTTACCCCAAAGTACTGGAAAAATTTTTTTATCTATCCCCCATTCTGTGGTATATAAATGCTACCTCGTTGATGTGATCTATCATCCTATTCCAATGAATTCTTAAAGGACTTGCGCACTCTAAGCAGTGTAAGACTCAAAAGCAACATAAGAATACAGAGAAAATACTGTCTGAAAACTGATAAAAACATACCTTCATTTTAGAAGGAATGATCAGATATCTTTCCAGTATAAATTTGATCTACAGTTTGGTGCTTTGGCTTAATCAATAAAGAGGATAAAGTAAGACAGTGAGAAATGAACCACTTTGAACAATTTGCTTAATTTGAGTGAATGTTTTTATTCAGATACACTAAACCTATTTCAGGGGTAACAAAGACATTATCTGGATCCATTTTCTTAAGACTTTATTGGGCCCACCTTAGTTACTGAACAGAGGAAAGTAAACTTGAACTCAAGTGTAAAGAATTGGATTTGAGCAGTGTTTTGGAACGTACCTATTACAATTAACTGTAAGATTTGTAAGAAGAGTCTCCCTCATTCATCTAGCCAGTATGCTACAGTACTTTATGCAATTTAAAAACCTTAAATAAAGCTTGAAGCTTTAGTTATTTACATCCACCCTAACAAGAGAAAACCTAAAAAAAAGCTTTGTACCCGAGTTTTCAAAATGTGCATTTATGCATTTAACTATTTTCTACAAAAAATGGAAAATGTTTTGAGTATCAAACAGTATATTATCTACCTTGTAGATAGCATCTTCACCTAACACTCCTGTGTTAGTAACTTTCAAATGATTAGAAAACAAGGTGTGACACAAAAGTAAGCTCTAAATTCTGGCCACTTAAAAATATCAGGGCAAATTACATAATGAGTTGTCCAGTTTTAACATTTGATTTTAGCCAGGACCATCCTTATATTGGCTAAGGTTATTATTTAACTTATACAGATCAAATAGTAAGAGCCTTTGTCATTTTCAGTTAAGCTTAGTTTGGAAAGGAAGTGTTTTGATTGATATTTAATAGAGTAATTCAGATTTATTACTAGAGTCTCGATGTAAGCAGCCCTTTAGCAGCTCTTTAGTCCTGTTAGGAAACATGTTCACTTTACATTCATTTGAGCAAAAGAGTAATCTCTTTTCTCTCAAAGTCGTAATCTATTATAAGGCTAAGATTAGAGTTAATTCAAGTGATTTTTTTCATTTCAATCTGATAGTGACTAAAAGTTCAGTCATTAAAATATCCTTCAAATTTTCAACCGCCTATTTTATATACAGTACCCTACACAATAAATAACTTGTAGTAACGTGTATACATAACAAGTTGAAGTTGTTTTCTAGCAATGATTCCTAAATATCTGCACTCATTCAGAACAGAAATACCCTTTGTAAATTTGGAGCCTATGAAAACAAATTAAGCAATGAGTATACATTTCACAGCTATGGCACAAGTGTTGAGGGCTAAATAGTGTTTGGAAAAATTTTGACACTAAACATTTCTTCATTCCGTAAAGGTTTAGTACAGTGAACTATCCGTATTGAGAAGGCCAAACGGTGAAGCAAGCTTCTTCTTGATCTGGGGTCTCGTTATTCCTCCAGATGGGAGACAGAGAGTGCTGGCTGACTTCTGCCTGTTCTTGTTGGTTCCCCAGCTTAGAAAAGACAGTTTTTTGGAAACTTTTTTAGCTTTGTCAATTTTGTCATCTTCTAGAGTTAAACAGATCATGGAGTACGTTTTCTGCATTCCCACGGAGTACGTAGCAGATTTATTATGCTGCAGAGAAAGAAAAAGGGAAACAAAGAATGTCCTCATGGAGGGTAACAAATCCTCAAAACCAGTAGGCTACCCTATATGTAAATGTTTCCTGAGTTTGAAGGGTTTTTTTCCTGCAACAATTAGTCACACTCCACATACAACAAGCATCTGTTTTTAAATTCAGCTCTGATCACATAAGGTCTTAAAATCCAAGTTTAGGAATTAATCTCATGGGGATAATGCTTGCTTAAGAAAAATATTTCATGCAGCATTGTTTGGCGTCTCCCAAACATGAGTCTGAGATCCCCTACAATCACGGCTGTATATAATGTGTTGGTCGTAAGGTCCTCAAACAAACCTGTATGTTTTGTGGATTATTGTTAGAAAAGAGGGCTTACCATTCATTCATACTTTAACTAAGGAGGGTTTCAAATAGTGTCAAAAGTGTAGAACGGCTCTGCAAATACTTTTTCAAAAGCAACAATGCCAAAGAATGCCACATCTAAATAATCTAGGGAGTGTTTAGGTTACGAAACAGCCAGTTTACCCAGGTAATTCTCACTCTTTCTCCTCAAAGCCCACGCCCATTCGTGCCATAATTCCCATAGAGACTCCAGCCCTTGCCAGCAAGGGCAAAGAAAGGTAGACCTGCCAATTTGGTTTCCCCACTCCGACTTATTTTCAGATCTAAAGGCAGGGTGGGATAGTTTGGGGCACAGAATGGGTATCCATGGACAGCTCCACCATCCCCTGTCTCTAAATCGTCGCAGTTTTTCTTCCACATCATCTCTAAGATCAACCTCTTCTCCATCCAAACAGCCACCATGCTACTCCAGGTACTTATTACATACCAACTTGACTTCCGGTTGCCACACTGGTCTCCTTGCCTTTAGTTTCTCTCCTCCCCAGTCTGTACTTCACTCCACTGCCCGTTAATGGTTACCCATTCCTCTCTGCATTATTGGCTTTAAGGCCTTAAATCAGCTTTCTTCCTCCTACCTATCCACTCTTCTGCCACTGTACCTCAGCTCGCGTTCTTTATTCTCAAGATCTCACTTGTCGCCGAGTGCTTTCTCATGCCTTTCCTCCTGCCTGGAATTCCCTCAGCAGACCTCGACTCTCCCCATTTTCAAAGCCTTGCTGAAATCATCTCTCTTCCAAAAAGTCTTTCCCAATTAATCTTTCTCCCTCATCAGCTTCAGCATTTCTGTGCCACCTAAGCACTGGTTTACTCACATCGACCCACAGCACTTATGAACATCTTACATACCTTATTATTTAATTCCTAACATGTATAAAATTCCCTTTCCCTTCTTCCTGTATGTTATTTTAGCGTCTATCTGCCCGGCTAAATGGTAAACTCTCTGAAGGCAGGGATGGATGTTTATTGTATTTGCCCAAGGGCTTAGAACAATGCACACAGTGTGCACTTAATAAATGCTATTGATTTATTTCACATGCAAGTCACGATCACTTCAGAACACTCTTGTAGATCTTCCCCAAACTCCTAACAAAAACAGAAGAAGAAAGGTGAGCTAGAACTTGGTAAATCTCTTCTAGATCGTGGTCATGTGTTAGTTGCATAGTTGCTCGAGGGAAATGATTATGAACTGTGGGCTGCGGCCCAGAAAGTTTGCACAGTGCCTCCATACATAATACGTTTGTTCTAAAACTTCCAGGCTTTCTAACTGACCAGAGGTAAATGTGTTCCCAATTATATTACTGACATGCTGAGGGTTCAGTCGGTTGTGAGAAAGACCTCAGAGGTTGAACAAGTGAGAATGCAGACTATAGCTGCTAAATTTCCCTTTGACACTTGGGAGATGTGATCAGAGTTGGAAACCTGATTTCACCTCCCTCTTGTCACAATGGAGAGAACCTGCACTTAGGTGACAGAGAAGTGCTGAAGGTGGTGAGGGGTAAAGATTAATTGGGAAAGACTTCTTGGAAGAGATATGATTTTCAGAAAGGCTTTGAAAATGGGGAGAGCCATGGTGCAACAAGAATTCCAAACCAGGTTCTCGCCGCTCCTTGGAATTTCCCGTCTTACCACAGATGTTGCTTCCAGGAGGCTGATGACCTTCATGTCAATGTCTTGCTCCCCGAAACTTTTTAAAGTTTGCATGACTTCGCTCACTCCCAGCCATTTACAATCCTTCCCTTGAATTGAAACAATATAGTCTCCTTCTTTTGCGCCTGCAAGCTGTAAAAATGATGACATTTTGTTGATGACAACAATTCCCCATTCCCAAAACTTGCAGGTATATTTAGAGAGCAGGTACCTGCAAAAGGCAACCTTGGGGCAAACACAATGGGCAGGGAATGTGTCTGTGTATTGTTACAGTGTACTCTCCCAAGCACTTAGTACAGTGCTTTGCACCACTTCAATCTCAATCTTCGACTTTTGGAACCCGGCAAAAAGTAAAGCAGAGTAAGCAAGGATGGATCAGAAGAGGGCTGCTTCTGAGGCAATCTATCTCAAATGTGTGCTTAGCACACTGTTAGACTTAAGGAAATGGCCACACTAGCTTATTTTCTTGCATTCGAATATGCTCCTTCATATACCTGCCTACACTTCATGATTTCGACCTTGTCACAAATGCTATCATTTCGCGACAAGTTCGTGAATTAGTTTAGATTAGATCCCTGGTATTTTCATGGGTTTTGACTCTTCTAGACTGTGAACCTGTTGTGGGCAGGAATTGTCTCTATTTATTGCTAAACTGTACTTCCCAAGTGCTTAGTACAGTGCTCTGCACACAGTAAGCGCTCAATAAATACGATTGAGTGAATGAATTCCCTCCTTGCACATGCTGCTCTCCATCAAATCAGTAGTTGAGGAAGGCGCTACTTACTGCAGCAGAACAGTATGGATCAAGGACGTGAACTTGCACTGGGGAATTTCCTCTTAGGGTGAACCCCATATCTCCTTCTTCACAGGCAAACTGAATGTTACGTGGAGCTGTCCATCTCTTATGTGCAGAAAACATACATAGTGGGCCCTGTGGAGGACAACATTATATGTTTGATTTACAGGTTGAAACAAGCTAAAATTATCGCAAATCTATATGGTCCTTATGAAATTCAGGTTCAAGACCTAAAAAGTGGTGTTCACATTTTTAGCCAACATTTCTATCTTAGGAACCTAGAAAATTGAAATCAAGGAGTGGGATTTAATCTAGTATTTATTACTATGATATTTGTTAAGCATTTGCTATGGGTCAAGTACTGTTCTGAGCGCTGGGGTAGATACAGGTTAATCAGGTTGGAAACAGTCCCTGACCCACATAGGGCTTACAATCTAAGTAAAGAACACTTTACAGATGAGGAAACTGAGACACTAAGAAGTTAAGCGACTTGTACAAGGTCACACAACAGGCAAGTGGTTTGAGAAATCATCAATCGTATTTATTGAGCGCTTACTATGTGCAGAGCACTGTACTAAGCGCTTGGGAAGTACAGGTTGGCAACATATAGAGACAGTCCCTACCCAACAGTGGGCTCACAGTCTAAAAGGGGGAGACAGAGAACAAAACCAAACATACTAACAAAATAAAATAAATAGAATAGATATGTACAAGTAAAATAAATATATACATAAATAGAGTAATAAATATGTACAAACATATACATATAAAATAGCATGGTACAACTGAAAGAGCATGAGGTGGGGGGTAAGAGGACCTGGGTTTTACTCCCAGCTCTGCCAGTTACCTGCTGTGTGACCTTGGATAAGTCACTTAACTTCTCTGTGCCTCAGTTTCTTCACCATAGAATCAGGATTCAATACCTGTTCTCCCTCCTACTTAGACTGTGAGCCTTATGTGGGTCAAAGAAGAACAGCGCTTCCCACATAGTAAGTACTTAACAAATGCCACTAAAAAAAATGGCAGAGCCAGAATTAGAACCCAGGTCCCCTGGCTCCAAGGTCTGTGCTCTTTCTAGACTGTAAGCTTGTAGGCAAGGAATGTGTCTGCTAATTCTGTTGTATTCTTCCAAGTAGAGTGCTCTGCACATAGTAAGCTCAATAAATAAAATGGATTGATCAATTGATTTCCAGTAGGCCATGCTGTTCCTGTCTTTGATGAATCTTTGAGCAAAGCATTTACTTAGAGTTGGGCAATAGTACAAGTATTCTTCAAATATAGTGTCCAGCCCATTCCACTGGAGCATAAGTTCCTTGTGGGCCGGGGTGTGTCACTTTTCTGTTTTGTGTTTCCCAAGCACTTAGTATACTACATCGAGTGGGTACTTAATAAATATGATTACTTCTACTGCTCCTACACTGGGGGCTCATGGTCTAAAAAGGGAATGGAGAGACTGCAAAGACAAGCAAAGGAATGATACATGAACAACACTGACACATACCCAGAGGTGCCTTTGCTGTGCAATAGCTGTGTGCGCTTTACTTTTCTGTTCAAGTCTAAGATCTTATGGCCAAATACCTCGGTTCTCTCCTGATAGTTGCCATACAGACGGGTAAAGAGATCTAATCTAAGAAATGAATCGTAGGTATCCTCTAACACTATTTTCTAAGTGGTATTTCTTAAGCATTTACTATGTGCCAGACACTATACTAAGCGCTAGGAGAGATAAAAGATAATCAGGTTGGACACCGTGCCTGGCCCATGTAGGGCTTACAGTCTTAACCCCCATTCTGCAGATGAAGTAACGGAGACCCAGAAGTTAAGTGACTTGTTAAGTGACTTGCCCAAGGTCACGTAACAGTGCAATCACACATCCACATATAGTTTTAGGAGAGACAAAGTAAAATGACATTTAAAGTCAAGAGGCTTATGATCTACAACAGTTACTCAGAGGTAGGTATGTACTTGCATGGCTTAGTGGAAAGCGCACAGGCTTGGGAGTCAGAGGTCATGGGTTCTAATCTCACCTATGCCACTTGTCATCTGGGTGACTTTGGGCAAGTCACTTCACTTCTCTGTGCCTCAGTGACCTCATCGGCAAAATGGGGATTAAGACTGTGAGCCCCACATGGGACAACCTGATTACCCTGTATCTACCCCAGCGCTTAGAACAGTGGTTGGCAGATAGTAAGCGTTTAACAAATGTCATCGTTATTATTTATTGTCAAGGCAAAGGAAAAAAAAACCCAGCCAAATACCATTATGGCTTTACATACCAGCCTCTGGAAGAAGTCTGTCACTGATACCATGGAAAACTGAGGAGCAACCATCTCAGCTTCTTGTTCTGTTTTAGCTGTATTAGAAAAATCAAGGTGAGAGAAGAACAACTAGGGAAATGTAGTATCAGAGTAATACCAGATGGACAACTGCAGATTTGAAATCATCTAGGAGGCTCAAGATAGGTATATACACGAGCAGGTACTGTAGGGCCATTCGTAACCCAGAGGGCTATTTCAATCACTATAGATTCATCTTTACGTAGCTGCTTCAGTGGTTCTCTTCAGTTTGCCGGGTAACTTGCAACATCACCTTCAGTGAAATTCTAGCATGGGCAAGCCCTTCTCTATACTACTAGCATGTAGGTGCCTCCTGAAAATATGCAGCACGATAAGAAAGCTAGTCAAGGCATATGGTTGACACTATTTCATAATTAAGGACAATCTTTTGTCGTCTTATAAGCTGCTTAATACAGTATTTCCAGCAGGCAGGTTGTTAATCTTCCTATTAAGTGATTTAAATGAGCCAAAGAAACCTGATGACTCCACTGGCACAACATAATAATTGCACATCTTAAACTGAGGGGATTCTTGCTCCCACCAGCTATTACAAACTGGAAAATGAACATGGGAAATATACTTGTTAGAATACTATAAACTGTTTAATGTAGCCAATCATTTACCTTTTTATATGACAAAAGGAAGGACTGAAGATTCAACAATGTACTAGTAAGACTAATTTAAACGGTAACAAAAAAAATACCCGTAACCTCCCTCCCACCTCTTTAAATGTCAGCCAAAGAGATTAACACTGATGCTCTGCTGCTCCCTAAACGGTCAAGCTGCCTTTGCCCAGTTCAAACATGATTTTGTTCTGCAGGTGGACTTTGTTCACAGTGTTTCCTGAGATACAAAATAAATATTTGAACTTTAGCTACTTACAAATAATGTCTGGAGCCACTATTAAGTTTAGTAAATCATCATCCTGCTCATGCTGAGAATACTTGAGGCGCGATCGTTTGTGGGCAGCGGTCAATATCTCCTGAAGAATCTCTATGTTTCGTAGCTTTTTGCTCAAACCAGAAACCCGCACAGACTCTTCATGGCAGTCAATGGCTTTGCGTAAATGGGATTTTCCTGAGGAAGAGATCAAACAAACAATGCTAGTACAGTGCTCTGCACACAGTAAGCACTCAATAAATATGATTGATTCCTTGAGCACTTACTGTGGGTGGAGCACTGAACTATGTACTTGGGAAAGTATAAATACAGAGTTGGTAGATGCGATCTTTGCACATAAGGAGCTTACAGCCTACTATAGTAAGTCTGAAACCTGACTGCTATTTTTAAGTGATAGTTTTAGACATTGCCGGCAGTCTGCCCTGGCGATAAAAGCATGGGGCTGGGAATCCTAAGATCCAGGTTCTAGCCCCAGCTCTGCTGCCCCTGGCCTGCTGTGTGACCTTGGGAAAATTACCTAACTTCTCTGGGCCTTAGTTTCCTCATTTGCCAAATAGGGAATAAGGTACACATCTGCTCTTCTTTCCTCTTACTCTTGAACCCCACATGGGTAAGAAGCAGCATGGCGTAGTGGATACGGCACAGGCTTGGTAGTCAAAGTCATGGGTTTTAATCCCGTCTCCGTCACTTGTCTGTGTGTGTCTTTGGGCAACTCACTTCACTTCTCTGGGCCTCAGTTACCCCATCTGTAAGATGGGGATTGAAACTGTGTGCCCCAGTTGGGACAGGGACTGGTATCCACCCCAGTGCTTAGCACAGTGCCTGGTACATAGTAAGTGTTTAAATACCATAATTATTATTTTACCGATTTATCCCAGTGTTTACCACAGCGCTTGGCACATAGTAAGCACTTTAAAAATAGCAAAGCCAATTATCAAACAGGTACCGAAGTCAGGGATAGGTAATTTTGGGTTTGCTCCTGATTCTATTGCAATCCAAAGTGATCCAAAAAGAGGAAGTGTACTGAGGAAGTGACTTGAGGGTATTGGAGCTAACCAGGCCTAGGCTATCATGGGTTTAGGGGCTATGGACTCATGCTGGGCTCTAGCTTTTGGACAGAGGAATTATTAGGGTTCTAGGCCTGGGTGAGAAAAGACAACAGAGATGCCCGGGGCATTTAACTTTGAGCTCAGCTCAATCTGAACCCAGGTTACTTTCAAATGGCTTTAGGGGCCTCTTGGTAATGACTCCTTGAGGTAAACATTAAAATACATAAATTTCATTTAAAAAATTTACCACTTTTTTTTTTCATTACGCATTACAAAATCCCCAGAACCCAGCAGTTTGGATTCTGCATGTTCTCGGGATTTCTGTAGTGGTACAGAAGTGGCAGGATCAGAGATTAAGGTTTTTTTTCCAGCATCCTCCCCTCCAGAGTAGCCTGGAGAATGAAAATGAACAAGCCAGGCCATTCACTCTGGGCCCCAGAGAGAAATCAGTCAATCAATCAATGATATTTACTGAGCACTAGCTATGTGCGGAACACTATACATTATGCAATCAATCAATCAATCGTATTTATTGAGCATTTACTGTGTGCAGAGCACTGTACTAAACGCTTGGGAAGTACAAGTTGGCAACATATAGAGACGGTCCCTACCCACCAGTGGGCTCACAGAACGATTGGGAGAGTACAATATGATGGAGTTGGCAGAAAGCCCTGGCATCATATTTACTATTAGAGGATATTTCTCACACCTCAGGCATGAAGGACCCATGCTTACCTAGTTGCTTTCGTTCTTCTTTATTCTTTAATACGGCTAGAGGAGTCATCCCTTCAGGCATGAAATCATACAGCTGGGACAAGCACTTTTCCTGTTGGTCTTCATCATCATTGGGGGTCACTACAATGACAGAAAGCATTTGCTGTTTTCAACTGCTATCTCCCAGATTTTGCTACAAGAGTTTGATTTCTTTATAATGGTATTTGTTAAGAACTTACTACCTGTCAAACACTGTTCGAAGCGCTGAGGCAGATTCAAATTAATAAAGCTGGACATAGTCTCTGTCCCCCATGAGGCTCACTGTCAAGTCAGAGGGAGGACAGGTAATGAATCCCCATTTTGTGGTGGAAGAAATGGAGGCACAGTGAAGATAAATTCATTCATTCAATAGTATTTATTGAGTGCTTACTGTGTGCAGAGCACTATACTAAGCGTTTGGGAAGTACAAGTCGGCAACATATAGAGACGGTCCCTACCCAACAACGGGCTCACAGTCTAGAAGGGGAAGACAGACAACAAAACAAAACATGTAGACAGGTGAAATGACTTGCCCATGGTCACACAGCAGACAACTGGCAGAGCCGGGATTAGAACCCAGTTCTTCTAGCTTCATCCACTTGGGCCATGAGGAGTAAATAAGAAGAGGACCTTTGAAACCTCTCTCTAAATCATTCATTCATTCAATTGTATTTATTGAGCGCTTACTGTATGCAGAGCACCGTACTAAGCGCTTGGGAAGTATAAGTCGGCAACGTATAGAGACAGTCCCTACCCAATAGCGGGCTCACAATCTAGACAGGGGAGACAGACAACAAAACAAAACAAGTAGACGGATGTCAATATCATCAGAATAAATAGAATTATAGCTATAGACACATCATTAATAAAATAGAGTAATAAATATGTATAAATAAAATAGAGTAATCAATATGTACAAATATATACAAGTGCTCTCAGGAGGGGAAGGAGGTAGGGCAGAGGGTAGGGGGACGACCCTGCTGCTGTGTGGCCCTGGGCAAGCCACTTAACTTCTCTGTGCCTTAGCTCATCTGTAAAATGGGGATTAAGACTGTGAGTCCCACATGGGACAACCTGATTCCCTTGTATCTACCCCAGTGCTTAGAACAGTGCTCGGCACATAGTAAATGCTTAACGAATACCATAAAAATTATTTTTATTATGGGTTTGGGAGTCAGAGGACATGGGTTCCAATTCCAGGTCTGCCACACGTCTGCTGGGTGACCTGGAGCAAGGCACTTAACTTCTCTGTGCCTCAGTAACCTCATCTGCAAAATGTGGATCAAGACTGTGAGCCCCACGTGGGAAACGAACTGTGTCCAACCTGATTACCACCCCAGTGCTTAGAAAATCCTATAAACTAGATTTTTGTTTCCAGTTATTCACAGCTTAATTTTACCCCACCAGTTAAAATGTGCAACATACGATAACTCTGACAGGTTTAAGCAGGTTTTATATATTTCAGACTGGGAGCTAGATATTCAGGCATTTGGTACCTAATACTGACTCTCCTGTAACTGTGGGCAAACCCCTTCAACTCTTGAGGTCTAAACTATCACCTGAACAGTGAGAATAATTCCAAACTGTTCACAAGAGCAATGCTGCAGAATAATCAGAAAAGCTTTCAAAACCATTTGACAAAATATAAGGACAAAAGTAACCTTCAAAAGCTGAGATTAAAGAAAAAATCCTTACACTGATGATCAATTAGGATTGTCGCAGCAAAATAATGAGCCAGCGCTTTGAAATGATCTGATTTCACTTTAGTTAAGGTGGCCCACGAGTATGGGATATTCTCTTTAATTGGTTCTTGACTCATTGCAGTGTGAAGCTGTTGGTAAACCTCTCCAACCTAAAACAAAACAGGAAAGATCACTGACACAAAAGACCTTTCATATTTCCTGTTACAAAGACAGAGAACTCTTTCTCTTGAAAACAATTCTCAACAAAGTACATCCTGAAATTCAACAAACTGCTAGAGGTCACTTCATTTCATTAGCATCAATCACTCAGTCGTATTTATTGAGCACTTAGTGTATGCAGTGCACTGTACTAAGCACTTGGGAGAGTACAATATAACAGAGTTAGGAGATACGTTCCCTGCCTTAAACAAGCTTAGTCAAGATGGGGATACAGACATTAATATAAATAAATAAATTATAGGTATGTACATAAGAGCTGTAGGAATGAGGGAGAGGTAAATAAAGGGTGCATATCCAAGTGCAAAGGTGGCAGAGAAGGGAGTGAGAGAAGAGGAAAATGAGGGCTTAGTCGGGGAAGGCCTCTTGGAGGAGATATGCTTTCAATAAGGCTTTGAAAGCGGGAAGATTGACCGTCTGTGGGATAATAAAGAGGGAGGGCATTAATATAAATAAATAAATTATAGGTATGTACATAAGAGCTGTAGGATTGAGGGAGAGGTAAATAAAGGATGCATATCCAAGTGCAAAGGTGGCAGAGAAGGGAGTGACAGAAGAGGGAAATGAGGGCTTAGTTGGGGAAGGCCTCTTGGAGGAGATATGCTTTCAATAAGGCTTTGAAAGTGGGAAGATTGACCGTCTGTGGGATATAAAGAGGGAGGGCATTAATATAAATAAATAAGTTATAGGTATGTACATAAGAGCTGTAGGATTGAGGGAGAGGTAAATAAAGGATGCATATCCAAGTGCAAAGGTGGCAGAGAAGGGAGTGAGAGAAGAGGAAATGAGGGCTTAGTCGGGGAAGGCCTCTTGCAGGAGATATGCTTTCAATAAGGCTTTGAAAGTGGGAAGATTGTCTGTGGGATAATAAAGAGGGAGGGCATTAATATAAATAAATTATAGGTATGTACATAAGAGCTGTAGGATTGAGGGAGAGGTAAATAAAGGATGCATATCCAAGTTCAAAGGTAGCAGAGAAGGGAGTGAGAGAAGAGGAAATGAGGGCTTAGTCGGGGAAGGCCTCTTGGAGGAGATATGCTTTCAATAAGGCTTTGCAAGTGGGAATATTGACCGTCTGTGGGATATAAAGAGGGAGGGCATTCCAAGCCAGAGGCAGGATGTGGGCAAGAGGACAGCGGTGAGAGAGACAAGATCCGAGTACAATGAGTAGGTTGGCATTAGAGAAGCAAAGTGTGCCGGCAGGGCTGTAGTAGGAAATCAGGGCGGTAAGGGGGCACGGTGATTAAGTGCTTTTAAATCTAATATAAGGAGTTTCTGTTGGAGATGGAGGGGCAACCACTAGAGGTTCTTGAGTGGGGAAACATGGGCTGAAACGTTTTGTAGAAAAATGATCCGGATGGCAGAGTGAAGTTTGGACTGGAGTGGGGAGAGACAGAGGCAGGGAGGTCAACACGGAGGCTGATGCAGCAATCAACTGTTAGCTACTTACATTATCGCACACACTTATATTTTAACCTCCGGGAGCTGAGCCTTAATTTAAATTTGACTCTTAACAGCATCATTTTGACGTCGATCTGCCTGGCAAAATCAAGACAGTCATACCTGGAAGGTGACTGAGGACCAGGCAAGACGTGGCATATTGGAAAAGACATCTCCATCTTTACACTTGTCTTCCCTTTATATTTCAGATCAAAGACACAACCAGGAAAGCAAAGCGTACTGTAAAAACAAGTGAAATCCTATAAACCTACCTTGGCAGCTTCTTGAGCCATCTTCACTAATGTGAAAAATTCATTTCGTATTCCCGGGAGGCTAATCTTCTCAAAGATGCTCTCCTGAGCCTGAGCTAGCATCATTTTGACCAGGACACTTAGCATGGCCGGACTCATGTCATAACTTGGGGTATGAGTAAATGTTTCCTTTAGGTAGTTTAAAACTCCTGAAATTTAAAATATTTTTCACATTAATTGAAATTGGAAAGAATTCAATCCATTGGATTAAATAAAAATTCATTAAAAATATTAGGAATTAATAGAATCAGAGAGCTGGGAGGCCCTTTGGTCCAGCCCTTGCATATGACATTGCTATCCAAACAATCAAAATCTAATTTTGCCCAAGATCTAGCCAAAGATTAGAAATCTATGCCTTAACCCAATTTATCATTCCCCTTCTAGTTTGTAAGGTCCTAGAAAGTATGGATCACATCTTCTAGTTCTATTGTACTCTCTCAAGTGCTTAGTATTATGCTTTGACCACAGTAGCTGCATAAGTACTATTGACTGATTATCAAGTATGAAGAGTCACATGCAAGTTGTGAGGTCTGGGAGTTAACTACCACTATAACAGGTATGTTCATAACGATGCCACTCATGCCATTCGTTCAGTCCTCAAACTTTGGTTTTAAATGAAGGCAAATCAAGGGAAAGGTCGACTCAAGGGTTGGAAAGAGCCCTTGCCATGGCTGGCAGGAAAAGCACTTGATCAGTCCCTGCAAGCTAACAACGAACACACTCCTAATGGGAGACCTGGAAATAGAGTCTGGATACATACTCAGGTTCTTGAGGAAATCAGCACAGCCAGCTCAATTTTTTTTTAATATTCCACCTGTCCTGTCCTACTGGTATGAATTTTTTAAAAATTCACTTAATATCTGAGAATAAGTTGGAAGAACTGAAATACAACCTCTCACATGAATCTCATCCAACTGGTTCATCTAGTTTCACCAGCCTATAAGTTGCCCAAGATTCTCCAGAAGCATTTCAAGGACTCTCTGTGGACTGCTTTCATCTCTGCACACAGTCTTTGCTGTTCTGTCACAAATTAGTAAACTTCTTTTTCTGCCCATGCATCTGTTTCTATGACCTCTTGAACATAGGGGAAGACTATTTGCAATTTGCAGCAGAGTCAGTGAGAATAACACTACTACTCATCTTTCAAATTCCTGAAAAATTGGTGTGGAAAAGGTTTTCCACTTAGAAAAGCCCTTGCCTTTATTGAAATCCTAACTGTTTTTTCACCAAGAATGGCCAATAATCCCCCCTACAGGGTCTTATGGCACTGGCTATTAAACCAGAGACTAAGGGAGTTATAATTAATATGTTACTGATAAAGTACACATCTACAGAGGCAGAAAGAGCTACAAAAGGGCTGGAAAGAAAGGTCTCCTTGTATGGGGCCCTGCAAAAGAATTGGAGCAGATTAGCTTCTGTTTAGCTTAGAGAGGAGCCCAAAGAAAATGTCTTGGAAAGGCTCTAAGACTGTCAAACAAAGCCCACCCTCTCTGCCTCACTTTATCTTTGCTGGTATTTTCATATGTTGACACAACCTAAAGATATTGAAATTCTGAAAAACATCATTCAACAAACCTAATGACATGATAGATCTTTCTAATGTTGGATTCAACCAGGTACTCTGGATGTTTGGTTATTGTAGGCAGTTTATTGATACTCACTGGTCTGTTAAACCTGGACAGAATTTCTTCTAACCTCTGCTGCCGCCTCTTTCTACATATAAAGGCTACAATAAAATTGGGCTCAACATAGAGGAAAACTTGTCCTCATCTAAAATATTTAATTTTTAGAAAAAATGTTATACAGTTAAAAATGGGAATTCCACACAATCGACAGCATAGTTCCATGAGACTCCCAAATCCCTCAAGTGGCTAAAAAGTGGGGATATGCTAAATGGTACGCTCTTTGAGGGCAGGGATCATGTCTTCTAGTTCTGTTGTGCTCTCTCAAGTACTCAGTGCAGTGCTCTGCACCCAGTAGGCACTCAATAATTAGAAGCAGTGTGGTCTAGTGGATTGAGCATGGGCCTGCGAGTCAGGACCTGGGTTCTAATCCCTGCTCTGCCACTTGTCTGCTGTGTGGCCTTTGGCAAGTCACTTAACTCTTCTGTGCAAGTCACCTAACTCCATTTTAGTTACCTCATCAGTACAATGGGGTTTAAGACTGTGAGCTCCCTGTGGATCATGGACTGTGTCCAAACGGATTAGCTTGTATCTACCCCAGCCCTCAATACAATGCTTGGCACATAATAAGCACTTAATGAATACCATTAAAATAAATAAATACTATGAATTGATTGGTTCACCCGATGAATTTTACATTTTAGAAGCTCTAATGGCATAAGGTGGCAAAGAGATGCATCATCTCAGATGCCAATCTGGCTTTATGGGATGTAGCTTGTTGGGGGCAAGGAATATATCTATCAACTCTGTTGTACCGTAAAGTCTCCCAAGTGCAGAGGACTCAGTAAGCGCTCCATAAATACAATCAATCAATTGATATTTTGGTAGGAAAGGGTGGTCTGTATGTGCTGCAGTGCCTACTAGCCAATCTTTATTTAATCAATGCATGGTAAACCTTGCTTGCACGTTATAATTGCTTAAAGTTTTGTTACTATGGCTGGACCAATTTATTGCCATGAAAAGCTATTATTATCCTTCAAAAGACTGTAAGGATATTTGAAAAATTGAGTACCATATCCTTCTGCAAAGGAACCATTAATATGCTTCAGTTCTCAAGGTTTTACCATGACAGATTAATCGTTAACAATAAGATTCACTGTGTCTGATCCAAATACACACTAGCGTCTGACTACAGATTTTGAACTACTAAACAATCATCTCTAATGTACTTCAGTAGGGTTTTTCAGATCTTGAGCCTAGCTACTTTCAGCCCACAAGGTATTCCAAAAACAAGTTGCAATTTAGGGTGAGATTCTATGGTGCCAAAGGTTAAAGTATAGGCCTCTACAGAACAAAGGGGACAGCCTCTAGAAGAAATGTAGATACCATTTCCTCCACAACAAAGTACAGCCCTTTCGGTATAAACAGAGAATTGTACTTCCTTATTTTAATGCACATACCTGCGGCCCTCTGAAAGGCATCCACGGCACTTTCAAGCCCTGCTTCTGTCTGTCGGTTACACCTTGTTCCAATCTGTGTGTAAAGGGCTCCAATATTAAATAAAATACTGGCTTTTTCCAATAACAGATTCTGCTGATTGACTGGAACTCCAGTTAAGGAATCATACCTATTTAAAAGTGGTTTTAAGAATGGAGAAGCATTTTCATAGTTAATTTTTGTTTTTACTGACAAAAAAATTATAAAAATGTCTTATGTGAAACATAGATGATAGATCCCACATATTCTAGTATGTTAAGTTACTTTAAAAACAGGGTGAAAGATCTGACCAGGCTGAGTTATAACCATAGTAATTTTTTTAGGTTTGCTCACAATGTGATAATATTACTCGACTGAAATAAAAGGACATAACTCCATCTTTCCTGACACTTTTCTGAATTAAAAAAAGAATTTTTGAAGAAATGGCTGAAAAAGAGGGTTGGTGACTTCCTCCCTCAGAATATGAATCTTTAGTTTTTCCATTTTGCTATCAAATACTAACCTGTTTCTTCTCTGGAGAAACTCCTAAAATAAATTCACCTCCCCTCCCTTTCAAATAAGGACATAAAAATCAAGAGTTTTATTTTGTGTATTATTATACTTTTCTTAGATAGCTTTGATCACCTCTGAACCTCTGCCTCATGATTAAGGAAAAAAATAACGTAATTGACTGTAATCCTTAATTCTAACAGAACATACAGCATTCGGAAGTTCCTGACATCTGAGGCTGATTTAAACCACCCTCTTTTCGGGGGTTTACATGAACACTGGCAAAGAATATGCCAAGATGATTAAATCATGGGCTCACGGATCACGTGGCCCTTCTGGTTGCTCAGGGAAGCCCTGAAATTTCCCACCTCCTTGATAACGAAATAAAAAAATGTGTTCTCAGTGGGAGAGGAAATCTTGGTAAGGGAGAGGTTCTGCAGCTTTCTTAGGTATCATCTTTAGAATTTGGGTTGAGATGGAGGAAGACCTCCCTTCCTCTTTCCCTCAAAGTTGATGAAAGAAAGATTCCTGCTTCCTTTCTTTCTATGGCTTGGGGGCTCATTCTGAGGGTGGCAGGGGGAACTCTCCCCATTAGCCTGGAGCCGAGTCAAATGCAGACAGTTGTCCTCTACATCTTCTCCTTCCCCCTCCTCCTTTCATTCACAATCTCAGCAGCCTGGAATAAACTATTTCAGGTTTGGATGTCAGATCTATTTTCTAAGAGTGTTTAATGTCCCATCCTCCCCATAAGATCTGAAACAAGTACTCTTCCTCTCCCCATTCCTCCAATTCCCCCAACTTAAAGAAGGGAGGGTTAGGGGGAGTTTGTAATCTTTTTTACCTTACAGGCACATTGAGAGGAGTATTGATTATGAAGGGACTTGAACTCTTTGAACTAGATGCTATATAAATATGAAGCCATTGTAGACCATTCTAGCTTTCCAGAATAAACTAAATCATGAGGAAAAAACTGACAGGAAAGAACAGAAAAGAAGCAATATTTTAAGAGAGAAAACTGTTACGGTAAATGACATTTGAAGATACTAGGTTGGCTCGATAATGGAGAAAATTTTCCAAATCCTACCATGTGAATAAAATTTCCATGTGTCTGGTAGGTGGAAAGAACCTATTTTCAACAAAGCCCAGCTGAACGAAATAACTCATTAACAACTCAATTCCAGATTCATCTCGGCTGGGAGTCCTGCAAGCCTGGAAACATTAAAAACAGAGATATGAGCAAAGGCACACACTCCATCACTAGTTTTCTGCTGAATGATGTAGATAAAGATCAGTTCAAAGACCATCAAGTCACAGCTCTCCCAATCCCTTTGCCTGTCTTTCACTGCTATCAATTAGAGATTTGGGGTGAAGAAACTCTTAGTGCTGCTGTTTCCTTCAAAGCCCCGAAACTAAGCAGATTAATTTTCATAATGATCCATTATGCACTGAATGAAGCTTAACAAAAATACAATGCTTCTGAAAATTGGGACATCTACTCTAGGATTCATTAGGAAGATTCCCTGTGAATATAATGTTAATCATCCCACTCTGCTTTCTGAGTAAAGATGGGCATCACACTTAAGAACTTACTTGTCTCAAATCCATAAGGTCTGCAATTTCATCTTCATATTCAGAACTATCTTCACTATAATGTTCCAGGATGAAGTCCTTCAGAGAAAACACATAAACAATTTTAACCTGCAAAACATGGTTCAAAGCCTATATCCCTTCACTGCAAACCCTTGGTACCAGCATCTTAAAAAGGCATTGCAAAAATTAGTCCAAAGAGTGTAAATGTTTCATTTTTTTAGAGAGGAGGTTTTCTGGGTTTTTCCTCCCTACTGATATAGTATTTCCAATAACACAATAGCCAAAGAGGAATTAAATAGATGTAAACTTTATTGCAAGATTTTAAAATGATGATGAATCCCCAGCTAGTTCCCTATAACAAGAAAAAAAAAAATTAAGCAGTGTAATTCAAATTTATGCCTGCAGTGGTACAAGCAAAAAGGACAATAAATTACATCATTAACTTGCAGGATTTCACCTTCTGCAGTTGTGGAGAACAAGCCAGGTAAGCGCCTTGATCGTTCTGCTTCCCCTTCCTCCTGCTCTTTACCCAGCAGCAAACTGATTTAGGTCAGTGTGCTGGAAACTCCCCACTAACCACAAAGCAAAAGTTTTGAGTTTGTAGATATTCTACTTGGAATGGATCTTTTCCTATAACAATAATAACTACTGTATTTGTTAAGCACTTACTATGTGCCCAGCACTGTTCTAAGCGCTGGGGTAGATTCAGGTTGGACACAGTCCCTGCCCCATATGGGGCTCATCTTCTTAATCCCCATTTTACTGACAAGGTAACTGAGGCAGGAGAATTCATTCATTCATTCAATCGTATTTATTGAGCAGAGAA
Organism: Tachyglossus aculeatus; assembly: GCF_015852505.1. Lineage (NCBI taxonomy): Eukaryota > Metazoa > Chordata > Mammalia > Monotremata > Tachyglossidae > Tachyglossus > Tachyglossus aculeatus. The sequence goes on along the minus strand of NC_052076.1, from coordinate 60,310,845 downwards.
GTTAAGTGACTTGCCCAAGGTCGCACAGCAGACATGTAGCGGAGCCAGGATTAGAATAATAACAATGGCATTTGTTAAGCACATACTATGTGCCAAGCTCTATACTTAGTTACAAGATTATCAGATGGGAAAAATCCCTGTCCCATCCAGGGGTCGCAGCCTAAAAGGAAGGGAGAACAGGAATTTCATCCCCAATTTACAGATGAGAAAACTGGCAAAGAGAAGTTAGGTGATTTGCCCAGAGTCACACAGCAAGCAAGTGGCAGAGCCAGGATTAGAACCCAGGTCTCCTGGCTCCCAGGAGCTTCTGAACTTTCCGCTAGGCCGTGCTTCTTCATCCGGTAAGGGCAGTCTGGCCTCAAACTGTTAAAAAGTGGTATTTCACTGAAACAGCTTCCTTTGAACATAAATATCTCCGTAGATTTTTTCCATCATTCTAATTGAAAGCTTAAAGTTCCTGAAGTTCTGCCTTAATACAGAATTCTTGAGAAGAGCAATTAGTAAAGCAGTTAGCAGCCTCTTTCTGAGGTTTCTAGCATCCAGACTGTAAGTTTGTTGTGGGAAGGGAACATGTCCATCAACTTTGTTATACTGTACTCCTCCAAGTACTTAGGATAGTGTGTGCTTAGTACACAGTAAATGCTCAATAAATCCCACTGATTGATTGATTGATTCTCAACTGGGCCATTAGTATTATCAATATGAAATTCAAAGTGAGAAAAAATTTCATTGGCTTGGGAGTCTGCATGATTGACAGCTGTCGGGAAAGTGAGGGCAACCACAAGTCACTCCGCCACTCCCCCCAACCTGGATCAGACTCTGGGAACTGGGATCAGAAGCAGCCAAGGTCTAGTGAAAAGCGCACAGGCCAGGGAGCCAGCTCGGCCACTTTCCTGCTGTGTGATCTTGGTAAGTCACTTAACTTCTCTGTGACTATTTCGTCATCTATAAAATGGGGATTAAGAACGTGAGCTCCATGTGGGGCATGGACTGTGTCCATGTTTCCCCATTCCTCAAGAACTTCCAGTGGTTGCCCATCCACCTCCGCAACAAAAAGAAACTCCTTACCATGGGCTTTAAAGCACTCAATCACATCTTCCCCTCCTACCTCACCTTGCTGTTCTCCTACTACAACCCAGCCTGCACACTTGGCTCCTCTAATGCCAATATACTCACTGTACCTTGATCTCGTCTATCTCGCCACTGACTCTTGCCCACATCCTGCCTCTGACCTGGAACACCCTCCCTCTTCATATCTGACAGATAATTACTCTCCCCACCTTCAAAACCTTATTGAAGGTATATCTCCTCCAAGAGGCCTTCCCTGACTAACCCCCTGATTTCCTCTTTTCCCACTCTCTTTTGAGTCATCCTGACTTGCTCTCTTAATTCATCCCTCCCTTTGCCCCACACCACATATATTATCATTATCAAGTGCCGTCGAGTCGTTTCCAATTCACAGCAACTCTATGGATCTACTTTCTCCAGAACATCCTGTCCTCCGCCATAATCTGTATATATGTTTGTACATATTTATTACTCTATTTATTTTACTTGTACATATCTATTCTATTTATTTTATTCTGTTAGTATGTTTGGTTTTGTTCTCTGTCTCCCCCTTTTAGACTGGGAGCCCACTGTTGGGTAGGGACCGTCTCTATATGTTGCCAACTTGTACTTCCCAAGCGCTCAGTACAGTGCTCTGCACACAGTAAGCACTCAATAAATACAATTGATTGATTGATTGATCTGTAACCTTTGTAATGGTTCTTCCATTATTGTTGTTATGGTCTCTATCTACCAAGCTGCTGGTCTGCCTCTTCCATGATTTCCCAGGACTTTTCCTAGCATTAATGTCTTCTCCAGAGAATTAACCCCACATACACATATCCATAATATATTTATTTACCAAAATTGTCTGTCTCCCCTCCTAAACTGTAAGCTCAGTGTGGACAGGGAATGTTTCTGTTATATTGTCATACTGTACTCTCCCAAGTGCTTAGTACAGTGCACTGCACACGGTAAGCACTTAGTAAATACAATTGATTAGCTTGTATCTATCAGTGCCCAGTATAAGGCCTGGCACATAGTAGCACTTATCAAATACCATTTAAAAAAACAACAAAAAAACCCCAGTTCTCTCTCCTACTTAGACTGTGAGCCCCATGTGCGACAGGGACTGTGTCTGTCCTGATTAACTTGTATCTATCTTAGCACTTAGTACAGTGTTTGACACAGTAAGCGCTGAACAAACACCATTAAAAAAACCCAAAAACACTAGAAGCATTGAGCCTATGGATACAGCACTGGCCTGGGAATCAGAAGGACTTGGGTTCTAATCTCAGCTCTGCCACATGTCTGCTGTTGACCTTGGGTAAGTCACTTCACTTCTTTGTGCCCCAGTGACTTCATCTATAAAATGGTGATGAAGACTGTGCGTCCTGTGTGGGACAGGGACTGTGTCCAATCTTTTTACAATATTGCGGTATTTGTTGTGTTCCAGGCTCTGTACTAAGCCCTGGGGACACAAGCAAATCAGGATGGATACAGTCCCTGCCCCATGTGGGGCTCACAGTCTCAATCCCCATTTTCTAGATGAGGTAACTGAGACCCGGAGAAGTAAAGTTATTTGCCCAAGGTCACACAGCAGACAAGTGGTAGAGCTGGGATTAGAACCCATGACCTTCTGATTTCCAGAACTATGCTGCTCTATCCACTATGCCATCTTGTAGATACCCTAGCACTTAATACAGTGCCTGGCACATAGTTAAGTGTTTAACAAATACCATTAAAAAAAACTACTCTGAAGCCTTTCTAGGACAGAAGCAGCAGTAAGAGATGATAAAGGTGGAAATGTCATATGAAAATCAGGCAGACAGGGTCACAGCCAGGTTTCTGATTGACCTTGACAGTGGTGGTAGTGGAATGGGCCCCCCTATCACTGGTTTACCCAGTATAGCTCAGGCAGTGTTAATGTTAGATTAGGAATTTTCTTCTGAAAATTTGCTTCAAATGACCTATTTGCCCCAAGCAGACATTTCCTGTGAGAAGAAAAGATGGTGCTGTGGAGACGTTCACAGACGTGTGCTCTGACAAATTCACCCTTAAAATGACTATGGCAGCCCTGGCACCGTATAATGTGTGAAGGAGAGTTCAAGGAAACTTGACTGAAATACAATTCTACCTTACTTGCTAATCATGTTTTTCAAAGGTGCTTGGATTTTAGCCATCAGGCCCATTGACTTCAACAGGAGTCACGTGTCTAAATCCTTGTTATTGCCCTTTGAAAATTCTGATATAAAGCTGCTATTGTTTACTTGCCTCCCCATCCTGCAATACAACAGTTCTGTAATCCTGGATGCTGCAAAATGCACTCCCTTCCAAAGCCAACTCCAAAACAAACCTTCGATTTGAATAGGACAGACACTTGGTTTAAATGAAAATGCAGTCAAAAGGAATAAAGCAGAGGAAAGCTCAAGTAAACCCTCTAGGTTTTCTTCTCCAAGAGAAACAGATGGGATGAAACAATCCACCTACATCATAAAATGCACAAATCTACAGACTTTCAGAATATGCTTATTGTGATTCAAAACATAAAAGCATCTGCCAGAGCAAGTATCTGTTAAGCGTCTATTCTCTGAACCCGACTTTCCCAGGGAAGAAAAGAATACTTTGAAGTAATCCCTTAAGGGAAGTCCCCTGCAAAGTACTCAATCAGTGAATCAGTCAATCAATGGTATTTATTGAGCATCGACTGTGTACCAAGCAGTGTATTAAGTCCTTGGACGAGTAATCGTTTGTATTTATTGAACACTTACTGTGTGCAGGGCACTGTACTAAGTGCTTGGGAGAGTACAAACAACAATATAACAGACACATTCCCTGCCCATAGTGAGCTTATAGTTTAGAGGGGGAGACAGACATTAATATAAATAAATTATGAATACGTTCATAAGTGCTGTGGAGTTGGGCGTGGGGGTGTTGAATAAAGAAGGCAAGTGAGGATGACTCGGAAGGGAGCGGGAAAGGAGAAAATGAGGGGTTAGTCAAAGAAGGCCTCTTGGAGGAGAAGTGATTTCCATAAGGCTTTGAATGTGGGAAGAGTAATTGTACAATGCAACAAGAGTACAACGGAATTAGCAGAGATGTTCCCTGCTGATAATGAGATACTCAGGAGGGAAAAAATGAAGAGGACAACTTGGTCCACTGGAGAGGCGTAATCACTGGGGAATCACTGCTTCAACAACTGGGCCATCAAGCTCCATTATCCCACTGACAGCTCACCCAGCCCAGAGCTTTCTGCACCTAATTTTCAGCCCACATCTTGTTATTTATTTATTTATTTATTTTACTTGTACGTATCTATTCTATTTATTTTATTTTGTTAGTATGTTTGGTTTTGTTCTCTGTCTCCCCCTTTTAGACTGTGAGCCCACTGTTGGGTAGGGACTGTCTCTATATGTTGCCAACTTGGACTTCCCAAGCGCTTAGTACAGTGCTCTGCACACAGTAAGCGCTCAATAAATACGATTGATTGATTGATAGGGGTACAATCGGAGCTCATCTTACACAGGGTACCAAATCGGGGGTTGGAGAGCCCATTCCCTTCTTGATGGTAGGGGTCAAGAGAACTTGAGGAGGGCCCCTTGGGCAGGGAGGGCAGAGGAGGTTAAAGGTGGAGTTGCTTCTAACCCCCAGTTTGAGGTCTCCACAGTTCGCTGCCCTTTCAGTTACCCCTACAGGATTTCTCTCACTTAATAATGATGGTATTTATTAAGTGCTTACTATATGTCAAATACTGTTCTAAGTGCTGGGTTAGGTACAGGCTAATCAGGTTGGACATAGTTCCTGTCATTCATTCATTCAATCGTATTCTTTGAGCACTTACTCTGTGCAGGGCACTGCACTAAGCGCTTGGGAAGTACAAGTCGGCAACATATAGAGACGGTGCCGACACAACAACGGGCTCACAGTCTAGAAGGGACAGAGAAGTTCAGTGACTGACCCAAAGTCACACAGCAGACAAGTGGCAGTAGGTCATGCTGACAGCAAATCACATTCAGGGCTGCATTCAAAGCTCACAGGAGGCATCATGTGCATGGGGTTTCTCTCTCTCTCTTCCACCCCTCAGGAATAGGGCTAGGGCTCAGTCAAAGGAAACAGGTGTCTGGCTGTGTACCATGCCATATCACGTGTTGGCTTTTCGACCAAGGCATTGTTGCAGGCTCCCAAACCAGTAGAGAATGGAACTTTCCACATATATACTGCTCTAATAGTTTTCTTCCAAACAAATTCTGACGAATAAGGGGGAAAACAAAATTCATTGTACTCTCTCATCTTAGGCATCCATTTACATTAAATTCTTTTCAGAGACTTTGAATTTGGGGTAAATTTCTAGTTCAATTCCTGAGAGATAAAGTACTCCAACTTCTGTTTAGTCTAGTTTCTCCCAAGACGGAATGTGGGAGGAGGGCCCCTGTGGGACCGCACACACGCCCTCAGACTGGGTGGAGATGAGGAAGGAGACTTAGGCTTTTCTCAGAGGAAATGAAGGAGGCTGATATTCATTAACAGAGGGGGCGAAGAGCAAGAGCTTGTGCATTTTTTACTTATAAAGAAACTGGAAACAGGACAGGGAAGAGAGGCCTGAGAATAACTACAACAACAACAAAAATCAACAGGGACCTAAAAATTTCAGTCATTGGCTCCAAATGTCCCCACTCTATAAGTTTAGGTATGAAACTTTGGGGGAAAAGTGATCTGGATTCTCAAATAAGCATCCTATCAGTAAAAAATATTTCATTCATTCATTGATTCATTCAGTCACATTTATTAAGAGCTTACTATGTGCAGAGCACTGTACCAAACGCTTGGGAGAGTACAATACAGCAATAGGGACAATCCCTGCCCACAATGAGCTCACAGGCTAGAGGAGGGGAGAAAGACAGCAATACAAATAAACGGACATCAATATAAATAAATAAAATTATAGATATGTACATAAGTGCTGTGGGGCTGGGAGAAGGAAGAGCAAAGGGAGAAAGTCAGGGTGAAGAAGGGAGTGGGAGATGAGGAAAAGTGGGGCTTAGTCTGGGAAGGACTCTTGGAGGAGATGTGCCTTCAGTAAGGCTTTGAAGTGGGGAAGAGTAATTGTCTGGCAGATTTGAGGAGGGAGGGTGTTCCAGGCCAGAGGTAGGACGTGGGCCAGTTGTCAGCGGTGAGACAGGCAAAAGCGAGGCACAGTGAGAAAGTTAGCATCAGAGGAGTGAAGTATGTGGGCTGGGTTGTAGGAGGAGAGAAGTGAGGTTAGGTAGGAGGGGCCATTGCTTTAAAGCCAATGGCGAGGAGTTTTTGTTTGATACAGAGGTGGATACGTATTTGAGCTCTCACTCTGTGGAGAGCGGAATACTAAACTGCTTGGGAGACTATTACAGAGTTAGAAGACTCGATCCCTCCCCTCAAGTTTACATACTAGCAGGGGAAACAAACACAAAATAAATTATTAGTAAGAGGAAGCAACAGACTTTAAAGATTTGTGCATTAAATGTGTGTGTGTGTGTGTGTGTGTGTGTGTGTGTGTGACTGTGAAAGAGAGAGAGAGAGAGAGAAAGAGAGAGATATTTACATGGTGGGAGGAATACCCAAGTGCTTAGGTGATGGTGAAGTGCTGATGTAGCAGCAGGAGGTGGAGTATGGTGGGGAGATGAGAGGAGGAGATGTGATTTCAGAGGGGCATCGACCGTGAAAAGAGCAGTGGGCTTTTGGATGTGAAGGAGAAGAGAGTACCAGACACAACAGAGGGTGTGAGCAAGAGGTCAGAGGCAAGAGAGATGAGAACGAAGCCTATTGAGCAGACTGGTTTAATAACCGGCTTCTAGACTGTGAGCCCGCTGTTGGGTAGGGACCGTCTCTATATGTTGCCAACTTGTACTTCCCAAGCACTTAGTACAGTGCTCTGCACACAGTAAGTGCTCAATAAATACGATTGAATGAATGAATAATAATAATGATAATGGCATGCATTAAGCGCTTACTATGTGCAAAGCAAAGGAAGCGAGCCGCCATGTAGTGGGACAGAAAGGAGGGTGAGTAGTGGGGAGAGAGCTGTCTGAGAGCTCTGAAGCCAATCATCAAGAGTTTCTACTCAATGTGAATAGGGATGGGCAACCATTGGAGGTTTCTTAGGTGTGGGGAGTCATGTACAAAACAATATTTGAAGAAAATGTTCCGGACAGCAGAGTGACTGTGTGGATTGGAGAGGGGAGAAACTGGAAGCAGAGAGGTCTGAGAGAAGGCTGATGCAGCCTCCTAGTTTCACTGTACCTTTTATTACCTCCCCTATATTAATTCCCCCTTCTCACCACCAACTCCATTTTGAAATTGCAAAGGCAACATTCCTCAATGCTTTTTAAAATTAAAAAGCAGGCTGTTTGATAAGGGTCACTCTGTCCAAGGGTAGAACTGGACTTACAAACCTCACTCCTTTGGACTTCGGTATCAGAAGCAAGAGCGTATGAGATTAGAGCAAGAATGAAATAAAAATGCATGGGATTCTCAGGCAATGTTAAATCCTTAGATTAGTGTAAGAAAAGCATCCAGAAAAAAAGAAACTGGACTTTGCAATCAATGGCAAAGTGATTACAGTTGTAGATTTCCATTTTCAATATTGAGTCCACTGCCCATAGCTTGGAGACTTACTTTGAGGGGGATTGAAAAGTCAACTTCTTTGGTCTCCTTTAGGCCAAGAGGAATCAGGGGAATGGTGAATGTCTCCCTGTGAGAAAACACAAGAGTCCAACATGAATGGCTCAAGCCATACACCATATATCATATAACCTTGATGGTAAAGCACTTCCCTGGATCAATAAAACTACCAATAGTCCAACTGTTTACAATTTCTCCAGATTGTGCAATTATACTTTTTTATGGTATTTATTATGCGCTTATTATATGCCAGGCACTATACTAAGTGCTGGGGTCTTGTCTTGTCTTATGCCAATGAGTCGTCTTTGACCCAAAGCGATGCCATGGACACATCACTCCCGGAATGCCCCACCTCCATCTGCAATCGTAGATACAAGTTAATCAGGTTGGTCACAGTCCCTGTCCCACATAAGGCTCACAGTCTCAATCCTCATTTTACAGATGAGGTAACTGAGGCACTGATAAATTAAGTGACTTGCCCAAGGTTCACACAGCAGATAAGTGGAAGAGCTGCGATTAGGATCCAGGTCCTTCTCACTCCCAGGCCCGCGCTCTCTATTCGCATGTTGCTTCACAAAATTTCTGAAGTTTACATTTTTCCCCCCGTCTTTCCTTGAGAAGGAGGGGGTAGGGCATAGCAGGTGTCTGTTCAGTGGTTTCAAAGCAAGTTTTACCTCAAAAACTATCTTTATAGGTAAGTTTAAGAGTGTTGGCTAGATTTTAGAGCATCTCTGTACTTGCTTGGTATGAAAACCAAAAGAAGGAAATAAAACAGCCAGGTCTCATTTAAAGAAAGAGATTTAAAAACATCTTAGGGTTGTGCTGAGATACAAAATATGAGCCTCTTGGGCTATAGCGCTCCCAAGCTGAGCCCCGACTTTTGATTAAGTCTTTGCCTACTATTCAACCTATGCTGATTATCAGAGGGCTGGGAAATTGATCTTAAAGGCAAGCAGAACGGGATCTGGCTGTATCAGAGCAGGTGACAGTGAGAAAGAAACCAGTTTGTCTGCACTGTCCCAAAGTGAGCACATGACAAGAGGGGGCTTCTAGTTTCAGAAAAATTCCACTATGAAATTTAATGCTCATAAATAAAAGCTGGATTACGATCATCTAAATTCCTTGTTTTCTTTTAAAAGAAGCTCTCCACTCTCCCTGAAACAATCCGGTTTAAATAGGATGAGTTCTTGACAAGGTGACTCTGAATGGGTATCTTTAAAGTTAAACTTCCATTATGGGTTATATTGCTCATAAATGAGTATTTTAATATAAAAACAAATAAATGGTCTGCTAAGTTTCGCACTACAGTTAGTTCTCCTGTAATGTATAATTTGTGTTCTTCTAGAACCCAGCATTAGAGAAGACTGGCATTGCAGTATCTACCCCTTGTCTGATTACGTACTTAAACACAACCATTTCTTCTGAAAAATGAGTCACACTGTCTCAAGATAGGCTAGCGTTTCTGAAGCAGTGTTCCCCAATTCTTCTGTCACATTCTGTCCAAAACGCACAGTGAAAACATACATTATGGAAGACATGACTGTTTATACTCAGCTTGTGCAGCCGCTCTCTGTTCTCCATGTCAGCATTTCCTGCCTGCTACTGGAATCTTCTTTAGTCTCAAAAGTGGTCAGGCCTACCCCAGCACTTTCCCATATTTAATATTAATTTAAAATTTAATATTTTTCGTATTAAATGTTACATAACACCAATTTTAAAAATACACAATTTAATCTCTCTAACACGCTTGGTAGTGGCATAAATTGCAAATACTTTAAACAGTATCAATAAGTCTTGCGGGCAATCTTCTCACTCTATCTTTCCAAAAGTGTTTGTCCTTCCCAACTTAATTCACCCCTGATATTAGCATTTTTTCTTCATGTTTTCATCTGTATACTACCAGTGAATACGGATAGTCTCATTCACCCTCCTTGTCTCCAGCTTCGAAATCTTGCTGTCTACTCCTGTTCTACTCTCCTGCTGGCAGCACTGTAAATGTTTCCAACTCCTTCTGGAGATTTGTTCCTTGACTGTGCTCTACCCATTCCATCTTGGCACCATTTGCACATAACACCCTTATTCGCCCACTATTTTCCATTACCCTAGCTAATTTTATCATTCTTCTTTCATTTGAGCAAATGATGAGAATGCCTGACATGTCACCGCTTTCTTTTTTGTTTTCCCATCATCTTGTCTCTGTTAAAAATCCTCTCCTTCACTGATTTTGTTTCTAAATTTGTGGAAATTATTGTTGACTTTCTTACCAAAATGGCTAGCTCACTGTTGGATTTAGAAATATCACAACCTTCCAAGCATACTCAGAAGTTTTCCAGTCAAAGCACCGCATTAAGCACTCGGGAGAGTACAATGTAAGCTCGTCGTGGGCAGGGAATGTATCTGTTTATGGTTGTATTGTACTCTCCCAAGTGCTTAGTACAGTGCTCTGCACACATAAATATAATTGACTGAATTAATGAATGCAACAGGATCAAGCACACAGTGAAGATTAACGGACATAGTTCCTGCCTTCTGAGAGGTGACAATCAAAAGGTAGGGGCAGTAAAGTTCAAATGTAAAATTTCTAATTTTTGCTAATAAAATGCATGATTATAATTCACACATTATCTGCCATTCAAATGCAAATTGCCTGTCCAGGGCTTCAAAGTGGTTTTTGCTGGCCAAAATTCTAAACAGATATAAGTTGCATAAGCCGCACCTTATCACTCTCCCTGTGAAGGAGAAGATAGAATCTCTCTCTCCATGTTGTTGGGGACAAGGGCAGGTCTCTATCCTGAGCCCTTACCTATCAGGACAGCTGACATCCCCCTCATCTCCCACCCCCTTAGGGAAGCTTGTTGGGGGCAGGGAGCGTATCTACGAATTCTGCTGTACTGTACTCTCCCAAGTGCTTAATACAGTGATCCGCACATAGTAAGCGCTCAATAACTACAATGGATCAATTAATATCAGGAATCTCCAAGTGCCTGGCTGGCCTGGACTATAACACTGAGTGTGCAGTGAAGAGGAGAAGTAAGAGCCACTATTTCCTTGGTTTTGACAAACAGCTCTTTTCGCCAACAGCATTCTTTCCCTCCACTTCAAATGACTGACAGAGACCCCAAATAATCAAAGTAGGGGACCAATCAATAGAGCTCAACAAGATTGTTAATGAGGAGTGGATACCCTGCAGTAGTTACTGTGAGGGAACCTTTGCTATTCAATCAATTCCATTTATTGAGTGCTTACTGTGTGCAGAGCACTATACTAAGCCCTTGGGAGAGTGCAACAGAATTGGTAGGCATGACCTCTGCCCTCAGTGAGTTTACAGTCTAGTGGGACATACAGTATTTGGCCTTGGGAAGATACCTTTTATTCAATACTTACTGCGTTCCTGCGTTCCAGAACACACCAAACAGGTTCATCTCTCATCAGGTTCATCTGGCCACCTACTGAAACCACATGTCTACAAAGATGACTAAAAATTGTTTGTTTTTATATCTTTCTCCAGGCAATGTTTGCACCAATCCCCTGTCAACAATCAGATGTAGTCTTCTCTCTTTCTAGCACTTTATTCACTCCTTTGGGTGTCACATTCAGCTAGTGGAACTACCAAGAACTTTATTGCGCCTGTCAGTACGGAAGATGAACAGATAATGAAATTACTTTACTATCACTTACTCTGTATTCTGGTAAACTTCCACTGAGATGTTAAGCCCTTCTAATTCTTCCTTCAAGATCTGCAGGTCTGAGTTTACATAACTCAGTTCGAGGAGGACCTGGTCTCGCACCCTGTTGTTTGTGGTGGCTCTGAAGAGAGAGAGAGAGAGAGAGAGAGAGACGGAGAAATGGATCTTGGTGAAACTCAGAGATTGCGCTGAGAACAGACTCTGCATTGTATTTCAGCTTTGTTGTGTACCCGAACTAACATTCCCAGGATTTTTAAGGTTTTTTTTTAAAAAGGAGATGGACAGAGTGCTCGGGTTTCCCAAGGTAGGCTGCCAAAAACCCACCTTTGAAAGCTATTTGATAAAGCAGTTTGCAGACATTAACGCTTGCTTCATCTAGACTATTACAGATAAATCTTGGCCAAGTTAGAGAATAAATGAAACCGAAGAATTTATGCAATAATCACAGAATGTTGCCAGATTTTATTTTCTAAAATATTTTATCTATGGAGGACTGATCCGAGAGAAGGTAGTTCAGCAGACTAGCTTACATTCTTTGGACAGGCGATTCATCGTTTCTGAAATTGCTGCAAATTACAATAAAAGTCTTCTTTAAAAAACACTATGCGTTGAATGTTTTGGCCTTTAGATGTAGATGCCTTTCATCCAGTATTAACTACCTATCTTAACTCTTTTCCTTTCAAGTGAGGCAAAAAAAGGTTTTTTTTTCTCTTCAACTTTCAACCCCACTAGTCTTTGGCACTTTGCCAAAATTCTTTAAAATTTGAAAGATACTTTCAACTCTGAAGTAAATCGGGCAAAGAAATATCCTGCAAAGGGTTTTCAGGAAATTTAACTAGCACTGCATGGTAAATATTTTAAAACAATAGTTCCAAAGCTGTTCATGCAGCATGCAATCAATTAAGCCCTCCCTGTGTGCCAGCAATGTAGGGGGTTGGGAGAGAACAGCATAACAGTGTTGGTAAACACCTTCCCTTCCCATGGGAAGCTCATAGTAGTTTCATTTCACTCACAAGCTCTTTTCCTGTTTGGGGCACGACACAAAACCTTTCTTGTCCCACCTCTATCATGGCATTTATGAAGTGCTTACTATACGCTTACTATACTTACTATACTATACTTACTATACTGTACTATACTATAGTAAGTATACTATATTTACTATACCCTCTGCTACTAACCTCCTCATTGTACCTCGTTCTCGCCTGTCCCGCCGTCGACCCCCGGCCCACGTCCTTCCCCTGGCCTGGAATGCCCTCCCTCCACACATCCGCCAAGCTAGCTCTCTTCCTCCCTTCAAAGCCCTACTGAGAGCTCACCTCCTCCAGGAGGCCTTCCCAGACTGAGCCCCCTTTTTCCTCTCCTCCTCCCCATCCCCCCCGCCCTACCTCCTTCCCCTCCCCACAGCAACTGTATATATGTTTGTACAGATTTATTACTCTATTTTACTTGTACATATTTACTATTCTATTTATTTTGTTAATGATGTGCATCTAGCTTTACTTCTATTTATTCTGATGACACCTGTCCACATGTTTTGTTTTGTTGTCTGTCTCCCCCTTCTAGAGTTAGCCCGTTGTTGGGTAGGGACTGTCTCTATATGTTGCCAACCTGTACTTCCCAAGTGCTTAGTGCTCTGCACACAGTAAGTGCTCAATAAATACGATTGAATGAATGAAATACATCAAGCACTGTTCTAAACCTTGGGGTAGAGGCAAGTTAATCAGGTCAGACAGAGTCCCTGTCCCACATGAGACTCACAATCTAGGTAGGAGGGAGAATAGGGATTTAACCCCCAATATACAGATGAGGAAACTGAGGCATAAAGAAGTTAAGGGACTTCCCCAAGGTCACACAGCAAGCAATTGGCAGAACCGGGATTTGACTCCTCCAACTCCCAGGTCCATGCTTTTTCCACTAGGCCACTCTTTTTCTCACCTTGTCCACCTAACCCCATTTTCTGTCTCCAAAAGTGCTAAACCTCTTTTGCGGTTTTAAGGTTTGCAATAAAATAAAACCTCAGTTTGAATTTTCAGCAAGTATTGCAGCTGAAAAAGCTTGGAGGATCACTCCACATTATTATTGTATTTGTTATGCCCTTACTAGAGAAGCAGCATGGCTTAGTGGAAAGAGCACGGGCTTGGGAGTCAGAGGACATGGATTCTAATCCCAGCTCTGCCATGTGTCTGCTGTGTGACCCTGGGCAAGCCACTGACCTTCTCTGTGCCTCAGTTACCTCATCTGTAAAATGAGGATTAAGACTGTGAGCCCCACGTGGGACCACCTGATTACCTTGTTTCTACCCCACTGCTTAGAACAGTGTTTGGCACATAGTAAGTGCTTAATACCATTATTATTATTATTATTATTATTATTATTATTGTGTCAAGCACCATTCTAAGCACTGGGGTTGATGGAAGTAATTCAGGTTGGACACAGTCCCTCTCCAACATGGGGCTCACAATCGAAGTCGGAGGGAGGACAGAAATTGAATCCTCATTTTACAGTTGAAGAAACTGAGGAACAGAGAAGTTAAGTGAGAAGCCCAAGGTCACACAGCAATCAATTGGCAGAGCTGAGATTAGAACCCAAGTCCTCTGACTCTCAGGCCCATGGTCTTTCCACTAGGCCATGCTGTTTCTCCTCCTGGGAGGAATTAGTTGCTACATAACCTTCTGATAAAAGATCCGAACTCTAATTTCCTTTAAGAATTTCCCTCATTTCCCCACTCTGATTGGTCTTCAGAGAGGTCCCTAGCCTGAGTAATTCAATGAGGTCCTAACCAGATTTGGAATCTTTAAAGGGGGAAAATGAGAAAAGGTCTGTAGAAAAAATTAAGAGCCCTGGCATATGGCCTACAAGGGTTAAGATATGTAGCTTCTGAATCACTTAAGTCACTTAATTAATCTTTAGCATTAGTTACTACATCTTCACTACCTCTCCAGCCCTGACCTCTCTCCTTCCCTGCAATCTTGCATTTCCTCCTGCCTTTAAGACATATAATAATAATGATGGTATTTGTTAAGCGCTTACTATGTGCCGACCTCCGTTCTAAGCACTGGTGTAGATACAAGGTAATCAGCCTCGTGGGGCTCACAGTCTTAAATCCCCATTTTACAGATGAGGTAACTGAGGCCCAGAGAAGACAAGTGGCTTGCCCAAGGTCACACAGCAGACAAGTGGCATAGCTGGGATTAGAACCCATGTCCTCTGACTCCCAAGCCCATTCTCTTTCCATTAAGCCATGCTGCTTCTCTAACATATCTACTTGAATGTCCCGCAGACATGTCCAAAACTGAACTCCTTATCTTCCACCCAAACCCCATCCTTCCCGTCTTTCCCATCACTGGAGACAACACCACTATCCTCCCTATCTCACAAAGCCTTTAACCTTGGCGTCATCCCTGACTCATCTCTCTCATTCCACCCACATATTCAACCTTTCACCAAATTCAGTCAGTTCTACCTTCACAACATTGTTAAAATCCGCTCTTTCCTCTCCATACAAACTGCTATCATTCTGATCCAAGCACTTATACTATCCCACCTTGACTATTGCATCTGCCTCCTTGCTGACCTCCCGACCTCCTGTCTCTCCCGACTCCAATCTATACTTCACTCTGCTGCACGGATCATTTATCCAAAAAAATGTTAAGTCCATGCCTCCCGGCTCCTCAAGAACCTCCAATGGCTGCCCATCCACCTCTGCATCAGAGACTCCTTATCACTGACTTTAAAACACTCAATCAGCTTGCCCCATCCTACCTCCCCTCACTAATCTCCTACTACAGCCCAGTCCGCACACTCTGCTCCTTTAGCAACACCTTACTCACTGTACCCTGATCTTATCTATCTCGCAGCTGACCCCTTTCCCACATCCTCCCCCTAACCTGGAACTCCGTCCCCCTCCATATATGCCATACCACCACTTTCTCCACCTTCCAAGCATTATTAAGGTCACATCTTCTCCATGAAGCCTTCTCTTCCCTGGCTTGCTCTCCCTTCTGCATCATCTATTCACTCAGATCTGTGACCTTTGAACATTTGATATTTGCCCCACTCCTGTCTCACCCTCTCTAAGCACTCTGTACTCTCCTAAGTGCTTAGTATGATCCTCTGCACATAGTAAGCGCTCAGTAAATATGATTGATTGATGGACTGAAGCATGAGTAAAACTACCATCCTTGTTCATCCAAATGTCTAAAGCCGTCAGCATTTAGAAACATCTCCAAGAGTGTTGTCCAAATTGGACTGTTGGCAATGGGAATGTTAACTCAAGGGCTGTCAGCATTTAGAAACATCTCCAAGAGTGTTGTACCCATTTGGATTGTTGCTACGGGGAATATTAACTCATTTCCAGGTCATTTGGTATTAACATTATTTGGTTAAGTCATACCAATATTCTGTTTAGTTTTTCTGCCTTCAAAATGGAGAGTGTACAATTTCTGGCTCCTTCCAGCAGTCAGGAACGAGAAGATAATATTTGTAAAGTGCTCTCCTTTGAGAAAAGAATGTTTTAGAAGCACAATAAAGACAGAGGCAAGTTTCCTTATAACCCAGCCTCATAATCAATCGTATTTATTGAGCTCGTACTGTGTGCAGAGTACTGTACTAAGCGCTTGGGAGAGTATAATATAACTTTGGTAGACACATTTCCTGCCCACAATGAATCATGACGCACCAAGGCAAGGTGGCATCGTGACTGAAATTCTAGTACAGGATGCCCTCCCTCTGCCCATCCGCCAAGCTAGCTCTCTTCCTCCCTTCAAGGCCCTGCTGAGAGCTCACCTCCTCCAGGAGGCCTTCCAAGACTGAGCCCCTTCCTTCCTCTCCCCCTCGTCCCCCTCTCCACCCCCCCCATCTTACCTCCTTCCCTTCCCCACAGCACCTGTATATATGTATATATGTTTGTACATATTTATTACTCTATTTATTTATTTATTTTACTTGTACATATCTATTCTATTTATTTTATTTTGTTAGTATGTTTGGTTTTGTTCTCTGTCTCCCCCTTTTAGACTGTGAGCCCATTGTTGGGTAGGGACTGTCTCTATATGTTGCCAATTTGTACTTCCCAAGCGCTTAGTACAGTGCTCTGCACATAGTAAGCGCTCAATAAATACGATTGATGATGATGATGATGATGATGGGAGGAAGTCCTGCACTGCCACGCCACCACCGCTCCCTCAGACCGCTCCAGCCTGGCAGGAAGTCGCCCTGCCCTGGCAGCAGTCCGTAGGTCGTGTTCACATATTCTGAAAGTAGCCTATGAATAATGTGGAACTGGCTGTGAAAACAGAGCTGCTCCAGAACTGAGAAACAGTATGACGTAGCGGATAGAGCATGGGCTTGAAAACCAAAAGGTCACAGGTTTTAATCTTGGCTCCCCCACTTGTCTGCTGTGTGACCTTGAGCATGCCATTTCACTGCTCAGTGCCTCAGGTACCTCATCTATAAAATGGGGGTTGTGACTGCGAGCCCCACATGGGACAGGGACTATGTCCAACCTCATTTACTTGTTTCCACCCCAGCACTTAGTACAATGCCTGGGACATAATAATAATAATAATTATGGTATTTGTTAAGCGCTTACCATGTGCCAATGTTCTAAGCTCTTAGCACTGTTCTAAGTGCTGCAAATACCATAATAATAATAATAATAATAAAAATAATATAAGATTATTATTATTAACTGGGAAAGGCCCAGCACCACTACATTCTCCCCTTGCCCTGCTCAACACCTCCTCTGGCATGAATTTCCTGTGCATAAAAGGCTAATGTTGATAGAATCTATGGCATTTATTGAGCACTTATTATGTGCAGAACACTGGGCTAAAAGTGCTTGGGAGAGTAGAATGCAACAGAATGAGTGGACACGTCCCCTGCCCATGATGAGCTTACAGCCTACAGTTAAAACTATCACTCTTCCCAGCTAAATTCTACCCAAGGAACCCTGGGATCAGCATTTCTGCTTATTTGGAAAGGAGCATTTCGGGATTTTCCATCCCCTGTCTTCCCCTTACCCACCAATCTCATCCCAAAGTCACCCTGAGGGCTGTAAAAGCAGTCTCCAGAGTATGGGCAGTTCAGCAGTAGGGAAAGAGAGCACAAAGCTATCAGCCACTCCTAGGCATCAGCTGGCTGCTGGGCAAATTTCTGGGGAAATTTGAAAGGGTACACGAGAATGTGATCTTACATGGGGGAAAAAGTACCTATACACCTTCAACCTTCTGCATTAAACTGTAAGAGGATGTACGGGTAGTAAATCCCTCTAGCACTAACTGGCCATTTGTTGTTATACTGCACTCTCCCGAGCGCTTCAGTACAGTGCTCAGCATACAGTATGTGCTCAATAAATACGACTGAATGAAATCAATAATGATGCAGGTTTTTTAGGGCCATTAAGAAATATGTGGATTCAGCATCAGTTTTTCCAAACTTGATATTAGGTTTATCCAATCCAGAAATGGCCATTGTGAAGTAGCACCTGCTGGCAGGCCTCGGGCACGCCTAGGGAAATGCAGAGTCAGAATAAATAATAATAAATTATAGATTTGTTAAGCACTTACTGTGTGCCAAGCACTGGGGTACATACAAAGTAATCAGGTTGGGCAAAGTCCTTGTCCCACGTGGGGCTCACAGTCTTAATCCCCATTTTACAGGTGAAGTAAATGAGGCACAGAGAAGCTAAGTGACTTGCTCAAGGTCACACAGCAAGACAAGTGGCAGACAAGGCCTCTGATTCCCAAGCCCATGCTCTTGCGTTCAGCCATGCAGCACCTGGTTTATTAGGGAAACTGCTGTTTATCCTTGAGGCAGCTGCTGGGAGGTATCTTAATTAATTCACCGGGTACATTTTGCAGAGAAGTCTAATTGCAGTGGAATTGAATTAATCATGGCCCTCTGAAATGCCATATTTGCTTTAGCAACTCTTCAGCTACTCTACAATTAAGAAAATGCTGGCTCTTCTTGAGCTAGATTAATAAGTACCTTTTAGCTTTCCTCTGACTGCATGGTAAGGAAAGTGGCACTTTGAACTTTAAGTCATTGTTGAAAATAATTAACAAAACTCCCTCCCCAAAGGCAAACATTTTGATGGCCAACTTTACAATAGGGCTTTAGTTTTGCTTGGATGGCAGAGGAGCTAGTTACCGGTGGAATTGACAGAGTAGAATTCACTAAGAAAAAAAGACAAAATGTCTGGAAAACCATTCGGGTAAGAGGACACAAGATTTCCTTACTCGTTTCAAAACGACCATTCTAACTGCTTTAAAATTATAAAATGGGCCTCAAATTCTTTCAATTCATTCCTGCTAGAGAATGCACAACTTAGCAGCCAAGACACTGGGTGAGGGTTCCCCATCTGTTACTGAAAAACTGCCACAATAGTGCAAGGGTTTATAGGCAGCAAATCGAAAATACTGGATAGGCAAAATCTGAAACATGGGCCATACAAAGTTAGCAAAGCCCTGGACCCTTACCATCTTATCCTGTGTTCCCACCGCCAAATCGGAATTTTTAATTCTGTGTCTTGGTGTTCAGAAATACCATACATTCCTGCATGCCCAAGTGAAATGCAGATTTTTCCCCCTCTAGGTTCCTTAGCAACATTCTAGATCAACCAACTGAAAACTCTCGTTTCCAACTAAAGCAGTACAAAAATGGTCCATTCACTCATTCATTCATATTTATTGAGCACTTACTGTGTGCAAAGCACTGTAATAAGCGCTTGGGAGAGTACAATACAACAGACTCATCTGATGAGTAGCGCAGCACCTGTATATATGTTTGTACAGATTTATTATTCTATTTACTTTACTTGTACATATTTACTATTTATTTTGTTAATGATGTGCATGTAGCTTTATTTCTATCTATTCTGATGACTTGACACCTGTCCACCTGTTTTGTTTTGCTGTCTGTCTCCCCCTCCTAGACTGTTAGCCAGTTGTTGGGTAGGGACCATCTCTATATGTTGCCAACTTGTACTTCCCAAGCGCTTAGTACAGTGCTCTGTACACCGTAAGTGCTCAATAAATATGATTGAATGAATGAATGGCTAATATGAAGCTGTCAGGGCTGCTACTTAAATCCCCCTTAATATATGGTCCTCTTTTAAAGCAATCTCCACAGTTTCCTGTAGCATTCAGCTCACCCAAAGTTCCTGATGATTGGGTTGGTACTTCCTAACTTGAGAGAGTGAGTGTTAAATCCGTTCAGAGACATTGGGTTCATCCCCTATCCTAGAAACTGCTTCAATTTCATTGAGACTGAACAAGTCATGAGTTCCCTACTGGGAGAAAAAAAAAAGGAGAAAAAAAAAGCACACACCCACAAGGGAAAATTTTAAATAGGACCTGAGGCATGAAAACAGGAGCAATTTCTCTAGGGAACAGGAAGTAACACTGTGTTCCCTTTATGCCCTCAGGGGAAATCAAGGTTTGGGGAGCAGGACATTTTCTCATCACCTGCAATCCAGCAAGGGCTTAAAGACACTGAAGAGATGGGAAAGAGCCCTCCAAAGGGACAGACAGAGAGAGAGAGTGAAAGAGAGAGGGAGAGACAGAGAGAGAAAGTGTACATGTACATTCAGCCTCCAAATCCCTTTTCGCTGGTAACAAGAAAATCCCATTTCAACACTAATCATTTATTTAGGCCCAAAGGGACTGGTGGTGAACCAAGTTTAATGCTTAACTTTGTGTGGGGGTAAAACAGCTAAATTACCTGGCTACTTATCTTACAGAGGCACTATATTTTTAAATAATAGTTTTTAAAATTTTGTGCGGACATTTAACCCCCCACATACACCCCCTCCTCCCAAGAAAATGGGAAGAGTAAATGCCATGGAAAGTATCCTATTTGCTGAATGTAAACCCAGGTTTGCAGTTGCCCCTGCTCAAGTGTGAATCAACAATCAGTCACTCAGTAAATATTTATTGAGCCATTACAAGTACACAGCACTAGGCATTTGTGAGGCCTTTCAAAGTGCCCACAAGTTAATGGCAACATTATGCAAATTGCAGACCCTGCCCTCACAGAGTTTACAATCTAAGGAAAAGGCAATAGTCCTTTTCTCTCCACAGCCAAATATTGACACATTTCCAGTGGTGTGGAGGAGGTGTGTTGGGGGGTGCAGGGGGGAAGATGGGAAGGAAAGAGGAGGGGGAAGAGAACAGTCAAGGTCATAGGTGCCAGTTTTTCATTTTGAGTGTGTAAAGGGGGCAGGTTTCAAAGAGCTAACAGGACCAAAAGTCACCAACTTGGGTCTTTTCCAAAGTTCACTCTACTGCCAGGGTAATTTTTCAAAAAAAAAAAAAGTCATCCCGCACACATCTCCCCACTCCTCAAGTGCCTCTAATGGTTGCCCATCCAACTCATCAAGAAAAAGCTTCAAGGCACCTAACGACTCAAAGACATTTGATAATAATAATAATAATTAGTTCCCTCCCCTTTACTTATTCTGGTTCCTCTGTTACGACAACCCACCCTATTTACTTCATTCTTCTAACTCCAACTCTCTCACTGTTCCTCATTCCCACCCTCCTTCCCCCTAAATACCCTAAAACCCAGCATTCTCCCCAACTTATGCTCCACTGCTCCATCCCCTCCGTGAAGCTGATGTGGGAAGAAGTGGGATTTAGTTGGAAAGAGCCTGGGCCTGGAATCAGGAGACCAGATTCTAGTCCCAGCTCTGGACCTTGCCTATTGTGTATCCTTGGACAAGTCACTTAACTTCTCTGTGTCTCAACTGTCTGTAAAAATGGAGGTAAAATACCTTTTCTTATTCCTTCATAGACTATATGGGACTTGGACTGTTCCCAATCTATCTTGTATCTACCCCAGCACTTGGTACACTATTTGGTACATAGTTAGTGCTTAATAACTGGGTAGCAGCATGGCCTAGTGAAAAAAGCACAGGCCCCAGAGTCACAGAACCTGGTTTCTAGTCCCGGCCCCACCACTTACCTGTTGTGTGACCCTGGGCAGTCACTTAATTTCTCTGTGCCTCAGTTTCCTCAACTGTACTCTGGGGATTCAGGACCTGTTCTTCCTGTTTAGACTGGGAGTCCCATAGGTAACAGGGATGGTGTATGATCTGATTTTTTTTTTAATTGTACTTGTTAAGTGCTTACTTTGTATCAAGCTCTGAACTAAGCCCTGGAGTAGATACCAGATAATCAAGCTCACTGTGGACAGGGAATGTTTCTACCAACTCTATTATATTGTACTTTCCCAAGCACTTAGTACAGTGCTCTGCACACAGTAAGTGCTCAATAAGTATAATTGACTGATTGACATAGTCCCTGTTCCACATAGGGCTCACAGTTATGTAGGAGGGAGTAGGACTCAATCTCCATTTTACAAATGAGGAAACTCAAGCACATAGAAGTAACTTGCACAAGGTCACACAGCTGAAGTAATAATAATAATAAAAATAATACCTGCTAACCACTTACTCTGTGCCAAGCACTGTTCTAAGTACTGGGGTAGATACAAGTTAATCAGGTTGGACACACTCACTGTCCCACATGGGGCTCACACTTCTATCCCCATTTTACAGATGAGGTAACTGAGGTCACTTGCCCAAGGTCACACAGCAGGTATGTGGCAGAGCCAGTAGTTGAACCCAGGTCCTTCTCACCCCCAGGCCTGTGCTCTATCCACTAAGCCATACTGTGATTAACTTATATCTACCTCAGCACTTACAGCAGTGCTTGTCACATGGTAAGCACTTAAGTATCACCAAAAAAAATGCCATCGTCATCATTATTATTACTATTATTGGCACTTGTGGCCAAATCCAAATTTAGGGACATTAACCCATTAACCCATGTGGTCACTAGGGGAATGGTACAGGTTTTGTTGAAGAGTGTAGCTTTTCAAAGCACAGTCTTGTTTTGAGACATATTTTAAATCAACAATGACCAAAGAGAGATTGCCACCTCTTGCAAATTAATTCACTGGAAAAGTAGGTGGCCAATTTTGGGATTCCTCTGTCCTGTTCCAAAAGACAAAACAGAGATATGGCAACCTTTCAATCTAACAAGGTGGAATTAACATTAACATTCTAAGATGATCACCATCTATCTTAACACCCAAAAGGGATAGTCGGTTAATTTCCTTGAATGTTAGTACACATTGGTTATTCTAAAAATTTTGGAGTTTCTAAATGCTTAGAAGAAACAATCTGGTTTGATTGGCATGTGTTGTGAATAAAGTTCGATTTACAGAGCCTAGCCTGGAAGTGGGTCATCTTTTATGACAGGGCTATGATATGCAAGCAAAATCTTGACCAAAAAGTCATTACACAGGCTATAAATGCAAAAAAAAAGATATGAATTTGGAAACAGTGGGAGTGGGGCAGCGCTGAGAAGAGGTATTTTTAAAATCCTACTGTACCAACTTTTTTAAGCCTAAATATAATGGAAACTTTGCTCTTGCCATTTCATTTTCAATGGGGGCAGATCTAAAGTTCTTCAGAACCACACCATAACCCAGGCAGACGTTAACCTGTCAAACCAACCTTTCTCCCATGCCAGGTGCTCAAGTTATTTTTTTCAAAATCCTCTTATTTTCCTAAGAACCCTTATTCATTCATTCATTCAATCGTATTTATTGAGCGGTTACTGTGTGCAGAGCACTGTACTAAGTGCTTGGGAAGTACAAGTTGGCAACATATGGCAACAACATCCCTTATGATTTGGGTCTGTCCTGCTTGAATTGTTTAGAACCCTGGACTTAAACCAAACCTCTCTTCAACTGCAACCTCATTTCTTTCACTCCCGCAGATGTTGAACATCTGTAAACACTGGGAGGCAAATGCAACTAGGACATAAAGAGGCCCGTAAAAGGCAACCCAGTGGTGATCTGAAAGTCAGAGGGGCAAGCTTGCTGCCGGACTGGGTCAGTTTTAGCCCTCTGACGGCCAACGGCACGGAGGCCAGTTTCAGTCGCTTTAGATGTAAATCAGCAGGAACCTACTTTAAAAGATTTTCGGCACCAGTTCTCATCCGCACCGCTTTCATGATCTGTTGGTTTAAGACAGCCCTTTGATTCTGCAGTTTGCTCCGGCCGGTTTGAGCGAGGGGGTTACATCCCTGGAAATAATGAGAAATTACTTGTTAGAAGTCAATGTTAAAAGAGGAAGAGAGACCCTGATTAGATTGAATGTAAAATTTTAAAATGGGACATTTAAAAGCCTAAAACAGGGATAAAAAGATTACACATCCTAGTAACAAAAACCAATATTCTCTTTAAAAAGCAAATTCAACGTCCAAAAGTCTACAACTAAATCAGAGTTGTGAACTTGAGTTAGAGGTGCATTTCTTGTTCAAGCTTCTTTCCCAGTCTTGCTAACTTGGAAGGAATTGTGATTTGCTCCCCAATGGTTGATAGCAATATTTTGAGCTTCAGTCCTGCCTCCACACAAATCTCATCACCAATGCTGTTTAATCCATCAATCAGTGGTATTTATTGAGTGTGTTGTGTGCAGAGCACAGTACTAAGCACTTGGGAGAGTACAATATATGGAGGCCTTCCCAGACTGAGCCCCTTCCTTCCTCTCCCCCTCTTCGCCCTCCCGTCCCCCCCCGCCTTACCTCCTTCCCCTCCCCACAGCACCTGTATATATGTATATACGTTTGTACGTATTTATTACTCTATTTATTTTATTTGTACATATTCTATTTTATTTTGTTAATATGTTTTGTTTTGTTGTCTTTCTCCCCCTTCTAGACTGTGAGCCCGCTGTTGGGTAGGGACCGTCTCTATATGTTGCCAACTTGGACTTCCCAAGTGCTTCGTACAGTGCTCTGCACACAGTAAGCGCTCAATAAATACGATTGAATGAATGAATGAATGATTGAGTTGGCAGACAGGTTCTCTGCCCAGAAGGAGACCAAGAACTGACCCCTGAGGAACCCCTACAGTAAGGGGATGGGAGGGGAAGGAGAAGCCCACAAAGGAGACTGAGAATGAATGGCGGGAGAGATAAGAGGAGAACCAGAAGAGGACAGAAGTCTGTGAAGACAAAATTCGATAGCATGTTGAGGAGAAGGGGATGGTCCATAGTGTTGAAGGCTTTGAAGTGAAGAAGGGTGGTGGTCAGAAGGGGAAGGGAATTAATTCCAGGCCAGAGGCAGGATGTGGGCAAGGGGTCTATGATGAGATAGATGAGATGGAGATGCAGTGAACACTTTGGCATTAGAGTGAAATGAGTAGACTGGGTTATAGTAGGAAATCAGCAAGGTAAAATAATATTGGTAATAGTGGTATTTTTTTAAGTAATCAGATTTCACATGGGGCTCACAGTCTAAGTAGGAGTGAGAACAGGTATTGAAACTCCATTTTGCAGATGAGGGAACTGAGCCACAGAGAAGTTAAGTGGCTTGCCCAAGGTCAGAGAATTTGTTTATTGTTACATTGTACTTTCCCAAGAGCTAAAAACAGTGTTTTGCACACAGCAGACACTCAATAAATATGATTGAATGAATGAAAGGTCACGCAGCTGACAAATGGTGAACCCAGGATTAGAACCCAGGTCCTCTCACTCCCTGGATTGTGCTCTTTCCACTAAGCCACATTGCTTCTCTAAGTCAATGGTATGGAGTAGCTGTTTGATGCAGAGGCAGATGGGAAACCCCTGGAGGTTCTTGAGAAGTAGGGAAACTGAACTTTTTTTAGAAAAATGATCTGCAGAGCAGAATGAAGTATGGAGTAGAGTGGGAAAAAAGAGCAAGCAGGAACATCAGCGAGGAGGCTGATGCAGTAATGGGGAGGGATGAAGAATAGAAGGGGACCCAGGGTGGCCAGAGAGACGGGAGAAGAACCAGGAGAGGACAGTGTCAGTGAAGCCTAAGTTAGCTAATGTTCCCAGGAGAAGGGGGTGTTCACAGTGTGAAAGGCAGCTGAGAAGTTGAGGAGAGGATGGAGTAGAAGCCATTGTAACCGGCAAGAAGGAGGTCATTGGCGACCTCCTCAACATTCATTCATTGTTAGCCTAAAATGAATTATTATATAATAATATCTGACAGAGTCCTAGATTCTGGTCAGAACAAATAAAAAGCCCCTGTCTACAGTTCCACGCATTTGGAAACTTTGTCCCAGCATTGACATAAACCAGAAAACCCCCCAAAAGAACAGACATTCCCCTCACACCTCCCCTAAACAGAAGAAATCTGGGTGTTCACGATGGGAGGCTTAGAGCCTCTTCAACTGGAGTGTGGATAACCCATGACCGCACTAGATTTCACACAAATGGGGAAGGGAAGCATAGGGGCAAATGTACACTTTAGGAACCCTGGATAGCCCTATCTAATGGTGTAGTGAGCACAGAGTAAATTATATCTCCTCATGCTAAAAATTGCATTCATAATTCAAAATAATTGTGCTCCTTGAGGCTTTCCTGCTCCCAAATTCTTTGATAGTATGCTTTTTCCACATTGAAATATCAAACAAACCTCCCTCTTTCCCATGTCACTGAATGAATTCTGGCAAGAAAAGTAAAATGCTAATTTGTGTCTCAAAATGAGATAAACTTAGCTGCTTTTAAACAGGTAAAAACTATAGTTTTACCCTCCATTTCCTTCCACCTCTTTAAATTACCAGGGGGCCTGCAAACCCTGTCTCAAAACTGCATGGTTTGCAAACGCTCCCTTAACACGGGATCTTTAAATGTTAAACCTGGGTTTTATCCCTCCTATAGTTAAGTTAAGAACAAGTTCTAGACAATGGATTGAAAAAAAAACACTTTACAGCTACCCTTTCACCTTAACTACATTACACCAGGATCTGGCACAATGTACCCTGCCTCCAGATGTGTACTAAGATCTGAAGATAGAGTTTACAGACATTTTATTTGTCCAGATAAGAAGACTAATATTACTTACTCCTTTCAGGCTGAGAATATATGAAATTATAATGAAAACAACCAGGAATCTAGGGCTTTACTTTGGATGGTCTATGAGGAGTGGGCATGTCATAATTTTTTCTGAATTCTCAAAATAATTTTGCCCCCATTATCATGAATCTTTCTGTGTCAGGCACACACTTTTCCTCAGTTGCATGCCTCCATCATGAACACCCAGATTTTTTCTGTTTAGGGGAGGTGTGAGGGGAGTGTCTGTTCTTCTGGGGGTTTTTTTTTTAGTTTCTGTCAATACCAGGACAACGTTTCCAAATGAGTGGAACTATAGATGGAGTCTTTTTATTTGTTCTCACCAGAATCTAGGACTCTGTCAGATACTATTATATAGTAATTTATTCTAGGCTAACAATAAATGACTATCTTATGAACCAGCCTTCTACAATTCAGTACAGAGAGTGGAAAATTGTCCAAGTCTGAAAATGGATTTTGAAGTTACAATATGCCACCACCACCTGCTCAGGCAGAAGCAAAGTTATAACTGGATATTAAAAATTTTTGCAGTAGTATCCAGCCAATTAAAAGATGAAATAAAACACAGCCCCTTCTCAGTAGGTACAATCTTTAAATTGTGGTAACTTTTTCTTTCCTCTGATTCCTCAGGGCTAAGGATTTTGAGTCCAACTGCCTAGTCAGTAAAATAATTAACCTACAATGGTATCATTTCAAGACTACATTGGGTTTTAAATATCTACCTGACACTGGAAGCTACTGCATCACTAAAATAAAATAATGAACAGAAACAACATTATCAGCTATTTTAGAAGTTTAATAGGCCTAGAAAGGTCTTATTTTATGACCTCTAAGTCTATATGAACAACAGATCTGGTTCATTATCTGTAGTTCACATAGCAACATAATATTTGCCAGGTTGCTTGAAACACAGGCCAGGTCAAATTACCTTAGCAACTGATAGGATTTTACATGAAAACTAATTGTAGGAGAGACTTCAAAACTTAAAATCTTTGTTGCATAGTAAATAAGCTTAGTACAGTGCTCTGCACCCAGTAAGCACTCAATAAATACATTGAATGAATAAGCTCTTCTGGATACCAAAGCCTTACACTTTACTGGTAGAAACTGAGAAATAAGTATCAAGTTTGTTAACCAGGCAATAAAGAACAAAACTTCCTGCCTCAATGGGGACACGACTGGCAGCAGGGATGGGAGAGAGAGCAAGAGAGGGTGAGAAAGAGCGAAAGAGAGAGAGAGACCTAATCAATTTCTTCACAGGTACTCAGGCCTGAAGTCTCCAGACAAGGCTTATCCATTATTCTCGATGGAGACTCAATTAATATCAACTTTAAGAGCAAAAATCTCGATTCACAATCCCGTTTCTCCAGTCAAGAATCTATTTCCCGAGCAATGATGAGGGTGAGAAGCACAGTGTCTACCTTCTAGACTGTGACTAGACTAGACTAGACTACACTAGACACTGAGCCCACTGTTGGGTAGGGACTGTATATGTTGCCAACTTGTACTTCCCAAGCAATGATGGGGATGAGAAGCACAGTGTCTACCATATGTTGCCAACTTGTACTTCCCAAGCGCTTAGTACAGTGCTCTGCACACAGTAAGCGCTCAATAAATACAATTGATTGATTGAAGGTCAAACACTGAAATGACTGATGCTAGAGGAACGGCTCTGCCCTCTCACTCTAACAGCGATCTAATTCTGGACCAGCCTGTGAGAATCAAGGAATAGGACAAGTCGAGGAATGCCCAAGATAGCTTGTTACACCCAAGAAGCAGTGTGGCTTAGTGGATACAGCATGGGCCTGGGAGTTGAGAGGATGTGGATTCTAATTCCAGCTCCTCCACTTGTCTGCTCTGTGACCTTAGGCAAATCCCAGCTCTGCGACTTGTCTCCTGTGTGACCTTGGGCAAGTCATTTCACTTCTCCATACCTCAGTTACCTCATCTGTAAAGTGGGGATTGTGACAGTGAGGCCAAAGTGCCTGTATCTACCCTAGCGCTTAGAACAGTGCC
Organism: Tachyglossus aculeatus; assembly: GCF_015852505.1. Taxonomy (NCBI): domain Eukaryota; kingdom Metazoa; phylum Chordata; class Mammalia; order Monotremata; family Tachyglossidae; genus Tachyglossus; species Tachyglossus aculeatus. The sequence continues at coordinate 60,282,543 of NC_052076.1, read as the reverse complement.
TGGCACATAGTAAGCGCTTAACAAATACCATAATTATTATTAAAGTCACTTCTCTGTGCCTCAGTTACCTCATCTGTAAAATAGGGATGAAGACTGTGAGCCCTATGTGGGACAGGGGCCCTGTGTCCAACCTGATCAGACTGTATCTACCACAGCCCTCAGTACAGTGCCTGGCACATAGTGAGCACTTAATTACCGTTAAAAATACACTTAGCCACTAAATACCACTAAAAAAAAACTACACAGCTAGCTTCTGGAGGGCAGAGGCGATGACCACTAACTGTAATTGAGAAGCAGCATGGCTCAGTGGAAAGAGCGCGGGCTTTGGAGTCAGAAGTCATGGGTTCAAATCCCAGCTCCACCAACTGTCAGCTGTGTGACTTTGGGCAAGTCACTTAACTTCTCTGGGCCTCAGTTCCCTCATCTGTAAAATGGGGATGAAGACTGCGAGCCCCCCATGGGACAACCTGATCACCTTGTATCCTCCCCAGCGCTTAGAACAGTGCTTCACACGTAGTTAGTGCTTAATAAAATGCCATTATTATTATAACTGTAATGAACACTTCTAGTGCTCTGCACTAAGGCACTCAGTGTGTCTGTCTGTTGCTATACTGTACTCTCCCAAGTGCTGAAAACAGTGCTCAGCACATAATGTCTCAATAAATACAACTGACTGACTGACTCAATAAATCGTATTTATTCTCTGATTAAGGCCTCTGGAGAGGCCAAGCCTGTTTGAGGGCATACCCAGGGGGATTGTGAAACCATAGACCAAAACACTCTCAAGTTAACCTGAGTGTCAATCTATTCAATAGCCTTTATTGATGACTTTGTTGAAAGACGAGAGAGCATACTCATCAAGACTGCACAAGATACTAAACTGGGCAGGGGGGCTATTGCAAACAGAATTCAAAATGGCTTAGACAAATTGGAAATCTAGTCCAGAAAAAAAGGATGAAATTGAATTGGGATTAGTGCAAAATAGTCAACCTAGGGCCAAAAAGATAGAATGGGGAAGGTTGGCTGGGCTCAACAGAATAGTAAAAGATGAGAGGCAAAGTACGAGTCAGCCATATAAGTATAACATGAGCATATAACTACAATATGACACAGACCTATCAATGAGTCGGGAGGTAATCCTTCTACTCTATTCTGTCTGGGCTACACTGGGTCCAGTTTTGATCATGACACTTTGAAAAAGAACTGCAGAGGGTTCCAGAGAAGAGTGGACAAAATGACTAAACTTCTAGACTGTGAGCCCACTGTTGGGTAGGGACCGTCTCTATATGTTGCCAACTTGTACTTCCCAAGCTCTTAGTACAGTGCTCTGCACACAATAAGTGCTCAATGAATACGATTGAATGAATGAATGAATGAATAAAGAGTTGGAAAAATCGAACCTACGAGGAGAGGTTCAACAGCAACAGGTTCAACCTAGAAGAAAGGACGAATAGGGAAAATAAGGTCTTTCCAAGTACTGAATAATTTCTATGGTGAGGATGCTTACCAATTCATTTCCATTTTCACTGGAGAACCAAAAAAAAAAAGAAATGACATCAAACTAAACAGGAGAAATTTTAATTGGATGTAAGGAAGAGTGTCTACTATCGAGAATCACCAAGGGATGCTGTGGGATCACCATCCCAGGAGACTTTTTTAAAAATTCTAGACATGCATCCATTCATCTTACTAAGTTTAGTTATTCAGTTACTTGGAGTCAGGGGCCTGGACCAGAAGATCTCTCAAGGTCTCTTCCACATTTCTGATTCTAGGGCAAACCCTGACCTACAATTTGACCCCAAGCCTGCCCCAGTTTACTCAGAGTATTGTGAACCACAGACGATGCAGAGGCAGGCTGGCAGTGAATAAAAAGCATAGGCAGTGGGAGGTAAAGCAAATTTCTGGACTTTGAAAAGGTCAGACCAGGGCAGGAAGACAGCAAGGGCAGAGAAGATGGCAGAAGGCAGGTGCCCAGCAAAGTCACAGACTCCCTATTTCCCATTAATCAATCCATCACGAGCATTTATTGAGAGTTTACTTTGCGGGCTGGCAGAATACAATGGAGTTATGGCCATGATCCCTGCCTAGATCCCGTTTCCTGACCAGGAAAAAAAGCCAGACAGCCAGACTGCTGTTCCACCTTTTCCCACAGTTTCCAATCATATCGAAAATTTTCATTCTTAGGTGATGAGAAATCAATTCTCTCAGCTGGACCCGACAGCCCAGCTCAATGACAGAGATCAGCCATTAAACTTGCTCCAGTCTTTATCATCCTGCAGATCCATGAACCTATCCCTGCCTACCTAACTTCAGTAACCTCTCACTGCCCTCTAATAAAAACCTAGAAAACAGATCCAAAGAGATTCCACCAAATTTAAACCTTAGTTAAATTTAAAAAAAATGTTCATGTGAATATTCTACGGAACATATTTTTGGATTACAAGCAAGGGAGAAAATATTTGAAAAAGCCCTGTTTTTTAATATGTGTTCAAAGGTCCCTTCTGAGTCACCCCAACTTGCTCCCTTTATTCATCCACCCTCCCAGCCCCACAGCACTTATGTACATATCTGTAATTTATGTATTTATATTAATTCCTGCCTCCCCCTGTAGACTGTAAGCTCGTGGTGGGCAGGGAATGTGTCGGTTGTTATCTCCCAAATGCTTAGTTGTAGTCTCCCAAATGCCTAGTTCAGTGCTCTGCACACAGTAAGCACTCAATAAATACGTTTGAATGAATGAATGAATGAACCTCAAAGATTAAGGTGAGCCAAGTGAGTTGCTTTTAGTTGCTACTAGGATCCCTTGAATTTCGGGATCTTATTTCTGAACCTTTGTGTGTGTGTCAATCAATGTAGTTACTGAACACGTCCTGTGTGCAAAGCACTGAACTGAGTGCTTGGGAGAATACAATGGAGTTGGTAGATATGTTTCCTTGTCTTCTCCAGATGATCACCACCTACTATTAAGCCATTTCTGGCTCATAGACAAAACTCAGTCTCACCTCCGGGAATACTAGAATACAACAAATAATCTTTAGTGCATGCTCCATACCAAACCTAAACTGTTCTATTGATTTATAAGTTGAAGCAGTGTGACCTAGTAGAAAAAACTCAGGCCTGGGAGCTATAAGACCTGGATTCTAATTCCGGCTTGCCACTTTTCTGCTGTGTAACTTGAGACAAGTCACTTAACTTCTCTGGACCTCAGTTCCCTCATCTACTAAATGGGGATTAAATTCTACACCCTCCTATCAAGACTGTGAACCCCATATGGGCAGGGACTGTGTCTGATTTGATAATTTTGTTTCTAACCCAGTATTCATTTAATCAATCATATTTCTTGAGCACTTACTGTGTGCAGAGCTCTGTAATAATAATAATAATAATAATAATGATGGCATTTATTAAGCGCTTACTATGTGCAAAGCACTGGTCTAAGCGCTGGGGAGGTTACAAGGTGATCAGGTTGTCTGATGCTGATACAGTTGCTGAGCACTGTACTAAGCGTTTAAGAAAATACAATGGAGTTTGAGACAGAGTAGGCGTTTACTCTCTAGTAGGGGAGACACACTAAAATAAGGTACAATTAGGGGTAAGCAACAGAGTTCCAAGACACATAAGGGTTACCGGTGGTGTGAATACTCAGGTGCACTGTGACATGCTGAAGTGGCAGTAAAGGGGGAAATGGGTTTGGAGAGATGAGAGAATAATCAGGGAAGCCTTCCTGGAAGAGAGGTGATCTCAGAAGGCACCTGGAAGACAGGCATTCTGCTGGAGGGCTGGAGGATAGTTGACTTAATGAAGGAAAAGCTCCTGGTGGAAGTGACTCTGAGTTGAGAATTAAAGGAAAGGAGAGATGGATGAAAGACTGGATGTCAAAGTGGGAGGATTGTGGGCAGGAGACTACAGGAAGGCAAGGTCTGGGGCACAGTACAAACTGGGCAGTAGATTAGAGCATACAAGTTAGGTGGGGACTGTCCAGTGCAAGAATCTGAAAGCTTAAGTCAAAAGTTTGCATCTGATCCAGAGAGGTGATGGGAAGGCAGAGGTTCGTGACCCGGCCAGGCCTTCAGGAGAGGTTTGCTGCCAGCACTTTTCTGTAGATCAGTGTTTCCCAACCAGTGTGCTCTGGGATAGTCTGTAGATGTGCCCTGGAACTTTACCATTACAATATTTGCAAGTTTTTACCAAACTCTAAGACAATCCATAAGAATGGCACCCAGAATCAATGTACTCCTACCTAGTGGCATTATAATAATAATATTTGTTAAGCACTTATCATGTGCTAAATTCTGTATTAAGGGCTGGGGTAGACATATGATAATCAGGGTGGAGACATAATTTGGCACATAATAAACTCTTAAATATTATAATTATTATTATCATTATGCCACTAGATAGGAGTACATCTAAGGGGAAGAGGATTCAATCCCAATTTTACAGATACGGATAACTGAAACACAGAGAAGTGACTTGCCCAAGGTCACACAGCAGACAAATACAGGAGCCAGAAATTCTAATCCCAGCTCGGCCACTTGCCTGCGTGGTGACACTGGGCAAGTTACTTAACTTCTCTGTGACTCAGTTACCTCATCAGCAAAATGGGGATAAAATACCCGTTCTCCTTCCCTCTTAGAATGAGTCCCATGTGGGGCAGGGACCATGTCCAGTTACTTATTTTATATCAATCCCAGTGCTTAGTACAGTTCTTGCACACTGTAATTGCTTAGCATATACCACTATAATAATTACGAAATTGTCGAGAAGCACTGCTCTAAGTAACCAAAACCACATAAGGCAACTCTGTCAGGTTTCAGTATCTTTTGCGGAGCACTGTAAGAAGTGAAGCTTTCATGAAACTTAATTTAACTTCACACCGTCTCCTGCCAGGCACTATTCGTGAACTCAGGTAACTCTACAAGGAAATAGAACACAAACCAAAACTCCAATGACAGCAAATATCATACGATGCCTTCTGGCCTATCCAAAGAATCCCAGGAAACTGAACTCCACTTACACTTCTTCACACGAACCCTCAGATGACCCTCCTTCAACTCAAACTGCAAATTCTTTTTCGGCCCTAGAGAATCCTCCTCCACCTTCTGCATCTATCAGGGAGCTCTGGTATCTAGGGTTGGCCCCGGCGGCGATACCAGGAGGTATTTGTCTGGCAGGCTTTTCCACTGGGGCTCATTTTCTCTGCTCCTGGTACAGCTCAGCTCTGCCCCACAAGTCCTCAGAACCCCCACCCGGTCAGTTAAAGGGGAGAGGCAACATAACTTTTTACTTTCAGCAGACATATCCTTTACACTCCGGGGATAGGACTGCAAGGAGGAAGGAAAAAATTTTGAAAGAAACCTCAAAATGAAAAGCCAGGAGAGACCTTTGTTCAGCTGACTGGCGGTAATAAACAGAATTCTGAACTGAAGGCCAAAACATAGCAGTGATGTAAATCCAAGTGATTACTCATTTTGCACACCGGAAAGACGTTATTCGTTGCTCATAAAAATGATGCAAAAAGCATACTGTTAAATCAAACCCTAATTGTGGCAAGTGATGCAGGAATAACTAGGTGGGTCTCCTTGGTTGAAATAATTCGGCCCCACCCGATTTAAACTAGCCTGCCCACAGAACCCCAGTGCAGAAGATCCATAAACAAGACAACTGAACCCTCTGGCTGATTCTTAGACCTAAAGCTTCTCTAATTTGGCAATGAGCACCTTCTAGAATGGTCACCAAGGGCCCGGGAGTCAAAAGTGCCTGGATCCTCAACCCGGCTCCACCACCTGTGTGCTGTGTGACACGGGCAGACACTAACTTCTCTGTGCCTCAGTTCCCTCATCTGTAAAATGGGGATTAGTACTGTGAGCCCCATGTGGGACATGGACTGTTTTCCAAACTGATAAGCTGGTATCTGCTCTAGTGCTTAGTACAGTGCCTGGCATATTGTAAGCCCTTAACAAATACCATTAAAAAATTAAAAATTTGGCACAAATTTATGTAATCAGTGTCCCTAAAACAGAGGTTGTCAAGAGGGTTGGTGGAAGAGAAAGGAAGATTCAACCCCCGGGGGGTATTTCAGAACATTTATAGGGCCTATAGCCATTTTAGAAGACAATGGAAACAGATAATGGGATCTCTAGGGGCCCCAGCAAGAAGCAGCAGTTCAGGAATAGGTGAAAAGAAAGTACCTTGTTTAAATCTCCAGGCTTTGAGGCTCACATTGGAGCTTCTTTTGTCAACCGCTCAGGCAAAAGCAGTTGTGGATGCTTTCAGAGGAGCAGTTCAGCTGAGGTCCTATGAGTGGGGGCGGTGGGGGGAAGGGGGCTGTAAAAAACCTCAGGAAAAACCTTTCTAAAAAATATGTTGAAAATACCAACTCTAAAGATGAAAAAGGAGAGAGAGGAGTTAATAATCCCGGCTCTCCTGAACAATGACATGGTTATAGACCACGTCCAGTTCATAACAGTAGTTTCCACTTGGCTTTCACTCTTTCACCCAAAATACCAAAGAGAATCTTTAATATTGGTTTCAATATTAGGCTCTAGATAGGATCTATCTAGAGAATGGTAATATTTAGGTAAATTCATGTTGTAATACTGATATACCCATTCTAAACCAGGTGCCCTTTGCCTCGACCTCTACTCCTGCCCCTGTTGCTTTCCACATCAGGGAGTCCAAACTCCTAGTTGGAGCCTGCCCCTATTCCTCCTTCTTTTTTGTTTAAGATATTTGTTAAGTGTTTACTGTGTGCCAGTCACCGTACTAAGTGCTGGGGTAGATACAAACCAACCAGGTTGGCCACGGTCCCTGTCCCACATGGGGCTCACAGTCTTAATCCCCATTCATTCATTCATTCAATCGTATTTATTCATTCATTCGTATTTATTGAGTGCTTACTGTGTGCAGAGCACTGTACTAAGCGCTTGGGAAGAACAAGTTGGCAACATATAGAGACGGTCCCTACCCAACAGCGGGCTCACAGTCTAGAAGCAGCGTGGCTGAGTGGAAAAGAGCCCGGGCTTTGGAGTCAGAGGTCATGGGTTCATATCCCAGCTCTGCCAATTGTCAGCTGTGTGACTTTGGGCAAGTCACTTAACTTCTCTATTCCTCAGTTCCCTCATCTGTAAAATGGGGATTAAGACTGTGAGCCCCCCATGGGACAACCTGATCACCTTGTAACCTCCCCAGCGCTTAGAACAGTGCTTTGCACGTAATAAGCGCTTAATAAATGCCATCATTATTAGAAGGGGGAGACAGACAACAAAACAAAACATATTAACTAAATAGAATAAATATGTACAAGTAAAATAAATAGAGTAATAAGTATGTACAAACATATATACATATATACAGGTGCTGTGGGGAGGGGAAGGAGGTAAGGCGGGGGGGATGGGAAGGGGAAGAGGAACTGAGGCACAGAGAAGTGACTTGCCCAAGGTCACACAGCAAACAAGTGGTGGAGTCAGGATAAGGACCCAGGTTTTTCTGACTTCGAGGCCTGTATTCTATCTACTCAAAGGGGGGGCTCAATCACCCCCTAATTAATCAATCAATGGTTTTTATTGACCACTTTGGCCTATCCCTGCCCACAAGGAGCTTCAGTCTGGAGAGGTCCCCCTCTCCCCCAAACCCCATCTCTCCTCTTCCTCTTGTTTCTACTTCCTTCCTTCCCTTCCTCCTTCCCTCACACTTGGGATTTGTACCTTTTATTCACCCCACCCTCAGCTCCACAGCACTTATGTACATATATATGTACAATTCATTTATTTACATTAATGTCTGTCTCCCCCTCTAAACTGTAAGCTCTTTGTGGGCAGAGAACATGCCTACCAGCTCTGCTATATTGTACTCTCCCAAGTGCCTAGCTAGCACAGTGCTCTACACAAAGTAAGCACTCAAATATGATCAACTGATTGATTTCGCCCACACCAGCCCCATAGCACTTATGTACATACCCATGATATTTATATTAATGTCTGTCTCCCCTGCTAGACTTGGGATTCAGAGGGAGTGGGTTCTAATTCTATTCTAATTCTAACCATGTTCTAATGAGAAGCAGCGTGGCTCAGTGAGAAGCAGTGTGGCTCAGTGGAAAGAGAACGGGCTTTGGAGTCAGAGGTCATGGGTTTGAATCCTGGCTCTGCCACATGTCTGCTGTGTGACCTTGGGCAAGTCACTTAACTTCTCTGAGCCTCAGTTACCTCATCCGTAAAATGGGGATTGAAACTGTGAGCCTTATGTGGGACAACCTCATTCATTCATTCATTCAATCGTATTTATTGAGCATTTACTTTGTGCAGAGCACTGTACTATGCGCTTGGGAAGTACAAGTTGGCAACATATAGAGATGGTCCCTACCCAAGTCTAGAAGGGGGAGACAGAAACAAAACAAAACATATTAACAAAATAAAATAAATAGAATAAATATATACAAGTAAAATAAATAGAGTAATAAATATGTACAAACATATATACATATATACAGGTGCTGTGAGGAGGGGAAAGAGGTAAGGTGGGGGGGGGAGGAAACGGAGAGGAAGGAGGGGGCTCAGTCTGGGAAGACCTCCTGGAGGAGGTGAGCTCTCAGTAGGGCTTTGAAGGGAGGAAGAGAGCTAGTCACCTTGTAACCCCCAGCACTTAGAACAGTGCTTTGCACATAGTAAGCACTTAAATGCCATTATTATATTATTATTAATTCCGGCTCTGCCACTCATCTTCTGTGTGACCTTGGGCAAGCCACTTAACTTCTCTGGGCCTCAGTTACCTCATCTGCAAAATGGGGATTAAGACTGTGAGCCCCATGTGGGACAACCTGATTACCTTGTATCTACCCCAGTGTTTAGAACAGTGCTTGGCACATAGTAAACATTTAACAAGTACCATCATTATCATTGTTATTATTATTAGATTGTAAACTCGTTGTGGGCAAGAATGTGTCTGTTCAATCGTTGTAGGGTACTCTTCCAAGAGCTTAGTACAGTGCTTTGCATACAGTAAGCACTCAGTAAATACAATTGCTCCCCTCTCACCAAGCTCGAGCTTAATTCTTCCAGGCAGTCACCACCTGGAAGCTGTCTCCAAGCCAGAGCCCTCAGTGTTGACTCTCCAGAGGGTGACTTCTACTGTATCTTTATAGGTTGACTGGGCCAACCATCCAAAGAAAGCTGGGAAAGGATCCGAGAAAAAGAAAACAAGGCAGTTGCATGGCCTTGTCCCATGGCTGCCAAAAAAAAAAAAAGGCAATTCAAATTGATGCTGCTGTCACAGTGGGGTCACTGTTGCTTGGGAGTGATCAAACAGTATTGCCCAACTAGGCTGCCTCTGACCCGTGATAGATGACTCATAAAGACGCACACTTCAACCTAGCCCAGTTCCAAACTCTGGGATCTCATTAAAATGCAAATATTTAACCTGCCTGTCTAACTCAAACACCCTTTGCAGCATGAACACAACCACTTTGCCAGTAAAAATTACTTCTATAAGATGCTAATCTCCATGTTACTTTTATGAATTTCATGGAATCACCCTTGGTAAGAATGGTTCATCCCATTAACCAGGATGTCTAAATGCACAGGGCGACCACACCAAATAAATCAAGCATCAGTGATGTGGAATAGCATAGCCAAATCACTAGCATTTCTCGCCACCCTTCTACCACATAACTTGAGAGACTGCAAGAGAAAGAAGGGTCAGAAGAATGGTGGAGACAGGGAATAATAAAAAAGCTTGACTTCATTGAAATATTTAGGTTGAAGACTCATCCTCATGCACAAGTGCCCAGACAACACAAACAAGAGTGTCCATTGTGTAAAGCCCAAATGATATCATTGTCAACATTCATGCATTTGAAACATAACAGGTAAACAATCTGAACTCTATGAAAGGTGAATGAAAAAGGTCCGGGCAGAAAGAAAATTGAAATTGGAAACCTAGCTTTTTTGTTCCCCGGGCAAGTTCGTTTGTTTGTGTGATGGTATTTGTTAAGTGCTTACTATGTGTCAAACACTGTTCTAAACCATGGGGTAGGTACAAATCAATTAGGTCAGACACAGTCTCTGACCAGCATGGGGCTCACAATCTGAAGGAGGAGGGAGAACAGATATTGAATCCTCATTTTACAGGTGAGGAATCTGAGTCACAGAGAAGCTGTAACTCGCCCAGGGTCACACAGCAAGCAACTGGCAGAGCCGGGATTAGAACCTAGGTTCTCTTGATTTCCAGGCCTGTGCTCTTTCCACTAGGACAAGCTGCTTCTCCACTGGCAATTCTCCACACCATCATTCATTCAATCGTATTTATTGAGTGCTTACTGTGTGCTACACGCTGTAATACAGAGGGGATTATCTGAGAAGGGAATAAGTAGACAACAGTCCACCCAAGGGAATGGCAGAAAGTATGGGAACCATAGTATTGGTAAAAAATAAAGTCCTCATACCATCCTAGGAAATGCAAAACTTGCTCCCTGATGGATGGGTCATGAATTCAACCCAACAGACCACAGTTTAAGAGTGCTTTACTTCTGAGACCAGACTACCGTCAGCTTAACCTTTGGGATGTCCTGCATCATATCGATCAATTGTATTTATCAAGTGCTTACTCTGTGCAGAACATCATATCTGCTTACTAATGCCACTCATCCTTACACAAAAGGTAAAGGGCTCCCAGGCAACACAGGCATCCCCTAAACAAGAACATAAGGAGAAAACAAAGGAAGAGGAAGGAATACGGAACATACAGTCCATTCAAAGTACAAAACCTAAAAACCTCTAAAAGAAAAGGCACTGCATTATTTGAACACACAAAATCAAAAACAGCTCTGCCTATTCTAACTCTATGGTCAGCCTTCAGACTGTCTGCAGGGTGACTATGGCTGCCAAGCCACAGAATCCATTTCAAGGGCATCAAATGTACTCCATCAACATGATTTACTGAGCAGTTACTATGGGCAAAGCACTGGGCTAAGCGTTTGGGAGAGTACATAAAGCCGGTAGACACAATCCCTGCCTTCTGTATGATCTAAACACTTATGTACTCACCCTCACCCCTTCTGTGCATATCTTTATACCTGGTTGTTTCCCCAACCTGTAATTCATTTTAATGTCTGTCTCCCCTGCTAGCGTATAAGCTCCTCGAGGGCAGGTACTGTCTCTTCTTTATTGTACTCCCAAGCGCTTACTACAGTGCCTTGTACAGAGCAAGCGCTTAATAAATACCATTGATGGATCCTAGTCAATCGTATTTATTGAGTGCTTACTGTGCAAAGCACTGTACTGAGCCCTTGGGAGAGTACAATATAATATACAGACACATTCCCTGCCCACAACAATCTAGAGATTTTTAGACTGTAAGGTCTGGAGTCTCCCCAGGGAGACTCAGCAAAGTCATTTTAAAAGACGTTTACATCGGGAATTCTAGAAATTTACAATCCAGTACATGAAACTTTGGGGTCAGAGAAGGGGAGGAGGAACTGGGTAAGTGTTCTCATTTGTGATGCTAAAATTTCCCTTTTTTATGGCATTTGTTAAGGGCTTACTATGTACCAGGCACTTTACTAAGCACTGGGGTGCAAGCTAATCAGGTTGGACACAGTCCCTTTCCCAAGTGAGACTCACAGTCTTAATCCCCATTTTACAGATGAGGGAACTGAGGCCTCGAGAAGTGAAGTGACTTGCCCGAGGTCACACAGCAGACAAGCAACTCCCAGGCCAGTGCTCTGTCCACTACACCATGCTGCTTCTCCCAAGAAATAGACAATTGAAATCTACAGATAATCCCAAACCGAACTTTCACTGGGGATTCCCCACAAAAACCTGCTACCAGTACTACCCAGTAACGATACCAACTGGTTTAAGTTTCATCTCTTTCCACTTTGGCTGGAAATGCTAATGGACATTTACAGAAAGTAGGGGAAAAAATAATCAGGGGCAATCTGTGGTCCAAATCTGTGGGACCAAGAAACAACAACTAATTCAACCACACTTCATTCAGAGCAGCCCATCTTCACTCTGGCAATTCAAATGCCTTCTACCGGATTCTGCAGCCCCGAGGATCGATCAATCAATCTTATTTATCAAGTGTTTACTGTGCTGCACTAAGCGCTTGGGAGAGTACACTATAACAGACCCATTCCCTGTTCACAATGCGCTTACAATCTAGAGGGGGAGACAGACCCACGCTTATATAAATAAGTAAATTATGGATATGTACTTAACTGCTGTGGATCTGGGGTTGAGGGGAATGAATAAAGGGAGCAAGTCAGGGTGGCACAGAAGGGAGTGGGGGAAGAGGAAAGAGGGCTTAGTTCAGGAAGACCTCTTGGAGGAGATGTACCCTCAATAAGGCTTTGAACAAGGGGAAGTACAGTGTAAGATATGAAGAGAAAAGTTGTTCTTGGCCAGAGGACGGACGTGGAAGAGAGGTCATCGGCGAGATAGACTAGACCGAGTGAATAGGTTGGCATCAGAGGAGCGAAGTGTGCAGGCTGGTTTGCAGTAGGAGAGTAGAGAGGTAAAGTAGGAGGGGGCAAGGTGATTGCGGGATTTGAAGGAATGAGTTTGCCTCCCCAGGGAGAGCTTGGCAAAGTGATTTTAAAAGCTGTTTACATCGGGAAAAGAAAATTCCAGATGGTGGCAGCAGGGTGTTGGGAGTGTAAACGAGAAAACAAGCACCCATGTGGCATAAACTCAACCTCCAAATCTGATTTCCCAACAACTGCTTAACTTGGATCAGTCAAAAAATGCAGCTCAAATATTGAATCAACCATTAGTGCTGGCATATGTAAAATGCACTACAGCTGGAATACTTTAAATCAGTCAGGTCTTACTGAGCTTAGTTGCAAAACCAGTGTGCGGGTCCTCTTGAGTGCTGCTTGTTGGTAAATAAGGGGCTGTTTGTATGATGTTAATGTGAAGGCGGAGAATGTTCCTTTTGTTGTTGTTTTAATACCACAATATTTGAATTGGTGTCTTCTTTTAAACTTTTGTCTTCTTTTGTGCTCTCCCGAGCACATAGTACAGCCTCGATAGGCACTCGATCAATCAATGGTATTTACTGAGTGCTTACTGTATGCAAAGTATTGTACTAAGCACTTGGGAGAGTATGATACAACAGAGTTGGTAGACACATTCCCTGCCCACAACAAGTTGCTGAATTGTACTTTCCAAGCACGTAGTATGGTGTTCTGCACACAGTAAGCACTCAACAAATACGATTGAATGAATGAACATGTTTACAGTCTAGAGGGGGAGACAGACATTAAAATAAATCAGAGGTATGTACAGAAGTGCTGTGGAGCGGGGGGGGGGGGGGCGGTGAATAAAGGGGGTAAAACTAAGAGAAAGGGCGACTCAGGCCATTCCATCAGCACCAGTAATTGACTGACTGAAGCCCAGAAAAACTGCCACTTCGGAAGGAAGCCAAGAACTAGATAATCCAACAACTGGATAGGCAGTCCCTGTATAATTGAGCTCGGACTGTGCTCTACTGTGTAGCAAAGTTTCACTTCCCTGTTTCCAATTACACACCCTTTAGGCCCCCAAGCTGTAAAGGGCTATTTTTTCTTCACTCACCTAGTCATCTCTGGCCAAGGTCCCAGAGTTTATTTTTGGATTTACCTGGGAAAAAGCTAAATGAGGGGGCGGAGGTGTCATTTCCATGAGCACTGCCTCCATCCCAGCATCTATTACCCACTCCCACTGCCAACTCATCGTGAAAGAACGTCATAGTAAAGGGGCTATCACTCTCGGTGGGTAGTGGCCTGCTTGAGGTTATCTTATCAAGCGTCTCACTCCAAATCCTGCTATAGTGCAACTGTTTGCTCCTTGAGGGCAGAACTTTCAGAAAATATCCTGAACCCTGTGGCCAGACTGATGGATGACAACACCTCAATTAAGAAAGGTTGTGAGATTGTCGTACTGACTGTATTGCACTCTCTCAAGCACTTAGTCCAGTGCTCTGCACACAATATGTACTCCATAAATACCACTGATGGATTGATCGATAAGAAGTAGACCTTTTTTTCCCAGTTTATTTCAAGTCCCCTATAGTAAATGCAACACTTGGTGGAAAAAGATTTTTAAAAAACAAACCCAACCCAATGCCGTATTACAAATTGGCATTCATGTTATCTGGGCAGGTTAAATCACACATTAACCTTGAGGGTTGGGGATGGAGATCCCCGGGGAAACGTAGCACCCTCATTTACACCACCTTGCAAAGTCTCGGACTCCCAACCAGGTTCAACAGCACTTTCAGTGGCTATCAAGGACAAAAAGGGAGACCCTTTAATCTCAAATTATAAATCCACCGTCACCCCCAACTTCCAACTTCCCTAACTGGGAAATCCTGAAACGGTCAGGGTACGGTGGGGTGAGTAAAAAACAACACCACAACTCTGAAAACACTATTTTTTTTTTAAAAAAAGCGCTTAACCAAGCCCGTTGTTGGGTTGGGACTGTCTCTGTTGCCGAAAAGTACTTCCCAAGCGCTTAAAATAGTGCTCCACACACAACAAGAGCTCGATAAGTACGACTGAATGAATGAAGAAAACGTCAAAGGACCGAAGAAAAATAAACGTAGCGATCAATCAATCAATCAATCGTATTTACTGAGCACTTACTGTGTGCAGAGCACTGTACTAAGCGCTTGGGAAGTACAAGTTGGCAACAAGTTGGCGATCAGTACGTTGGGTAGCATATAGGTGACACCTGTCTACATTCATTCATTCATTCATTCAATTGTATTTATTGAGTGCAACAAAACAAAACATATTAACAAAATAAATAGAATAAATATGTACAAATAAAATAAATAAATAGAGTAATATTTATATAGAGAGTAACATCGTTTTGTTTTCTGTCTCCCCCCTCTAGACTGTGAGTCCGTTGTTGGGTAGGGGACCGTCTCTATACGTTGCTGACTTGTACTTCCCAAGCGCTTAGTACAGTGCTCTGCACACAGAAAGCGCTCAATAAATACGAATGAATGAATGAATGAATGAATGAATGAATGAATTTAGACCACTTTCCCGGGAAACTAACATCCCAGAAAATAAATGCGGCATTTCTGGTCACATAAAATTAGCTTTGAGTAGAAATTCCGTCTGGAGATTTCCTGCTAATCGTTGAAACGTCAATTTCTGGTCACATAAAATTAGCTTTGAGTAGAAATTCCGTTTGGAGATTTCCTGCTAATCGTTGAAACGTCAATGCACCTCTCCGGAGTAGAAAGCAGGGAGGGAGTCCTAAAATCCGGAGCCTCCATCAAAACTCCCGCTTGGCTCAGTGGAAAGAGCCCGGACTTGGGAGTCAGAGGTCGTGGGTTCTAATCCCGGCTCCGCCACTTATCAGCTGTGTGACTTTGGGCAAGTCACTTAACTTCTCTGTGCCTCAGTTACCTCATCTGGAAAATGGAGATTAAAACTGTGAGCCCCATGTGGGACAACCTGATTACCTTGTATCTACACAGTGTTTGGCACATAGTAAGCGCTTAACAAATATCAAAGTTATTATTATTATTATTTCCGAAGAGGCACCTGACGACAGGCCGGGCCCTTTCCAAATGAGCTGTAACCCGACCCTGGCCAGGGTTTTTCTACGCCCTACACCTCGTCCCCCAAATCCCAAGGCCCCACCGCGTTTCCTTTCACTTATTCAGTCGTATTTATTGAGCGCCTGCCCTGTGCGGAGCACTGGACTAAGCGCTTGGAAAGTACAATTCCTTTGGGAATCAAAGATCCGGGAGCCAGTCCTTGTTGGCACACCCTGTCCAGTTTTCCCTGGTTTCTTCGCCTTTATTCTCGGAGGATGGGCGGCAAGTGGGGGCTCTCTATTGCTCAACTGCACCTTCCAAGCGCTTACTACAGAGCTCTGTGCACAGTAAGTGCTCAATAAATACGATTGATTGAATGAATGAATGAAAGGGGTCCGCTCGCCTCATTCATTCATTCACTCATTCAACTGTATTCATTGAGCGCTTACTGTGTGCGGAACACTGTACTAAGCGCTTGGGAAGTACATTCGTTCATTCATTGAATCATATTTATTGAACGCTGACTGTGCGGAGCAGTGTATTAAGCGCTCGGGAAGTTCATTCATTCATTCATTCAATCGAATTTATTGAGCGCTTACTGTGTGCAGAGCAATCAATCCATCAATCAATCAATCGTATTTATTGAGCGCGTACTGCGTGCAGAGCACTGTATTAAGCACTTGGGAAGTATATTAATTCATTCAATCGTGTTTGAGCGCTTACTGTGTGTAGAGCACTGTACTAAGCGCTTGGGAAGTAAATTCATTCATTCAATCGTATTTATTGAGCGTTTACTGTGTACAGAGCAGTGTATTAAGTGCTTGGGAAGTTAGTTCATTCATTCAAGCGAATTTATTGAGCGTTTACTGTGTGCAGACAACTGTACTAAGCGCTTGGGAAGTACATTCGTTCCCTTCCCCACAGCACCTGTATATATGTATATATGTTTGTACATATTTATTACTCTATTTATTTTACTTGTACATATCTATGCTATTTATTTTATTTTGTTAGTATG
This sequence comes from Tachyglossus aculeatus, assembly GCF_015852505.1. NCBI lineage: Eukaryota > Metazoa > Chordata > Mammalia > Monotremata > Tachyglossidae > Tachyglossus > Tachyglossus aculeatus. The sequence continues at coordinate 60,265,994 of NC_052076.1, read as the reverse complement.
TTTGGTTTTGTTCTCTGTCTCCCCCTTTTAGACTGTGAGCCCACTGTTGGGTAGGGACTGTCTCTATATGTTGCCAATTTGTACTTCCCAAGCGCTTAGTACAGTGCTCTGCACACAGTAAGCACTCAATAAATACGATGGATTGATTGATTCATTGATTCATTGAATCGTATTTATTGAGCGCTGACTGTGCGGAACAGTGTATTAAGTGCTCGGGAAGTTAATTCATGCAATCGAATTTATATTGAGCGCTTACTGTGTGCAGACCACTGTACTAAGCGCTTGGGAAGTACATTCGTTCATTCACTGAATCGTATTTATTGAGCGCTGACTGGGCGGAGCAGTGTATTCAGCGCTTAGAACAGTGCTTTGCACATAGTAAGCGCGTAACAAATGCCATTATTATTATTATTATTATTATTATTATTATTAAGCGCTCGGGAAGTTCATTCATTCATTCATTCGAATTTATTGAGCGCTTACTGTGTGCAGAGCACTGTACTAAACGCTTGGGAAGTACATTCGTTCATTCACTGAATCGTATTTATTGATTCGGAGCAGTATATTAAGCGCTCGGGAAGTTCATTCACTCGTTCAATCGAATTTATTGAGCGCTTACTGTGTGCTAAGCGCTTGAAAGTACAAATCGGCAACATTCATTCATTCATTCAATCGAATTTATTGAGCGCTCACTGTGTGCAGAGCACTGTACTAAGCGCTTGGGGAAGTCCAAGTTGGCAACATATAGAGACGGTCCCTACCCAACAGCGGGCTCACAGTCTAGAAGGGGGAGACAGAGAACAAAACCAAACATATTAACAGAATAAAATAAATAGAATAAATACGTACAAGTAAAATAAATCAATAGAGTAATAAATACGTACAAACATATATACATATATACAGGTGCTGTGGGGGAGACAGAGGACAAAACAAAACATATTAACAGAATAAAATAAATAGAATAAATACGTACAAGTAAAATCAGTCAATAAGTAGAGTAATAAATACGTACAAACATATATACACATATACAGGTGCTGTGGGGGAGACAGAGGACAAAACAAAACATATTAACAGAATAAAATAAGTAGAATAAATACGTACAAGTAAAATCAATCAATGAATAGAGTAATTACGTACAAACATATATACATATATACAGGTGCTGTGGGGGAGACAGAGGACAAAACAAAACATATTAACAGAATAAAATAAATAGAATAAATACGTACAAGTAAAATCAATCAATAAATAGAGTAATAATCAATCAATCAATCGTATTTATTGATACGGAGCAGTGTATTAAGCACTCGGGAAGTTCATTCATTCATTCAATCGAATTTATTGAGCGCTTGAAAGTACAAATCGGCAACATCCATTCATTCATTCATTCAATCGTATTTATTGAGCGCTTACTGTGTGCAGAGCACTGGACTAAGCGCTTGGGAAGTACAAGTTGGCAACATATAGAGACAGTCCCTACCCAACAGTGGGCTCGCAGTCTAGAAGGGGGAGACAGACAACAAAACCAAACATATTAAGAGAATAAAATAAATAGAATAAATACGTACAAGTAAAATCAAAGGAGTAATAAATACGTACAAACATATATACATATATACAGGTGCTGTGGGGGAGACAGAGGACAAAACAAAACATATTAACAGAATAAAATAAATAGAATAAATACGTACAAGTAAAATCAATCGAGCAATAATCAATCAATCGTATTTATTGAGCGCTTACTGTGTGCAGAGCACTGTACTAAGCGCTTGAGAAGTACAAGTTGGCAACATATAGAGACAGTCCCTACCCAACAGTGGGCTCACAGTCTCCTTCCTCTCCCCCTAGTCCCCCTCATCTTACCTCCTTCCCTTCCCCACAGCACTTGTATATTTGTATATACGCTTGTACGTATTTATTACTCTATCTATTTGTTTATTTTATTTGTGCATATCTATTCTATTTATTTTATTTTGTTAGTATGTTTGGTTTTGTTCTCTGTCTCCCCCTTTTAGACTGTGAGCCCACTGTTGGGTAGGGACTGTCTCTATATGTTGCCAATTTGTACTTCCCAAGCGCTTAGTCCAGTGCTCTGCACACAGTAAGCGCTCAATAAATACGATTGATTTGATTGATTGATTGATAGAAGGGGGAGACAGAGAACAAAACCAAACATATTAACAAAATAAAATAAATAGAATAGCTATGTCCAAGTAAAATAAAAAGTAAATGGAGTAATAAATACGTACAAACATATATACATGTGCTGTGGGGGAGACAGAGAACAAAACAAAGCATATCAGCAGAATAAAATAAATAGAATAAATATGTACAAGTAAAATCAATCAACGGAGTAGTAAATACGCACAAACATAGATACAGGTGCTGTGGGGAAGGGAAGGAGGTAAGGCGGAGGGGATGGAGAGGGAGAGCGGAGCCGGTCCCTACGCTGCCCCGGGCTCCCAGGCTAGAAGGGGGAGACAGGCAACGAAGCCGATACGCCGGGACCCCCGGGCCCCCCCCCCCCGGGCCCCCCCGGCCTCCCCCCCGGGCAGACCTCCGGCCGATCCGTCCGTCCGCGGCTCTCGGGGGGGATGAGGGGGCGGTGAAAGGCTCTGTGGGTTGGGGGTCTGGGGGTCTGGGGGCGGGGGGCTGCCCATCCCCCGCAGGGCCCCAGCGGGCAGTGAGCTGGGACAGCCCACCCACCTGGTGCCACAACAGCTGGGGCAGGGCCGGGGGCAGGGCCGGGGACAGGGGCAGCCCCCCGGGCCCTCCTCCCCCGCCCTCTCTCCCTCCCTCCCCTCCTGTCCCCCCTCCCCTCCTCCTGTCCCCCTCCCTTCCACCCCTCCCCTCCTCTCCCTCCCCTCCTGTCCCCCTCCCCTCCTCTCCCTTCCCTCCTGTCCCCCGCCTCTCCTCCTGTCCCCCTCCCTTCCACCCCCTCCCCTCCTCTTCCCCTCCCCTCCTGTCCCCCTTCCGTCCCCCTCCCTTCCACCCCCTCCCCTCCTGTCCCCCTCCCCTCCTCTCCCTTCCCTCCTGTCCCCCCTCCCCTCCTCTTCCCCTCCTGTCCACCTCCCCTCCTCTTCCCCTCCTCTCCCCCTCCCCTCCTCTCCCCCTCCCCTCCCCCTCCTCCTGTCCCCCTCCTCCTCCTCCTGTCCCCCTCCTCCTCCTGCTCCCCTCCCTTCCACCCCCTCCCCTCCTCCTTCCTCCCCTCCTGTCCCCCTTCCTTCCACCCCCTCTCCTCCTCTTCCTCCCCTCCTGTCCCCCCACCCCTCCTCCTGTCCCCCTCCTCCCGTCCTGTCCCCCTCCCCTTCTCTTCCTCCCCTCCTCTCCCTTCCCTCCTGTCCCCCCACCCCTCCTCCTGTCCCCCACCCCTCCTCCTGTCCCCATCCTCCCCTCCCTTCCCCCTCCCCTCCTCTTCCTCCCCTCCTCTCCCTTCCCTCCTGTCCCCCCTCTTCCCCACCCCTCCTCTCCCTTCCCTCCTGTCCCCCTTCCCTCCTCCTGTCCCCTTCCCTTCCACCTGTCCCCTTCCCCTCCACCTCCTCCCGTCCCCGTCCCCCTCCCTCCCTGCCCCCGGTCCCCCGGGCCGGTCCCCCGGTCCCCCCCAGGGCCGGGCCGGGCCGGGCCGGGCCGGGCCGGGCGGTCTGACCTTTCGGAAGTAGGGGTCCGGGGCTCCGAGGGCCCGCCCGCCGCCCGCCGCCCGCACCAGCGTGTCCGCCATGGCCCCGGGGGCCGACGACGATCGCTGGATCGACGGATCGATGGATGGATCGATGGACGGATCGATGGCTGGCCGGCCCCCGCGCCGAGGATCGATGGATCGATGGATTCCTGGCCGGCTCCCGCTGGATGCCGCCCGGGCAGGCGCTGGGGAGGGTCTCACGGCCCCGACCTACTCACTCACCGCCTCGGGACGGGGGACAGGACGGCAGGGGACGGGACCGGACCGGACGGGACGGGAGGGGAGGGGACGGGACGGGAGGGGAGGGGAAAGGAGGGGCCGCCCCGCCCCGCCCCGCCCCGCCCACTATCAGCTCCCCCTCCCCTCTCCCCCATCCTTCCCTCCCTCCTCCTCTCCTCTCCCTCCCCTCCTGCCCCCCTCCTCTCCTCCTGTCCCCCTCCCTTCCACGCCCTCAGTCAATCAATCAATCAATCCATCGTATTTATTGAGCGCTTACTGTGTGCGGAGCACTGGACTGAGCGCTTGGGAAGTCCAAGTTGGCGACATAGAGAGACGGTCCCTACCCAACGGCGGGCTCACGGTCTAAAAGGGGGAGACAGAGAACAAAACCAAACATACTAACAAAATAAAATAAATAGAATAGATAGGTACAAGTAAAATAAATAGAGTAATAAATATGTACAAACCTCCCCTTCTCTTCCCCACCCCTCCTCTCCCTTCCCTCCTGCCCCCCCTCCCCTCCTCCTGTCCCCTTCCCCTCCACCCCTCCCCTCCCCTTCCCCCCCTCCTCCTGTCCCCCTCTTCCCCTCCTTCCTCCCCTCCTGTCCCCCTCCCTTCCACCCCCTCCCCTCCTCCTCCCCTCCTCTCCCTCCCCTCCTGTCCCCCTCCTGTCCCCCTCCCCTCCACTTCTCCTCCTCCCCTCCTTTTCATTCACTCAATCGTATTTATTGAGCGCTTACTGTGTGCAGAGCACTGGACTAAGCGCTTGGGAAGTACAAGTTGGCGACATAGAGAGACGGTCCCTACCCAACGGCGGGCTCACGGTCTAAAAGGGGGAGACAGAGAACAAAACCAAACATACTAACAAAATAAAATAAATAGAATAGATAGGTACAAGTAAAATAAATAGAGTAATAAATATGTACAAACCTCCCCTCCTCCTGTCCCCTTCCCCTCCACCCCTCCCCTCCCCTTCCCCCCTCCTCCTGTCCCCCTCTTCCCCTCCTTCCTCCCCTCCTGTCCCCCTCCCTTCCACCCCCTCCCCTCCTCTCCTCTCCCTTCCCTCCTGTCCCCCCTCCCCTCCACCTGTCCCCTTCCCCTCCACCCTCTCCCCTCCCCTTCCCCCCTCCTCCTGTCCCCCTCTTCTCCTCCTTCCTCCCCTCCTGTCCCCCTCCCTTCCACCCCCTCCCCTCCTCCTCCCCTCCTCTCCCCCTCCTCCTGCCCCCTCCTGTCCCCCTCCCCTCCACTTCCCCTCCTCCCCTCCTTTTCATTCATTCAATCGTATTTATTGAGCGCTTACTGTGTGCAGAGCGCTGTACTAAGCGCTTGGGAAGTACAAGTCAGCAACATAGAGAGACAGGCCCTACCCAACAGCGGGCTCACAGTCTAGAAGGGGGAGACAGACAACAAAACAAAACATATTAACAAAATAAAATAAATCTCCTGTCCCCCTCCCCTCCTCTTCTCCTCCTCTCCCTCCTCTCCTGTCCCCCTCCCCTCCTCCTGTCCCCCTCCTCTCCTCCCTCCTCCCTTCCTGTCCCCCCTTTCCTTCTCCCCTCCCCTCCTCCTCCTCCTCCTCTCCCCCTCCTCCCCTCCTCCTCCTCCTCCTCTCCCCCTCCTCCCCTCCTCTTCCCCTCCTCTCCCTCCCCTCCCCTCGTCCCCCTCCCCTCTCCTCCTCCTGTCCCCCCTCCTCCGCTGGAGCAGAGCGGATAGGGGAGGGCAGGGGCCCAGCGTGGCTTAGTAGAAAGAGCCCGGGCTTGGGAATCAGAGGTGGTGGGTTCTAATCCCGCCCCCGCCACTTGTCTGCTGGGTGACCTTGGGCCAGTCACCTCTCTGGGCCTCAGCGACCTTATCTGTGAAATGGGGATGAAGACTGTGAGCCCCACGTGGGACAGGGACTTTGGCCAAAATGATTAGCTTGCATCTACCCTGGGGTTTAACTACAGTGCCTGGCACATAGTGAGCTCTTAACAAATACCAAAAATAAGAAAAGAAAAAGAGCAGAAGCTGTCCCCACCCCTCCCCTTCAGGTGCCCGCGTTTCCTCCCTGTCCCTTCTGGTCCCCTCCTTTTCCTCCCTGTCCCTTCTGGTCCCCTCCTTTTCCTCCCTGTCCCTTCTGGTCCCCTCCTTTTCCTCCCTGTCCCTTCTGGTCCCCTCCTTTTCCTCCCTGTCCCTTCTGTCCCCTCCTTTCCCTCCCTGTCCCTTCTCTCTGCTCAGTTCTCCTCCCCTACTCTCCCCTTCCCTTAATAATAGTCATTATGGCATTTGTTAAGCGCTGGGGTAGAAACAGAGTGATAATAATAATGATGGTATTTGTCAAGCGCTTTGTGCCAAGCACTGTTCTAAGCGCTGGGGGATGGGGGGATACAAAGTAATCAGGTTGTCCCACGTGAGGCTCAAAGTCCTCAACACCATTTTCCAGATGAGGGAACTGAGGCACAGAGAAGTTAAGTGACTTGCCCGAAGTCACACAGCTGACAAGTGGCAGAGGCGGCATTAGAACCCATGACCTCTGACTCCCAAACCCGGGCTCTTGGGGCTCACGGCCTTAATCCCCATGTTACAGAAAATCCCCATTTTCCCTAGTGGCAGAAGGGTTGTGCTCTTTCCACCAGGTTATGCTGCTCTCCTGACTTTCTGAAAGTACTTAATAACCTTAAATTTTATTTCACCTTCCAGAAATTAAAAATATAGAACTGTGAAATTGCACTAGGATTCAAATATAATGAACTAATATAGATTATCTTGACAGAGGTTCTGGTTATTATTGCTGTAGGGTACTCATAACTACTCACCTACAAAGCATCCAGAAATTCTCCTCTGAAATTGCACCCAATATCAGCCTGCTCTCTTTGTTCCCATTTGTATGACCAGTAAGATTTATGATGGATAAAAACATGTTGTTGTTTTGTGCTACAGATTGAGAGCTTGGTGCTAGGTAGCTTTTATTCTACAAGTATCCAAGAATAATAATTATAATAATGACAGCATTTATTAAGCGCTTACTATGTGCAAAGCACTGTTCTAAGCGCTGGGGGGGATACAAGGATAATGACTTGTTCTTTCGGATGTTCTATTTTTAAAGCAAAAGGGAATTCCCGTGTAGAAAGGGTAAAGCTAGAGACTTGAAAAGTGATCAGGTGCTAGAAAATCCTTAGTCAGATAAATTTTCAACTATTTTCTCGGAGAAAAATATTTTCTCATCGGATTACAAGTTGTGTTTTTAATCTAGGTCTTCATTCATTCAATAGTATTTATTGAGAGCTTTTACTATGTGCAGAGGACTGTACAGTACAATTCGGCAACAGATAGAGACAATCCCCTTCCCTTCCCCACAGCACCTGTATATATGTATATATGTTTTTACATATTTATTACTCTATTTATTTATTTTACTTGTACATATCTATTCTATTTATTTTATTTTGTTAGTATGTTTGGTTTTGTTCTCTGTCTCCCCCTTTTAGACTGTGAGCCCACTGTTGGGTAGGGACTGTCTCTATATGTTGCCAATTTGTACTTCCCAAGCGCTTAGTACAGTGCTCTGCACATAGTAAGCGCTCAATAAATACGATTGATGATGATGAATCCCCACCCAACAACGGGCTCACAGTCTAGAAGGGGGTGACAGACAACAAAACAAGTAGACAGGCGTCAATATCATCAAAATAGAGAAATAGAATTATAGATATATACACATCATTAATAAAATAGAGTAATAAATATGTATAGATATACACAAGTGCTGTGGGGAGGAGGAGAAGGGGGTAGAGCAGAGGGGGGAAGTAGAGGAAAAGGGGGTGCTCAGTTTGGGAGGTTATATCTGCCACTCTGGCTAATACGAGTACTTTTGGAATATTTATATACACGATACACTTTGGAAAGGACTTGGGGGATAGTACAGTGCTCTGCACATAGTAAGCGCTCAATAAATACGATTTATTGATTGATTGATTGATTGATGTGGGGGAGGAAAAAAATCCAGGAATGGAATTTTAGGATTTATGGATTTGTCGACTCATTGCTAACATGCTAAAGAAACTGCCCCTGCCATTCAGTTTTTCATTCGATCAATGAATCTAGACTGTGAGCCCACTGTTGGGTAGGGACTGCCTCTATATGTTGCCAACTTGTACTTCCCAAGCGCTCAGTACAGTGCTCTGCGCACAGTAAGCGCTCAATAAATACAATTGATTGATTGATTGATTGAATCAGTGTATCCATCAATCATTCCTAGGGTAGGATGAATTAAGGCAGTGCTTCAGGCTTCCCTCACACACTGTGGGACTCCACCTTTCCTAGAAAGTGGCAGAATTGATCCTTGTAGGACCCAATCAGCCCTGGAATCAATGGCTCCAGGGGCTTGGGTCGAAGGGGAGGAGCTGTTTAAAGGGCAGAAGGGACAAGTAGTTGTGCTCTTTCAGCTTTATGTTGCCTACCCCTAGCCAAGGGACTTACATCCAGCTCGAGATGGCCCTGACTGACACCGCGAAGGCCTTGTTTCCTCAGAGAACTTAGTTCCACGTCACCTGGGCAGTGTCTGAGTCTATTAGGTATTTAAAATAAGTGCCAATTTAAAAGGTGAATCATTTGAACTAAACTGGAGCAGCAGCCAGCGGACCTTACGAATTCCTCTTCCACCTGAATTCTGGGATCTGTGGAGCACTGTGGGCAACCTGATCACCTTGTAACCTCCTCAGCGCTTAGAACAGTGCTTTGCACATAGTAAGCGCTTAATAAGTGTCATTATTATTATTATTATTATCCTGGGCCGGCCCACCATCGCCTGGGTCGAGTCCTGCCCCTCTAGACCGTAAGCTCTCATTGTGGGCAGGGAACGGGTCTACCAGCTCTGTTACATTGTGCTCTGTCAAATGCTTAATACAGTGTTCTGCTCATATTAAGTGCTCAATAAATATGACTGATTGATTGGGACAAGCAACAGCAGCACTTCCAATGATTAGAAGGTTGTAAAGGTTGTGACTGTTGTACTAGGGCCTGGCCTGCTAGAGCAATGAGGAGATAAGGAGCCTGAACAATTTTCCCTAAGAGCTCTTACTGGTTTTGTTGTTGTCCTTGTTTTGGCCACGTATGGATTTTATCCGATCACATTATTCTTTCCTTGAATGTCTGTTGCCAGTTCCTCCCCTAAACTGTGTCAAAATTCTCAGGGAGGCAGGGAATGTCATTGTTTTGTTGTAGTGTACTTTCCCAAGTGCTTAATACAGTGCTCTACACACAGTAAGCGATTAATAAGTACGATTAAATGATTGAATGAATCCCCAGTGCATAGTAAAGGGATTTGCACAAAGTAAGCACCTACAAATGCAATAATGTTAATACTAAGAATAATAATGAAATCACCTTATGTTCAAATTTTAGCTACCAAGGCAGCATGGCATAATGGATAGAGAACGGGACAGGGACCCAGAAGGTCATGGGTTCTAATTTCAGCTCCGCCACTTGTCTGCTGTGAGGCTTTGGGCAAGTCACTTCACTCCTCTGTGCCTCAGGTACCTCATCTGTAAAATGGGGATTAAGACTGTGAGCCCCACAGGGGACAGGGACTGTATGCAACCCAGTCACCTTGTATCCACCCCAGTGCTTAGTACAGTGCCTGGCACATAGTAAGCACTTCACAAATAACAGTTATTATTATTAAGTCAAATGAACGTAAGCTGAAGACTAACCCTTGGAAAGCAACTTGACCAGAAGCCTGAAACTGGCCTTTCATGTTATCTGCACCATTTGTGGGATTTATTGCTCTCTGGGGGGGTAAAGGCCAGGGCTAGTCCATGGTTTCAGAGTTGTAGAAAGTTCTTTGCACACAGTAAGCACTTAATAAATACGACTGAATGAATTATCATATTTATATCATATTGTGGGCTGGTCCTGTATCCGCCGGAGTGCACAGAGAGCTTGGCTCCCTCTGAGTTTCCAGTTTCCTGTGACCCAACATTTCATTTTCTTTATGGTATTTGTTAAGTGCTTACTATGTGTCAATCACTGTTCTAGATTCAAGTGCATCATCAAGACACAAGTCACTGTCCCACAAGGGGCTCACAGTCAAGTGGGATTTTACATTCATCGGCAACTAAAACACTTGGGTCATACTGTCTGGGCTGAAAGGTGACTTTTAAAGGGATCGTTCATTCATTCATTCAATCGTATTTATTGAGCGCTTACTGTGTGCAGAGCACTGTACTAAGCGCTTGCAAAGTACAAGTTGGCAACATAGAGAGACGGTCCCTACCCAACAGTGGGCTCACAGTCTAGAAGGGGGAGACAGTCTAGAAGGGGGATCGTTGATTTACCTACAAAAGTACCACATCAATCAATCAATCAATCTTATTTATTGAGTGCTTACTATGTGCCGAGCACTGCACTAAGTACTTGGGGGAGTATAGTATGACAGAATTAGCAGTCCAGGCTAAGATACCTGTATTTTTCTCCCTTATGGCTTGCCCGCCCCAAGCTGTTGCTGAGGAGGGTCCATGGGCCTGAGTGGCTGGACCAGTGAGTTCCCTTCCCTCCCCTTCCCTGGCCTTCCCTAGCCCTCCTCTCCATTCCCTTCACCTCTTCCCTCCCCTCCTCTCTTCCCCTCCTTTTTCCCTCTCCTCCCTTCCCTTCCCTCTCATCCCTTCCTTCTCTTTCTCTCCCCTCTTGTCCCCTCCCTTCCCTCTCATCCCTTCCTTCTCTTTGTCTCCCCTCTTATCCCCTCCCTTCATCTTTCCCTCCCCTCCCAGTCTCTTCACCTCCTCTTCCTTCCCCCCCTTCCTGCTGTTCCCTTCCTTTGCCCTTCTCCTCCCTTAACCTCCTCTTCCCTTCCCTTTCCTCCCTTTCCCTTATCCCTTCCTTCCCTTTCCCTCCCCTCACCATCTCTTCACCTCCTCTTCCCTTCCCCCTCTTCCCTTCCCCTCCTCTTTCCCTCCCCTCCCTTTGGAGAAGCAGCGAGACTCAGAGGAAAGAGCCCGGGCTTGGGAGTCAGGGGTCATGGGTTCTAATTCCAGCTCTGCCCCTTGTCAGCTGTGTGACTTTGGGCAAGTCACTTAACTTCCCTGTGTTTCAGTTCCCTCACCTGGAAAATGGGGATTAATAATAATAATAATAATGACGGCATTTATTAAGCTCTTACTTTGTGCAAAGCACTGTTCTAAACGCTGGGGAGGTTACAAGGTGATCAGGTTGTCCCACGGGGGGCTCACAGTCTTAATCCCCATTTTACAGATGAGGGAACTGAGGCACAGAGAAGTGAAGTGACTTGCCCAAAGTCACACAGCTGACAATTGGCGGAGACTGTGAGCCCAATGTGGGACAACCTGATTACCTTGTATCCCCCCAGCACTTAGAACAGTGCTTGGCACATAGTAAGCACTTAACAAATGCCATCATTATTATTATCACTCCCCTCCTCTTTAGACCTTCACCTCCTCTTCCTGTCCTCCTCCCTTCCTTCTCTTTATAATAATAATAATAATAATAATAATAATAATAATAATAATGGCATTTATTAAGCACTTACTATGTGCAAAGCACTGTTCTAAGCACTGGGGAGGTTACAAGGTGATCAGGTTGTCCCTCGTGGGGCTCACAGCCTTAATCCCCATTTTACAGATGAGGTAACTGAGGCCCAGAGAAGTTACATGAATTGCCCAAAGTCACACAGCTGACAATTGGCAGAGCCAGGATTTAATAATAATAATAATAATAATGATAATAATGATGGCATTTGTTAAGCGCTATGTGCAAAGCACTGTTCTAAGCACTGGGGAGGATACAAGGTGATCAGATTGTCCCGTGTGGGGCTCACAGTCTTAATCCCCCTTTTACAGATGAGGTCACTGAGGCACAGAGAAGCTAAGTGACTTCCCCATGGTCACACAGCTGACAATTGGCAGAGCTGGGATTTACTACTACTACTACTACTACTAATAATAATGATGGCATTTGTTAAGCGCTTACTATGTGCAAAGCACTGTTCTAAGTGCTGGGGAGGATACAAGGTGATCAGACTGTCCCGTGTGGGGCTCACAGTCTTAATCCCCATTTTACAGATGTGGTCACTGAGGCACAGAGAAGCTAAGTGACTTGCCCAAGGTCACACAGCTGACAATTGGCAGAGCTGGGATTGAATAATAATAATAATAATAATGGCATTTGTTAAGCACTTACTATGTGCAAAGCACTGTTCTAAGCGCTGGGGAGGATATAAGGTGATCAGACTGTCCCGTGTGGGGCTCACAGTCATAATCCCCATTTTACAGATGAGGTCACTGAGGCACAGAGAAGCTAAGTGACTTGACCATGGTCACACAGCTGACAATTGGCAGAGCTGGGATGTACTACTACTACTACTAATAATAATGATGGCATTTGTTAAGCACTTACTATGTGCAAAGCACTGTTCTAAGCACTGGGGAGGATACAAGGTGATCAGATTGTGCCATGTGGGGCTCACAGTCTTAATCCCCATTTTACAGATGAGGTCACTGGGGCACAGAGAAGCTAAGTGACTTGCCCAAGGTCACACAGCTGACAATTGGCAGAGCCGGGATTGAATAATAATAATAATAATAATGATGGCATTTGTTAAGCGCTTACTATGTGCAAAGCACTGTTCCAAGCGCTGGGGAGGATACAAGGTGATCAGATTGTGCCATGTGGGGCTCACAGTCTTAATCCCCATTTTACAGATGAGGTCACTGAGGCACAGAGAAGCTAAGTGACTTGCCCATGGTCATACAGCTGACAATCGGCAGAGCTGGGATTTACTATTTCTACTACTACTAATAATGATGATGATGGCATTTGTTAAGCGCTTACTATGTGCAAAGCACTGTTCTAAGCGCTGGGGAGGATACAAGGTGATCAGATTGTCCCGTGTGGGGCTCACAGTCTTAAATCCCCATTTTACAGATGAGGTCACTGAGGCACAGAGAAGATAAGTGACTTGCCCATGGTCACACAGCTGACAATTGGCAGAGGCGGCATTTGAACCCATGACCCCTGACTCCAAAGCCCGGGCTCTTTCCACTGAGCCCCGCTGCTTCCCTCCCCTCCTGCTCCTTCTTCCCTTCCCCACAGCACCTGTATATATGTATATATGTTTGTACATATTTATTACTCTATTTATTTATTTATTTATTTATCTTACTTGTACATATCTTTTCTATTTATTTGATTTTGTTAGTATGTTTGGTTTTGTTCTGTCTCCCCCTTCTAGACTGCGAGCCCACTGTTGGGTAGGGACTGTCTCTATATGTTGCCAGCTTGTACTTCCCAAGGGCTTAGTACAGTCCTCTGCACACAGTAAGCGCTCAATAAATACGATTGATTGATCGATTGATTACTTGTACATATCTTTTCCATTTATTTTATTTTGTTAGTATGTTTGGTTTTGTTCTCTGTCTCCCCCTCCTAGACTGCGAGCCCACTGCTGGGGAGGGACTGTCTCTATATGTTGCCAGCTTCTACTTCCCAAGCTCTTAGTACACAGTAGCTCTGCATACAGTAAGCGCTCAATAAATACGATTGATTGATTGATCACTTGTACATATCTTTTCTATTTATTTTATTTTGTTAGTATGTTTGGTTTTGTTCTCTGTCTCCCCCTTCTAGACTGCGAGTCCACTGTTGGGTAGGGACTGTCTCTCTATGTTGCCAACTTGTACTTCCCAAGCACTTAGTACAGTGCTCTGCACACAGTAAGCGCTCAATAAATACGATTGATTGATTGATTGATTGATTACGTGTACATATCTTTTCTATTTATTTTATTTTGTTAGTATGTTTGGTTTTGTTCTCTGTCTCCCCCTTCTAGACTGTGAGCCCACTGTTGGGTAGGCACTGTCTCTATATGTTGACAACCTGTACTTCCCAAGCACTCAGTACAGTCCTCTGCACACAGTAAGCGCTCAAAAAATACGATTGATTGATTGATTGATTATGTGTACATATATTTTCTATTTATTTTATTTTGTTAGTATGTTTGGTTTTGTTCTCTGTCTCCCCCTCCTAGACTGTGAGCCCACTGTTGGGTAGGGACTGTCTCTATATGTTGCCAGTTTGTATCATCATCATCATCAATCATATTTATTGAGCGCTTACTATGTGCAGAGCACTGTACTAAGCGCTTGGGAAGTACAAATTGTATCTTTTCCATTGATTTTATTTTGTTAGTATGTTTGGTTTTGTTCTCTGTCTCCCCCTTCTAGACTGTGAGCCCGCTGTTGGGTAGGGACTGTCTCTCTATGTTGCCAACTTGTACTTCCCAAGCGCTTAGTACAGTGCTCTGCACACAGTAAGCGCTCAATAAATACGATTGATTGATTGATTACTTGCACATATCTTTTCTATTTATTTTATTTTGTTAGTATGTTTGGTTTTGTTCTCTGTCTCCCCCAGTCTAGAAAGTCTGACTAGTCTAGACTGAGCTCACAGTCTAGAAAGACTGTGAGCCCACTGTTGGGTAGGGACCGTCTCTCTATGTCGCCAACTTGTACTTCCCAAGCGCTCAGTACAGCGCTCTGCACACAGTAAGCGCTCAAGAAATACGATTGATTGATTGATTACTTGCACATATCTTTTCTATTTATTTTATTTTGTTAGTATGTTTGGTTTTGTTCTCTGTCTCCCCCAGTCTAGAAAGTCTGACTAGTCTAGACTGAGCTCACAGTCTAGAAAGACTGTGAGCCCACTGGTGGGTAGGGACCGTCTCTCTATGTTGCCAACTTGTACTTCCCAAGCGCTCAGTACAGCGCTCTGCACACAGTAAGCGCTCAATAAATACGATTGACTGATTGATTACTTGCACATATCTTTTCTATTTATTTTATTTTGTTAGTATGTTTGGTTTTGTTCTCTGTCTCCCCCAGTCTAGAAAGTCTGACTAGTCTAGACTGAGCTCACAGTCTAGAAAGACTGTGAGCCCACTGGTGGGTAGGGACCGTCTCTCTATGTCGCCAACTTGTACTTCCCAAGCGCTCAGTACAGCGCTCTGCACACAGTAAGCGCTCAAGAAATACGATTGATTGATTGATTACTTGCACATATCTTTTCTATTTATTTTATTTTGTTAGTATGTTTGGTTTTGTTCTCTGTCTCCCCCAGTCTAGAAAGTCTGACTAGTCTAGACTGAGCTCACAGTCTAGAAAGACTGTGAGCCCACTGGTGGGTAGGGACCGTCTCTCTATGTTGCCAACTTGTACTTCGCAAGCGCTCAGTACAGCGCTCTGCACACAGTAAGCGCTCAATAAATACGATTGACTGATTGATTACTTGCACATATCTTTTCTATTTATTTTATTTTGTTAGTATGTTTGGTTTTGTTCTCTGTCTCCCCCAGTCTAGAAAGTCTGACTAGTCTAGACTGAGCTCACAGTCTAGAAAGACTGTGAGCCCACTGGTGGGTAGGGACCGTCTCTCTGTGTTGCCAACTTGTACTTCCCAAGCGCTCAGTACAGCGCTCTGCACACAGTAAGCGCTCAAGAAATACGATTGACTGATTGATTACTTGCACATATCTTTTCTATTTATTTTATTTTGTTAGTATGTTTGGTTTTGTTCTCTGTCTCCCCCAGTCTAGAAAGTCTGACTAGTCTAGACTGAGCTCACAGTCTAGAAAGACTGTGAGCCCACTGGTGGGTAGGGACCGTCTCTCTGTGTCGCCAACTTGTACTTCCCAAGCGCTCAGTACAGCGCTCTGCACACAGTAGGCGCTCAATAAATACGATTGACTGATTGACTGATTGCTCCTGTCCCTTTCTCTTGGTCTCTCGTTCCCGCCCCGTGTGCTCGCGCATGCGCGCCGGGGGCCGCGGCGAGCGAAAAGTGAGGAATTTGGGTCGGTGCGGGCCGCCGTCCTCCGACCGGAAGTGGCGGCCGCGGCTGAGGAGAAGGAGAGCGAGCCGTAGAGAAGCCAATATGGCCGCCTCAGGTGGGGACAGCGACGAGGACATGGCTGCCTACGGAACCCGCCTGGAGCCTCTGGAGGAAGGTAGGAGGAGGACGAGGGGAGCCACCGGCCCCCGACGGATGGCTGGGGCGATAATAATCAGAATCTCCATGGCATTTATTCACGGGCTTTGTTGCCAGAGGTCATGAGTTCAAATCCCGCCTCAATCAATCAATCAATCGTATTTATTGAGCGCTTACTATGTGCAGAGCACTGGACTAAGCGCTTGGGAAGTACAAATTGGCATCACATAGAGACAGTCCCTACCCAACAGTGGGCTCACAGTCTAAAAGGGGGAGACAGAGAACAGAACCAAACATACAAACAAAATAAAATAAGTAGGATAGAAATGTACAAGTAAAATAAATAAATAAATAGAGTAATAAATATGTACAACTATATGTACAACCTTCAATTGTCAGCTGTGTGACTTTGGGCAGGTCACCTCTCTGAGCCTCAGTCACCTCATCTGTCAAATGGGGATTAAGATTGTGATCCCCCTGTGGGACAACCGTGTAACCTCCCCAGTGCTTAGAACAGTGCTTTGCACATAGGAAGCGCTTACTAAATGCAATTATTATTATTATTATTTATTAAGGATAATGGGATGGGATGATAACGGTGATAATAATAATGATGATGGCTTTTATTAAGCGCTTACTATGTGCAAAGCACTGTTCTATCCATCAGTCGTATTTATTGAGCGCTTACTGTGTGTAGAGCACTGTACTAAGCGCTTGGGAAGTACAAGTTGGCAACATATAGAGACAGTCCCTACCCAACAGTGGGCTCACAGTCTAGAAGGGGGAGACAGAGAACAAAACCAAACGTATTAACGAAATAAAATAAGTAGAATAAATATGTACAAGTAAAGTAAATAAATAAGTAGGGTAATAAATATGTACAAACATATATACATATATACAGGTGCTGTGGGGAAGGGAAGGAGGTAAGATGCGGGGGATGGAGAGGGGGACGAGGGGGAGAGGAAGGAGAGTGCTCTATTTCTTAATCGTATTTATTGAGCACTTACTGTGTGCAGAGCACTGTACTAAGCGCTTGGGAAGAACAAGTTGGCAACATATAGAGACAGTCCCTACCCAACAGTGGGTTAATGTTGTTACATCTCCCTCGGTTAAAGATGTGAGCTCCTTGAGGGCAGGACACCTACTTCAGCTTTGTTTTTTTATTTCCCAAGTACTTAGTACAGTGCCTTGCAGGCAGTAGCTGCTCGATAAATACTGTTACTTCTGCAGGGAGTCAGTGCCTGGTGCCCAGAAGCAGCATGGCCTAGGGAATCAATCAATCAATCGTATTTATTGAGCACTTACTGTATGCAGAGCACTGTACTGAGCACTGTACTAAGCACTTGGGAAGTACAAGTTGGCAACATATAGAGACAGTCCCTACCCAACAGTGGGCTCACAGTCTAAAAGGGGGAGACGGAGAATAAAACCAAACATATTAACAAAATAGAGTAGATATGTACAAGTAAAATAAATAGAGTAATAAATGTGTACAAACATATATACATATATACAGGTGCTGTGGGGAAGGGAAGGAGGTAAGATGCGGGGGATGGAGAGGGGGACGAGGGGGAGAGGAAGGAGGGTACTCTATTTGTTGATGTTGTTACGTCTCCCTCGGTTAAAGATGTGAGCTCCTTGAGGGCAGGACACCTACTTCAGCTTGGTTTTTTTATTTCCCAAGGACTTAGTACAGTGCCTTGCAGCCAGTAGCTGCCCGGTAAATACTATTACTTCTGCAGGGAGTCAGTGCCTGGTGCCCAGAAGCAGCGTGGCCTAGGGTCCTAGGGCCTAGTCAGAGGGTCCTGAGTTGTAATCCACTGTTCTAAGCGCTGGGGTAGAAACAGGGTAATCAAGTTGTCCCAATTTATTTATTTTACTTGTACATATTTATTCTATTTATTTTATTCTGTTAATATGTTTTGTTCCCTGTCTCCCCCTTTCAGACTGTGAGCCCGCTGTTGGGTAGGGACTGTCTCTATATGTTGCCAACTTGTACTTCCCAAGCGCTGAGTACAGTGCTCTGCACACAGTAAGCGCTCAATAAATACGATTGATTGATTGATTACTTGTACATATCTTTTCTATTTATTTTATTTTGTTAGTATGTTTGGTTTTGTTCTCTGTCTCCCCCTTCTAGACTGCGAGCCCACTGTTGGGTAGGGACTGTCCCTATATGTTGCCAACTTGTACTTCCCAAGCGCTTAGTACAGTGCTGTGCACACAGTAAGCGCTCAATAAATACGACTGATTGATTGATTGATCCCCATTTTACAGATGAGGTAACTGAGGCCCAGAGAAGTGAAGTGACTCGCCCAAAGTCACACAGCTGACAAGTGGCGGAGCCGGGATTTGAACCCATGACCTCCGGCTCCAAAGCCCAGGCTCTTTCCACTGAGCCTATACGGTCTTGATTTTTTTTTTTTTTTAAGTTTATAACAATTGCCTTTGAGTAAGCAGCGTGGCTCAGTGGAAAGAACCTGGGCTTTGGAGTCAGAGGTAATGGGTTCAAATCCCGGCACCTCCACTTGTTCATTCATTCATTCAATCGTATTTATTGAGTGCTTACTGTGTGCAGAGCACTGTCCTAAGCTCTTGGGAAGTACAAGCTGGCAACATCTAGAGACGGTCCCTACCCAACAGCAGGCTCGCAGTCTGGAAGAGGGAGACAGACAACAAAACATATTAACAAAATAAAATTAATAGAATAAATATGTACAAATAGAGTAATAAATACATATACAAACATATATACAGGTGCTGTGGGGAGGGGAAGGAGGTAAAGTGGGGGGGGATGGGGGGGAAGAGGAGGAGAGGAAGGGGGGGGGCTCAGCTGGGAAGGCCTCCTAGAGGAGGTGAGCTCTCAGTAGGGCTTTGAAGTCAGCCATGTGACTTTGGGCAAGTCACTTCAGTTCTCTGGGCCTCAGTTCCCTTATCTGGAAAATGGGTATTAAGACTGTGAGCCCCCCGTGGGACAACCTGATCACATTGGTAACTCCCCAGCGCTTAGAACAGCGCTTTGCACATAGTAAGTGCTCAATAAATGCCATCATTATTATTGTTATTATCCCCTTTTTACAGATGAGGTAACTGAGACACAGAGAAGTTGTGACTTAACCAAAGTCACACAGCTGACGAGGGGCTGAACTGGATTTGGACCCATGACCTCCGACTCCAAAACCTGGGCTCTTTCCACTGAGCCACACTGCATAATAATAATGATAATAATGGCATTCATTAAGTGCTTACTGTGTGTAAAGCACTGTTCTAAGCACTGGGCAGGTTACAAGGTGATCAGGTTGTCCCACAGGGGCTCACAGTCTTCATCCCCTTTTTACAGATGAGGTAACTGAGGCACAGAGAAGTTGTGACTTGCCCAAAGTCACACAGCTGACAAGGGGCTGAGCTGCATTTGGACCCATGACCTCTGACTCCAAAACCTGGGCTCTTTCCACTGAGCCACACTGCTTAATAATAATGATAATAATGGCATTTATTAAGCCCTTACTCTGTGCGAAGCACTGTTCTAAGCGCTGGGGAGGTTACAAGGTGATCAGGTTGTCCCACGGGGGCTCACAGTCTTCATCCCCTTTTTACAGATGAGGTAACTGAGGCACAGAGAAGTTAAGTGACTTGCCCAGAGTCACACAGCTGACAAGTGGCAGTTTGGATTTGAACCCCTGACCTCTGACTCCAAAGCCTGGGCTCTTTCCACTGAGCCACGCTGTTTCTCAATCAGTCGTATTTATTGAGCAATTATTATTATGTACTAAGAGCTTGGGAGAGTACAACCCAGAAAGAGAACAGACACATTCCTTGCCCACAGTGAGTTTACAATCTAGAGGAATGACTAGAAATCCAGCATCTAATTTACTTTAAAGTCTGCCCTTCCCCCTTAGTTCATGCATTCAGTTGTATTTATTGAGTGCTTACTGCGTTCAGAGCACTGTACTAAGCGCTTGGGAAGTATAAGTCGGCAGCATATAGAGACGGTCCCTACCCAACAACAGTCTAGAAGGGGGAGACAGACAACAAAACAAAACATGTAGACAGGTGTCAAAATCGTCAGAACAAATAGAATTAAAGTCCCCCCGACTGTACTGTATGGTGCTTTTCCAAGCCCTTAGCTTAGTGCTCTACACCAAGTAAGCACTCATTGAATACTACTGATTAATGCATCAATAAAGGTGAGATTTCCAAAAGAAGTCTGCACTCTGATCCATGCTGCATCAGTAGCTCTAGACCAAAAGTTCGTTTATGTGAAACAAAAAGCTTTGGGCCATGTCAGGAGAGTAGTGCGGAACTGTGGTTGGTGAAAATCAGTAGGGCAAGTTCAGATCTCTTTATCAGGACCATTCCTTGCTGCTTTCATTCATTCATTCAGTCGTATTTATTGAGCGCTTACTGTTTGCAGAGCTCTGTACTAAGCGCTTGGGAAGTACAGGTCGGCAACATGTAGAGACGGTCCCTACCCAACAAGGGGCTCACAGTCTAGAAAGGGGAGATAGACAGCGGAACAAAACATGTAGACAGGTGTCAAAATCGTCAGAACAAGTAGAATTAAAGCTATATGCACATCAGTAGCAAAATAAATAGTAAATATGTACAACTAAAATAGAGTAATAAATCTGTACAAATATATATACAGGTGCTGTGGGGAGGGGAAGGAGGTAGGGCGGGGGGGATGGGGAGGAGGAGAGGAAAAAGGAGGCTCAGTCTGGGAAGGCCTCCTGGATCTAGACTGCCATATCTCCCAAGCCTGGACACACATAGGACAGCCCCTTTTTGTACCTGTTTTGCTGAATTATCATTATTATTATTTATTATATTAATAATAATAATAATAATAATGGTATTTGTTAAACGCTTACTAGGTGCCCAGCACTGCTAATGATGGTTTTTGTTAAGCACTTACTATGTAGCCGAGTACTGTTCCAAGCTCTGGGTCAGATACAAGGTGATCAGATTGTCCCACGTGGGGCTCACAGTCTTCATCCCCATTTTGCAGACAAGGGAATTGAGGTCCAGAGCATAATAATTATTATTATTTTGGTATTTGTTAAGCGCATACTATGTGCTGAACACTGTTCCAAGCGCTGGGGTAGATACAAGGCGATCAGATTGTCCCACGTGGGGCTCACAGTCTTCATCCCCATTTTACAGACAAGGGAACTGAGACCCAGAGAATAATATAATAATTTTGGTATTTGTTAAGCACTTACTATGTGCCAAGCACTGTTCTAAGCGCTGGGGTAGATACAAAGTGATCAGATTGTCCCACATGGGTCTCAGTCTTCGTCCCCATTTTGCAGACGAGGTAACTGAGGGCCAGAGAAGTGAAGTGACTTGCCCAAAGTCACACAGCTGACAAGTGGCAGAGCGGGATTCGAACCCACGACCTCTGACTCCCAAGCCCGGGCTCTTGCCACTAAGCCATGCTGCTTCTCTATTAATGCTGTTATTATTATTAGTAGACTAATAGACTGTAAGCTCGTTGTGGGCAAGGAATATGTCTGTTTATTGTGACAGTGTACTCTCCCAAGTGCTTAATACAGTGCTTTACAAACAGTAAGCGCTCAATGAATATAATTGACTGACTGAATAACAATAATGCTTTTAGATTTAAGCGTTTTTAAGGGCAGGAATTGTGTTAACTGTTTTGTACGCTCCCAAGCGCTTAGTAGAGTGCTCTGCACAATGTAAGGACTCAGTAAATGAAGCAGTGTGGTTTAGTGGAAAGAACACGGAGTTGAGAGTCAGAGGACATGGGTTCTAATGAATGAATGAATGATGGCATTTATTAAGCGCTTAGTATGTGCAAAGCACTGTTCTAAGCACTGGGGAGGTTACAAGGTTATCAGGTTGTCCCACAGGGGGCTCACAATCTTAATCCCCATTTTACAGATGAGGGAACTGAGGCACAGAGAAGTCAAGTGACTTGCCCAGAGTCACACAGCTGATAATTGGCAGAGCTGGGATTTGAACCCACGACCTCTGACTCCCAAGCCCGGGCTCTTTCCACTAAGCCACGCTGCTTCTCTAATCCCATCCCCGCTACTAGTATGCTGTGTGACCTTGGGCAAGCCACTTAATAATAATAATAACGATAATAATGTTGGTATTTGTTTAACGTTTACTATGTGCCAAACACTGTTCTAAGCGCTGTGGGGGGATACAA
This sequence comes from Tachyglossus aculeatus, assembly GCF_015852505.1. Lineage (NCBI taxonomy): Eukaryota > Metazoa > Chordata > Mammalia > Monotremata > Tachyglossidae > Tachyglossus > Tachyglossus aculeatus. Next base: position 60,243,933 of record NC_052076.1, on the reverse strand, counting down.
GGTAATCAAGGGTGTCCCACATGGGGCTCACAGTCTTAATCCCCATTTTACAGAGGAGGGAACTGAGGTGCTGGGTTTAAACTAATTAACCAGATAATTTATAACTGGAGCATTAACCTTTACACCTGTGAGGAGTTGCTATTTTAGCATTTTATCCCTTATTTGCCCCCCCCAGTTATTTAGATGACACATCATAAACACACATTAAATACCTCTGATGCTTTGTTGATATGCATAGACACATTTTAACAGTCTAAATTCTATTCTGGAGAAAGAATAATATGCAATATGGAAGAGAGGCCAGTATGGCTGTCTGTTGAATTGATTCGGGTTGTGTTAATTTTGTTTTGAATTGAAATAGAGAAGCTGCGTGGCTTGAATTGAAATAGAGAAGCAGTGAAACAGAAGCACGGGCCTTGAAGTCAGAAGGACCTGGGTTCTAATCTCGGCTCCGCCACTTGTCTGCTGTGTGGCCTTGGGCAAGTTGCTTCACTTCTCTGGACCTCAGTTACCTCATCTGTAAAGTGGGGATTAAGACTGTGAGCCCTATGTGGGACAGGGACGGTGTCCAACCTGATTGACTTGTGTTTACCTCAGTGCTTAGTACAGTGCCAGGCACATAGTAAGTGCTTAACAAGTGCCATTTTTTAAAAAAAGTGTTAGTGGACAACTATGGTTGGACTGCAGTGGGTGGAAGATTGCTCCCAGTTTTGAAGAGATGCTGGGTTAGTAAAATCATTGGTTTTTTTCAGTCCAGTCACCTATACATGAGACAGAAAAAATTAGCAAATGCATACTTAATTCAGTATACAAAGCTCTGTCTTTTTTTTCCAAAGCCCAATAAAACACTTAAATGTTTTTTAAGTAAGATCTACTATTTCATTGTAAACCACACGTTCTTTTTCCACCCGTTGATGAAACTTATAAAAGTCTCATCCTCTTCTGCTTTAGGATTTCTGTGTCCATCCTTTCCTGGCAAGCCAATCTCATTTCTCTGCCTTCTAGAATGGTACTTTAACCTAGAAGCAGGAAATTGACTTGGTTTAGTTGGTTTTAAAGCTACACAAATTTGAGAAGTTGCCATAAAAAGAAAACATCACTTGGATCTCACATTGTTACTTAACTGCAAAAGTAGAAGTTTTCTTGATGAATAGTTGGCAAGCCTTTGAGGAAGTAATAAGTCTGTTGAATAAAATATTTACGAGAGCCAAAAGCCAACCTCTTCTTTTTTGATCCTCAAATCATAAATCTTTTCCAAAAGCCACCAGAAGTGTAATAATTCTTCTAAAATAATGCAGTGTGGGGATTGTACAAGAGGGGATTGTTGTGTTAGAGAAGCAGTGTGGCCCTAGTGGGTAGAGCACTGGCTTGGGAGTCAGAAGGACCTGGATTCTAACCCAGCTCTGCCGTGTGTTTGCTTCGTGACCTTGGGCAAGTCAGTTAACTTCCTTGTGTTTTAGTTACCTCATCTGTAAAATGGGGATTAAGACTGTGAGACCCAAGTGGGAACAGGGACTGTGTCCAACTGGATTAGCTTGTATCTTCCCCATTGCTTAGAACAGTGCTCGTCACATAGTAAGCACTTAAATACCATCATCACCGTCATCATCATACCAACTTTTTCTACATCCGTCTATTCCGATACTGAATTAGTTTCACAATTTGTACTTTATGATATGGGTGTCGATTGTAGTATCAGGAAACAATGAAGAACCTCGGTGACTAATAGTTTTAGAATTCAGTCAAGTAAGGATTGTATGTTTCATGTTTGACAAATGAGGTACTGTGGTGGAGCGCTTGGAATGCTCTTTGCCCAAGATATAAAATTGGAAGTGTTGTTACTTCTGGGTTGCTATCTCCCAGAGAACCCTGATTAGCTTGGAGTTGTCCCATCTAGTAATTAGCTGGGGAGATGGGGCCGGGGGGACAGGGAGTCCTGTCTTGTAGAGTAGTGGGACCACCGCCAGCCCAACACTTCCTCTCCAGCACCTAAACAGTCAATCAATCAATCAATGGTATTTGTTGAGCGTTTTCTGTAGTGCAGAGCACTGTACTAAGAACTTGGGAGAGTACAATACAACAGAATTAGCAGAAGCATTCCCTCCCATAATGAGCTTACAGTGCTCTGCACAAAGTAGTCCCTCCGTAAATATTGATGATGTTGATGAGAGAGGAATGAGTTAACTATTGTGCTCTCCCAAGTGCTTAGTACAGTGCTCTGCACACAGTAAGCACACGATAAATATGATTGAATGAATGAATACTGGCTTGGCCTATTTCTTTTTATCCTTTTACCCAACATGGAGCTGCCACAGGTTGCTCAGTAGCTCAGTAGGAGAGCTCCTCCTCCCCCTCCCCACAGTACCTGTATATATGTTTGTACATATTTATTACTCTATTTTATTTGTACATATTTATTCCATTTATTTTATTTTGTTAATATGTTTTGTTGTCTGTCTCCCCCTTCTAGACTGTGAGCCTGTTGTTGGGTAGGGACCGTGTCTATATGTTGCCAACTTGTACTTCCCAAGTGCTTAGTACAGTGCTCTGCACACCGTAAGTGCTCAATAAATAGGATTGAATGAATGAATGAGAGGGCATGGTGTTTACTGAGCATCTCCTGAGTGCAATACACTGATCTAATTGCTTGGGAAAGCACAGCAGAAGCACAAGATACTGTACCTACCCACACGAAGCCAGCTCCTTTATGCCCTCCTCTGCTCCTTTGTCCTGCTCACTAGTCTGACATTTCCACCATTAACCTTGCTCCTCCAAACTTTCCTTGGCCTTCACTTTCCCAGGCAAGTAGTAGCAGTAATGGTATTAAGTGCTTACTTCGTGCAGGGCACTGTGTGCAGAGTGCTGAGAAAGAATACACAGATGAAAATTAGGCACAGCAGTTCTTGGCCCTCTACTACTACTATTATTCTACTAACTGTGATATTTAGGTGAGCCAAGCACTGTAGTAAGCACTGGGCAGGTACAAAAGAATCAGGTCCCACATGGAGCTCACAGTTGAAGTAGGAGGAAGAACAGGTGGAGGGTGTGTCTCCAACCCCAAGGAAGATGTGGGCAGTCATGGAAAGAGAGCGCTAAAAGGGAACTCTACAGTCCCCAAGACATATAGCCACATACCCTCAAGTATTCAAATGCATATCTATACATTCACATGCATAAACCTTCACAGAGACTCCTGTATGCCATAACACAGCCATTAACCGTGTGGAGCAACAGCAGAGGCCAGAGAAAAGGTAAAGGAAAAAGCCGATAGCTCCAGCTGCCACTGAGGGCTGGCTAAAGTTCCCAGGGCCAGGACCCTAGAAACTGGTGGAGGCGAGAAAATCCGGGAACTCGGTGGCTGTGGGTAGCCCATCATAGCAATGGTAATAATAATAATAATAATAATAATGGCATTTATTAAGCGCTCACTATGTGCAGAGTACTGTTCTAAGCGCTGGGGAATTTACAAGGTGATCAGGTTGTCCCACGTGGGGCTCACAGTCTTCATCCCCATTTTACAGATGAGGGAACTGAGGCCCAGAGAAGTTAAGTGACTTCCTCAAAGTCACACAGTTGACAAGTGGTGGAGCTGGGATTTGAACCCATGACCTCTGACTTCGAAGCCCGTGCTTTTTCCACTGAGCCACGCTGCTTCTCTAATCTGGGTAATCTGGGAGAATGTAAGTGAAGCTATAATCAGACGCTCCCTCTGCCCCCAACTTGGGCTACTGAAGAGCGAGTAGGAAAATCCTTTGGGCTGGGCTCCAGGAATTCAGAGCACTCAGCAGTGATGGTTACAGTGGCAAGGTTGTTTCCATTGAGAGTGTCAGTTTCTTTTTTCATGGTATTTGTTACTATGTGCCAGGCACTGTTCTAAGCGCTGGGTTGATACAAGATAATCAGGTTGGACACAGTCCCTGTCCCATTTAAAACTCCCACTCTCTTTTTTTTTTTTATCTTTTTCTTTGTTATGGTATTTGTTAAGCACTTACTATGTGCCAGTACTAAGTGCTGGGGTAGATAAAGGCTAAGCACAGTCTTAGCACTCTGCTAAGCGCTGGGGTAGACAGAAGATAATCAGGTAGGATACGGTCCATGTTCCACATAGGGCTCACAGTCTTAATCCCTGTTTTACAGATGAGGTAACTAGGGCGCCAAGAAGTTAATTGGCTTGCCCAAGGACATGCAGCAGACAAGTGGAGGAGGGGGGATTAGAACCCAGGTCCTCTGACTCCTTGTCCTGTGGCTCCATCCACTAGGCCATGCTGCTTCTCTATGGCAGTAAGCGTATGAGTTTCTGAATGGGTGTGTGTATGACTCTGTGTGGGGCGGGGGGCTGTTTGGGCTTCTTGTCTCCGTGTGTTTTTTTTTTTTAAAAACCCACCCCACCTCTTTACTCCTCACATTCATGCCAGATGTGGTCCTTTCTGCCAGTTCTTTGTGTTTACAGATAAATGGAATGAATCTAGCTTTCACTCCAGAACTGTGCTCCAGATTTCAAATACCATAAGTAAGCCCCTTGAGGTATGGGACTTAGAGTTACCTCTGATTTTCATCTTATCAGATGTGAGTTCTGACTTAGTTGCCGAAGCTACACAGACGCAATGATATTAAGAATTCAGAGTTCCCCAGTTGGTTCACTTTGTAGTTCTTTATACTGCTCACAAACACATATTTGACCATCTAAAGAGACACAGTTAGGTGTCTCCCAGGCTTTGCAAGAGCTTGATAAAATGTCTGTTTGGATCCTAAAATTAATTGGGGAAACTTTTAAAATGTTAGTAAATTAATGCTTTTGATGAGTGCTCAATACTCTCCCAAGCGCTTAGTACAGTGCTGTGCACTTAGTAAGTGCACAGTAAATACGATTGACTGACTGACTGCAGAGCACTGTTCCGTCCATGGGAGAGTAAAGTACATTGAGAAGACATGATTCCCTACTGTTGGGAAAGTGATATTTGGTTACTTTTTAGCATAGTAATGCTATTTTAAGGGGGAAGAAGTGTAAATTAATTCTTCCTGGTGGAAAATGCACTAGTAAATATCATTTCTTCTTTGTTTCCTTTTTGAATGTAGGCCAACGACCCAAGAAGCCAGTTCCACTTCAAGAACAGACTGTCAGGGATGAAAAGGGACGGTACAAGCGTTTTCATGGAGCCTTTAGTGGTGGCTTTTCTGCAGGGTACTTTAATACTGTTGGTTCGAAGGAAGGTAAGAAGTGCTCTGAGAGCTCTGAAACCAAAGTATGGCATTGTTAGGTTTGATTATTGTCATCACAATACACTTTTCTATTTTTGAAGGATGGGAGCCTTCCGCCTTTATATCTTCACGTCAGAACAGAGCAGACAAATCTGTTCTTGGGCCCGAGGATTTTATGGATGAAGAGGTAAGAAAGTGTGCTTAACTGTTATTTCTAGTTAGCGTTTACTGTTCTCAAGGAGGTTAACGTTAAATGTGATAAACCCCTCTATAGCCACATCTTTCAAAACAAGACTATGATGTGTATTACTGATTCCTTTATTTCTAGCATCTGTGCTATTGAGCTCGTATTTGTGAATCTATACCTAAAAATCTGCATTTACTAACAATAAAGCATGTGGTTTGGAAGTGTGTAACAAAGGTCTATTCACTGTTTTTTAGTGACTGAATTAATGGTTGTGGAAAATTATATTTCCAAAGGGCCACAGTAGTCATTTTTTGAAAGAGGTGACCTTCCTTTACTTATGTTTTTAACAGGATTTTAGTGAATATGGGATAGCCCCTAAATCAATTGTTACCACAGATGATTTTGCTTCCAAAACTAAAGATAGAATAAAAGAAAAAGCCAGACAGCTTGCAGCTGCTGTTGCCCCTATCCCTGGAGCCACGATACTAGATGATCTGATAGCACCTGCAAGGTGAGTCCCGTTTTATGTTTTTTTCCATCGGTAAAGGCAGTCTGCCCCATCACTCTTTGATGCTCAACCATCTAGTATCGTTCTGTTCTCTAGAGGTAGTAGTATCTGATTAATGTTGCCTTTGTTTCTTCTATTTCCTCTTAGACTGTCTATTGGTTTTGAACTCTTACGGAAAATGGGCTGGAAAGAAGGGCAAGGAGTTGGACCTCGAGTGAAGAGAAAGGCACGCAGGAAAAAACCTGGTACTTATAAGTATTTAATTATTTAAGCACTTTTAATTATTATTGAAACAAGGGTGAAACAGAAACTTTTTCTTCTGGATTGATTATTAAAATTATTTCATTTCCCCTATTTCATTTCAAAACAGCAGGGAGTCTTGGGTTTACTTAGCTCCAGCATTAAATTTGCTTTTCATTCTATAACCCTGTGCAGGCTTTGTCTTTTCCCAGTGAATCGACAGACTATTGGTTTTACTTATCTTCCCTGTCCTTCCCATTTTTCCCATTATGTAGACAACACGACCACTATCTCTGTCTCATAAGCCCATAACATTGGTGTTATCCTCGGCTCCTCTCTCATTCAATCAACATATTCATCAGTCTGTCGGTTCTACCTCCCCAACATCTCAAGAACCCGCCCCTTCCTCGCCAAACTGCTGCTCTTCTGACCCCGCTTTGACTCCTCCTGAATCATCCTCCTTGCTGACCTCCCTGCCTCCTCTCTCTCCCCACTCCAGTTGTGCTCCACTTTGCCGCATGGATCATTTTTCTAAAACACCATTCAGTCCACATCTTTCCTCAGGAAATCTCCAGGGGTTGCCCATCCATCTCCACATCTCAAACAAAGGCTCTTTACCATTAGCTTTAAGGTGCTTCTCCCTCTTACCTTACCTTTCTGATCTCCACTATAACCCAGTCTGTACACTTCACTCTTTTAACATCAACCTGCTCATGTTATGTCACTCTCACCTTTCTCACCTCTGACCCCTTCCCACATCCTCTCTCAGGCTTGGAACTCTGTTCCTCTTTCATATCCATAGATCATCTTTTTCCCCATCTTCAAAATCCTATTAAAATGACATCTCCAAGAGTCCTTTCCCAACTATGCCCTCACTTCCCCATCTAAGCCTCCCATCTGCATTACCTGTGCCCTTGGGTCTGTTTGTCTTAAACATTTTGATCCTCAGATAGATAGAGATGCGGCCTAGTGGATAAAGCCTGGGCCTGGGAGTTTGAAGGATGGTTTCAAATCCTGTCCCCGCCACTTATCCTCTCTGTGACTTTGGACATGTCACTTCACCTCTCTGGGCCTCAGTTACCTCCTATGTAAAATGGGCATTGTTAGCTACATGTGGGACATGGTCTTTGTCCAGCCCGATTTGCATGTGTCCACCCCAGCGGTTAGTACAGTGCCTGGTATATAGTAAATGTATAACAAATTCCACAATTATTAGTATTATTACTCACTCCTCCCCAAGCCCCACAGCTCTTATGTACATACCCTTCTGTAATTGATTTAAATGCCTCTCTCCCCCTCTAGTCTGGAGGCTCCTTGTGGGCAGGGATTGTCTGTACCTATTGTTTTGTATTATACTTTCCCAAGTGCTTAGTACAATATTTTGCACACAGTAAGCCCTCAATAAATTAGTATTGATTAATTAATTGTCCCTCTCCTCTGTTTAGCTTGCAAGCCCCCTCCTCTTACTAGCAGCCAGCAGGAGTTGGATTTAGCCAGATGAGTTGAGCATGCTAACAAAGTTCTTTTTTGGCTAGGATTAAAATTGAGAAGCAGCATGACTTAATGGATAGGGCATGAGCATAGGAGTCAGGGGACCTGGGATCTAATCCTGATTCTGCTACTTGCCTGCTGGGTGATCTTGGACAAATCATGTAGTTTTTCTGTCCCTCGATTTCTTCATCTGTAAAATGAGGGTTAAATACCTGTTTTCACCTAAAACTGGGAGCCCTCTAAGGGACAGAAACTATGTCCACTCTGTTCTGGATCTCCCCTAGTGCTTGGTACAGTGCTTGGCATATAGTAAGTGCTTAATAAATGCCACAATTGTTATTATCATTGTTAATAAATAACTTCATGGACCAGCATGTAGGATATTCTTAATGTCTTTTGCAATTTTCTCATACAGATCCTGGAGTAAAAATATATGGTTGTGCCTTACCACCTGGTAGTTCTGAAGGATCAGAGGTATCATGTATGCTGATTTTTATTGTTATTGTTGTTCAGAATATTGTTCCTTACAATCTTCAAAGCAGTATCACAGACCAGATTCCTGAAAAAAACCCTAATACAATAATATTGATAACTAAACTGATTAATAAAAGAATAGGTATAATATAATCAATTTAAAGACATTATTCTGATGATAAATTGATACTTCCAGAGAGTACTAGAAGCTAAACTGAGAGATTACAAGCACAGAATCTGTAAGGTCTCAGCTTTCTAGAAGCGTATATTCCAAACAAAACCTTCAAATCCATTAAGGTGCATTTGCCAGTTATTTTAAATATTTGGTGGCTCTTTAAAAATAGCTCTTACCAAGGCTGAATGAGTCTGCTTTTAGACAAACTAAAAAGATGTTTTTCTAATCAAGTCTTTACTTTTACTCTCTGATGTGGGCAGATTTAGAAAGTAAACTCTCATAAGTGATAGTTTAGAATGTCATTACTTATGTGGGATTCTTGGAATTCCTCTCTTGTATATGTATAAATACCTCAAATTGGAAAAATGTTCATTTTGAACTTTTGTAATAGTTTTACCTCAGTGGTCAAGGCAAATGAAGCCAGTTAAATTTCCCAGCTAATGTGCTCTCTCCTCTCTGGTTTCCTTTTAATCTACAGAGTTGTTTTGTTTAATAGTTAGTATATCAATAGGGATGTTGTAGCAGTGATTGAGTAAAGGCGTTCAATGGATTTTCACCAGCCGAAGTACTGTGTATGTATGGAAACAGCCCTATATATTTATTAGGAATGTTCAATTTCTTATATCATTTACTAGTATTTACAGTGTTTCAGAACAGCTTGCTAATTTGAATTTCCTATTCCTATTTTTACAGATAAGACCAGTACAGTAGTCTACTTTAAAATAGTTGTGTCTAACATTTTTGGTTACCTACAAGAGACGCTTGATCAGTTTTGTGCATCATCTTGCTTTTTGAATTTAGTAAAGCACCCTTAACTTTTTCAAAATTCAGCTATTAAATTGATGACAGGGACTAGTACTTTGTGCAGTTCAATAGTTGATCTCATTATTTTCTAAAAAGGATGAAGAGGAATACTATCTTCCAGATAACGTGACATTTGCACCCAAAGATGTAACTCCAGTGGACTTTACCCCTAAAGACGATGTTCATGGACTTGCTTACAAGGGCTTAGATCCCCACAAAGCATTATTTGGAATTTCAGAGGGAGAACATTTTAATATTTTTACTGGTGGATGTGGAAAGACAAGTAATCTTCTTGGGGATGTTAAGCAGACTAAAGGACGTAAACTTGGAATATCAGGCCAGGTAAAGTATAACTGTTTTATACTATTAAATATTCATTAAACACTTTATGATCTTCCAGCAAGCATATATCACTTTTTTCTTGGTAAGTTTTGGAAGAGTAGCTACTTAAATTACTTAAATGCCTGTACATTGTTGCATTTAACAGATTTTATGAGTGGCTAAGAAAATTATTGTCTCACCTATGCATTCACCTTTCTCATAAGGTGGAAGTTAGAAGGAAGTTTAATTTTATCATTGCTTTCTTTACCTAGAAAATACTTACATTCACCTTGAAGATTGTCCCAATTGAGTCAGGTTGTCAAAATCTTTAAAATGAAAATTCAGAAGGGGCAGTGAGTACACTTGTCTAATGGGTGAACCAGAATTGGATACCCCAGTTCAGGTCTTGGCTCTGATATTGACCTCAGGTGAATCACTTAATCTGTCAGTGCCTCAGCCTCCTCATCAATAATGGGAAAGATAATGCTAAATTGTGACTGACATCTGTTCAGCATTAGAAAAAAGAGGCTGTTTTGTCAACCACAAATTTGGAGTCAGAGGTCATGGGTTCAAATCCTGACTCCGCCGCTTGTCAGCTCTGTGACTTTGGGCAAGTCACTTCACTTCTTTGTGCCTCAGTTCCCTCATCTGTAAAATGGGGATTAAGATTGTGAGCCCCACATCGGACAACCTGATCACCTCGTATCCTCCCCAGCGCTTAGAACAGTGCTTTGCACATAGTAAGCCCTTAACAAATACCGAAATTATTATTATTTATTTCACTTGCATATATCCAAAGATTCAGCTGTCTTTTTAACCCATATCTTGCTATTCTTGACTCTCAAATACCTGTACTTCTCTTTTTCACATTTGTTTCACTATCAGTTTTTAAATTTTCTCTTCCCACCCCTACTATACGCCATAATTGGGTTCAGAGGCAAAACCGCCCCCTTGACTGACTGTAATACTGCATTGGGACAGAGCTCCTCAGGTGTTGCTGAGGACTGTGGTGCTTTTTTTTTTTATGGTGTTAAGCGCTTACTATGTGCTAGACACTGTACTAAGTGCTGGGGTAGATAGAAAATATTAAGGTTGGACACAGTCCCTGTCCCACAAAGGGCTCACAGCCGAAATCACCATTTGACAGATGAGGTAACTGAGACACAGAGAAGTTAATTGTCTTTGCCCAGGGTCACACACCAGACAAGTGGCGGAGCCAGGATTAGAACCCAGGTCTTTCTGACTCCCAGTGCCCTATCCACTAGGCCCCGCTGCATCTCCTTTTGAGAGATCTTTATTGTCTTGTCTTTTGCTGTCGAGTTGATTCCTACCCATTGCAACACCGTGGACAAATCTCTTCCAGAACACCCCACCTCCACCTGCAATTGTTCTGGTAGTGTATCCGTAGAGTTTTCTCGGTAAAAATGTGGAAGTGGTTTACCATTGCCTCCTTCCGTGCAATAAACTTGGTCTCCACTCTCGAGTCTCTCCCGTGACACTGCTGCCCAGCACAGGGAGTTTTGAGTGCTCTGCACATAGTAAGCGCTCAATAAATACGATTGATGATGATGATGACTTGTAGCAGATTGCCTTCCACTCTCCAGCCACTGCCCAAGCTAGGAACGGACTGGGTATGCCTCTGCTTGACTTTCCCTCCTGTAGTTGAGGCTGGAAACTCTCCCGATGCGACCCTGAGAAGGGGAGAGATCTTTATAAGGCACCCTAATCCAGGGACTCGTCATGCTCTGCTTCTCACTCCTGCTTCACGTCTTCCCGGGAGAGGCTGTTTGGCGTGTGATCCAGGGGCTTTCACTCACAGAAGTGTTCTTGGTTTGTTACTTAGCGTAATTTAGTGATGGGGCTACAATAGCTTGAAATGATCGGGTCTTTCTAAGGATCTTGGCATGGGATCTTGACTTTCTATTGATCGTTTTATTGTGAAATGTTGTTTTAAGGCTTTTGGTGTGGGAGCTTTGGAAGAGGAAGATGACGATATATATGCCACAGAAATGCTATCTAAGTACGATACGGTTTTGAAGGACGAGGAACCTGGAGATGGGCTTTATGGGTGGACAGCACCCAAGCAATATAAAGACAAGAAAGGTAATAACAGGTTAGATCTACAATTTTGATACACTTTGCACTGTACTAAGCGCTGGGATACGAGCTAATCAGGTTGGACACAGTCCATGTCCCATTATTGTCTATCTCCCCTTCTGGCCTGTAAGCTCACTGTGGGCAGGGAACTTGTCTGCCAACTCTTTGTATTGTACTCTCCCAAGCGTTTTGTACAGTGCTCTGTGCATAGTAAGCACCCGATCAATACCATGGATTGATTGATTAATACCAATTGAATCTATTAAAATTCTTAGCCTTTGAACATTCTTAGTTTTTCTTTACGTCCCTAACTTTCCCTCTAGAATTCCTTTTTGGACTTCTTGACTGTGAATTCATCCATAGTCCTCCTGAACCTGTTTTTATTTTTAACCTGTGTAACTTCCTGAGGTAATCAAGACTGTGAGCCCATTAAGGGTAGGGATTGTCTTTCTTTATTTCTGTATTGTACTTTCCAAGCACTGTGTACAGAGCACTGTACTAAGTGCTCTGTAAATGCGATTGAATGAATGAAAGGTAGGAAGTTGTAAGAGTTATTTGTCTTAAAAACTAAAATTTCACCTCTCAGTCTTGAATGGGTATTGCAAAATTTTTGCAAAATTTTATCTTTCAGTTTTGGGTCTCTCCATACCATTTGACCCTTTTGAAATAAAGGCAGAGGTGAGGAACTGGACAGACTATCTGATAGCAAACTGATTCAAACAGACTGTTCAGAAATTGCCTGTTCCAGATAGAAAATACTTTTTCTAAAATATGTGTATTTTAAAATGGTATTTAAGTGCTTACTATGTGCCAGGCACTATACTAAGCACTGGTATACAAGCTAATCAGGTAAGGCACAGAACATGTCCCACATGGGGCTCACGATCTTAATCCCCATTTTACGGATGAGGTAACTGAAGCACAGAGAAGTTAAATGATTTGCCCAAGGTCACACAGCAGACAAATGGCAGAGCCAGGATTAAAATCTGGGTCCTCTCACTCCCAGGCCCATGCTCTATCCACTGGACTGTGCTGCTATTTAAACAAAAGCCTCATTTGAATTTTTCCAGTGAAAATTACCAGCACAGGATACAGCAGAAAGAAAATGGTCATGTTGGGGAATCTAGTGGTGTCACTAGATTTTCACCAGAAAAATTTTGGGGCACTTGAAACATGTATTAGAAATGGTAATAAAGAATTTCTGATGCCTTATAATAAATTTATGTTTTGTTAAAAACTCCTTTAGGTATTGAAAGATCACTTAAATATAAAATAGATGTTTTGATGCAGATAATTTATATTTGTATGGATAGGAAATCAATCAGAGCAACTGTATTACCCTGGTGGGACGTGTGTTTGCATATGAATGTGTCCCCATTAATGTGTGAAGTGCATTTATTTTATTCAAGTTTAAGGCCCTCGTTTCCTTGTCCTGGACATTTGATTTAGAATCCAATTTGAGAAGAAACTGAAAGTGCCTTTTTTGGGCTAGTACTATCGTTAAATTACAGAAAGACTTAGATTTCCTTAATATTTATATTGAAGCTAGATAGTGGTTAAGGAAGCTGAGGTTTTCTCTCACAATCTTTACAACTATTTTTAACAATGACTATCTCAAAAGGATAATTATCAGTACTTTTGCTCTTGACTGTTCCTTTTCCTTGTTCATTGTCTCAGTTTGGAGTTTATTATTTGAAAGTGGTTGCCCAGTCAGTGCTTGTTATCTGAGCAAAGTATTTGCTGGTTGACTAGCAACGTACAAGAAATACTTTTCAAGGTACATGGAGTTCCCATGTTGTTGTTGGACGTCCCTCAGGGTAGGAACCATAGTCCTGTGCTCAAACACAATCCAATCAGTTGAGTGGATCTGGGCCAACAGAGGTGTGATGGATTGATTTCTGCTTTTTTCTTTTATTTTTAATCCCTCTGTATTATCTTGGGGTGAAACAATATTTTATTTCAGGAGTCAAATCAGTTTGATTTTTTTTTTTCAGATAAAAAAATTAATTGACCCTACTGCATAATTAGTTTCAAATGGATTTATCTTATACATGTAAAGAGTACCAATTTTAAAATAACTTTTTGATTTGTAGGATTGGAGAAAGACATTCGCTATATGGGAAAAATTTTGGATGGGTTTTCCTTGGCATCCAAACCTTCCTCTTCCAAGAAAGTAAGCAAAACAGTTTTTCTTTGTTAAAATGAATAGGCTTTTCTTGTATATTTTCATCATAAAGGCAGCATTTATTCATTACTATGACAAATGCAAAATAAAGAAGAAAATCAACCTTGGTGAAATTTCAAAAAACTGGCGCCGCTGAAGTCGTTGATACTAAATGGACTAGAAATCAGGTGACACAGTCCTGTCATTGCAACGATAATCAGTAAAGCACAAAAATGAGTTGCTTGCCTTTTAATAGAAACCCCCGCTAAAGTCGTTGATACTAAATGGACTAGAAATCAAGTGACGCAATCCTGTCATTGCAATGATAATCAGTAAAGTACAAAAATGAGTTGCTTGCCTTTTAATAGAAACCCCCACTGTGTGCATTTACAGGACACTGCTGAATCTGTTTAGCACAGCAAAGCCTAGATTAGAAGCAGAGTGGGAAATCAGTTTGGTTGAATTGGAAAACCATCATTGCTCTGGAAAATAGGCTAACTAATGTTTAGGGGATTCTTAGTTCTCTTCATGTATGTGCTAGTGGCATCCTGGGGTTCCTGAATGAGACTAAATTTTTTCATTTAAAAAATTGGCAATTTTCCCTACCATCTTGAAGGAATTTTGTCTGGTGCTATAGTAAGTGCTTTAATCTTTTAGCTAGTGAGGAGATGAGTAGAATTTAGGAGGCAGTTTAGCCCAGCCCCTCATATCCTGAATTATCTCTGGTAGAAAAAAGATTTGTCATCATCATCAATCGTATTTATTGAGCGCTTACTATGTGCAGAGCACTGTACTAAGCGCTTGGGAAGTACAAATTGGCAACATATACAGTCCCTACCCAACAGTGGGCTCATTTGTCACGCTGTCATTATCATGAACTAATTTTTATTGAGGTCTCAGAGGGAAATGATATGATACCGGGTTGTCATGGAGATTAACAAAATTAAGATTAAACATTTCATGAAATATATATTTTCTGTTTGTCCTTGAAGATTTATCCACCGCCCGAATTGCCGAAGGACTACAGACCATTCCATTATTTCAGACCTGTGATAGCTGCTGGCTCTGAAAATTCCCATTTACTACAGGCACTAGCAGAATCATCTGGGAAGCTTTCAGTTGCTATGCCACAGCAAAGCAGACACCAACTAAATGCATCTAAGAGGAGAGAACTACTAGGAGAAACTCCCCTTCAAGGTATGCAAATTCACTAGAGTATAAACATTTCAGTGCAATGGTTGTTAACAATTGTTAAATAGTTTTAAATGGAGTATCATCATTTATCCTTTGAATATTTTCAGGTGATTTTACTGTACTAAATTACGGTAAAGATTTTCATATTGTTTTTATGCAGTACGGGTCATAATTTCAAAACTTACTTATGTTACTAAAGTAAATTTATATATTAAAGCAAATTTTCATCATATGTTTCGAATTGGAGGAATAGTGAAACACTGTTATCCCTCTGACTTATTATATTTCGTGTTATTTCACCACCTCAGTCGTCTTGCCTCAAATTAGAAGTGAACCTCATCTCATAATTCATTTTTCTGGGCCATTTTAAAATCGTGTTGCTGTCAAATTGGCACATGGCACTTTTTTTCTCTTGATGAGGCTGGCATTACACTTCCTTTTTTTTTTTTAAGCTGAAGGGAAGAGTGTTGTACCATCCCTTCAAGCCTCAAAGGGAAGAGTGTCTGGATCACAGTAGACTTGATTCAGGGAACCTGAGAACGCTCGGACAGTGCAGATGCACTGAAGTGAACAGATCCGTAGTAGAGTTCTGACCTGTCAGTGTGAAGTTTTGATTCTGTTCCTAGCATTAATCATAACAATAATAATAATAATAGTGGTCTTCATTAAGTGCTTACGGTGGATGTCAGGCACCGTACTAAGTGCTGGGGTGGATACAAGCAAATCAGATTGGACACAGTCCCTGTCCCACATGGGGACAGTCTTAACCCCCATTTTACAGATGAGGTAACAGAGGCACAGAGAAGTGAAGTGATTTGCCCAAGGCCACAAAGCAGACTATTGGTGGAGCCAGGATTAGAACCCAGGTCCTTCTAACTCACAGGTCCGTGCTCTACCCACCAGGCCATGCTGCTTCTCACTACTTTTAGAACTGCATTGTATCTTGTGATTAGTTTTTATGGTGAGTTGGAAGCCTGGATTTTTCATTCTTGGCTGTCCCTGACTTTGTGTATGCCCTTGGGCCGGATATTTCACCAGTGTCCTATCTGTAACAGGAACCATTACCACCTGGCTCATGTACATCTCATAGGGGTGTGACAATAAATGACAAAAAATAAGCAGCGTGCTTGAGCTCCTTGAAAGATGCAACGCATGTAAATGTGAAGATAGACTTTGTAGGTTTACTTTTGTATGTAGAGGGTCATTATCGATCAGTGACGTGTAAAAAAAAAAAAAAAAAAAAATCAAAGTTGATGAAGGGAATGCTCAATTAATCTCTGCTAAAATTAGCAAACACAGAAATGGAGCTTTTGAGAGAGTACATCAAACAAACATATGAATAAAACAAAAAGCATTTAAAAAGGTGAAGCAGCCATGGCCTGGTGGAAAAAGTGCAGGCCTGGGAAATAGAAAATGATATCCCCACTTGAAAATGGGGATAAAATACCTGTTTTCCCTCCCCTTTAAGCTGTGGGCCCCATGTGGAACAGGGACTGTATCTGATCTGATTGAACTGTATCTCTCCCTAACGCTATGTGCTGTGTTTGGCACATGATTAACACTAAACAAATAACACTGTTGTTACCGTTAAGTGGTAATTTTGTTGGATATTTGCTCCCTGTATATGCTACTAGAAATACCTCTCCGTAATAACGGGTATGAGGAAACAGATAGAGGGAGTCAGAAAGCAATGACCAGACCCTTGCTCAGATACACATTGACAGCTGTGGCCTCATTCCCATACCTGCACAGTCACTATGAATTGTGAATTTCCTAGACCTTCTGCAGCAGTGGCAGGAAAATGCAAGTGAAACTCCCGTCTGCCGTCATTATGGTTGCCTGCCAAGCAAACTGACCAGCCTGCCTATCTCAGTAATAATAATAATTGTGGTGTGCATTAAGCACTTACTATGGGTCAGGCCCTGAACTGAGAGCCGGGGTGGATACAAGCAAATTGGGTTGGGCACAGTCCCTGTCCCACGTGGAGCTGACAGTCTTAATCCTCATTTTCCAGGTGAGGTAACTGAGGTCCAGAGAAGTAAAATGATTTGTCCAATGTCACACAGCAGGCAAGTGGCTCAGCTGGAATTAGAACCCAGGTCCTCCTGACCCTCAGGCCCTTGTTCTATCCAGTAGGCCATGCTGCTTCCCTAGCTCCTATAGGCACCACCCTGGGCAGTCTAACCAGGTGGTTAGACTGTGGTGGCGGCGGCAGGAGGTGAACCCAACTGTAGCTTCTTACCTTTTCCTGCCATTGCTGCTGCCCTGCTTTCTGCCAGGAATCTCTGTCTTGGTGAGTATGGGATTCCCTGCGAGCGGGGTGTGGGTGTGCGTGGCAGAACGCATGTTTGTGTTTGGGAGCGTGTGGCGGTGGAAGCTCCCTGGTGGGCAGAGGGGAAGGCTGGTGTCCACTGCATCCCCCACCCACCATAAGGGATTTAGCTCATCTCACTCCTCTGAGAGTCTGGACTGGGACATGTTGCCAGCAGGAGCGGCAGGGGTTGGGGATGGGCAGAGGGGTCTCCGTAATTGTCCTTCTTTAAAGGCCCTTTTTTTTTCATTGCATCTTACTCTTCCACTTGGGAGAGAGTTCTTTTGGGGCAGTGGGGTTAGGCAAAGAAGTTCCCGGAGGTGTGACTTCCTAGAAAACCTAGAATCAATCAATCGATCAGTCGTATTTATGGAGTGCTTACTGTGTGCAGAGCACTGTACTAAGCGCTTGGGAAGTACAAGTTGGCAACATATAGAGACAGTCCCTACCCAACAGTGGGCTCGCAGTCTAGAAGGGGGAGACAGAGAACAAAACCAAACATACTAACAAAATAAAATAAATAGAAAAGATATGTACAAGTAATCAGTCAATCGATCAATCGTATTTATTGAGCGCTTGCTGTGTGCAGAGCACTGTGCTAAGCGCTTGGGAAGTCCAAGTTGGCAACATATAGAGGCAGTCCCTACCCAGCAGTGGGCTCGCAGTCTAGAAGGGGGAGACAGAGAACAAAACCAAACATACTAACAAAATAAAATAAATAGAAAAGATATGTACAAGTAATCAATCGATCAATCGTATTTATTGAGCCTTTACTGTGTGCAGAGCATTGTACTAAGCGCTTGGGAAGTACAAGTTGGCAACATATAGAGACAGTCCCTACCCAACAGTGGCTCGCAGTCTAGAAGGGGGAGACAGAGAACAAAACCAAACATACTCACAAAATAAAATAAATACAAAAGATATGTACAAGTAATCAATCAATCGTATTTATTGAGCGCTTACTGTGGACAGAGCACTGTACTAAGCACTTGGGAAGTACAAGTTGGCAACATATAGAGAACACATCAGACCTGCATGCCTGTCATGCCCCAGCCCTCTCAGGCAATCAGAATCTTGGGATTTAATGATACTTCCAATTTTCTGTGTATTGATACACTTTAAGAATAGAAAGATCCTTTATCTGTTACTTTTTCAGCTGTTCTTTCCTTCCACTGCCCCCAGGTCCGGCAACTTCTATTTTAGAGTTTCTGTCCCAGAAAGACAAAGAAAGAATCAAAGAAATGAAACAGGCGACTGAATTGAAAGCAGCCGAAATGAAAGCCAAGACTTTTGCACAGCAAACCAGGAAGAGCAGGTTCCAGTCAAACTCGGCAGACACTGCTCATTGCAGTTGGCAGACGATGTTAAGTAGAGACATAGCTTCGGCAGTATCCAGTGAGTTCAAGCCATTTGCTAAAAATCCAGAAAAACAAAAGAGATACGAAGAGTACTTGGGAGGTCTCAAACAAGGACATAAAGGTAACTGGCAAACCTTGCATTGACAATCCCTGTTGGGTAGGAAGAAAGTTTCACATGATTGGCCGGGGTTCACTTCAGAAAGCCTTTTGACCGGTACCTGAATTTTATGTTTTATATTTATTGAGTGCCAGCATTGTCCTCTCTTTCGTCATGCTTCCGTGTAATTGCAATTGCTTAATATTATTGTTGTTATTGTCACTATTATTTTTAACATTTGCTTATTATGTGAAAAAGCCTGTGCTAAATGCTAAGGAAAATATGAGAGGACACAAGGCCTGTCCCACAAAGGGCTTACAATTTAAGCTGGGGAGGACTGCCCCAAAGAAAAATGAGAATATATTTTAAATAAACGCAAATCCAGCAATCAGAAATATTAGCACTCACATTGTGACTAAAATAGTCTGTGGAGGAACCTGTCTTCTAATAACTCACCACCTTAGTCGAAACGTCCTTAGTGGAAGAACCAAAGGTTGGAGGAGGACTTGGTTCCCATGCTGTTCAGTGGGAGAAGATGGCTCATGCTTTCTGATCATTTCCATCAAATAGTATCCAGCGCTTAGAACAGTGTTTGGCATATAGCAAGTGCTTAACAAATACCATCATTATTATTAAATTCCTCGCAGTAAGGTGGCTATCAAGGGGTGCAGTCATCACACGGTTCAGCCAAGCAACCTGTTGCTTTTACCAGTCAAAGAATCCTGGATTGGAAAGGCTTTTAGTTTTATGGTCTTAGGTCTTAACTTGTGTGCTATAGAAATGGGAGGCGGGAACCCTTTCTTTGCTTACCCTTACGTCTCCATATCCCCAGTAAAATTAATGGAATCTTTTCTTTAACTCTTTTTTTTCTGTGATTTTGAAGGTGCCCTAGTTTTCAGCTCTGACAGTATATGAAAATAATAGCTTCTTCCCCCATTCTTATGCTCCCTGTTTGATTTTTGAATAAGGTTAAAGCTAGAAAAAGAAAAGCATTGTTCTTTCGTTCCTGGGTACCTGGATGGGATCTACTTACTACCAGCTTTAATATTTGGCAATTATATGGGACATTTTGGCTGACCCATTGGAGAAGTTTGTCTGTGCCATGAGAATTGAACTTGGTGCCAAAGTCAGATCAGCTGTGGCATGAAAATGTGATCACTCTAAAGTCAGAAAGAAACCTTGGATTGGAACATTCCACCTAAAAAGTGACTTTGGGAAGACGAACTTAGTTTAGAAGAAAGAGCAGGAGAGAGGCCAGATTTAAATTAAACACACCCAATTTGCTTATAATTAGAGGGAATCACTTTCTATAATAATAATCTAGCAATGTGCGGTTTTATTTTTTGAAATTGAACATCCTTCAGTTCCTTAAATGCGACCGTCTGGCCCAGCAAAAGCAATGTGCATAATAGGTTTGGCTTTCCATATTTCAGTTTGCCTTTTCCAGTTAGGTATTCTTGAAATAGATTGAAGAATAAAAATAGAACTATAATGTGTGCTAAAATTTCACAGATTTGTTCCCAACTAAACTGCTGTTGGGTCAACCCGTTAAGGTGGCAGTAGTCTTCTGTATCTCCTTACCTAATTTATCTTTACAAGGTAAGGTAAGATGGACAATATGTGAATTTAAAAAAGAGGTCATCTAATAGGCAGTTGCAAAATTGGAGGATATGGTCAAAACCAAAAACCCTAAAAAACAATTAAAACTAGTTCCTGAATGATTAAAGGTGAAAAATATAAATTAAAAATACTTTATAAAGCAGCCAGTGTAGTTGTATTGATATTTTCAATTTTCAAATGGACAGTTTGCTGTAAAGATTAACTTTTTAAATCATGTGCTGTGAATAAATATTAGTTAAAA
The DNA here is from genome assembly GCF_015852505.1 of Tachyglossus aculeatus. Classification (NCBI taxonomy): domain Eukaryota; kingdom Metazoa; phylum Chordata; class Mammalia; order Monotremata; family Tachyglossidae; genus Tachyglossus; species Tachyglossus aculeatus. Next base: position 60,223,452 of record NC_052076.1, on the reverse strand, counting down.
AGATGTTTTCCTCATTAAATGCAGCCGATAAAATTGTGATTGCATGATGGGGGCAAGGACAGTGGTACCTTTCAGGAACCCCCGAGGGCGCAGCTAAAGGCTAAGCTTGCCATGCCAAGGATTTTGTAATTCCAGCAGAGAAGCCAAGTGTGACAGTCAGTTCCATTTTTAAGAGGTAATAAAAGTGCTAAACCTTCATTGTAAACGCAAGATTTGTTTTACTTCAAGAGAGAGAGTTCTTTAAGTACCCTTTTACAGTAGAGTGACTTCTCTTTCTTTCACTGCAGATGCTCTGGAAACTTGTTTAGATTCTAATATGACAGAGTGGGAACAAGGAAGAGAGCGTGATGAGTTCATTCGGGCGGCCGTACTTTACAAATCCTCTAATTCAACATTATCCTCCAGATTTACTCATGCCAAGCATGAAGATGACACAGACCAAGTAGAAGTTCCTCGAGACCAAGAGGTTTGCCATCCTAATTTCAGCAGATTAAATATTTGAATGCAAACTCTTGTTCGTCAAAACAATTTTTAAGAACCTCAGTTGAAAATTCCATATCTTTTATTTTTTAAGCTTGGAAACTAAGAATACAGATTGTGACTTACTGTCAGATACTGTACTTAGCATCTTCATTATCTGTTGATATCTATTTTTGTGGTATTTAGTGGTTTACTAAGAGTCTGTCCACCAAGGGTAAAAATACAATGCTTGTAAAATATTAAAATATTTATTATTTTTAGTGTCAGGTAGAAGAATAGGTCAAGTTTGTAACGTGGGAAAGTGAAAAAACATAATTTTTACAGAGTGATATTAATGACAAGCAATCTGCTGTGAAGATGAAGATGTTTGGAAAACTCACAAGAGATAAGTTTGAATGGCATCCTGATAAACTGCTGTGCAGAAGATTTAATGTCCCCGATCCCTACTCAGAGTAAGTTGAGAAAAATTAGCTTTTTAAAAATTTTGCCTGGTTTTCCAAGCATTTTATTTCCATTGGCACAGATCTTTCTAGTTTCGTAATACTGATCTGAAGCAAATTTCTCCCCTCCATATTCCTAAATACTACTACTACTGCTACTACTACTAATAATAATTGTGGTACTAAGCACTTACTGTATGCCAGACACTGTACTAAGTGCTGGCATAGATACAGGATAATCAGGTTGGACACAGTCCCAACGTAGAGCTCGCAGTCTTAATCCCCATTTTCCAGATCAGGTAACTGAGGGATAGAGAAGTGACTTGCCCCAAAGCCACACAGCAGACAAAGTGGCAGAGCCTGGATTAGAACCCAGGTGCTCTGACTCCCGTGCCCTTGCTCTTTTCACTAGGCCACTCTTCTCTCCTTCTTGATAACATCCATGATAGCTAGCTATAAGGATGTACCTGCCAAAATAATTTTCACTATCAGAAATTTTTAACACAAAATAAAGGGGTATTACTAGTTCATACATGGTATTCTTTGTCTAGATTCTTTAGAAAAAACTCATTTGCTAGAATCACTTTTACGCTATTTTTGCACTTCGGACAGTGAAAATAGTGTACATTTTCTATTGATCGTACACCATTTGCTGCACAGAGAGGTGTACAATGCGCCTGTCTAGGGTGTATAAAAAGGTTTTCATGTTTTTTACTATATTTCAGCGATAGTACTTCTTAGTACAGTGCTCTGCAGATAGTAAGGGCACAGTAAATACCATTGATTGGTTCTGTGATCTTTTCTCACCTTTTTAAGACTACAAGAACAAAGAAATGGCCTTTCCAATATCCAAGCAGTCTAGTATTCTGTTGCTGGCAGTGGCAACAAGATGCTTGAAGGAACCTTGTATTGGTTTCCCACTTTGACAGTGAGCCTTATATTTAGAGATGTACAATCTATTTAGGGCCAAAAATGATAATAACACTTTCAATTTTCCCCCTCTGAGATATTTAGACTTTTGCACTACTTTGAAAAATGCAGTAATCTTAGGGAGCATTAATAAAAGCAGAAAAGGAAATTGAAAATGGAAAACACATAATTCTAGGGGGACAATTGTTCTTATCAAGCAGTTGTCACTGAGATTACATTCTAGACTGTAGACTCTTTGAGGGCAGGGATTATGTCTATCAAATATATTGTGTTCTCCCAAGCACTTAGTACAGGGCTGTGCATGCAGTAAGCTTTCAATAAATACCATTGATTCACTGTATCATCTTCTTTCCACAGTTCAACTATGGTTGGATTACCGAAAGTGAAACGTGACAAGTATTCGGTATTCAACTTCTTAACTCTTTCAGAGTCAGCCATCTCCACTACCAGTCAAGCGTCAAGTGAAAAAGGACAGCAGAACGATAGTTCCAACAGTGAGTAAGGCACATTTAATCAGGATTTTATTTGCAAGTTTCAACATTTTAAAATTTGGTATATTACGAGACCCGTATTCATTTCTTAGAAAATTGGTAAAAATCGGACATTGGGGTTGAGAACTTTTTGCAGTGCACAAAATATCAATTTTTATTTGAACGACTCTGACATTCTGACAATTTTCAGAACCAAGAAAACCATCCAGGTGGGATATGTCTGACCAAGAAAAGAGGAAAAAAGATTCTATTAGTGAATTTATAAGTATGGCTAGATCAGAAGTTGAGAATGAGAAACAACAAACAGACCCAACAGTAACGAAAGATGAAAGGAACACAACGGGACCATTTTTAAATAAGGTATGGAAGACTTCAAAAGATTTTAACATTCTCTGTTGTATTTCTGTCATGATGAGTTCTTTCATATTTTGTTCTGAAGGAGCCTCAAAGCTTTAGTAATGGTTTTGGCTATGTTAGAAATGTGCAAACAATAGGGATTGATATAACCTGGGGCCACCAAAGTATTGAAACGTCAGCATTAATGAAAAATAAAATAATTATAATAGATGTTTGTCTTTGGGAAAAGATTGACAGTAAAATAGAGGAAAATGTATTCTTTTTTTATATTAGGTAAAATATTCCACTAAAAATTATGTATAGTTTCCATGTCAGTGTATCTTGGTAAAAACCCTGGGAAGAGATTTTGTGGAACTCTATGAGACCTGAATTTTTTTAACCTCTTTTTTTCATAAAATAAACCTTCCATGTATTTTATTAACCATTTATTATTATTATTATTATTATTATCAGCTTCTCGCTGCTAAGAGAAGCAGCATGGCTCAGTGGAAAGAGCCTGGGCTTTGGAGTCAGAGGTCATGGGTTCAAATCCTGCTCCGCCAATTGTCAGCTGTGTGACTTTGGGCAAGCCACTTAACTTCTCTGGCCGTAGTTACCTCATCTGGAAAATGGGGATTAAGACTGTGAACTCCCCTTGGGACAACCTGATCACCTTGTATCCTCCCCAGTGCTTAGAAACAGTGCTTTGCACATAGTAAGCGCTTAATAAATGCTATCATCATCATCATCATTATTATTATTATTACAATAACAATCATTTATTGTGCACTTATTGTGTACAAAGCACTGTACTAAGCACTTGGAAGAGTACTTGTATCTCTTGATAACCGTTTGACATTTGTGACATCACATACAGTTCTGAAATTTCTGCCTCAAGAAACCAACCCATTCTTTTAGTTTTTGAGTCTTGTTACTGTTGATGGAGAAATTCAATCTCAGCATTATTGACTTATGTGCTGTAAAGATCAGTCAGGTCGTTTAATTCACTGCCTTTGGGATTGTTTTTCATAATACTCTTTAACAGTGTTGTATTCGTGACTTCTGGGAAATGATTTCATCATTTAATGATCCTCATTGCCTGAGCCCATCTCCATAGTTTACAGCTCCAAATTTACCTTCATTGGTTGTAGTCCTTTACATGTAGATGTTCACTTATTTGTGCTTGACCACAAGTATTCAGAGAATTTAGAGATATAAATTTGCCTCCTTTTAGTCATTTTCCTGTCATGTGGGAATATGTGAAAGTCTGATGCAGAGCTCTTACTACATGTAGAAGTATTGCAAAAGAATGCCATAAGTAGATTCAAAACGGATCTCCAGTTATAATCATCTTTTCTACTCAGTAGCGTAAGAATCTTTTTCCTTTGTTGTCTCCCCGCCACCCCTCCCCACCATTGTGGCACTCTTGTCCAGGTAACAAATGAAAACGCAGAACAAAAAGATGAGGAGGAAAGCAGCAGACCACCTATGGATTTATTTAAAGCTATCTTTGCTGACTCATCAGATGAAAAGTCATCTTCATCTGATGAAGAAGAAGAAGAAGTAGAAGAAGAAAAAGAAAATGAAAATGAAAACAACTGGACAGATCCCGGGGGATCAGGCTCAAAAAGTTCCAAGCAGGCTGATCCTCTAGAAACTTCATATACGTTACAAGGTATTGTCTTTTTGCTACAGCAGTGCAGTAGAAGAAGAGTATGTCTCTATGGAAGTAACCATGGTAATTAGCGAACAAGGACACTTTATTTTTTAACAGGCTAAATTGGGGAGGGCAGTTCCACATTTCTCCCATGAGTAATTCTCTAGCGGATTATTAGAATTGTCATCAGTAATTATGTTGCTCTCCCACATTTTGCGTGGATTTTCTGAGGTTCTAAGAACGTTTGTAGCTAACTGAGAATAGGATGGCCTGCTCAAAATCTGACAGTATGCCTATCTTTGTGAGGCAGTGTTGTCTAAAACCTCTTCTCCACCTGCAAATAAATATGATCCTATTCTTGGGTGAATCTGATGTGTAGCATTTTGAAGCACTGTAGGAGTCTTCAGTTGAAAAATTCTAAGTAAAGGATACTTTTTTTAGTATTACCAGAGAAGTGTCAAAGTTTAACTCCTTCTTCCTCAGTGAGTAAAAATCTAGTATTTTAGAAAGCAGTTAGAGATTAACTGCTGAATAGGTTAATCTGAGAGATGAGATACAATACTACATTCCAAGTGAAAAGAGTAAATATTTTTCCAGTTGTATTGCAGCGTTCAGGTTTCTCCTCTTCTGTATAGACATATTTCTTTGGTCCTACACTTATTCCCATCTAGAACAACATAAACCAGCTGTGGGGCAGGTCCACACAAAAAAGGGGAGGGAGGAGAGAGAAGAACAAGATGGCAGTGTCCATAATGACTGCTTTCTGAAGAAAAGCGAGCTCCTCAAAGAAAGGGTTATTCAAAAGTCATGTTTTTTTTTAATGACATATTTTGTCAGTCTCTCGTGGTGTTTCTTCTTAAAAGATTGTATTCATTAAAACACATCTGCTTTCTCCAGTTTGCCAGAAGGTAACAAATCAGCCTGTACTCGCTGTACCTCTACAGAAGAAACTCTTTGACAGAGGAGAAGAATTTGGACCACGACTGCCTCCTGTATTCTGTCCTAGTAAGTAGTGAAAATTGTAGATCTAAAATATTGCATTCAAAATATTTACTATTTCCCCTTTGTCACTTTCCTGTTAAAAAAAACACTTTCTTCCTCTTTTCAAAGACAACCTCAACTCTACTTACTAGGGGAACGGGCCTTGAAAGTTATTACTGATACATATATAATTCTTGTTGCTCACAGAGCCACCGCGTGAAATATACCGACTCTGAAATCCTTTAATGGAAAAATGGCCATAATTTTGGTAAGATTTCTTGAAGGCTCTTATTCAGTCTAGTGTCCAAGGTCAAGTGCAGGAAGTGACAACAGTCATTATTTGCTAAGGTCATCATGTTAACATGGTTGTATGAATTTTATTTTTTTTTGACTGGGAGGTGGATAATCACAATTCTAGTGGTAGTGCAAGTTGAAATTGAGTGGAGTAACCTCTTCTTTTCCATGCCTCCTTTGGCGAGGAATTTTGATTTGTACTTCATTTGTATTTACATGGAAAAGTAAGTTGATTCTAACTGTTGAATAGAAAATCATTAAATTTTTAAGATGCGTATAGGATTTTGAAAGGAGAAGTTATAGTTCATTTTTGGAAGATTTCTTTGCGTCTCCTAAAATTCAAACCAGAATTCTATCCACGTAATGTGGCAAATTACTGTTCCATGATGCAGAGGTAGAAAGAAAAGTAGAAAATTAATCAAGAAGGACAACTTGCTGAAGAACTGTTAGAATGGTGCTTTGCATCCTGATAGTTCATCCCTGTTCTCCACCCTGGGAGCGGTGAAGTTAGTGGGTGAGGACGATGTGATTTTGAGTTTTGTTGTGACAAAGAAGTTTCTTCTAAGTATTTTTCCTCACAGAATCACTGCCTTGGGGGAACGCTACAAGAAAAACTCTCCAAGAAACAAGTTCCTTTGTACAACATAACTTCAGGAAGCCAGAAGTTGTGCGTCACCTCTCCTCAGTTTTCTGTGGCTTAGGGGTGGCAGACATTTGCCGTAAATTGGCCCTAGACGTGCAGTATTTTAGAGGGCATTTCACAGTGTGTTGACTGAGCCCCTGCTTGCATACTCTCTCATTGTTCTTGTCCCAGCTGGAGCACATCTGTCAGGAAGAGACTGCAGGTGCTCCCTCAGGAAGTCACTTTCATTGTAATCAGTTGTTTTGTGTAGGCTCACGTAAGGTTCATAACAGGAGAGTCCAACATCAATGTCCAGCCTACTCTGAGGCTGTAAAATGTAGCCCTCCCACTGATTCATTATTTCTTCCAGTTTTAACAATTATAATAATTTTAGTATTTAAGCGCTTACTGTTGTCAGGCACTGTACTAAGCCCTGGGGTGGATATAAGATAAGTGGAGGAGCTGGGATTAGAACCCAGGTCCTTCTGCCCAGGCCCATGCTCTGTCCACAAGGCCACACTGCTTTTCTACTCGAAATTACCTGAAGAGTGTGTATGTGTGTGTGTGTGTGTGTGTGTGTGTGTGTGTGTATGTGTATATCCATAAAGCTCCCCAAGCCTTGTCTATTCCTTGTCCTCCCTACAAAGTTTTGTCTTAATCCCCATAATTAATTCAGTGCTGTAAGCATAAGATTTTATTCCCTATATTAAAAATCTTCATTTGGGTACCTTAGTGCAGTGGTTTAAAGTAACATAAAAACACACTTTTTATGCTCATTCTTCAAATTGTGCCAACTTGCATGAAAGCTTCTAATTCTTCATAAATATGACACTTGACAAAATATCCAATTTAGCTTTTCTTAGTGCTGAAGTGCAAAAATACCAGGCTTAAGGTACTGTTTTGACATTATCATGGGCAGAAGGAATAACTTTTTCTGACCTAGAGGTCATGTGGCTGCATTAGCTGGCAAATTTTTCCAGGCCCTTGCTCCATCTATGCCCTGCTGCTGCACAGGACACATTTACAATTTAATAGCAAGATAGGATCACAGACAGTGAGGTTTTTGAACAGAAGCAGTGTACCATCACCACAACTCAACTTTACTAGGTTAGAGAGGTGACAAGAATGGACGCCATCAGAATATCCATGCAGGTGCTGTACTGTAAGCTGAACTGAGACCAAAAATAAGTAAGGCGGGAAAGCATTTTATGGAAACAGTGAAGCATCACCTCCAACTGATGCAGCACAACTGAGGACTTCTGGGATATAACAGCAACAGCAGCCTATTCTAGCATGAAGTGATCAGGAAAGAGGAGTTAGCTAGAGAAGAGTTGAAACAGAGCCAGGCACTGCAGATGGTGAAAGCAGTAGCCAGCACATTCTTTAATTGGTACACAGTATGGGAGAGGTAGTTACTCATTAGTCTGTCTAGGCACACTTTTGTGTGTGGATAAAATTTCACCATCAGAAGCATCATATTTGAACATAAAAGATAGTCATATAGTGTGGCAGATACTGTCACTTCTCTCTATCAAGCAATGGCATTGAGGACTTACTGTGTGCAGAGCCCTGTATAAGCGCTTGGGAAGGTGCAGTACAATAAAGTTGGTAGACATGATGCCTGCCCACAAAGAGCTTGCAATCTATGGGGGAAGACTCTTCAGAGGGCAAGATTTTTTTTCACTGTAGTTTACACTCCATGCCTTCTTCAAATGATCTTCCCAGTTGGTAGTCCTTAAAATTTGTTAAAGTCTCATTTATTGAGTTACTTAAAAATGGGGACTCTATCCACGGGTTATGTAATAGGATTAGGATGCCATTTCTATGGCAAGGACATTTGGTGAATTCTTTAGGCAAATGTGTGTTAAAATCTGGTAGAGTAGGCTAGAAAAGGGTCAGTGAGCAAGGGAGGGAAGTAGAGTTTAAAAAAAATCAGATTGTTTATTATTTCTAAAATATTTTGACACTCATCCAGTTCTTATGGTGAGTTCAAAAGACAGCTTAATCTGCAGGCACCAGGTAGAATGATGTGGATAATGAGGAAAAGTTTAATTTCAACCTCTAAGGGAATTTGTTGAATTTAAATAGCCTTTAGATATTGATAAATATCTTAAAGATGTCCTATTCACAGACTGTCCTGAGTGTCTCCACTATTTTAAACATTTCAACTTACCTGAAATAGGTGCTTAAATGAGGGAATGATAGTTTTGCTAAGAAACAGCGTATACTAAATCGGGTGTAAAATTGGCCAGTTGAACACTTCAAGAATTGAGAAATCTGAAAAATAATTTGATTCCTTTGTATGAAATGTAGCAACATATGAAAGGTTATTTTTAATGAAGAGCCCCACCACCACCACCATTCTGTTGGAATACATGTTTCTAGCTTTGGAAAAGCAGAAGGAAATGAGATGCAGTCTAAAATATTCTGAACCTGTGCCTTAAATGCCAGATTTTTGTTCAACCTTTTTTAATGATACTTAAATTTAATGATGTGGGACAGACATGTTGATAGTTTTCTTAAGTCATTCAAAAACTCATTTTTTCAGAATCTAGTTTGAAGACATACTGATTTGAATTGAGAAGTTACATTACAAATGTTGAATAGAGTAATAATGTAACTATATTCTCATTTTCTTTCACTAGATGGAATTAAGAGTACAGTATAATAATGATTAGGTTTTATATAACAGATCTTATCATGGGTAGTCCTTACTGTAACTTTCTAATATTCTTTGGCATCCAGGGACAACTGAAAAGAGTGAAGGGTATAAATTTAATCTTCCTATAAATTCTTCCATCTGATTGTATTTTTTAATATATTTAAGGAACTTTTGGGGCATTATTTACTAGGTTTTTGCTTTCTGTACTTTGCATTTCAGATGCTCGTCAGAAACATGAAGTTATAGAACTAACTAGTTCTCCTGATACTCATCAGAAGGGGAAAAAAAAGAACAAAGAAAAACACAAAACAAAGAAAGGATACAAGCATAAAAAAGAGAAGGTAAATTTATTCTGTGACATTATGCCCCGCTTATCATCTAGCCTAGCAAATACTGCATAATTTTGTGATTTTTTTTTAACTTATCCTTAACCCTTGAATGAAATTAAGTGGGTCTTCTTGAGGAACTTTTCAGTCTTATTTGTATGATTATAAAAAGGCTATGTTTAGCAGTCTCATACTGTTCCCAAATTTTTGGAATTTTCCATACTTATCCTTTGATACCTCCATAGGGTTTAATCTCTTGGTTAAACTTTATGGCTGGACCAAAACACTAATCTGATAAGATTTTTTTTTTTGGCCTGTCCATATGGAAAAGGTTATTTTTTGTTGATGGTGTGTTCCCTGATCTGTGAATATAGATGTGCTGAAGGGTATCAATCAGTAGTACTTATTGAGTATTTACTGTATGTAGAGAATTGTATATGAAAGACCATTCTTTTGTTGGAGCTGGGCATTGATAGAGTCTGAGAAAAGCTCTGGTGCACACATCTTGACTCTAAATTAATGTTTTTATGAATCTGAACATGTCTTACCTACGTTGGACTTTTTACAAATTGTCAGTCTCTTCGATCCAGAGGAAAGTGAAATCTCTCACTGCTTTGTTTTTCCTTTGGATGTACGTGGTCATTTGGTCTGGTGCATAAGTTATGGAAAATAAAGTATCAGTATTGGCTTGGAGGAGGCTAGAATAAATTCAGTTTTCTGCAACTAGAATTTAAAGAGGTAAAAAGAAACAAAGCAGTTAAGAAAATTGTTTGAATGAGGTCATCAGTGGGTTGGGTTTTTTTTCAGTGCTTACTGTGTGCAGAGCACTGTACTAAGCTCTTAGAATAGTAAAATGCAACAGAATTGGCAGACACGTTCCCTGTCCACAATTAGCTTACAGTCTAGAGGAATGGGTTGAGTCTCCTTGCAGTACAAGCTCATAATAGACGGTGAAGTCTGCTAATTCTGTTGTATTGTACTCTCCCAAACGCATAGTACAGTGCTCTGCACATAGTAAGCACTAAACAGATACCATTGATTGATTGGAGGAAAGAAAAGGAACAAATCATCCTATCAAACTGATCTTAAAGTAAGGTCATTTCTTTTATATTTCTTTCAGTCCTCCATGTTGCTTTATTCTTGGCATAAGGAAAGTGCCATTTCTCTAGCTGTGCACAACTCTGGAGTTTAGCAGCACAGAACCCATCACCATCATCATCATCAATCATATTTATTGAGCACTTACTATGTGCAGAGTACTGTACTAAGTGCTTGGGAAGTACAAATTGGCAACATATAGAGACAGTCCCTAGTGGGCTCACAGTCTAAAAAGGGGAGACAGAGAACAAAACCACCAAACAGAAATGAGGACAGTCTAGTTAATGAAAGATGACACACGCCACTATGGATATATCATTTGCGCCGAGTCTGCAGAACCGTGTCCCAAATATTTTTCTTGTTTGCTTGGTTTCTGCTATTCAGAGAACCTGCCTCAGAGTTTGAAGGTTGTGCAGCTGGGCTATGTAATTACAATTGTGACTGTTCTGCTTCAACTTATACTACAGTTCATTTTGAAGTGTCTTCATTTTTGTTCCAAACTCAGCTGCCTTTTGTCCCTACTTTTATATCCCAATTTACCTCAACTCTTTATACTGAAAATAAGAGAAACATTCAACGAAAAGAATTTTGGCAACGCTTTTTTTTTTTTCTTTCACAGAAAAAGAAACACAGGAAACACAAACACAAAGGCAAGCACAAGAATAAAAAATCAGAGAAGAGCAGTAGTTCAGAGACCGACAGCAGTGACAGCAGTCAAAGTGATGTAGAGGAGATCACAGATATATCACCCCAGGAACTGCTAAGGAGGTATGAGTTTTTGAGATCATTTTACTCTTAACTGCTGCAGGTTCATTGGCATTGTGATTTGCTTGTTTATGGGATAATTAATAAGTCTGGGATTCGCTAAGCTTTAAGCATTCCTTTGTACCCGTTAAGACCTAGTTTGTCAGGCTGCCCAGAGTAAGATCAGGTAAACAGGTATCTTTGCTGGCAGTAGGCAAGTGATGGGCCCTTGCAGTTCCCAGTAAATGGTAAAAGGAGGTTTGACATGGAGTAGGAAAGATAAATGTAAATGCCGTATTGTGCATATTGCTTCCTCCCTGCTTCACACGGTAGCGGGCACTGCTGAAAGATAAAGGAATGAAACATTAAACCTCTTTTAAAAGACCTCCTTTAGTGCTGTCTTCCAGAGGCAGAGCTAGAGAATGAAGAAGATCCCTATTTCTGATATGGGTAACTTGCCTCTTGGTACATCCAGAATCCCTTTCACGAACATGAATGCCCCATTGCTTGCCTGCTGACTTGAAATTGGCAGGGCTGGCAGCCTACTTTGCAGAATCTTGTACGTGGCCCTGCCCTGCTGACACCGAGACGGAGTCAGCAGGACCAGCCAGTGGAGACGGAAATGAGCTTGGGTCATATGCTTGTCTAAAATGCATCTGACTCTAAATGTTCCGATTCAGCTGCCGACCATCATAGTAATCGTCTGACATACAGCTTTTAAGACCACTTTTAAGAAATTAAATTGAATTTTAAGAAATTAAGACCACTGAGCATATTTTATCAGTAGCTCACTGCAGTCAAAACTTAGGTAAAACCACGAAAGTGTAAATATGTTCAAACAGTTTATGAATTCATCTTGGGTCTGACAAAGTTGTTCCTGTTAATTGATCTCCCACTTCTCCAATCCTCTATTCCAAAGGCCTTTCAAAGAAATGGTATGAATGAAAATAGGTACTGACCTTTTTGGTGTCTCCTCCTGCCTTCAAGACATCGGGATCATCGTCATCATCAATCATATTTATTGAGCGCTTACTATGTGCAGAGCACTGTACTAAGCGCTTGGGAAGTACAAATTGGCAACATATAGAGACAGCCCCTACCCAACAGTGGGCTCACAGTCTAAAAAGTGGGCTCACAGTCTAAGAAGTGGGCTCACAGTCTAAAGTGGGCTCACAGTCTACTGTGGGCTCACAGTAGACATCTGGATGTCTACCCGCCATCTAAAACTCAATATGTCCAAGACTGAACTCCTTATCTTCCCTCCCAAACCCTGCCCTCTCCCATCACTGTTGATGGCACTACCATCCTTCCCGTCTCACAAGCCCGCAACCTTGGTGTCATCCTCGACTCTGCTCTTGTTCACCCCTCACATCCAATCCGTCACCAGAAACTGCCGGTCTCACCTCCGCAACATCGCCAAGATCCGCCCTTTCCCCTCCATCCAAACCCGCTACCCTGCTGATTCAATCTCTCGTCCCATCCCGACTGGATTACTGCATCAGCCTCCTCTCTGATCTCCCATCCTCCTGTCTCTCCCCACTTCAATCCATACTTCATGCTGCTGCCCGGATCATCTTTGTGCAGAAGCGCTCTGGGCATGTTATTCCCCTCCTCAAAAATCTCCAGTGGCCACCAATCAACCTACGCATCAGGCAAAAACTCACTCTCGGCTTCAAGTCTCTCCATCACCTCGCCCCCTCCTACCTCACTTCCCTTCTTTCCTTCTACAGTCGAGCATGCACTCTCCGCTCCTCTGCCGCTAACCTCCTCACCATGCCTCGTTCTCACCCGTCCCGCTGCCGACCCCCGGCCCACGTCCTCCCCCTGGCCTGGAATGCCCTCCCCCCCGCACATCCGCCAAGCTAGCTCTCTTCCTTCCTTCCTTCAAAGCCCTACTGAGAGCTCACCTCCTCCAGGAGGCCTTCCCAGACTGAGCCTCCTCCTTCCTCTCCCCCTCCCCATCCCCCCCACCCTACCTCCTTCCCCTCCCCACAGCGCCTGTATATATGTTTGTACAGATTTATTACTCTATTTTACCTGTACATATTTACCATTCTATTTATTTTATTTTGTTAATATGTTTTGTTTTGTTGTCTGTCTCCCCCTTCTAGACTGTGAGCCCGCTGTTGGGTAGGGACCGTCTTTCTATGTTGCCAACTTGTACTTCCCAAGCGCTTAATACAGTGCTCTGCATACCATAAGTGCTCAATAAATACAATTGATTGAATGAATGAATGTGATTATGTCCAATGAGGAAAGGAGAGGGTGAAGATGGGAACGTTTTAGAGTAAAACTTGAACTTTAAGGTGTTTATTTTGATGCTTCATTTCAACTAGGAAAAAGTGGTGATGTTCTTGCTGAAGTGTTTTGATCTTCTAACCATTCCTAATTCTGTTCAAACCCTTTTTTTCCAGGCTGAAAAATCTTCCAATAACGAAGAAGTGACTTATTCGTCAATTCTGATTGTCCAGTTTTTTACCTGAAGTCTTGATCTCCTCCGTGACGGTAGATCGGAAATTGTATAGTTAATATCCCATACAAATTGAATTTGTTTGAAAGCTTAAGTTTAAACAGAATTTGAGCTATTTATGGTTTAAGATACATGACCCAGAAAGTTGTGTAAACTAATATGGATTTTGACAAGTTGCAATATCAAATGAATAAACCGAGGATATGCATTTTAAATTGTGGGCCTTGGTATATTTGAGAGCAGTCTATATTATACGTTTTATTTTTGGACTCTTTAAAGCGGCAGACGTTGAAGCATGTGTGTGTATATGACGTGTCCAATCAGTGGTATTTATATTGAGCACTTACTGTATGTGCAGAGTACTGTATTAAGTGCTTGGGAAAGTAAGTAAAACAGGAACCCTGTGATCCCTGTCCACAAGGAGTTTACGGTCTACAAGAATCACTGATATTGAAATTGACTCGTTCCGTTAGTTGGCAGTAAAACATGTAGGTTCATTACAAAGAAAATGAAAAGAATGGGATTTTCCTATAGGGCTGCTTATTTTTTCCAATTTTAAGAGTTCTGTCTGACATCTTAAGGAGTATAGCAGATGGAATTCTAATTGAACATTAATCAAGTGGAATTATAGTGACACTAAAAAACTCAACTGAGAAGATTTCATTTGTACTGCAGGTGTCAGGGTTGATTGTTTAGTGATGTCTCCAAAATAAGGACATATATATATTTTTCTATATGTAACTGCTTTACATCTCCCCCAGTGCTTAGGACAGTGCTTGGCACATAGTAAGCGCTTAACAACTACCATCATCCAAAGCAATGTGGCTCAGTGGAAAGAGCCCAGGCTTGGGATTCGGAGGTTGTGGGTTCTAATCCCGTCTCCACCCCTTGTCATGGGTGACTTTGGGCCAGTCACTTCAGTTATCTGGGCCTCAGTGACCTCATCTGAAAAATGGGGAAGACTGTGAGCCCCGCGTGGGACAACCTGATCCCCTTGTAACCTCCCCAGCGCTTAGAACACTGCTTTGCCCATGAGAAGCAGTGTGGCTCAATGGAAAGAACCCAGGCTTGGGAGTCAGAGGTCATGGGTTCTAATCCTGGCTCTGCCACCTGTCAGCTGTGTGACTTTGGGCAAGTCACCTCACTTCTCTGGGCCTCAGTTCCCTCATCTGTCAAATGGGGACTAAGACTGTGAGCCCCACGTGGGACAACCCTATTCATTCAATCATATTTATTGAGTGCTTACTGTGTGATGATGATGGTATTTGTTAAGCGCTTACTATGTGCAAAGCACTGTTCTAAGTGCTGGGTGCAGTACGCTGTACTAAGTGCTTGGGAAGTCCAAGTTGGCAACATAGAGAGACAGTCCCTACCCAACAGTGGGCTCACAGTCTAGAAGGGGGAGACGGACAACAAAACAAAACATATCAACAAAATAAAATAAATATGCACAAATAAAATAAAGAGTAATAAATACGTACAAACACATATACAGGTGCTGTGGGGAGGGGGAGAGGAAGGAGGCCTGATGACCTTTATCTCCCCCAGTGCTTAGAACAGTGCTTGGCACATAGTAAGCGCATAACTAATACTGTCATTATCATTATAATAATAATAATGGCATTTATTAAGCGCTTACTATGCGCCAAGCACCGTTCTAAGCGCTGGGGAGTTTACAGTGTGATCAGGTTGTCCCATGGCGGGGGGCTCACAGTCTCAATCCCCATTTTCCAGATGAGGGAACTGAGGCCCAGAGAAGTGAAGTGACTGGCCCAGAGTCCCACAGCTGACAGTTGACGGAGCTGGGGTTTGAACCCATGATCTCTGACTCCAAAGCCCGGGTTCTTTCCACTGGGCCACGCTCCTTCTCTATTATTATTATTATTATATTATATTGTCTGTTATTATTATTATTAGGGGCCCAGCCCGGGGCTGAGGGAAGCGGGCGCCCCCCCCCGGCCCCCTCTGCTCCCCCCCCCACCTTCTCCCTTCCGCGCGCAGGCGCCGTGGACGGGCGGATGACGTCAGCCGGGTCCCCGGGCGGAGCGGGGGTATCGTGGGCGCCGCGGGCACCCGTAGCTGCCCGCCGGCCTGGAGCGGGCCGGTGACGTCACCCGAAGCCCCGGGCGGGGCGGGGGGGTGTCGGTCGTCGCGGGCCCCCGTAGCTGGCGGTGGGCATGGAGCGGGCGGGCCCGCCGAGCGGCGGCCGTTGGGAGCGGCGGCCCGGAGCGCCGGGACCCGGGGATCCCGGGGGCCCCGGGGACCCCGGGGACCCCGCGTCGGTGCGGGACGCCTCCCGGCAGCGGCCCCCGGCGGCGGGGGCGGCGGGAACGGGGGCGGCCCGCCTCCCCCCAGCCCACCGCGGAAAGGCGGACAGGGTCACGTGACGTCACCCCGGCGGGGCGCGGGGCGGGGGCGGGGGGCGGTGTGTCGCGGCCGTTGGCCTCCCTCCCTCCCTCCCCGGGACCACTTGGGAGGGCGCCCTGTCCTCAGTCGGTCGGCATCATGGAGCGCTTACCGTGGGCCAACCACTGTACTAAGCGCCTACCTTCTTCCCTTCTCCCCCTCCCATCCCCCCAACTCCCAGTCCCCCCCACTCTCCTTTCCTCTCCCATTCCCCCCTCTCATTTCTTCCTTCTCCTATTCTCTCCTCTCCCATTTCTTCCCTCTCCTATCCTCTCCCATTCCCCCCTCCTATTTCTTCTCTTATTCTCTCCTCTCCCATTTCTTCCCTCTCCTATTCTCTCCCCTCACATTCCCCCCCTCACATTCCCCCCCTCCCATTCTCTCCTCTCCCATTTCTTCCCTCTCCCATTCCCCTTCTCCCATTCTCTCCTCTCCCATTTCTTCCCTCTCCCATTCCCCCTCTCCTATGCTCTCTTCTCCCATTCCCCCCTCCCATTTCTTCCTTCTCTTATTCTCTCCTCTCCCATTTTTCCTCTCCCATTTCTTCCCTCTCCTATTCTCTCCTCTCCTGTTCCCTCCTCCTCTCACATTCCTCCCTCCCATTCTCTCCTCTCCCATTTCTTCCCTCTCCCATTTCTTCCCTCTCCTATCCTCTCCCATTCCCCCCTCCCATTTCTTCCCTCTCCCATTCCCCCCTCCCATTTCTTCCTTCTCCCATTCCCCCTCTCCTATTCTCTCTTCTCCCATTCCCCCTCTCCCATTTCTTCCTTCTCTTATTCTCTCCTCTCCCATTCTCCCTCTCCCATTTCTTCCCTCTCCCATTCTCTCCTCTCCCATTTCTTCCCTCTCCTATTCTCTCCTCTCCCATTCCCTCTCCCATTTCTTCCTTCTCTTATTCTCTCCTCTCCCATTTCTTCCCTCTCCTGTTCTCTCCTCTCCTGTTCCTTCCTCTCACATTCCCCCCCATTCTCTCCTCTCCCATCACTCCTCTCCCATTCCCCCCTCCCATTTCTCCCCTTTCCCATTTCTCCCTTCTTCCACTCCCACCTCCCTCTCCCTCACATTCTCCCTCTCCTCCTCTCCTTTTTTCCCTCTCCCTCTCCCCTCTAGCTTTGTACTCCCCCCTAAACCATGGGCTTTGAAGAAGTGCTCAACCGAAGCCCCGCACTTCATCTGGGAGCAGGCCGAGGGTGGGAATGAGCAGCACTTCCCTCCCCATTGAGACTGAGACTGTGAGCCCCACATGGGACAGGGACTGTGTCCAACTCGATTGGCTTTTATCCACCCCAGCGCTTAGTACAGTGCCTGGCACATAGCGCTTAACAAATACCATCATCATTATTATTGTTATTATGGTGGCCCAAAGGTCTGGATTAATGAAGGATACCCTGCAGCTCTCTTCTACCAACCAATACAAAATACCACAACCCTTGTTCTGGCAGCTTTTGTTCCAACCTTTTCCAATTTATTTCCACACTTTATTGAACCACAAAGCATATGTTATCTAGATTTCCACTCCTTATTGAACCACAAAGCACGTTACCTAGATTTCCACTGTGGGGCAGAGAGTAGGTGAAAAAGAGCCACGTGTGGCTCCCAAGCTACTATTTGCTCCCCCCCGCAATTTCACCAAAGCAATTTTTTCCGTTAACAAAAAAAGGCACCAAAGATTCTTGCCGGACATTCACTTATTTGAATTCTAGTTGTTAGATTACCCAAACTAACGTCTGGTGTTCAGATAATGGGATTTTTGCCGAATTTGCCCGTGTAGGTGCAACTTAGTGTATTTTTATGCTCCCCCGGTGGCTCAACATGTCAACCCGTTGGAGAATACTTTCACTGCACAAGTAACATGTGTTTCTATTCCCTTTCAGATCCCCTTTAAAATTTTAAAAGGACACAAACATGTTGTGAGCTCCTGCCATTTCTGCTTTGAAGATAAAAAAATTCTCTCTAGCTCCTTCGATCAAACTGTGAAACTGTGGGTATGTTGGGCGAAACGTAAGAGAGTGAATCGAATCTACTGATGACCGAGGGCAAAGTACATTTGTGAACATGAAGTTTAGGAATAGTTTAATATTCATTAATTCCATAAGTTAAAAGTTTATATACACGTTTCTACAGGTGGTGTAAAGCCCAGTTGGGAACGAGGCCCCAGGAGGCATTCATTCATTCAGTGGTATTTACTGAGGGCTACTGCGTGCAGAGCACTGTACTAAGCACTTCTGAAGGCACAATAAAACAATAAGCAGACACTTCCCCACCCACAATGAGCTTACAGTCTAGAGGGGGAGATAAACATTAATATAAATAAATCAATTACAGATGGGTACCTAGTGCTGCAGGGCTGGGAAGGGGGATGAATAAAGGGAGCAAGTCAGGGTGACACAGAAGGGAGTGGGAGAAGAAAAGGAGGACTTAGCCAGGGAAGGCCTCTTGGAAATGTGCCTTCCATAAGGCTTGAAAAGGGGGAGAGTAATTATCTGTTGGGTTTGAGGAGGAAAGGCGTTCCAGGCCAGAGGCAGGACGTGGGTGAATGGTCGTCCATGAGATGAGATCGAGAAAAAGGGAGAAGGTTGGCATTAGAGAAGCCAAGTGTGCGGGCTGGGTTGTAGTAAGAGCGTAAGGGAAGGTGAGGTAGGAGGGGGCAAGAAGCCAATGGTGAGGAGTATTTGTTCGATGCAGAGTCGGATGGGCAACCACTGAAGTTTTTTGAGGAGTGGGGAAACATGCCTTAAACATTTCTGTAGAAAAATGATCTGGGCAGCAGACTGAAATATGGACTGGAGTAGGGAGAGACAGGAGGCTGGGAGGTCAGCAAGGAAGGATGAAGTAAAGGGACCCCACGTGTGTGGCCTGTGAGGCAACGTGGTTGTCCGGCAGAGTGGGAGGCCAAGGATGCGCTGATGCTGCTGGTGTCCTTTCCCAGGCAGGGAAGAGAGGAAGGGTGAGCTGTGGTTTCTAGATGTTTTCAAGTGAGCCCCAACACCCCTTCCTATCGGGCCTGGTCTTGAATAACATGCAGAGAGCTGAGCTCCTGTTTGTTGGGCAGTTGGCACCACCTAATTATGGGCCAAATTGATACCGTGGATTCATTCATTCAGTCACATTTATTGAGCACTCTCTGTGTGGCTATACCATTGCCAATCTGTACTATGTAAAATTGTCAGGAAAACGTTTTTGAGAGTCAGTAATTTTTTTCATATTATTTGTAAAGATAATTCCCGGCATTTGCTAACCCTGGCACGTACCCCAGTTGACAGAGGGGGACTGGAAAGCAGGTACCATTGGGTTGGTCTGCGCAGAATAGACGCTCAACGTAGAGTACTAATTAGCTGATCGACTGATTAATGAATGCTTGCTGGCACATGAGGAAGCCCAGATCCCGTCCTGCCGACTGGAAGTACCGTGTTCCGGGACTGAGTGGAAGAAGGATGTTTTCGAGGAGTGCCCTGCCCCTACCAGAGGGCTACAAGAGTCCCTCACTGCCGATCTCTGGGCTCAGCACTGTTGAGGAACCTGACTCACTGCTACTACCTCACATCTGCCCCTTCCCCTCTCTGCCTCACGCGGTTTTATAACAGGTTCAGACCCAGGAATCAAAACTCCCAGGAACTTTTCTCTTGAAAAGAAGCAGTGGTCTTGTCATTGAAATTCACATTTTCAGATAGTATTCTAGAAGTCAAAGTATTCTTTGTATCAAAGTATCTCCTCCAGGAGGCCTTCCCAGACTGAGCCCTTTCCTTCCTCTCCCCCACGTCCCCCTCTCCATCCCCCCCATCTTACCTCCTTCCCTTCCCCACAGCACCTGTATATATGTATATATGTTTGTACATATTTATTACTCTATTTATTTATTTATTTATTTATTTATTTTACTTGTACATAGCTATTCTATTTATTTTATTTTGTTAGTATGTTTGGTTTTGTTCTCTGTCTCCCCCTTTTAGACTGTGAGCCCAATGTTGGGTAGGGACTGTCTCTATATGTTGCCAATTTGTACTTCCCAAGCGCTTAGTACAGTGCTCTGCACATAGCGCTCAATAAATACGATTGATGATGATCTCAATGGGGGGCAAGAAACATGAGGAAAATTATTGACTGTAGGGTCCTTGTGGGCAGGGATCATGTCGATCGCCTGTATTTGTACATTCCCAAGGGCTTAGTACAGTGTTCTGTACACAGCTTTCAATATATACTATGATTGATCTGTATTTGAGAACTTTTTCTCCAACTGTAAGCGTTGGGCAGTTCGCTGAACTTCTGTATTGCCTCGTTTCCTGTTTTAAAATAGGGATTGAGATTTTGAACTAAAATAGGTTGTACAATGGCCAGTTAAAAGTATGTCCATTCCATTTTATTTCAAACGAATAAAAATGAACAGTTCCTTATCGTGACTTTCACAACCAAACATACAGTATTCTCCATAAAATTTAGCATCACTGTCTACTTTGGGACAATATCTCTTTTGTCACCAGACAACACACCAGTCATTTTGAAGTAAATCTACTGTTGCATCAGAAGAAAGATTATTTTGAAAAATAGAAGCAACAGATAAGAAACAGGGTTCGGACTGCCAGAAAAATTGAGTAAGGTTTTATTGGCTCCCTAGTTTTACTCCCGCAAGGTCACATCTTTATTTTATTTTACCATTTTAGTAGTATTTTTAATAATAATAACAATAATAATGGCATTTATTAAGCTCTTACTATGTGCAAAGCACTGTTCTAAGCGCTGGGGAGGTTACAAGGTGATCAGGTTGTGCCACAGGGGGCTCACAGTCTTAATCCCCTTTTTCCGGATGAGGGAACTGAGGCCCAGAGAAGTTAAGTGACTTGCCCAAAGTCACACAGCTGACAATTGGCAGAGCTGGGATTTGAACCCCTGACCTCTGACTCCAAAGCCTGGGCTCTTTCCTACTGAGCCACGCTGCTTCTCTTTTTCTGTACTGATGGCTGATTTTTTCCTTTAGTTTCTTTCTTGCACTTGATATACGCATAAAAATTCCTTGGCTTTTTTCAAGTGAAGTACATACCCTTCCTTTCATCTGCTAGATTGGCACCAGCTATATTTATTAAAAAATAAAAACATAAGTTCTCATGTTTGATATGCTGCATTCTTTCTTTTTACAACCTCAATAACGTGCTTATTGATTGTCTCTTGATCTATTTAAGGATGCTGCTACAGGTGTTAATATTCATGATTTTGAAGAAAAACATACAGCGCCTATTTCAGAGTGCAGTGTGTCAGCAGATAGCAGAAGGTGACCGTTCACTTACATTTTATAGGTCAATAAGGAATAGAAATTGAAATTGCTTTAATGACTCATTAATGACATTCATTTCTACAACAAATTATCTCTTAAAAATATATGTATGCACAGAATACAATTGTATTATGTAACATTAATAAACATGATGTATCACATTTATTATTATAATCAATTATTGTTATTATTATAATTCCTCACCTGTAAAGGAAAGCTGTTTATTGTGGTTTATTTCCAAGTGATTTAAGCATGATCTAGTGGAAAAGAGAACGTGCTTGGGAGTCTGGAGATCTGAGTTTTACTCCCGACTCTATCACTTGACTGCTTTGTGACTTTGGGTAAATCACTTGACTTCTGTGAGCTTCAGTTTTCTCACCGGCAAAATGTGGATAAAACACCTGTTCTCCCTCCCTCATAGATGGTTAGCCCCATGACTGCCTTGTATCTATCCCAGTTCTTAGCACATAGTAAGTGCCAATATATACTGTCATTATTATAAAGTATCTTGCACTCATAGAGGAAGTGTCAGATATAATTCCAGGCTTGGAGTATGGTGTTTCTGATGAGTATGTTGTATCTAAGGGGTTTAGTCTCAATATCACTGATTAGATATAATTTCAGATGACAAAAATCAAGCTGGAAGCTTCAGCAAAAATCACTACCCTATTGAGCCATTCCTGCATCAGGTATATTTAGCTTGGTAACAGCGAAAACAAAAAAAATTCAAAGCAAATCTCTTAAACCACTTCCAGTAAAACATATACACATTGGAGCTGAAAGTGAAATGATCTTTGTGTGAAGTGTAGAATCCTATTTAAAAATAGGCAGCACGTTGTTTTAGAACAGAAACTATATCCCAAAAGGCTATAATGACAAAATAATTTATTTAGATTGATGGGAGATCAGAGAATGGCTTTATTGCCTTTTAGATTCATATTTTTCTAAAATGTTTTAAAAAGTCTACAATTGAGCAAATATGAAGAAAATGGCAAACAACTCTATTGAAACAGTCAAAACTGGATGTGCAAGTCATTACGGCATGAGAACAATGGCTTTTTCTAGGACAGAATATAAGTTCTTGTTCAATGTGCAAATACTTTGAAGAAACTGTGGGAGAGAAATATTTATGTGAATCTCCTTTTAACTGGAACCTGCCCATTTCTCATAAAGTTTAGGGAATGGCTTTGGGGGTAATGAGTCTTTGTGTTTGTGCACCGAAGCATCAGTGATTGGTTACCCAGCAACATCCCAAGCCAAAAATGCCAAAATGAAGGGACCAGGAAGCCTCATTCAGAATGGCAAATATGCCGTAATTGCTTTCAGCCTCTTCTAAAGTTAGTAATAATTAAGAAATGAAGAATTACATTAAATCACAATGAAAGCTCCTGCTCTACTTAAAAATCCACATTTGGGGAGCTACAGAAACGACTTCCTTAGTCATGCTCTTTCGAAAGGTCACAACATGATTTGAAATCTGACCGATGAAGCAAAATATTTACTCCTGAATTATAAAAAGCCGCAAAAGATTAAAGACATATTTTAGTTATGAGCATGTTAATTTATTTCATTTTCAGGGTCGTTACGGCATCCTACGACAAAACAATAAAGGCTTGGGATGTGGAAACTGGAAAAATGTTGGTATGCGTTATTTAAAATTTTCTTCTTTGCTTATTAGCATTTGTGTGGAGGTTTCAAAGCTTCGTATTGACAGTACTTCTAAAAGCAAAATGAGCATGAATTAGCGGCTAGTGATATTGTGTTTCTGTAATGTTGATCTTTCCCCTCCAGCGACTGTTCAGATGATCCATATAATTACTCTTATTCCACTGGATAGCCATGGACAAGGCAATCTCTCTCATTCAGTTGTTGGGAATTTCAACTCAGGAAAATCAGTAGGAGCGGCTAATGCTTGGCAGGAGCGTTTTTATGTCATGTCTTTAAAAATGCTAAATGGAGCTAGTGAAGACAAGGCAGGGGCGTCTGTGTCCTAGACTGAGATAGTGTCTGTCAATCAAGTCACTGGGGACTCAGTGTCTGGCACAGTGCTTGGCACATAGTAAGCACTGAACGAATGCCACAGTTTGTTTTTTTTTATAATAATACCTCCCAACTAGCCTAGGGTAGGCATTTTTAAAGTGCCCTTTTGTGGTGTGACGCTGCACTGCAATTTTGGGAGCGCAGGGCTAATAATGTTTTTATGTAATCAATCAATCGATCGTATTTATTGAGGGTTAGACTCCTGGATCACAAGCTGTCTTTGGATGAGAGTTGGGTGATTCCAAACCCTCCAGTCATAGGTCTGATTGTATTTATATATATATATATATATATATATATATATAAACATATATGTATTTATGTTTGTACATATTTGTTACTCTATTTTACTTGTACATATCTATTCTATTTATTTTATTTTGTTAGTATGTTTGGTTTTGTTCTCTGTCTCCCCCTTTTAGACTGTGAGCCCACTGGTGGGTAGGGACTGTCTCTATATGTTGCCAACTTGGACTTCCCAAGCGCTTAGTACAGTGCTCTGCACACAGTAAGCGCTCAATAAATACGATTGATGATGATGATGATTGTAAACTGTCAAGGGAGTTAGGCTTTGGGAAGGCTAGGTGATACCAGCCCCTTTTAGCCATGGGGTTAATAAACCATGCTCCCTTCATTATAATTCTCCTGCCAGCAAAGCAGCCTGCCCTAGTGGATAGAGCATGGGCCAGCGAGTCAGAAGACCTGGGTTCTAATTCCAGCTCCACTACTTGTCTGCTGTGTGACCCTGGGCAAGTTACTTCACTTCTCTGTGCCTTGGTTACCTCATCTGTAAAGCAGGGATTAAAACCTTGAGCCCCAAATGGGACATGGACTGTGTCCAACCTGATTAGCATGTATCCAACCCAGCACTTAGTACAGTACCAGGGCCAGCAGGGCAAGGGGTAGAACCACCACCTTGGTGGTGGTGGTGGTAGTGTTTCTTAAGGGCAATGGAGGGTAGCGCACCCACCTACTGGGATCTCTGATACCCGGCCCCTCTATTCCAGTCACTGTGGTCTCCTGGTCTTCATTCGTTTATTCATTCAATTGTATTTATTGAGCGCTCACTGTGTGCAGAGCACTGTACTATGCACTTGGGAAGTACAAGTTGGCAGCATATAGAGGCGGTCCCTACCCATGCTCCAGCCAGCCACACACTGATTAAACCCTCACCATCAGTTACTTTATCTTCAAACCACCCGTATCCACAGCACCCCGCCGTTCTGGCCCCAAAGATGGAGTGGGCGAACTATAGCTACACCCTGCCCCCAAAACTGGGGGGGTGAAAAGCTAATGGTGTTGACCTCATAGTGCTGTGAAGTGGGTTTCTCTTCATACCTCACACTCCATTGACTTCCTGTGGCCCTCTACATCAAGTGAAATCCAACAGTTGGCTTGAAATCTGTCCACCAGCTCGCCCCGTTATATATTATCTGCTTAGCACGGTACTCTGCACAAAGTAAGCACTCAACAAGTACCATTGACTGACTTTTCACCCACTGTTCCCCAACTCAATCAAATACAATTATTCATTCATTCTAATTGATTAATAGTTTGAGTCAAGTTTAGGGGTGCTCCATTCTGACCCCGACTTTGGGACTCTCCCCCTTTTAGACTGTGAGCCCACTGTTGGGTAGGGACTGTCTCTATATGTTACCAACTTGTACTTCCCAAGCGCTTAGTACAGTGCTCTGCACACAGTAAGCGCTCAATAAATACGATTGATGATGATGAAGGGGAACACAAATTCCTTCTCCCATCTCCCTTAACCCCCGTTCAGATTAACCTCTAATCATTCCTTCTCTGTTCAGGCATGACAGCTCCTTTGCTCAGTCTTTGCAGGGAGAGAAAGGGGCCGCTCAGCCTGTATCACATTTGAAGTGTGTGCTCTTCAATCAATCAATCAATCAATGGTGTATTTCCGAGAATGCAGTAAGGTAGAGTTGTTAAACCTGATCCCTGCCCTCAAGGAATTCACAATCCAGTGGGGAGGACAGACAGTAAAATAAGTCACAAGAAAGGTAAACAACAGAGTTTAAGGATATGAGCTATGTAAGTGCTGTGGGGGCGGAGAGGTGAATATCAAAGTACTTAGTGGGGTACAGGCTTAGACTTAGGAGGGAGAATAGGGTGGGGAGGTGAGAGGTTAGTCTTAGGTGAATCCAAAGAGGAAGAGAAGGGTGAGGAGGTGAGAGGTTAGTCAGGGAAGGCTTCTTAGAGAAGATATGATTTTAGTAAGGGCTTTGAAGATGGGAAGAGTGGTGGACTGTTGGAAATGAAGTGGGAGGGAGTTCTGTGTAAGAAGGAGGGTGTGAACAAGGGTCAACGTCCCTAGGCTCGCCTCTGTGGTGAGCAAGAGTGACTCTGCTATCGTTGGGGAGCAATCCCCCAGGTGGGGCTCATGACCACCTCTAGACTCTAAGATCATCCCTAGACAGTAAGATTATTTTGGGCAGGGAAAGTATCTACCAACTCTGTTGCATTGTGCTCTCCCAAGCACTTAGTATAGTGCTCTGCACACAGTGATGCTCAATAATAATAATAATAATGATGGCATTTATTAAGCGCTTACTATGTGCAAAGCACTGTTCTAAGCGCTGGGGAGGTTACAAGGTGATCAGGTTGTCCCACGGGGGGCTCACAGTCTTAATCCCCATTTTACAGATGAGGTAACTGAGGCACAGAGAAGTTAAGTGACTTGCCCAAAGCCACACAGCTGACAAATACCATTGATACCGATGATGAGAGTGACAAGAGCAAGGCACAGTGAGTAGGTTGGTGTTAGAGGAGTGAAACATGTGGACTGGGTTGTAGTGGGAGAGGAGCGAGGATAGACAGGAGGGAGAGAGCTGATCGAATGCCTTAAAGCTGGTGGTGAGGTCTTTCTGTTTGATGGATGGCACTTGCTCAGATGGCACACCCCCGTGGGTAGCCTGCCACTGGGTGCTGAAGGAGGTACTGGACTGCAGTCCAGATTCAACAGGTGGACTAAAATGGGCAAGGCAGGGATGCAGCTGATGGTTTTGCTTTGTTTTGTTGTCTGTCTCCCCCTTCTAGACTGTGAGCCCATTGTTGGGTAGGGACTGTCTCTATATGTTACTGACTTGTACTTCCCAAGCACTTAGTACGGTGCTCTGCACACAGTAAACGCTCAATAAATACGATTGAATGAATGAATGAAGACCAGGAGACCACAGTGACTGGAATAGGGGGGCCGGGTATCAGAGATCCCAGTAAGTGGGTGCGCTACCCTCCATTGCCCTTAAGAAACACTACCACCGCTGCCACCTCCACCCCAGAATGGCCATCTGGACTTTGTCCTTTCACCAGACTTGAGTTTGAGCCAATTCCGGTTTACTTTCAGCACTGAATAGGCCACTGATGTTGAGTTTACTAAACTCACCAGCCACACACTGATTAAACCCTCACCATCAGTTACTTTATCTTCAAACCTAAAGGGCAGATATACATATATAGTGTTAAAAGGATTTCATCAATTGGCCTAAAGGCATTTGCATTTCCCTTCAGTTAAATGTCACTTGGAGAGAGAGAGTAGTGGAGGGAGAATGCTGAGATATGCATTCATTAAATATAGGGAGGTAATTTGCATCTTTGAAACTCATTTCCCGCATATAAGAAAGGAGACACAAGTCATTCACAGACCTGCAACCTTGCTCAGCTTTAGATCATTTTTTAACCGAGAGCTTTCTCGTTTTGAAGGTGGAGGGAGGGGCACACTAGGAAAGTGTGGTGCTCTATCAGGGAGGATGGTTTCAAGAAGAGAAGGTAATGATTATAATGGTATTTGTTAAGTGTTTACTATGTGCTAAACATTGTACTAAGTGCACAGTGGATACAAGATAGGTTAGACACAGTCGCTGTCCCACAGTCCAAGTAGGAGGGAGAGCAGGTATTTTATCCCCATTTTACTGAGGCCCAGAGAAACTAAGTGACTTTCCCAGGGCCCCACAGCAGGCGAGGTAGCATTAGAACCCAGGTCCCCTGACTCTCAATCCTAGGCTCTTTTCATTATATCACACTGCTTCTCAAGTTTTGCCCTTGCAATTGTGCCTTTAAGTCTCCCCCTCGGTACTATCTTCCACTGCCTACTTCCTTCCTCTCCAAGTGTTACTCCGGTCAGCCCCAGCCCTGTCCAGCAGGGCTAAATCCTAAATCCTGTCAGTGCAGACTTCACAACATGGCTAAAATCCACCTTGTCCTCTCCATCCAAACTGCTATCATGGTAAATCTATCCTGCCTTGATTCCTGTATCAGCTTGCTGACCTCCCCACCTCCTGTCTCTCCCTACTCCAGTCCATACTTTACTCTGTTGCCCAGATCATTTTTCTACAGAAACATTCAGTTCATGTTTCCCCACTCCTCAAGAACCTCCAGTGGTTGCCCATCCACCTCCGCATCAGACAGCAACTCCTTACCATCAGCTTTAAAGCAATGTCACCTTGCCCCCTCCTACCTCACCTCGCTGCTCTTTTCCTACAACCCACCCTGTATATATCACTCTTCTGGTGCCCACCTTGATCTTGTCTATCTTGCCACTGACCTCTCACCCACATCCTGCCTCTAGCCTGGAACACCCTCCCTTTTCAGATCTGACAGACAATTACTCTCCCCACCTTCAAAGCTTTTTTGAAGGCACATCTTCTCCAAGGGGCCTTCCCTAAGTCCCCATTTCCTCTTCTTCCACTTCCTTTTGTGTCACCCCAATTTGCTCCTTTTGCTCACCCCTCCCTCAGCCTAAAACACTTATGTACATATCTGTAATTTATTTATATTAATGTGTGCCTCCCCTTCTAGACTGTAAGCTCATTCTGTCTACCAACTCTATTATATTGTACTCGCCCCAGTGCAAGTACTCAATAAATACGATTGATTGATTGACTTGTGTCATTTTCAAATGCAAAGCTTCTTTATCACCAGAGCCATCAGCATCCACCTCATTTTTTCCACCTAGGTCTTTAAAGGCCCAATCAAAAGGTGCAGTTTCACTTTAAAAATCTGTTCCTTAATTATGGTAGGGGACCTAACAAATCTAGAAGAATCTAGAAGAATGACTCATAATCCTTATTCTTTTTCAGTGGTCCCTCAGCCATGAAAACATTATACTTTCATGTAAAATTTCTCCTGATGGCAAATATGTGGTATCCGGTTTGGATGTAGGAAATGCAATCTGTGTCACTGATGCCGAAAGTGGTATAAATATCACATATGTCAGAGGTGAGCGCTTTAGAAGGTTACTGTGTTTTGTTCAATTATTCATTGTAATTACATTTTATCATTGGATTAATAATGATTTTTGACTGCTGAATATACTGAAACCTCTATTAGCGTGTGTATAAGGACAGCTAAACTTACCATCATTAAAAGGTTAGGTTATTATTCAATTAAAAATAAGAAATTGAATGTTACATCTGGTTCTCCAGAAATAAGTTTAACGTTTTTAACTTAATTTGCCTGAGGACTGAAACATTATCCGAGTTGTTTTTTTAAAAATGATATTTGTTAAGCGCTTACTATGTGCCAGGCACGGTGCTAAGCACTAGCTAATCAGGTTGGACGCAGTCCCTGTCCCATATAGGGCTCACAGTCCTAATCCCCATTTTATGGTTGAGGTAACTAAAACACGAAAAGGTTAAGTGACCTGCCGAAGGTCACACAGCAGGTGAGTGGTGGAGCTGGGATCAGAACCCACATCCTATACGTCCCAAGCCTCTGCTGTATCGATTAAGTCATTCTGCTTCTTCTGTCCTAGGGACTGGAGTACTATCTATTCTATTTAATTTCATATCTATTCTATTTATTTTATTTTGTTAGTATGTTTGGTTTTGTTCTCTGTCTCCCCCTTTTAGACTGTGAGCCCACTGTTGGGTAGGGACTGTCTCTAGATGTTGCCAATTTGTACTTCCCAAGCGCTTAGTACAGTGCTCTGCACATAGTAAGCGCTCAATAAATACGATTGATGATGATCAAAGTTCAACATCTTTCACGGAACTCCGTTTAATGCTCTACCTGGGTTGATGGCCTTGGCCCAGCTTGACTGTTGGACTGAGTTGGGAAAGACTGTCAATCAGTCAATCAATGGTATTAATTGAGTGCTTTCTGTATGCAGAGCACTGTACTAAACCAAAGGCAGGTTGGACTCAGGTCCCACCAGGGAGGTCTGTACACTCTCTCTCTGATTTGGGTCCCCACTTGCATGGACATCCCAGTGAGCTTGTGAGAAGTTTGTCCCTAGACTGTTAGCCTGCTGTGGGCAGGGAATGTGTCTGTCGTTTTATTGTACTCTCCCAAGCAGTAGAGTGCTGTGCACACAATAAGAGCTCAATAAATACAACTGAAAGAATGAGGTCCCAATAGCTGGAGCTGCCTGGGTTCTAGTTCAGACTGCTTCGGGGGTCCATACTCATGGCGTCTGTCTCCGGCCAGGCTAGGCCCAGCCCTTTGGCCCTCGCTATCCTACGTGGCTTTTACATTACGTCTTAGAGAAGGAAGACTCAG
This sequence comes from Tachyglossus aculeatus, assembly GCF_015852505.1. NCBI lineage: Eukaryota > Metazoa > Chordata > Mammalia > Monotremata > Tachyglossidae > Tachyglossus > Tachyglossus aculeatus. Next base: position 60,193,693 of record NC_052076.1, on the reverse strand, counting down.
CCTTCATTTCCATTTCATTCCGTGTCCCAAGTGGTGATTTCAGGATAGTTCTAATTTTCCTCCTGGAATATAAACTATAAAATAGAAACGTAACATAGCCTGAAATTACCCCAATCTATTTTGAAAATAGATGTTTTGGCAATTAAAACGTAATTATGTTTATAGGAAGAAAAGCCTAAATTGTGTACCCTAAAAAGTGCCCTTGACAGCTGGTGCAATCACAGTTAGCTTGATGTGAAGCAGTGTGGTGAAGGCACAAAAAAAAAAAAGGAACGAAAAGGAAATGAAACTCTTTCGCACGAACAGGTGAACGGAGTTGTTATGCATTGAAAAGCATAGAGGCAAATGGTCGGGCCCTGAAAGTACGGGAAGCCAAAATGATCTGACCACTGTACCCTGAAGCTACATCCCCTCCCAAACCATGGAACTTTATTTGCTCTTCTCCCAAACTGTTCAATCATATTTATTCCCCGCCTTGGCATCCCCACAGCCCCAAACACCCTTCCTGCCGTCCGTGAACCCTTCCTCCTGACATTGCCACTCCGGATGCCATGCCCAAACCGACTTCAGATGGAAAACTAAATTCTCAGACCCCAGTTACTTCCCTGAATTCATGCCTGCCATAAATCCCTAATGCTGGGGATCCCAGTATTGATCAGGAATTGCAACCCCAGTCTCACCTTCCTCAGAAATTCAGTTTGTTTCTCCTCCCCCAAGCTCAGCTACTGCATTTGTACCCATTTAGTACTACTGAAGAATAGTCAAACCATACTTATTCTGTTTTCCTATGATCAGCTGGTCACAACAGGGGACAGAAGAGGGATTGGCTTAGTGGAAAGAGCCCAGGACAGGGAGTTGGGAGACCCCGATTCTATCATTCATTCAGTCGTATTTTCTGAGCGCTTACCATGTGCAGGGCACTGTACTAAGCACTTGGGAAAGTACAATACAACAATAAACAGTGCCTGGCCCTGTCATCTGCTTGCTGTATAACCTTGCACAAATCACTTAACTCCTCTGGGCCTCAGTTTCCTGATCTGTAAAATAGGGATAAAATGCCTGTTCTCCCACCTTCTTAAGCAGTGAGCCTGGTGGGACAGGATTGTGTCCGATCGGATTATTCTGTACCTACCCCGGTGCTTCACATATTGGTTGCCACATAGTTAAGTGTTTTAATAAGTATCATCATTACTAAGATGCTGAGGAGAAAAGTTGATGGGGAGAGGAAGGTTTCAAAGGCTTAGGAAGACTGAAGAAAAAAAGAGTGCGTGGGTAAAAATGGTTTGAATATGATTTGGTGATCTAGCTGGATATAATGTATTCAGGCAACTGAAGAGACTGTTGAGTTGGGGCAAGCACTGTTTTGGGGTTGTGCAAAAAAATTATGCAAGTGAATACAGTTCAGCAAAGGCAGACTGTGACAGACATTTTGAGGTAAGGCAAATGGCACTTAGAACATTTTAAAATCTAAATCCTGTTTCAGCTCTACAACACATTGGTTTGAACTTCACAACACTAGTCTCATTTATGGTGCTAGCAGGTGGCAGGAAGGGAGGCCCTTGGGAACCGTGGAGATATGAGGAAGCAATTTTTAAATGGCGATTTATTGTCGGGGTGGTCGAAGATGGAGGAGAAAGTTTAAAGAAAGTGTAGGGGGTGGAGTTGGAGAGTTGAGGGAGTTATCTGGTCTCCAGTGAAAGGTCAACATGCCCATTTTATTCGCACTGAATTTCAAGGCAACTCCCCTTACAATTGAGCTTCTCTAACTCAATACAAATAATAATGTATTACTTATCTATAATTGATCAAGTTCACAATCCAGTGTATCTTTGTCAATCGTATTTATTGAGTGCTTACAGTGTGCAGAGCATTGTACTAAGTGCTTAGGAGAGTACAACAAACAAACAAACCGATGCATTTTGGGTTAGAATATTTTGGGTAAGAATAGGGTATCTGACTTTGGTTCTGGAACCAATCCCCCATTTCTAGTATCATTTTTAGGGGAAAATTGTTCCTGGCCTGCAACATTTCGAGATCGGATGCAATTTTCAGGGTACACTTGTGACATAAGTCTGATGACTTCCTGTATCTAATTTCACTAATGCGCTATTCACCATTCATGTAAATAAACTCACAAAAGAAAATTAGAAATGTTGGAAAAATCAATTATTTTTTGGAATCTATCATTATTCTTTATCTTAGATCATCATAAAAGGCCAGTGACTGGATGTTGTTTCGATCCTGACAGTCAGCGGGTGGCTTCAGTCTCATCTGATAGAACGATAAAGGTTTGGGATATAGCAGCACGAACGACACTTCTCACAATTCAGGAGTAAGAGAAACTGATGCATCCAAAATAGAAATTGATGCAGGGAAAAAAAGGCAATCAATAAGAATTCCATCAAAGAGGCAATACGCTCTATGCCAGTAGCCACTTCCACACCAAATATCCCCAAAGCAAGTAAGATGAGGCCTTGGAGTGTGTGGGTTATAGATGAAATCACAGTATTTATTAGTGGCAGTGGCCAACTCATAATAATAATAATTATGGTATTTGTTAAGTGCTTACTATGTGTCACACACTCTTCTAAGCGCTGGGGTGCATACACGGTAATCAGGTTGGACATAGTCCCTGACCCACAGGGGGCTAAGAGTCTTAATTCCCATTTTACAGATGAGGTAGCTGAGGCACAGAGAAGTGAAGTGACTTGCCCAAAGTCACACAGCAGACAAGAGTCGGAGCTGAGATTAGAGCCCACATTCTTTTACTCCCAAGCCTGTGCTCTTTCATTCAATCATATTTATTGAGCACTTACTGTGTGCAGAGCACTGTACTAAACGCCACTAGGCCATGCTGCTTCTCTGATGTGGAGCAGGTTAATTGATGCAGACAGCAATTAAGTGATTTACCCAATTTCACAAGCAGGGGATTGGAACCCAGGTCTCCTGATGCCCAGTCCTATGCACTTTCCACTAGCCCACACGACTCCTCCAAGCATCTCCTCCGTGCTGCTCCTCTTCAAGTTCCAGATAACTATCGTTATCATATTGCAGAGATGATGGTAATAATAGTGAATTAACAATCACAGACAATAAATCCATTTTAAAAAATGAAGAATAATTTATCTGGAATTAGAATCCTTTCGTTTGAAAGGATTAAACATAAACCCTTTAATGAAATTCTTACCACTCAATGTGTTTTTACTACAATTTCAAATAATAAAAGATTTGGTAATGTATTATAGAAAGAGAAACTCAGTCCTGAAGCATTTTGATAATCTCACTTTGCAAGCACAATGATACAACATTGTCTCCTGCTGTGATTTTTGTAATCTGTTGCCCAGTACAGATGGCAAGAGTTGTTCAAATCCTGCCAGGCCCTGAAACTTTTAAGTTTTTGCCTAAGGGCCATCACTGTTTTTCAAAATTGATTTTATTAAAGAGATGATTAATCATTTCTTTTGACCCAGTTTACATATTTCCAATAATCCCTGCAATCTTAAGAAATAAAGACAAAGCCAAATGCTGATTTATAGCAAATACAGTTCTCATTCACTCTAGCTTTGGTGAAATATTTCTCCAGTCAATAGGAGTTGAAGGTCCTTGGCTGTGTTTAATAGTATACATGAAAAATGCAGCTGGAAATATATACGGCTATAAATAGCAAATCTTTAACAATATTGCAGCTAGTCATCATGATTATGTTTTTCCCATGTTTTAGAGCGCATTCCAACATCATCTCAGATTGCTGTTTTACCTTCAGTGGACATTTTTTGTGCACAGCATCTTGGGACAAAACCTTAAAAATATGGGATGTCAAAATAGGGGAATTTCGCCATCGTGGAGCTTGTATGAGCTTGCTGCAGGGTCATGAAGGTTCAATTAGTTGCTGCCTTTTTTCCAAAGATGGTGAGTTATTCGTATTTTAAGCGTCATGAGAACACAAAATGAATTGAGTAATGTGAAAGTGCTTTGGGAATAAATGTCATAAAAAAATCAAGAAAAAAAGTGGAAAAAAATTCAAATTAGACACTGGAGTCACATTCAAATACATGAACTCTGTTTTCTTAAATAATTTACATTCTGGATTGTTCTGGGTGGAGCTCAAATAAATTGGTTTTGGAGTGTGTATTGTATTTCCCACCCAGCAAAAAGGAGGATGCCATTAGAGCTTAGTGGGATATCCAAATAGAGGTGTCTTGAAGGCGGGAGGAAATACAAGACAGTAGAGAAGGAGAGAGGTGCAGGCTGGAAAGGTAGATCTGGGAATCGTCCATGTAGAAATTGTAGTTGAAGCTACGGGAGTGAATAGTAATAATACTTATGGTATTTATTAAGCACTTACTATGCATCGAGCACTGTTCTAAGCATTGGAATAAGTACAAGGTGGTCAGGTTGGATGGACACAGTCCCTGTCGCACGTGGGGCTATCAGTCTAAGACAGAGGATGGGGAATTTTACAGATGAGGTAACTGAGGCACAGAGAAATGAGGTGACTTGCCCAAGGTCACACAGCTAACAGGTGGTGGAGCTGGGATTAGAACCAGGTACTCTGACTACCAGTTTGGTACTCTTCTCAGAGGACCACACTGCTTCCCTTGGAGAATTATCTTGGAGTGGGTGTAGATGGAGATCAGAAGGGTACCCAGAACTGAGCCTTTTGAGGGACTCCCACAGTTAAAGACAGAATAGAAGGTAGAGAAGGAGCAGGCAAAAGACACTGAGCACTCAATAAATAAAACTGACAAGATATATATAAGTGGAGGCAGCTCAAGGAGTTTGGAAAGGAATGGTAGGAGGGAGCTGGTGTGATAACCAGAGCTTACCCTGTAATTATAGGAGGTTTTTTTCAAAGATAGGGGATTCAGTGGACATATTTGAAAGGACTGGGGGAGGAGCCATTGCCAAGTGAGAGCTTGAAGATGATGATCAGGGAGGGAAGAAAAGAAGGGATAAGTGTTTCAGTAAGGTTCGAAGTGATGGGGTCAGAGGCACAGGTGGAGGGAGGAAAGATTTTAAGAGGCGGTGGGAAATCTCTTGTGCTACTTCTGAGAAGGATGGGGCAGGAGGTGGGTGGGGCTGGAGAGGTGCAGGGGAGATTTTAGGGAGACTGCACCTGGTTTCATTTTTTTGATGAAATTGGTGGCACAGTCACTGGGGCAAAGGATGGGGAAGGTGGGGGACAGGATCTTTGAGGACAGAGTTAAGTGTGAAACAGCTGGTGGCAGGCAATGGCCATGAAAGTCAATAAGGATGGAGTAATATTGTTGCTGGGAAGAGTTATAGCAGGCGAGGATGAGTTTGAAAGAATATAAGGCTGTAAATCAACACCATTCTTACTTGGGCATATTTGCTGAGCCACCTGGGAAAAAAAGCAGGAAGCAAAAGATTAAATGTATTTATTCTTGCTTATATGTGTTTTATCAGGTTGAGAAAATATGGGAACAGTGGATAGGCATTTTGAATAAGTAGGTGGTTTTCGTTTTGGTGTTTTTCCTTGTTTGCCAATATCTGTGGAAATGAAACCACAGTATTTTGCCATAGTCTATAAATGAATATGTTAATTTAAAATATTCAATGATAGGATGGCACTTGGAATAATGTAGGAATACTATGAAAATGCAGTACGTTATTGTCATAGACCATGAATCCATTCTTTGGTACATTTGTGATGACTATACTTGTGGAAATTTGTTCATGAGAAATACATTATTCCTCGATGAATCTGTTACTAGTAATATAAATCTGGACAAATTATTTTCTATCAGAGAACACCATCTTAGAATTATAAAGGGTATTCACATCACCAAATAATATTGAATTCAAGTGTTTCAACTAAATATTTTGATATGAAAACAGAGTGCCTCCTACTCAGAGTAACAAAACCAAAATAAGGCTGTGCTTTCTACATAGAGTTACATCTTATTTGCGGGCTTGGATTATGTGTCACAATTGATTTTTGTTGTTGTTGTTGTTTTTTTTTTCGAATGAATCTTCACTTAAAGTGGGTAGGTAGAGTCCTAAAAGTCATCAGAAATGGGGTTGAAAGTATAAGATTCAACCAACATTGTTAATGCTTTTTTTTTTTTTGAGTAGGGTAAACATGACGGTGTGTTTCTTCTGGGAATGAAGTGCTGGAAATCCAAGAACAGTTCAGGAAATGAGTCAGAATAGCTAAATGGGAATTTCTGAGCACTTGGTATTTTCATAGGGCCAAAAAGAAATTCCTTCCATTTGTTAAAAGGCAAGAAACATTAAGCTTATCACAGGAAGGCTTCTGGAGAAGTCACAGTGAATCCCGGATTCTTTTAGCCACTAATTCTTAACTGCTGCAAGGAACACTGCACTTATCCATGTGGGAGGAGATAGTGGCAAACCAATTAGGCAAGGTTTTCAAGAAAGCCAACCTAAATTTCAAGTCTCCTTAAGTAAATTTACAGTTTAATATAAAACAGATTTTGAAGAAAACAGTAGTTTTCTTTTTGGTCCCAATATGTGTCCTCCCTTGTCATTTTAAAGTGGGTTGATTTAGTTTAGTAATCATAAAAACAGAATCAGAAAGAGGTTTTCAGCATTTTATTCAAGTGTGACTGATAGCAGAAGGTCATTAGAGACCATCTACCCAGACTGACTCACTGCAGCTTGAAATCACTTGTCTATTAAGTAGGAGAAAAGCAAACACCCCATCCCCAAAAAGTCCCCCGACCCCATGAAATTCTAATTTTGCTTTACAGCTTCTCTTCTGGTGTCTGGAGCATATGACAAAAATGTTGCTGTCTGGGATGTAGCAGGAGGATATAGGAAGCTAATTTTAAAGGTACTGAGTATTATTCTAAGAATGAAGGGTGATTATGTAACGATTATCGGATTAAGATGAACGTTTCATTATTTTCAAATGGAATGACTATGAGTATGATTACTTTTATTATAGGAAGGGGTAATCTGTCTCTATGATGTGTACAGTTTATATATAATGGGAGAAGAGATTTCAGTCAAGCATCCAACTTTTTTAGTCTCACCTGCACATATGGTTAATATTTCAGTGTCAGGAATATCATCTTCAAACCCAAAGGACAGCTGTATATATTAGTTAAATGATTCTGAATGGGCTAAAATCGCACAGGCACCAGAAACATTTATTATTCATATTCAGACCCATTATTATGTTCGCTTTCTAGACCAATTGACCAAAAACACTGTGAACTTCCGAACAGGCACAGGAAAAAGCCTGTTTTCTTGGACTCTTGCAATGATGTTTTGCATTCTTAGAGTATCTCATGTTCAAACCTCTCTAAATAGTCCATCCTAGGAGATGCTTGTCATCAGAGGCAGCCCAGTCCTTCCATTTCCACTGGCTAGCAGTAGTAATTATGGCATTTGTTAAGCACTTATTTTGTGCCAAGCACTGTACTAAGCATTGGGATAGATAAAAGGTAATCAGGCCTGTATGTTTATTCCTTCCACACTTACAGATCACACACACTAACTTGGTGGGCTCTGTCTCCCATGTCTCTTGCTCCCTATCTGAGCAGGCATGATCTCGGGTTAATGAGTTAGCTGTTTTGAGAAATTGCAGCACTGACACTCATTTACTTTATGCACATTGATGCAAATGTCCCCAGTGTATGCAAAAGGCACTCCATCCAGGCCAGTGAAGAAATTTGTAAGGAGAATTTGTGAGTGTGAGTGTGTGTGCGTGTGTGTACATATATCAGTCTGGTATACCAAGAAGTCAAATAATGAAAAATTCTTTCAGGCCAGATGGTAAACATAAAGTATTTTTGGCTGCTTGAATGGGAATTGGTAGCTTGTGCCAGAATTTAAATGGGCATTACACTCATTCATACATTTTCCAAACCTAAAAAGAGAGAGAAGAAAGCCACTAAAAGCAAATCTGAAAAAAATTATATTTGGTAGGCATACTTATCAAAATACCTGTACTGTTCCGAGCAGAGAAGTAACTGTTTAGCTGAAATATCTGGCTCCGGAAGTATCATTTAGAAAATGAATATTAGTGTCACAGGCAGTTGAAAGCTTTTCTTCAGGTCTTTGATTTTTCAGACAGCTCATTGTTATGCCTGAACCCAGAGTAAGAAGCTCTCCTTTATGGAAGTGAACTATTTGACGAACTATGATAGTGAAGTTAAAGCAGGCAGGAGGGCCTTGATGAAATGTTCCCACGGGCTAACTTTGATGAGAAAGTTGACTTGATATTTCAAAGTCAAGATGAGATACTAATGACTCAGCAAACCAGTGACGTCTAGGATCTAAGGTTATTCTTGTTTCCCTAATGTTTAAAAATATCCAGTCTTCAAACCTTCTCATTAGAAACTAGCAGTCCTCGTGAACTTAGGGTTTGTGGATTTAAGGCTAAACCTACTGGCAAATCGAATCATTTCTATAATAATTATAATGATGATGGTATACTAATGATGTGAGGGAGGGAAAGAAAAATGGCATTATACCCCTATTTTTGTCTTGTCTTATGCTGTCGAGTTGTCTCCGACCCATAGCAACGCCATGGACACATCCCTCCCAGAGTGCCCCACCTCCTTCTGCAGTCGCCCTGGTAGTGCATCCACAGAGTTTTCTTGGTAAAAATACGGAAGGTTTTTTTTACCATTTTTTCCTTCCGCACAGTAAACTTGAGTGTCCACCCTCTACTCTCTCCCTTGCCACTGCTGCCCAGCACGTGTGAGTTTTGACTCGTAGCAGATTGCCTTCCAGTCACTAACCACTGCTCAAGCTAGGATTGGAATGGGTATGCCTCTGCTTGACTCTCCCACCCATAGTTGAGACTGGTAGAGTACTGGATCTCTATTTTACAGATGAGGAAACTGAAGCCCAGAGAAGTTAAGTGACTTGCCCTGATGTGCCCTAGACGTCCTCTAGTTTGTAAATTTCTCCTACGTAAGACGTAAGCTCCTTGTGGGCAGGGATGATTTCTACCTACTCTATTGCATTGTTCTCCCCCAAGTGCTTTGTACAGTGTTCTGCACACAGTTAATCCTCAAAAAAATACCACTGATTGATTTAACTAAATGCCCAAGATCACACAACAAGGAAATGGTGGAACCAAGCCTGGAACCCAGGTCTCCTGACTGCTAGTCCCTTGCTCTTTCCACTGTCATGCTACCAAGGATTTGATTAAAAAAAGGAAAATCATTATTTTTTGAAAATGAATGCTTATTTCTAGTCATTTCCGTCTTCCATTCCTCATTAATTAATCTTCAGTTTACATTTACTGAGGAACTCAAAGACCAGTACCTTTCAAACCACCTGCATAATTTTCATTCTCTACCTGAGCACTTATGGTTTGTATTTGAGGATGGACAAATGAAATTTTTGTATGTGCAAACCTTCCTAAAATAGCTGCCTAGAGAACGTTAATTAAATGCCTGAATATTATTCTGTATATTTTGCAGAATATAAATGTATATAAATAGCAATTTTGAAAGAACATATTGAATGACCTTTAAACTCATATTCTTTTAAAATTTCCTATAAAATGGAAAACATCTTTGACTAAATGGTGAAATTGTAATCAATTGCTTTCATTTAAGTGTAAGTAAGGTCATTACAGGAATACTTATTCTGTTTTTATTCTGAAATGAGAGCAGTAAAACTTTTACTTTTCGATATACAGTAGTTAAAATTTGCTTTACTGCAGGGACATGAAGACTGGGTGATGGATGTTGCAATTAGCAGCAACAGGAAATGGATTCTCTCTGCTTCGAAGGTAAAAACTACATGCATTTCATCGATTTAAAATCTATATTGCATTAGTTAAAATCAGAGATAACACTTGTTATGAGATATAATTCCCCATTGCTGGCACCGGAGTGGTGAGAGAACTGTAGTATCGTGTCTTCAACGTGCAAACTGAGCCAGCAGTTTGAGAAAATTAAGAGTCCGAACAGATACTGTCTGCTGCTTAACCATCTTAGCCTCCTCGGTTTCATTTTCAAACTTAACAAATTCAAAACAGGACTCCTCATCTTTCTGCAAACCATGTCCTCCCCTTGTCTTTCCCATCACTCTAGACAACTCCATCTTCCCTGTCTCTCAAGCCTGTTACCTTGGCATTATCCTTGATTTATCTCTCTCATTCACCCCACATATTCAATGTCACCAGAACCTGTAGATTCTCAACGTCACTAAAATCTGCCCTTTCCTCTCCACCCAAATGCTACTACACTGATCTAAGCACGGATCATATAGATATCATATAGAGAAGCAGCGTGGCTTAGTGGAAAGAGCCTGGGCTTTGGAATCATAGGTCATGGGTTCAAATCCTGGCTCCGCCATTTGTCAGCCATGTGACTTTGGGCCAGTCATTTAACTTCTCTGGGCTTCAGTTACCTCATCTGTAAAATGGGGATTAAGACTGTAAGCCCCATTTGTAAGTGGGACAACCTGATCACCTTGTAAGCTCCCCAGCGCTTAGAACAGTGCTTTGCACATAGTAGGCGCTTAATAAATGCCATCATCATTATTATTATATGCAGCCTTGACTACCGTATCAGCCTTCTTGCTGACCTCCCAGCCTCCTTTCTTTCCCCACCCCAGTTTTTACTTCACTTTGCTGCCACGTCATTTTTTTTTTTAAATAAAATAAACTCAATTTACATCTCCCACATCTCCCCACTCCTCAGAAACTTCCAATGGTTGTCCATCTACTTCTGCTCCAAACCGAAACCCCTTACCTACAGCTTTAAAGCACTCCTTCATATCTCTCCCTCCTACGTTACCTTTCTTATATCCTGCTACAACCCAGCCTGCACACTTCTTCTAACACCAACTTATTCACTGTACCTAGATCTTATCTATCTCACCGTTGACCTCTTGCCCATGTCCTTCCTCTGTCCGGGAACACTCTCCCCCTTCATATTTGACAGACTTTAACCCTCTCTTCAAAACCCTACTAAATTCACTTGTCATCCAATAGGCCATCCCTGACAGAGTTTCTGTTTCTTCTAACTTCCTCTCCCTTCTGTGCCACCTATGTATTTGGATCTGTACCCTTTAAGAATGTGATATTCTTCCCACCCTCAGTCCCATGGCCCATATTTCAGCCCCATGGCACTTAAGTACATATCCAGAATGTATTTAAACGTTTGTCTCCCCGCTAAGTTTCTGGTAGGCAGGGAACATGTCTACCGACTCTGTTGTAATATACTCTCCCAAGTGCTTCATATAGTGCTCTGCATACAGTAAGTGCTCAGTAAATACCATCAATTGATTGATTTTTCAATCCAGTGAGGGGGGCTTGGTAACTAGAATTTCTTTTGTCTCTGTGTGGCATATTTCATTCTGAGAATGCTGTGATGGTCTTGAAGAGAGATTGGAAGCTGTGGTAACTGAGGACCAGGGTCTGAAAGCTGAAGTCCTCAAGAACCTGGGGCTTCACCATGACTGTCTCTCACTCTAGTCAATCAACCAGTCAGTGGCATTTACTGAGCACTTACTGAGTGCAGAGCAGCGTACTAAGTACAGTACAGCAGAGCTTACAGAGCTTACAATCAACCCTCCGTTTAACCGCAACCCAGTTCTCCTATTTTGCCACCATCCCAAACCATCCAACCCTAGCAATGTTGTCTGTTTGCTCAATCTCATTCATCTCGTGCCTCTCTCTCTCCCCTCTCTACCACCTGACAGCAGCCCATGAAACCCCTGCTCCATCTTGGGCAATCTCCCCTTCTTCCTTGTTCAGTTACTGCTCTTTCTCGCCATCACTGAGACCTGGCTCACTCCATATGACACTGTCTTCCCTAAACCTCCCTTCTCTCTCCTTTCCCTGTCTCTAGGGGAAAGAGGAGAAGTCAGCCCACTCTTTGCTCTACCATTGCCACTAATACACCTTTCCTCCTCTTCCATCTCTCACCTCTTCCTTTGAAGCTCACATCATGTGCCTCTAACACCAGAAAAATGACCATTTGCTGTCATCTACTGCCCCTCTGACCCCACCTCCACTTTTATGAACAATTTTGTCAACTTTCTCACCTTTATCTTCTCCTTCCTCCCACATTCTAGACTATAAGCTCATCGTGGGCAAGGAACATGTCTACCAACTCTTTTGTACTCTCCCACATGCTTAGTACAGTGCTCTGCACATAGTATGCACTCAATAAATACCATTGATTGATTGTAATCCTCAGGAATTTCAAAATCCCCATTGATGTTTGCCCTCTTCCTCTCACTCCTGCTTGAATACTGCCATAACCTCCTGGCTGATCTCCCTGCCACTGATATCTCCCCTCTCCAGTCCGTACTTCAGCCTGCTATTCATTGTTCTCCACACATCTCCGCACTCCTAAAACCTGCAGTGGTTACCTGTTCTTCTCCACATCAAGGAGAAATGCCTCAGACTTGGCTTTGACAATCAGCTTTCCCCCTCTCCTGCTTATCCACTCTCCGTTCCTACTATACCCTAAGTTATTTCCTCTGATCCTCTCAAACTAATGAACTTGTTGTACCTTATTCTCATTTCTCCCACTGCTACCACCCCTCCTCCCATACACACACACAAACACACACCTCCATTCTCCTTCATATCTGACAGACCACGTTTCTCTCTATCGTCAAAGCCGGCCTGTCCTGGGACATCGATTGGGATTTAGGGCTAGGCTTCTTGAAACAGCTTGAAGTTTAAAATAGTGATTACAGTCCTTTATTTAAGTATGGGTTCAGTTCATTTCAATTTGAGTTCATTAGCCTCTAGAGGAACATTTTACAAAATCTAGAGAAAGTGAAGTATGAGGCTACTGTAAAAAAATGATTTATAAAGATGTGATCTTATTAAGATTACACTATTTTATGGGTATTATAAATTGTGTCTTTGTGGTCCAACTGAAGAACAAAGGTGGACATGAAGAAGAAAATTTCACCTGTGGCTTTTTTTGTCATGTTACTTGATGGTGTAGACATGGCTTGTATGTTTACATCACATTTAGGTCTTTTTTATGAATAAATCAGAAAGGTGCTAAACTAAGGCACTTGGGTGATGCAAGTTTTAACTTCTTTTAAGGTGGTCAAGCAGAAAGGGAATCACAACTCAAAGTTCCTTCTCCCTTTTAAAATTCAAGTTACTAGAGTATATATTAGGAAGTTATTGAGGTAATATATACACTTGCAAATGAAAAAAAACTCATCCTGGCTCAGTAAACAACCTGGTTTCATAAGTGGTTTGGGGGGAAAATACAAATACTTGGCATGATATATATATATATATATATATATATATATATATATATATATAAAATATACCTGTACATATACATTATATATACATGTATATATATGTGTATATATTTGTATATATATATATATGTTTTGTTGTCTGTCTCACCCTTCTAGACTGTGAGCCAATTGTAGGGTAGGGACCGTCTCTATATGTTGTTGACTTGTACTTCCCAAGCGCTTAGTACAGTGCTCTGCACACAGTAAGCACTCAATAAATGATAGAATGAAAAAAGATTGAATGAATATATAAATATATTCACTTTAAACACATACATAGTCACTATATTCACTTTAAAGACTAGCTATCTAAATATGTAATATGTGAATACTGTGAATACAGTGTAGCAAGCCAATTCCTACATCCCTAAAGAAAATTAAGGATCTAATATTTTTACTTTCCAGGACAACATTTGCAGGTTCATTTAGGATTTTTCTAGCTACTTTTTAAGGCATATAATTATAGAGTCTTTTTGGTTTTGTAATACAGTGATTCTCTGATTGTCTCTGGTGATTATGCTGTAATTTGGGTAATAATTACTGTTTTTAATATTTAGGATTCTACAATGAGGTTGTGGGATATTGAAAAAGCTGATAAGATTCCAGAAGTAATAGAAAATAAATTAGCTAAGGGTATCACAATAGCTCAGGTTGGTACTAGTTGAACTTGGAGTAGATGATGGTTTCAATTTTCTTCTTTCATTAATCTTATTAAAAGAATTATAGTTACAGGTTAAGACTAACCCATTGAATTAGTGATACTTCCTCTTTCTCTTTTTTCCTAACTCTAAATTTTCCCCTTGCCTTTCTCCTTATGACTCCATTTCTTTTATGAAATTTCCCTGACACCAACATGTGTGTGTATATGTGCCTCTATATTCCCAACACTTTGACATTCATACCTCTGTTAGACATCCAGTATCATTAATTATAATTTAGTTTTCTGGTAAGAAAAAAAACAAAACTATTTTTGGAGTATTTTCTCCCCCCACAGAAAAGGCAGTACAACAAAGCAATACAGAACCACTCTTTTTTAAAATATTTAAAATAATCCAATTTATTAACCAGTCATTTTGAGGATCAGGTTCACTGTTCTAAGAAACAGCTGGGTAATGAAAGAAAAAGGAGAGAATTCAAAGCCCAGACAGTTCAGTGCCTGAGAAGGGAGGTGGGGTTTCCCTTGTTGTTGTTTGTTTTATTACAAAGTTCAAGTTGCTTCTCGTGGTTTCTTTCCTGTGGAACCACTACTTTGGGGCAGTCCACAGGGAAATGCCAGGGAACTAACTTAACCTTTACCAGAAAACCCATAAAAAGCTGTACATCCCTATTCCTCCACGATCACTGCTGACAGAGGAGAATGGCAACTATTCTACCATTCTCTGGACAGCATGTAGTTGTGGACCTAAAGTCAGTTTGCATTTTCTGATTCCTAAAATAAGTAGAACAATGTAAGAATGTCAATTAATCAATCATTTATTGAGCACTTACTGTGTGCAGAGTACTGAGCACGTGGGAGAGTATGATATAACAGAGTTGGTAGACATGTTCTCTACCCACAACGAACTTATGGTCTAGAATATTATTTAAAGTATTTTTGGAAGTATTTTGACTGCCTGAACAACTTGACTGGCTTGAGATTAATGGAGCCAACCGAAAAGAAAGCTAGGATACCTTAATACAATTAGGCAATCAATCAATAATATTTATTGAGTGTTGCTCCATGCAGGACACTGTATTAGGCACTTGGGAGGGTACAATGGAGTTAGCAGATATGATTCTTACCTTCAAGGAGCTTAAAACTTTTTGGATATGAGGAGGGAAAGTGTTTCAGGCAGAGGGAGAATGTGAGCAGGAGGTCAATGGTGAGAGAGATTAGAATGGGTTTCTGTGAGTAGGTTGGTTGGAGAGCAAAGCATGTGAGCTGGGGTCTAATGGGGGATGAACAAGGATAAGTAATAATAATACTGGTATTTGTGAAGAACTTAAGATGTGTCAAGTACTGTAGTAAGCACTAGGGTAGATACAAGATAATCAGGTCTGACAGTCCCTGTCCCCAATAATGTTCACAGTCTAAAGGAAGAAAGGAGGGTAGGAATAGAATAACCATTTGACAGGTGACGAAACTGAGTTAAGTGACTTGCTTGGCATCACACAGTAGAAATGTAAATACGATTGAATGAATGAATGAATGAATGAAATGTGGTGGAGTCAAGATTAGAATCCAGATCCTCTGACTCCCAGTCCTGTGTCCTTTCCATTAGACCACGTTGTTGGAGTACCTTAAAGCCAATGGAGAGGAGTTTCTGATTGATACAGAGAAGAATGAATAGCCATTGGAGGTTTGGGAAGAGTCAGGCAACATGTGCTAAAGATGTTTTAGAAAAATGATCAGGACAGCCAAGTAAAGTATGGACTTGAGAGGGGAGAGACTGGAGTCAAGGAGGTCAGCAAAGAGGCTAATGCAGTATTGGAGGCAGGATATGATAAGTGCTCAGACTGGTAGGGTAGCGGCTAGGGAAGAAAAGGTAGATTCTGGAGATGTTGTGATGGTAGAACCTATAGGATTTGGAGAAAAATGGACTATATAGGTTGAATGAGAGAGCTGAGTCGAGGATACTGCCGAGGTTAGGGGCTTTTGAGACAGAGAGGGTGATCATGTCTCTATGGTAAAGTTGGGAGAAGGAGAGTATTTTGGAGGGTAAAGAGTTCAGTTTTAGACATGCTAAGCTTTAGGTGCCAAGGGGACATCCTAGTGCCAGGAGATCTAAGATTGCAGAGAAGGAGAGAGGGTAGGGCTAGTAAAGTAGATTTGGGAGGCCTCCACTAAGAGCGGATGAACGCCCCCAAGGAAGAGAGCATAGATTGCAAAGAAGGCACCCAGAACAGAGCCTTTCCTGAGCTATCGAAATCTCCTTTTGTTTTGGCACCTGAACCTTTGATTGTCTAAACTAGACTCACTTTCAATTGGTTCAGATCAATGGCTTTTTACTGTGTTTTGGCAGAGTTAATTGTTATGTAAAAGCCTGGTAAGCTGCCCACTCCAGCAAAAGTATAGTAACCTTGATTTATTGAAATCTGATTCATCAGGAGGTCAGTTACTTTGAATAATTGTAGCCCTTAGGGCTGTTATAGTCTAGACTTTGAGCCCACTGTTGGGTAGGGACCATCTCTATATGTTGCCAACTTGTACTTCCCAAGCGCTTAGTACAGTGCTTTGCACACAGTAAGCACTCAATAAATATGATTGAATGAATGTTCTGTACATCAAGAACCCCGATTGATAGTTCAGCCCAAAGAATGTTGTCTACCGCATAGATAGGTTGGCAGATTTTCAGTGGACTGCAGTGTGAAGAACAGCCTCTTTAAAGTTATATGGCCATCTCTACATAACATTCCGGGAGTGCTGCCTCTGAGTCTGTGAAGCCAGATGGTATCCTATCACATCATGAGAGATGGACATCCAGCTTTGAAGAACCTGCGCTTCAGGTTTCGGGGATCAAGAGCATAGACTTCCTGATTATTTGAAGGATGGCTTCTTCTGATTTCAAAAATCCTCTAGTTTCTCCAGAAGTTTCTAAAAGACATTCCTTCATCACCCAAAAAGGCTCAACAGTTGTACTGAATGGCAGTTTCAGTTCAAGCTGATGGCTATCATGTACAGAGGATGCAGGTTAATCTGCATTTTATGAATTACTTTACCTTGAAATGACCATGGATTATCATAAATGAGAAACAAAGTAGATACGGAATCAGAAAATGCGAGTGGCTTTTATTCTGAACCTTTTAAAAAAAGTACAATAAATACAATATTTCGTAACCTAAGGTTTTCACAAGTGTTGAATTGTAGAATTCAACTCTTTTATTATTTAATAATGTGACCCTTTCTTTAGAGCTCGTATGGTTGAGTGGGCTTTCCAGAATTTTCTTAAAAAGCCCAGTGTCAAAGTGACATCAAGTGTGACCTCAACCTATGTCTTCACAGCACAGAGGAAGTGGGGTGTAATTAGCCAACAGTGAACCCACTGTTGGGTAGGGACTGTCTCTATATGTTGCCAACTTGTACTTCCCAAGCGCTTAGTACAGTGCTCTGCACACAGTAAGCGCTCAATAAATACGATTGATGATGATGATGATGATGATGGTCATACAAATTACTGAGTAATTCAGGCTAAAAAGAAGACACATTGTAGTGTGAAGGCCTAGCCTTAAAGTGAGGTCCAATTGAGTCAATGCATTCAAAATGTTAAATTGTACATCTATTTAATCCTCTTGCGAATTAACATGCCTTTTATTATATTCAAATATTTTACACCAGTGTGAAGACTGTAAAAAGCCTTTTTCACTCCTACAAAGCAATGGCAGTTTTAAAGTGGAAACGAAATGTGTATTCTGTCGACTGGCCTCTCCTTCAAGACAGGATTTGCCATCACCACCTGAAGTAAATTGATTACAGGCTATTGGACATGTATATGCTCAGATAAGTTTTCCATAGGGTTTGAACATGCTGGCTAGCATGTAGAGTGCTTTGGAAATCGGGATCTTCTATTGAACACTTGCAGGCGTGGATATTTCACTGGTGTGTTTAATGCAAAAGGTCACGACTAAATCTCAAGGTTTGGGAATCTGTTTGTGGTATTTCACAAAAAAATATGATTGTATTCTGCAGTAAAAAATTGATTTAAGTGAATAGACATAATAAAATCTAGAGTTTTTTGAGGGGTATAGTCTGGAGTTGAACTTTTAAAATAATTTGTATATTTAGCATATACCTCAACTGAATACTTTCTATAATCATATTGTTATATCTACAAGAAGAATAGATGAATTCACTTTATTTCCTGTGGGACATATCGAAAACATTGAAGAAAGAACACACTATTCTATGAAGTTTTGGAATCTGTATTTCATATGAACTTTCTGTGTGTTAAAAATGCCTTTGGTACAGGGTCATTAAAATCCTCTTCAGAGTTTGTTGGAAAATGTTTAAATGCAAGATTAACTTGTATGTCACATGATCAAATGTGACAAACCGGTTTTGTATATTAACACTGTGTACTCACAGTCAATAAAAGATTAAGTTCCAGGATATTAAACCATTCATTACAATTGCTTTTGTAACCCAGTGGCTTGTTCATCCAAGAGTGAAGGAGTATGTTTTATGTAGGTAGGTAACAGCTGGTAATGGCAAAGTTGCTGAAAATGGAAGTCAGTTATGAATTTGGAATTTAATGGCTTTGTTTTTAAACAACCCAAAGCATCTTGAAGCCCAGGCTGTATGGATGGCTCTTCAAACCAAAGAGAAAAGGAAACAATTTAAATGGGAAAGGTTTCTTTCCTATGGTCATCACCATCAGTTAACACGAATCCCGTACTGACGTATGCATGGATGATCCTTATGCTGGTGACTTCCAGGAAAGCTATTAGTGATCAGTAAAATTACCCAAGTTTTTTTTCTCTCTAGAAGGGCTACTGGGTAATGCTTCCTCTTTTATGAAATTGTCATCGAAAAAGGTAGAAGATAAATGAATTAGCACAGGATAATGCATTTGTCCAACCTGAAGATTATTGGTACTGTAAGTAGATTTTTCTTTTCCACCCATAGAGAACCTTGTTTGGAGCCTTTGCCCTTGGATTCTTTGCTTAAATTCATTTTAGTTATTTTCCAAATAAAAGCTGCAGAAAAAAATGGAACATGGCTCTGGAGTCATTTTTATGAAATCAAACGTTTGTGTGGCTTTCAGAGGATAGGTTAGACAATTTTTCTTTCGTGCGATTAGTAATGCTTTCTTAGAGTTGTAGTAGTCTGTAGTAGTCTGCTTCTGGAATGTGCTACTCTTGGTTTATTTAAATACCCTTCTTGTAATATCAGAATTGGAATTGTCCCTTGTTCGCTCATTCTGTCCCTCTTTAGCTAGAATACAAAAGTCTCCATTTGTTCGGTGAACAGAGTGAAACAAATTACCAGATTTTGTGCAAAAGTAATGTGACATTCACACATTAATGAGCTGAAACATTTCTTCTGAATGAAGCTTTTATTCTTGAAATTAAGAAAGGCAAGGCAAATGGATCTTTCCTTTGCCATAGCACATATAAGCCTTATTAAATTAGCATTAAAAGATACAACTCACTTAACTGAATACATTAGACTGGTCTAAAGAACACAGCAAACAAAACAGTATCGGAAACAAAGTAGAGCTTTTTTGTCCAGGTTAAAGTGTGAGAATGTGTAACTTAAACCCTAGAACCAATTGCCCAAGGTAATTTTTGTGCTTCAGAAAGCTATTCAGTCAAATTTATGAGAAGGCAAAAACAGAAACTTGCTAAGACATGAGAACAAGATAATTCCACATCTGAGTTTCCCTGGATTAATTTGACAGATCCTTTTATGTTTTCGTCAACTCTCAAGATTATTCAATGGATCTTCTAAGTGTCCCAAGCAAGAAATTTACACTTTCCAAGTGTCTTTTTTTATAGTATTTATTAAGTGCTTATTATGTGCTAGGCCCTGGGATAGATACATCCTAATCAGGTTGGACACAGTCCCTGCCCACAAGGGACTCACTGTCTTTATCTCCATTTTACAGATGAGGGAAACTGAGGCACAGGGAAGTTAAGTGACTTTGCCAACATCAATAACCTTCAATAACTCTTTATTAACCCTGAGGAGGAAAAATTCCAGATTTTTCCCTTCAACCAGCACCTCCTATCTGTGCTTTACACTCCTCACCCGATCACAGCTTCAACGCTTCCAACTCGATAGAGCAAGGGATGGTAAGCTATTTTAAAAAGCTGGTTTAAAATGGGTGAAAAGGCGCATTTATAAGAAAAGTAAAATGTGACAGGAATGCAATTCCTATGTTAAGGAATAAATACAAGCTTTCAAAAATGAAGGTTTGACAGCGGTGTTGGTTGATCAGATGACTGGCTCCGTTTGAAGGAGTTAGCTAGGTAGCCATTAGGGTGGAGAAATGAAGCTGGAGATCCTGAAAGAGCAAATGGATAACAGCCCATATTTGCTTGTGCATCTGTTGGCTTCATGCTGCTTTGGTCTTATCAACAATGGGAAAAAAAATGACTAAGGACTCAAGTTGTTTCAAACAGAAGGTGACAGCAGAAATGGACCAGATGCCACAAAGGTTTCTGTTTATGCCAGTTGCATAGCAATATTGAGAGTAAATGCCAGGGAACTGCAACTTGGGCAAAACAATGCCCAACAAACAGCAGGATGCTTTGCGGTGAACTGTATGATCCCAGTGTATTCTGAGGCTAAGGTACAGTATGCATGCATCTTGTAAAATTTGGGGGCTTGTGCCTTAGAAAACTTAAGAATAATAATGATATTTGTTAAGCGCTTACTATATGCCAAGCACTGAGGTAGATACAAGGTAATCAGGTTGTCCCACATGGGGCCCACAATCTTAATCCCCATTCTGCAGATGAGGTAACTGAGACACAGAGAAGTTAAATGACTTGCCCAACGTCACCCAGCTGATAAGTGGCTAGAGTGGGATTAGAACCCATGACCCCTCACTCCCAAGCCCGTACTCTTTCCACTAAGCCACGCTGCTTAGACTATCATATTTGATTTTGAGCAGAAAAGGGTGAGAAAGAGCCTTCAAAATAGTTAAACTATCCAGAGAGAATGGTTTATAAGGAAAGGTTATAAGCATTTTACTAACTAAAGGCATAATAACTACCAACAAACACCAAGCACCATTGAAGAAAAGGAATTATTTAACATGAGACCATAGGAGGTAAGACATGAGATGCACCGAGGAGCTTTAGATTTTTTTTTTATATTTGTTAAGCAACTACTATGTGTCAAGCTCTGTATTGAGCGCTAGGGTAGATACAAGTTTATCTGTTGGACCCAGTCCCTGTCCCACATGAGGCTCAGAGTCTAAATTGGAGGGAGAAGGATGTAATCCCCATTTTACAGATGAAGTAACTGAGGCACAGAGAAGTTAAGTGACTTGCCCAGGGTCATGCAGCAAGCAACTGGCAGAGCCAGGAATAGAACCCAAGTCTTCTAACTCTTTCCACTGGGCCACACTACTTCTCTTTGATTTCTCAGGAACTGATCACAAGTTAACTAGGCTTCCTTTCTCTGACTCACGCTCAACAAGATTCACAGGAAGGTAAGTTCCTTTAATAAAGAAGAAACTCTCCAATTTTTACAGTAACCAATGGCATGTTTGTTCTCCCTACAGAGTCAAATAATGCGAGTTTTACAGTTTCTCCCATGCAAACCTATCCTATCAGTTCATTTTAGCCCACGCTAACCAGAACTTGCATCCTTAAGCCAGAAATGGCAGGCGGGCGTGAGGGCTATTACTTTTAAAAATCCCTAAAATAAATCCTATCTTTTTCTGTGCCCTCTCTTGAAATGTACCCCAGTTTCCATTTGCTTCTCTACTCATAACTTCCCATGGAATCTCTTCTGAGCAGTTCACCATGACAACCAAGGCCCCAGAGGATGGAGAAAGAGAACTTCCTGTCAACCAGATCTGTCACCATTATTCTCAGATAGTTTTGTTCAACGCCCACATATGCATGACACCCTGTTGGGTGCTGAATAAA